>NC_141049.1:26709763-27431430 GCF_041138505.1 Cibotium barometz
AAGAAACTAGAGGGATGAATGTTTTAATCAAACAGTGGCATTCAGGAGGGAGAACTTGTTCTTAAGTACAACAACAAGTTGGGTAATACCCTCCAGACCAAGTTACAAATCAGATGGGAGAGCCCATTCAAGGTGGTGCATGCATATGAGAATGGAACATATGAGCTGGTTGATGTGGATGATCAATGGCATTATAGAGATTGAGTGGCTACAGACTCAAGCCATACTAGTGTAGGATTATGACTATCCAAAAGGATTCAATAATGATGGATGCCAGCTGGGAGGTGGATGCAAATATTCTAGTTCATCTTGAAGACACTTCTTGGGATTTGGATCTATTCTTCCTTGAGGACCATCTTGGTGAGCCAACATGATGTGGTTGAGCATGAATGCTCTAACCAAAAGGGAGTTGGGAAAATAATGATGGGTTTTTTAGTGTCCAGGCCCTAATGCCCAAGAAAAGTGCCTTCCCAACACCCAACAATCAGAATAAGCCCATAAACTAGGATTATAGTCACACAAAATAAATTATCCTAAGTGGCCCCATCTAATGTGACCAAAAACTTACCATCTAGTCTAACAAAAACTTGCTAGCTTTAGTGTGACAAGCTTGAGGCTACTAGCCAGGGTGAAATTACATAAATCACCAAGTTTTACCAGTCCTTTTGCATCTCACCCTTCTTGTGCCTAACCAAGAGAGCTTGAGGCGGGTTCTAGGAGGGAGAATTCTGAAGATATATGTTGTAATAACAAAGTTTTGGTGCAGAGAACAATGTGCTTTGTGTCCTTTGTCTTGGAATTTATCTATGGCTCAATCTATGATGCAACTCCATAATTGTGTGTCTTGTGTTGGGTCTTGTGTTTGAGGTTGGGTGAGAGCCTCTCTAGAGTTTTCAGTTTGCAAAGGAAACACCATCTCTATCTGGTGCTTGTATTCTTCACAAGTTTTTTTATCTCTTGAAAACAGCCAGTTTGCTCATCTAAATAGGGTTGTTGTACCCCCTTTATGGAAGATTTTAGTAGGGTATTTGTGCATGTGTGACAAGCTTGAGGCATGTGCTTGATGCATGAATAGAATCTCTAATTTTTTTAATCACTGAAAGGGTGTTTGTAGGGGTATGGAAGTGGAGATGCTTTCATTTTTGCTCATATTGCTTTGCAATCTACAACCATCTTCTCATCAAGGGCTATAGCTGGGGGTATTTGGGGTCTAGCAAGGTGACCTTGGGCCTGAGGATAGTCTAGGATATGTACTAGATGCCTGGTAATTTGCTCTGGGTTTGGAGTCTAGAAGAAGGGTTAAAAGCCAGCTTGAAAACATGCTTGTAGGCTGTGTTAATAGTTGTGGGTTGAGTGCACCACGGGTCTAGGCCCATCTTCTGCTCATAGATGAGAAAGAGTCTTGGGGTGAGGGTGGTACAGATTTGAAGCCCCACTGAGTTCTTTCTTCGATCACAAGATTTGGCCACTTTGGCTTTGTGAGGAGTGTCAATTGTATGGCTCAAAACATGGATTTTGTAAGCTATTTTTGGTGGATTTTCTTAGGATTCTGGATATAGAAGAGGGCTAGAAATGGATTGTTTGGAGTTAGATCTAAGAGTTTGGGAAAAGTGAGTCTAGACACGGGTTTTTCTTGGTTGTGGTTCCCTTAGAAGAGTGGGTAAGAGTGGTGAGGAACTATGCAGGGGCTATAGAGGCAGGCTTCCTAGTCTCATCAAATGGCATTAGTTCACACTTAATCCTCCACAACGCCAACTTAGAGCTATGTTCTTTTGGCTCCCACAAGTGTCGACACAAGCCTATGTTCTTCAGGGCCGGGACATTTTCCTATGGGTACATTTTTTGTAACTTTGGGCACATGGTTACCATGTATGTGGCATAGTTTTTTGATGCACCTATAGCACATCTGGGTTGTGGCATACAAGATGGTTCTTATGTGCTATGAACATTCCACATTTCTTCTAGGAGTGTTGATACCTCAAGTTTCAGATTCACACCATGGTCATGTGGATGGGCTTAGGAGCTTTTCCTTTGACCTTGGTGTGACCATGACATCGATATTATCGAGGATCCCTGATGTATACCTTACCTATCCGTTTAATCCTTGAGGGTACATGACTAGATTTGCCACCTTTGACAGTGGTTCCTTAGTCTCTCCATTCGTACTAGATCATCATGAGACCATTGTCTTGGATTAAGAGTGCTTTGGATTTCCCTCCAATCTAGGTGGGAGTTTGCCTAGCCTCACCATTGTAACGGGATTCCACTGACCTTTCCATTCAATCATCCGAGTATCGTTAGATCACCTTTTGATGGTGGGTTCACGTTTGACCCAGGTGGCTGCACATTCATGGAAAGGGGATATACGACCTACCCTTTTGACCCAGGTGGCATGAGATTTATGCCCTTGATCATGTGACTCTTTGGCTTTCCGTTTGATCCGAGAGGCCTCTATACCATCTATGTGATCGTGATCTTCATTTTTGCATTTGGATGTATACGGACTATATGTTTGATTTTTGGCTTTTGTATACGGTCTCTTGTATGTGTCTTTTCATGCATATCTACCCTTAGATTTTGAGGACAAAATCATGTTAGGAGGGGATGGTTTAAAACAAAGTATTTTTAGGCTACACATGCACATGGGATGGGCCTAGGCACATGGGTTTAGGGTCATTATATATGTTAGGAGGGGATGATTTATAACAAAGTATTTTTAGAATGCACATGCACATGGGATGGGCCTAGGCACATGGGTTTAGGGTCATTACATGTGGGATTAGGGCACATGGGCCTTGGGACTATGAAAGGAATGTGCTCTAGGACTATGGAACCTTTTGAACCTTGATATACCTTTTCAAAACTTTTGATATCTTTGGACTATCAGTACACTTTACTTTTCATTGTTCCTGGTGTTAATCTCTCAAGGTTTCCTTAATCTTAGGCTAATTATATTAATCTCAAGCTAAACTAGATGTTACTTTCTTTAATTAGTCTTAGAGCATATGCCTTTTATAGTCCCAAGGCCCATGTTCCCTAATCCCGCATGTAAATGATCCTAAGCCCATGTTCCTAGTCCCATCCCATGTGCATGTGTTGCCTAAAAAACACTTTATTATAGATCTCCTATTAAGAACATAAAGGACAATTTTGATTACCTTAGCCCAAAAAATTCAAGAATATTCCTACCATTATTGAGTATATTCTTTGCCATCTTGATCATATGATAATTCTTATGCTCTGTAAGCAACAACATTTATTGCAAAGTATAATTGGTAGTGAACTACTAGTTAATACCAATTTCCTTACAAAAATCTAAGAACTCATCATAGACATGAATTCTCATTCCTGGTTTTCCACAAATTGCTTTCTTAGTTTTCATCATAGTTATTTCTTAAACCTTTCAAAAACCTAACACTTTTCCTTTAGAAAGTACACTTGAATCTTCCCAGTGTCATTTATCAATCGTCTGAAGCTTGTTCACAAGCTCCTAGGCTTGTTTCACTCACTCCATCTCTAACACTAAGTTGGGGTACATTTTAGTTTCTTGGGGAGGTTAGCATAGTCACTAGGTTTCTTCTCCTCATGAAAAGCTCGCTTGAGCAAGATATCACACCTATTTTTACAAGGGATATAGCTTTGGAGCTCTCATGTCTAAGCCACTTTCAATAGTCACATGACTTTATTGTTGTCCTTAAGAACTGATCGTGGTAGTAAGTTAGCACTCGAGTTTGTGCGATTTGAAGAGTGGTTGTTGGGACTAGTAAGGCTAATGGGTACCTTGAAATCTTGAGGATAGTTTTATATCGTTTTCTTTTGTCTCAAAACCTCATTTATAACCCTTGGTAATGTGATTTATTATATTGAGTCCCCCTTTACTAAGTGACCTCTTGTGAAGTATGAAGGATTTATGTGAGTACTCATTAACAGTGCCTAAGTTGATGATGTTAGTGTGGTAAAACCTTTATCTTAAACTAGACCCATGGGTAGATTTCCACAAGAATTTCCATAAGTTAATCTAGTCTTGTGCTTCATATACTCTCAATGAACCAAATCCAAAATTACTCCATTAGATCATCAACGCTCAAACATCTCATCCATATTACTTGCATGGTATCCCCCCCCCCCAAAGGATAAGATTAGCTTGTCAAGGGACCCTTCCTTGCCTTCAAGAGTTAGTGTGGTAATCCTATCTCATTTTGATGCACACAAAAAATTGAAGAAAGGTCACCCCTTTCTTAGTTTCCATCCTAATTGGAGACTTGTACAAAGGTGTTAACATTTCTACTTGTGATAAGTTTTATTCTCTTTGTGGAAGTTGTCTTCTCTATCAGTATTTTCCCTGAGTACTATAGCCTTCTTTTACCGTAATAATGGCATTTATAGTTGGAGCCATTTACCTTCTCCTTTGGAATGTGTAGATAGATTAACATGATGCTCATCAAAGTTTCAATAATCCAATAATCCATTATAGCAGCTAGCACTTCAATTGTTTTCCCAAGAAAAGATCCTTAAATTAGTAAGAAAAGATCATGAACTCACAAGTCGATTCTCTCTCCAAGGAGGTAACTTATATGATGTAGAATTGGAGCAGGCAACATGGGGCTCCCTCTATGGGCTGGCCACTCTTGTAGGAAGGGGAAAACATTGGAGGCTTGTACTACCAAGTAACTTTGCCAAAGGAAAGGTCCAAGGGTCTAAGTATGAAGGAAAGTGGTGTAGCATTGTTGCATGCTCTCCGAGTCATACACCATGCACTTAATGTGCCCTCAAAGGATGTCAATGAGGGCTATTTAAATATAGATCAGCATACATTCTTTGTCGATGTGGGGTGAGTGTGCCCTTGATGGTGTTATTACACCATGCCGATAAGATATGCTAGGCATGATGCTTATAATTAAGGTGAGCTGAAGGAGTTAAGGGATCTACTAAATCTTTTATGGTATTAGTAGAAAGAATCATGAAGTGAGTTAGTTATTTAAGCATGAGGTTTGCCATCCTCCTTGTAGAGGAGTTTTCATCCTATGACCCATGTAATGGCTCCCAAAATATTTCTCCATCCAAAGTGAATAGGTGTAGAACTCACCACTACACCTATTGCACCTTTGAGTAGTCCGGAAGGTATTGATTATAAGACTCTTAGGAAGGACAATACCAACCATAAGAGTCATGATAACTGGTATAGTGAGTAAGGTTCCCACCATTGATAGAGCTTCGTCCTACTGCAATAGTTATTAAAACATAGCTGCAATAGTTATTAAAACATAGCTGCATATAAAGCTATGACTTTATAACCAAAGCTATGAAATACAATGAGAAAAGGTGCCCACACTGAGGCATGGTAAGATACAGTGAGAAAATGTGCCCCCATTCATGGTAATTGGATAAAATGAGCAAGGTTCCCACCATTCGTATAGCTACATCCTACTACTACAATAGTTAGTAAATAAAAAGCTATGGTAGCAAGTTTATTCAAGACTTGACTCGTTAGAGTAATCTCCTAGTTAAAAGATTTTTCACCTTCCTGGCGGAATCACCCGTGTTTTCCGGACGAGGGGAGTCTTCCGGGCCTGCCGGCCTCGGAGGGACCGCCCCTTGGGCTAGCCTCTCGTCCCGGACATCCGCGGGTGAGACCCCGAGTGTGGAGGACCCCCGCCCTGCGCAGGAGGCCGATGCCGCTTCCACTGCCGGCAGGAGCCCCCCGCCGGAGGAGCGGGCGGGCGGGGACCTCACATCCCTCCTCTGACCTCACTTCAGTCACCACAAATACTCACTAGCATGGATAAGAGAAACATTAGCAAGAGAATTAGCAGAGAAAGACTCTTTTGCACAATGGGAGGGTTTTCTGTATTATGAGAGATATTCACTTATATACATAGCCATAAATGTTCATACACTTAAACTATGGCCAATCGGGCACTATAGGCTTATAAGAGGCCTTATGTTATTACAATGACTACTCTCATAATATATCCATGAAGTACATCACTTGGGACTTTATCCTAACTTGCCTACCACATGCTTTTGAAGAGGAAATCACCATAAGTATTCTATCGGACCATTACAAGCACCCATCCAAGTTGTAGATTTGGACACTCTTGCTTCATATCTTGAATATATGACCTTATGGTGTGTCTACCTTGACTCCTTAATGTAAGATAATGCCAGTAGCTCTTATTAACCCTAGAAATAGGTTAACAGTTAGCATGGTGTGGGCTTGTGCCACTATCGGCTAAGTTGACCAACATTAGAGCTACATTTTTCAGAGGACACTCCACTACTCGATGAGGTCTATTACAATGGAAACACTTTATGGGTCCCCTTCTCATAGTCAAGATTATGTCTTTTCCCTTCCACTCTACCGTGGTTTGAAACACTAGTACTGGCATGCTATTTTGTAGGATGTAATCTCTAGTGTTCTCTCAAGTGGTTCCTCGTAGTAGTCATTATTCACTTCTACTTCACCCAAATCTTCCCCACCTTTCAAGGGTTCTGCAATCAACACACCTAGTTGACCTTGGCCTATGGTGGCTGCGGTGGTAGAACAGGTGGCAGTAATGGCATCATATCCTGCACTCTAAACATTCCTCTTAGTAAATAGGACGCATTTGACTACCCTACAGACACATTGGGTTGCATTGGTGGTGTTAGTGAAGCTAATGGCGCTCTAGGTGCTCGCAATTGTGCTAAGCGTTGGATCCTTGGGTATCTGCACATGGCAATATCTTGGTTCCCTACTCTTTGACAATGAGTGCAATAGAGAAACTATCTTGGTCTTAGGTGAGGAAATTCAATGCTCGTATGATTTTGTCTATAGATTGAGCACCAAATTAACTCTGTCTGGGGGTAGATATGGGAATTCCCTGATGCTTCCCTACCATCCTTGGTTTTTTAATTCTCCAAGATGGCAATACTAAGTTCTTCCATTGTCATGTTGCCAACTTGGTTGTTTTTTGGTCATGCGTTGTGATGACTAGAGACTCGTGATGTTTCTACCACCGAAGTTGATTTGGCATCTTTTGGTTGCGGCGGAAACTCAAGCATGTTATTGTCATACTCGATATCCAACGTACAACAAATATTCAGAGTAGTCGGTGGGGCTAACACCAAATAATCATGCATCTTATGACCTCGTACTCCTCCTCGGAAACAGGACAATAACTGATCCAGTTAGCCTTTCCCTCAATTTGCATCTTGAGTTTAGGTGTTTCAGTCGCGAGAAACATAATTCCTCATGGATTCATTTTCTTTCTACTACTTGATGTTATGGAGTTGAGCCAAGGACTCAATCTATCACCACTTCAAGTGAATCTTGGTGTGAACACATTCTTGCTGAGTGAAATTGACTTTGTCCTCAGGCTTTAAGGTTTGATACCACTGGTGGACCTTCCCGTCTAGAGTTCAAGAAAAGGCATGTATCATGGTCACATCATTCCCCAGCCCACAGGTTTCACATGTTGGCTCAATGATATCTAGGATTGGGTCCCCATCTCCTGGGAACTTTTGCATGAGTTTCGAAACGATGTGTGGATGTGTGGTTTTATCAAAGAAGGTTTGGATTCAAGGGCAATGCCTAGTTCCCTAACCATGCCTCTTCCCATTTCCATGGCCATATTTAACAAATCCAACCTTGTGGCTGTATGTAGATCTAAGTGGGGATACACTATTGGCCTTCAAGGAGCAATTCCCCCCTACCTAGACCTCATCCTTTGCTTGCGTAGGTCCTTCTATCCAATTCGGGTCTATGGTTCGGTCCGAGCAGTTCCTCATCACTTGGCTCTTCATCATTAGTGTCCTTAGCTCGCCTTTGTTGAATCAAGAGTTCCATGTTTTACAAATGTGGGATTATTGATCATCTCATTTATCTCCTCCCTTGTGTAGAGCTGATCCTATTCTCCTATAGATGCCCTAGGTCGATCGTCCTCTTCGTCTTACATTTAGAGGTCTAGAGCCTTGGGTTCTAGGGTTGGGATCCCTCCTTCTATCATCCCAACCCCCATGTTATCCGTGGTATCTCTAGATGTTTTTGCTTCCTTGCCATGTGGCCATAACATAAGAAAATTATTAATTTTCCTCCGTTTTGGCACCATTCTACACATATCAAGCTCTTGCCTTTTGAAGCTCAGCAGTCACAATTGATGCTCTGCTTCAGCCATCTTAATGTCAACCTCCATTTCCTCAGATGTGGGGAAAAAGATTTGACATGTCTTGATAGCATTCTCCTTCTCTCGTCTAATCCTAGGAGTAGTTACACTAAGTCTAATCCTAGGAGTAGTTACACTAAGTCTCAAGGTGTTAGTGTTCGTAGGGCCAGATGTTAGGGCTGCAGGTGTTGTTAAGTAAGATTTTGGGCCATGTCTCGCGCTCGTTGATTGACCCTTTTCTGAAGATTGAGGTTCATCTTTTGTGCCGGGTTAGAGACCAAAGAATCCCTTGGCTATATCAAATATTCCATTGGACTTTGCTGGAGAAGTGGTTTTCCCTTCCTCTCCATGTCTGGAGAACCTTAGTACTTCTTCCATGGATTCTTTGCTACTGGTTTATACAATGGTCAGATTTCTCCAAGCTGCAACACTCAATTGAGTCCTCGCCAAGCGACCTAAACCAACACTTTTCTGGTAGGAAAATCCTAGGTAATTAGATGCATTGTCATCAGGGGTAGGGTCATCTCATAAGTTTTCTCGACCTTAAGTACATGAGAAAACAGTTCCCCAAGCCAACTCACTACTCTAACTTTTATGCTCGATTGTCTGTCAAACTAATGATGTTTCACGTCGTGAAGACATGCCTTGTAATTTCAAACTAGAATTGCGTTAATATGAGTTGGGGAGATTATTATAGTGCACTTATAACTCTCTCTTGCCCCTGATCTGAGAATCCTTCACTCCGTGAACTCGACCTGCCTCATGTCATGAAATGGTAGTTCTATCTCACATCATGAGATGCGAATGCGTTTCATGTTGTGAGCTATACTTGTTTCACGAGATAAGATTTTTTCAATTTCCTTGTGTCATTCGTGTCTGGATAAGATACACTATCTTTAGTAAGGCAATCCTCGAGATTTTTGGCATTAAGGTGGATAGGATCTCATGCTGTGAAATGCAAATATATCTCACGCTGTGAAATGCTTTCCTGCACTTCCACTCATTTGTCAGTCAAGCCAACATAATGGTTTTTTGAGTGGTTTGGAGTTTGAATTCCTTGCCCAATGAATCCAGAATGCTCGAGCCTAACAAAAGGAATGTAATGCAAGTAATAAACACAACCAATGGCTCCTTTTTTTGTGATTTTTTGAAAGAACAGAAAAAAAGAATATCACCAATGGCTAACTCACGACGACGATAGCAAAATTGATGGATACAAACAACAAAATTAGAAGAAAACCCAAGTGTTGCTTTCCTCCACGCATTACCAAGTACTCACACACACTTCAACACACACACAAAATGTTACAATTACCCTAGTTCCTTCACTTCCACACAAACCTTATCCACACAGTACTTCATAATGAACTTCCAGAATACAAAGAAAACGATGAAACTTGCATAGTGGAAGCTGGAGCTCTAGGAAGATGAAAGAAACAATAGATGGAAGAAACAATGGTGGTTTCCTCGACAGTGGCGCCATAAATGTTATGGCCTACTACACCTCCCAAAAGAACTCCACAGATTCACAAATGGAATAAGCAGCAAACAACAACTGTCGTAGGTTCTTATCATGTTTCGAGCTCACGTCCCTTGAGGCTCTCCAAGCTCACTTGTAGAAGCTCCAATCCTCCAATCTCCCCCTCCACTCTGTCACTCCAGAGTCGCTCCCACGACAATGCAAGGAAACCATCCTCTCACTCTCCCACACACAAGCATAGAAGAGGCACATGCACTAGAGTACACTCTCTCTCACACACACATACACAAGACAAGACAAGAGCTCTCATAGCACAAAGGGGGATTGTGTATGTCCATTATGCGAAATTGGCAAGTTATATACAACTTGCCCTTATTTAGACTTGGGTGCCCAAAACTTAGTAAGCTAACTAAAGCCTTAGTTAGCTAGTATCTCATAATGTACAACATTTATAGTGCTTTTTACATAACACTTTTTAATATCCTCAATGGGAGGAGCATCTTTGTTAATCCAAAATGGGATTAACAGTCTTAAATGAATACCAAAGAGATCATAGGTGGTTGTTTGTAATCCAAATTGATCCACGTAGTAAACAAATATTTTAAGAGATGGAAATATTAGATGAAGTAGAGGTTTAGGAACCCACTTAAGAAGCACAAGTAGAAGTTATCGATCCAATTGAACAACTAGAAGAAGGGTCAAATGAAGGTAGAGTAATTGAACAACTAGAGCTTGATCTTAAAGCAAACACAATTGGCTAATCCGGAATTTAAAGAACAAATAGGAGAACAATTTTCAACACAACCACCTCCATTGCCAAAAATAGAAGAGGACGATGTGAAAAAACTAACCTCTATTCCTACAACAAACGAGGCTCCACCCATTGATAATGATGTAGATGGAGAGGTCTTTCTATAAAATTTTTATCACATTTTTCTTGTTCGGGACCATTAATGCAAGCTTTGGCAAATAATTATCATAATTCCTTGTAAATATTTCTACATATATCCTTGTATGTGGGACCATTAATGCAAGCTTTGGTATACAATTGTCATATTAATTTCTTATAAATATTGCTACATATATCTTTGGATTTTTTTGAAAAGTATCTAAAAATTAGGTTGCTTAGAACTATGAGAACTAAAAACACTTGAACTTTTTATCTCACTAGGCAAAACAAGGAAAAATGATATTTTCTTGTATTCAGAATCATAGAATGATTACAAGGGATTGAAGTAGAGGCTTATTTGATATTCAGGCTGAGGAGGAATCTTACATCCTCTCCCACTTGAAAAACGTGATATTTCCTTATCTCGCAAAGTGAGGGTAATCCTTCGCCAACTCTTCTTCTTTCTCCCAGGTGGCGTCTTCTAGAGGGAAGAACTTTCACTTTACTAAGAATTCTATGAGGACTCTACTCCTGAGAATTCTATGAGGACTCTACTCCTGATAATCTTCTCCCAAAACGTCAAGGATTTCCTCAGGTTGTTGGAGTACCATATGGCCTTGAGTCAGAGAGATCAATTGCTCATTATCACCAAGCACGTGATTCGGGCTAGATACATACTTCTTAAGCAAACTGACATGGAATACATCATGTACCTTGAGATGGGGAGGCAGAAGAAGTTTGTAGTCTAGATCGCCCACTCTTTATGACAGCATACGGCCCACACTATCTGGAAGAGAGCTTTTTGTACTTTCCTAAGGATAAGGAACTTCTTTTTGGTCGTACTCAAATGAAGACCATATCTGATTCTTCAAACTCTCTCTCAGATCTCTTTTTATCTGCATACTGCTTTTGCCTGTCTTGGACTGCCTTTATATCTTTACGGATTGATTGCATCTGCTGGTCCATGTCATCAAGCATTTGTCATACTCAAATGAAGACCATATCTGATTCTTCAAACTCTCTCTCAGATCTCTTTTTATCTGCATACTGCTTTTGCATGTCTTGGGCTGCCTTTATATCTTTACGGACTGATTGCATCTACTGGTCCATGTCATCAAGCATTTGTTTAGACATTTCGACTCTGATCAATGGGTGTGAGACCAAGTCAACAGTGTAAGGCAATCTTGTCCATACAAAGCTTTGAAAGGACTCATCCCAATGCTCCGATGATAAGAAGCATTGTAAGCAAATTCGACCAGATGCAAATGACTCAACCACTTCTTGGGTTCCCTGCTGGTACAGCCTGACCGAAGGATATATTCAATTACTTGATTCACCCTTTCCCTCTGGCCATCAGTTTTGGGGTGGTAGGCTGTGCTGAGATCCAAGAAAGTTCCTACTGCTTCAAAGAATGCAGTCCAGAATTTCGATGTGAATTTGGGATCTCGGTCACTTACTATCCTCTTGGGTAAACCATGCAATTCCTTAAGAAAAACTCTGGCAACATCCACTATAAAGTATGTTTCTTTCACTGGAATCAGATGGGCAACTTTGGTTAGCCTATCAACTATCACAAAAATTGAGTTGTAACCTGATTGCACTGAAGGTAATCCAGTGACAAAGTCCATACTAATGCATTCCCACTTCATCTGTGGAATGTCTAGAGGCTGCAGTTTTCCTGGCATCTTGACTCTCTCTGCCGCCTTGACTCTTTGGCACATTAAGCATTTCCTTACATGATCAAGTACATCCTTTTTGAGTCCTGGCCAAAAGAAGCTTTTCTTCACAGGGGAAAAACTAGATTAGTTCAGGTAGTCTATTCTTTGGATTTATTAAGTGGAATCGGTCACGAAGTTTTTGTCTGATTTAGTTCGAGAGGACAATTAGGTTTACTGTCCGACCTCACGTAGTCTAACTAAATTCATTCAATTTAGTTCTACCAGGATTACTTTCAACTAAATATCTAGTTTTTGGGTAAATATCCATTTAGTGATTTTACCAATTCAATTGTCCAAGATTTTCTTTTTCCCATATAAATTCTCAACCTTAATTCATTAGGTAGAATTATGATGGAAATTCATCTTTTGACATTAGAATTTAATTCAAATCCATCTTTTCTCAATTATCATGGAAATTCATCTTTTAACTAAAATATCAATACCTATTTTTTGAATAAACTTGAAATCCTTCTTTTTCTCATTTCAATGAGTGCAATCCAATTATCATGGGAATCCTTCTTTTCCCTAAATTAAATCTATTAAATTTCTTCTTAAAAATTACATAAAAATAACCATTAATTCCTTTAAGCTAAAAATTCCACTTTTCTCATCTAAACATTTGAATTCCAATATAGTAGGAATTCCTCTTTAATCATTTAAACTTATCTATGCAAGAAGATAATTTTAATTTAATTTTTCTCTTAAAAATTTTAAAAAAATCTCCATTAATTACTTTGCACTAGGAATTACACTTTCTTCATTTAATTAATTGGATTTCAATATGGTGGGAATTCCTCTTTCATCATAAAAATTTATCTATACAAAAAGATAAATTTAACTATATTTTCTCTTAAAAATTAAATAAAAATCTTCATTAATTCCTTTGCACTAGGAATTATACTTTCTTCATTTAATTAATTGGATTCCAATATGGTGGGAATTCCTCTTTCATCATAAAAATTTATCTATACAAAAAGATAAATTTAACTAAAATCTTTCATAAATTATACATTATTTTAGCATTCCAATTTTATTCTCTAAATCATTGGAATACATGGATTTCCAATGTCTTGTGGATTACTCTTTTAACATAAAAATAAATTACCAAAAATTCCTCTTTTTTATAATTTACTAATTATGCATAATCATAAAAATAGATTTTATCATGATTACAATGAGAATCATTCAATTAATCTAGGATGATAATTCCTAGAATATGGTAGGAAGTCCTCTTTTCATATTATGAATGAAAAATATTTTATGTGTTTATTTTACAGAAATTTTGCCATAGCTCCGCTGCTATTACTGATACTTCTCAATTTAATTGAGGGAATGAAGTTTGATATTATTAATATGATTAAAATGACCACTAATTGGATCATTATCCAATTATGGGTTGATTCATAATTTCTGTATAAAATAAATATCAAAAAGCATTAAAAAGCTATTATTTTGGCCTCCAATTAAATAAGCATAAAAATTACTTTTGGATTAGAGAAATGCTTCATGAGAAGCTTCATTTGGTTTGAAAATAGGTCATAGGAATGACCTTTCTTTGGGGGGAGAGAGAGAAATGCTTAAAAACCATTAAAATTAAGCATAAATGAAAATTTATGTGTTTCTTTATTACAATACATTAAAACATTTCAATAATATTCAAAAGCCATTCAAATTAAAGCTTCTCAAGCTTGAGAGGGGTTGAGAAGAAAGGAACATTTAGAAATTATAGAAAAAAGACCATAATACACTCTTTACCTCTTAAAATGCTTGATTCTTTAGTCACTGTAGAGGCCCCCAACCAATCAACTGGTTTGGTATGTCGTAGGAGTCACCAAGGAAGATTGAAGAGAGAGAGGTGCTCCAATCTCTTCAATTTTGTAGAGGTTTTTAGAGGATAATAGAAATTAAGCTTAGTTTAGAGTAATATCGGCATAGTTTAGTTCACAGATAATAATACAAAGGAATGAGGGTTCATTTATAGGAGAGGGAGGCCACTAATTGAGTCCAACTGAATTTTAGAATTTTCCAGCTTCAGTTTGGCTGAAGCTGGACAAGTTTTGGACCAGTTTGGCTGAATTTGGACAAGTTTTGGACCAGTTTGGCTGAATTTGGATAAGTTTTGGACCAGTTTGGCTCCCTTTTTGATTTGGTTTGATTTAGGAGAGAGGAGAGATAAAAATATCCTATTATTTTTGAGTTTTAAACTCATCCAAGCATGTGAAATAGGTGCCTCTTTGAAGGTCTCCCTTTTTCTTACACGTGTCAAAAATACATGATTACTCCAAAATATCTCATTTTTTTTATTAATACACCATAATTTTTAACTAATAAACCTAGTACTTGGTCAACTCTTCATCTTATGTGGGCATTTACTCATTTTTGGGTATTTTCTTTTGTTCTTTGGATTTATCTTGTCCCAACACTTGGATTAATCTTATTGGTCCATAGGAACCTTAATTGGACCACCATAATAAAAAAAAAATTCGAAAATCTGGACCCTTAGGCTAAGGTCTTCTGAATCAATTTTAATTAATTCTAATTGCACCTTGGAAAATCTATTTTGATTTTCTGTTTCAGGGAAATATTTTTTTGATATTTGAAGAATTTATTTATCCAAAAATATCTCAATTTTGATTTACCACTCTCTAGAATTTTTTATCTCACTAGGCAAAACAAGGAAAAATGATATTTTCTTGTATTTAGAATCATAAAATGATTACAAGGGATTGAAGTAGAGGCTTATTTGATATTTAGGCTGAGGAGGAATCTTACACGGGACGAGTACACGTAGTGCAACATGGCAGTGTGACAATGCTTGTGGGTGACACGATGGATTTTCTTCTCAAGGAGTTTTGCAGCTTGGCGACCTCAAGGGGTATAAGCTCGGCCAACGAAAACATCCTTACTTTACGTAGTTGTGGTTTGCAAGGTAATCTTCTTGTTGGATGTGTTTTGACACTAGTTTGGGTGAGCCATACACCAACTCTTTCCTGTGTCTACTGTGGTGTTGATCATTTGATCAAGGATCTACATCTAACCATGCCACCATTAGGACTATAAGTGTGCCACTTGGAAATATCACGCTAGTAAATATCCCGACATGCATGCAAGCCAAACAGGTGGAGAAGGGAAAAAACCCATAAGGTATTACAACTTCTAAGGTTAGGAGAAGGAGAAGAGCGAAGACGGCGGGCAAGGGTGACACCTTGATTGTAATTCAAGATGAATGCGAGGAAGATACCATTGACACCGGCTCCACCGAGTAAGAGGAAGGAGATGATCTATTATTGAGACCAGATGAGCAAGCACATGCAACCACAAAAGAGAGACCAGCAACCCCCAACGGTGTTGGAGAATATCCGAATACGCAGAAGGAAATAAGAAATCTCGAAGAAGCTAAGGCCCTTCTAGAGGAGTGTCAGCATAATCATGAAGACAAATTGAGGGCTAACAAGGCTAGGGATACATTCTATCCATGGAATGAGTTGCTAAGAGAAAGGAAGTTATATGTGACAACTCTAATTCTGAAAGAATCTGAGGAAGGGACTAATAGTGATCTGATGGCAAGAATGTTTGTAGAGGCAGATCAAGAACTATCTACCCAATCATTCTCTAGGATTGAGTATGAGACAAATACGTGGAAGGAGAATTCACTTGTCAAAGAACCCATACATATGGGCAGTCTCCACCTGTCAAAATGCTACTTGGACCATCGCTACGTAACACACCACCATTGTGGGTAGATGTCAAGGATTGGGTAGAAGGAAAAATGAGCCCAATGATCACTACAGATGAGAGCATGACACCTCCAGCTAAGAAAAACCTAGTGCCTAAGGAAAGGGAAGTACCCAAATTCATCCAAATACCCAACACGAATGTCACAATTCCAATCCAACATAACGGGTACCAAGTACTTGCTATCCTAGATGGGGATGTGGGTGTGAGCATTATCACACCAAGCAATGTTGGGAAAATTGGGGAATTATCTTGGATGGGCAT
The DNA here is from genome assembly GCF_041138505.1 of Cibotium barometz. NCBI lineage: Eukaryota > Viridiplantae > Streptophyta > Polypodiopsida > Cyatheales > Cibotiaceae > Cibotium > Cibotium barometz. Next base: position 26,725,994 of record NC_141049.1, read on the forward strand.
GCGGGTGTGAGCATTATCACCAAGCAATGGTGAGAAAATTGGGGAAAACTAGAGTTAGAAAGAGCGGAGCTAATCGTTAAGATGGTAGATGGAACATCCTCAAGGCCAATGGGACTATTGAAATACGTTAAGCTTAAGGTCTTTTTGTTCCGTTACCATCATGAATTTGTTATAATGGACTTTTTGTGCCATCCAGATTCATATGATATTATCTTGGGCAAACCCTTCATGAGGGAAGCCAAAGTGGTGCACGATTGGGCATTAGACCAAGTATATATATGAAAGGATTTGCAAATTCTGAAGATCCATCTCTAAACGTGGATGGCACACCCCATGGAAGGGCAGTTGTTTGGTGATGATTCAGTCACAACAAATCAAACCACATCCTTACAAGTGTGCCAACAACCAGTTAAAGAACACTCATGTGAGGAGGAAGAGAATGAGATGTACACATCGCTTCCACCTCCAAACTTTAGTGAAAACGTATTGCACGTACTTGCTACCATAGATGTATTGCCCCCTAGAGAAACAAAGTATGTTGAATCGGGAACCATTCCTACTACCTCAATACGCATGTTGAATGTGCAAGTTGTGGAAGAGGAAATAGAAGTTGAGGCCTCAAGCACAAGAGTGTCTGGGATGCAAAGTTGCAATAACACTAAATGCCTCACAAAATGGCAGAAGCAAAAGAGGTATATCGCTCAACACAATCCCTTGTGTTGTGAAGTAAACCAACGGATGCCCCAATGGCTAAGATATCTCGAGGTCATCACTAAGGTGCATGACAAGTTCTCTAAGAATGGGGTGAGGAGTTGACTAAGATCACTTTAGAAGGGCAACAAGAAGAGAAAACTACTCTTCAAGGGCCTGATTCGCCCAATGGCTAAGATATCGCAAGGTCACTAAGGTGCACGACGTGTTCTCTAAGAACTGGGGTGAGGAGTTGAGTAAGGTCACCTTGGAAGAGAAATGAGAAGAGAAATCTACTCTTCAAGGCCCTGATCCACGAAATAAGGCTCTGGTTGAAGCCGAGGGAGATGCAAGGAAGGTGATGGCTTGAAAAGACGGTGATGATGATGACAAGCCATACCTGCATGCAATGCTAGAAAATTTAAAACTTGCACCATCAGAAGAAGGTAGTCTAACTGACGGAAAAAAGAGTGAAGGAGAATGGCTCGTCGATGTCCTACGATGGAAAGTGGTAGACATTCCCAAGGGGAGGATCCCAAACCTATCACAATAGTGCTAATGACTTTACTATGCTGCTAAACAAGAGGAGCTCATTGCTCTCTTGAAAGAGTTCTAGGATTGTTTTGCTTGGAAATATACTGAAATGAAGGGTGTACCACCCAAGGTGGTTCAACACACTATTTGGATCATAGAGGGATCGAGACCATCTAGGCAAAAACCTTACCAAAGGAATCCGAAATATGCAACTATTGTAAAGACAAAAATTCATAAGCTCAGTGCTATGGATTTCATCTAGGAGATTGAGCACACAGATCGGCTATCCCAATCATGATCGTGCAAAAAAGAATGGGAAGCTCAGAGTGTCTATTCAATGATGCAACTACCAGGAAAGACCACTACCCATTACCATATACGGAGCATGTATTAGAACGGGTAGGAGGTGACGAAGCCTATAGCGTTCTAGACGGTTTTCGGGATACAACCAAGTGTCCATTGCACTAAAGGACCAACACAAGATGGCCTTTAACACAATGTGGGGGACCTATGCTTAAAAGGTTATGCCTTTTGGCCTTTAACACAATGTGGGGGACCTATGCTTAGAAGGTTATGCCTTTTGGCCTCACTAATGCCCCTGCAACATTCCAACGATTGATGTGTATGGCTTTCAAGGACCACTTTGCAAGAGTGGCTTGAGGTATTCATTGACGACCTTTGTGCACATTCATGATGGAAAAAACATCTCGCTTGCTCAAGGGAAGGTGTTTGACAAATGTCGATTGTATCGCATTTCCTTAAACCCTTTTAAATGCCAATTTTGGGTCAAGCACGGTGTTATATTGGGAGACATTGTGTCTAAGAATGGTATTTCCACCGATGAGGGCAAGGTGAAGTTGATTCTAGAATTACCCCCACCAACAAATGTTGAAATTTGAGCAAAATGATGAGCTATGGTGGATCAAACACTAGAATCAACATGATTAACAAAGTTATTAAGAAATAATTAAGATGTAATTAGTGAATAATTAGCAAATAGATTAATGTAGGCATGGATACTCAAAAACCAGCAAATTCTCATTAGGGCTATGCCTCAATTTATAGAGTTTACATCAAGCATCTAATCCCATTGATTTCTCCATGATTCACTCCCAGAATATCTCCACCTTTTGCTTGATTCTCTCCACCTCTTCTCTTTTCCCTGAATATCTCCCAGAATATCTCCACACTCCTAAATTCCCTCATGCTACCCATTATTCTCTCCCAGTAGATTCTTCTAACCTTTTCACAGGTTCTTTCACAATTACATCTCCTCTTTTACAGCCTCTATCCAAGAGCTTGTTCCCACACACACCTTATTCACTTGTATATTTCAACACCTCCCCTCAAGTGAATAATCCTAGTACACCTAGACCCTATACCAAGTTTGCCTCCCCTTACTTGATAGTCCGTGACCAGTGTCTACTCCTCCCCTCAAGTTATCTCAGCACACCTGGACCCGGTATCAAGTTTCTTTCTTACTTGACAGTCCGCGACCAGTGTCTACTCCTCCCCTCAAGTTATCTCAGCACACCTGGACCCTGTATCAAGTTTCTTTCTTACTTGACAGTCCGCGACCAGTGCCTCAAGTCCCTAAACTCCATAGTCCTTGACACTCTCTCTCTCTATGTGTCCAAGGCTACTATAAGTGCCCGTGACCTTGACTAAAGTGCTCACACATACATCTACCACATGGCCTACATCATCGGTGGCTCAGAGGTGGTTTTACTTTATTGGGGCAGGTTACATTGGGTTGTGGGGTCTCTCTCTCTCTCTCTCTCTCAGAGATTTTCACATGGCTCCTCACTCTTTGGAGCCTCACATCTTCTCTTGTCTTCTGTCTTCTTGTCGTGGTGGCAGCATTTCTCCACGCGTCCGTCTCTTCTTTCAGTCCTCTTGGGGCAGCTTCTCTTCTCGTGTCCATGTCTTCCTTCAGCTTTTCTTCTTGGTGTGGATCCTCTTCTTGGGAAGAGATATTCTTCTTCTTTCATGGCTGGGGCCATGAGCTCGTCCGTCAGGTTATTTTGCTCCATGTGAGCAACATGTTTCAATGTTTTGCTGACAGTTCCTTTGGGCTTTTTATGTTTATTTTGTATCATTATGCAATGCAAACCCAAATTTATGCGGGAGGTCTTACCTGTTGCCTTAATCTGGACAAGGGCAGTGTCTGTTCCCATTTTTACACTGATAAAATGTGCCCAATACATAATGCATATAGCATTCATTCTCATGCACATTCCAAATGCAACTCTGGCTGTGAATAATCTTGAATTTGAGTGAGATTTACAGGCATTAACCAAGGGTTGAATGCAAAATGATGATTTTCACAAATTTATCAGCACAATTTTTGCCAGAAATTACATTAAATCAAGGGTAACCAATTTGTACGGGATGGTTGGAGTATCAAACCAACTCCGATTTGCAATCTGAAGTTATAGGGATCTGTATCAGATACCTAATGGTTAATTTGAACCCTCAATTGCACCAAAATATAGTGATTAGTATTGATTAATCACTGATTAGCAAATTAATGCTCTGTTTTGTGTGCAAAAAACAGAGTATGCGGGGAGTCCAGATCTGGTGCCTTCCACTTCAAATGAGCTCAAATGCTTTCAAAGGCATCAATAGCAATGAGTCTAGTAGAGGATTAAGCCAAGAAACACAAGATTTGACCAAATAATGAAATCTTAATCTCTGTTTTACCAAAGTCGCCTGCAGATTTGATGAAGAGCTTGGATCTCACTGTAGACTTGATGAAACTCAATTCTGTCTTCACCAGCTTGTAGAGCATGCTTGATTACCCCTTGGGCTAGGAGGAATTGAAGCAATGTGATTTGATGAAGTAGCAATGTCAAAAATAGCTCAGAAAAACGGTGCCCTTCATTCTGCGAAATTCTGCAGTTCTGCGCTGAATTGGCCCACAAGATTCAAGGTGAGTGTAGCCCTATGAGTCTACTACAAGTACCTAAAAGGGCTTAGCGTAATGTTATGTGTGCAAGGAGAATGGAGTCCTCCACTGGCTGGGGGTGAAGGGGAAGGTGAAAAACTCACTAAAAATTGATTTTTTTGCTACTAATCCTAATTAATTCACTAATGGGCTCATAAATCTGATTGATTCTAGGCATGGCTCTGATACCATGTTGAAATTTGAGCAAAATGATGAGCTATGGTGGATCAAACACTAGAATCAACATGATTAACAAAGTGATTAAGAAATAATTAAAATGTAATTAGTGAATAATTAGCAAATAGATTAATGTAGGCATGGATACTCAAAAACCAGCAAATTCTCATTAGGGCTATGCCTCAATTTATAGAGTTTACATCAAGCATCTAATACCATTGATTTCTCCATGATTCACTCCCAGAATATCTCCACCTTTTGCCTGATTCTCTCCACCTCTTCTCTTTTCCCTGAATATCTCCCAGAATATCTCCACACTCCTAAATTCCCTCATGCTACCCATTATTCTCTCCCAGTAGATTCTTCTAACCTTTTCACAGGTTCTTTCACAATTACATCTCCTCTTTTACAGCCTCTATCCAAGAGCTTGTTCCCACACACACCCTATTCACTTGTATATTTCAACACCTCCCCTCAAGTGAATAATCCTAGTACACCTAGACCCTATACCAAGTTTGCCTCCCCTTACTTGATAGTCCGTGACCAGTGTCTACTCCTCCCCTCAAGTTATCTCAGTACACCTGGACCCTGTATCAAGTTTCTTTCTTACTTGACAGTCCGCGACCAGTGCCTCAAGTCCCTAAACTCCATAGTCCTTGACACTCTCTCTCTCTATGTGTCCAAGGCTACTATAAGTGCCCGTGACCTTGACTAAAGTGCTCACACATACATCTACCACGTGGCCTACATCATCGGTGGCTCAGAGGTGGTTTTACGTTATTGGGGCAGGTTACATTGGGTTGTGGGGTCTCTCTCTCTCTCTCTCTCTCTCTCTCTCTCTCAGAGATTTTCACATGGCTCCTCACTCTTTGGAGCCTCACATCTTCTCTTGTCTTCTGTCTTCTTGTCGTGGTGGCAGCATTTCTCCACGCGTCCGTCTCTTCTTTCAGTCTTCTTGGGGCAGCTTCTCTTCTCGTGTCCATGTCTTCCTTCAGCTTTTCTTCTTGGTGTGGATCCTCTTCTTGGGAAGAGATATTCTTCTTCTTTCATGGCTGGGGCCATGAGCTCGTCCGTCAGGTTATTTTGCTCCATGTGAGCAACATGTTTCAATGTTTTGCTGACAGTTCCTTTGGGTTTTTTATGTTTATTTTGTATCATTATGCAATGCAAACCCAAATTTATGCGGGAGGTCTTACCTGTTGCCTTAATTTGGACAAGGGCAGTGTCTGTTCCCATTTTTACACTGATAAAATGTGCCCAATACATAATGCGTATAGCATTCATTCTCATGCACATTCCAAATGCAACTCTGGCTGTGAATAATCTTGAATTTGAGTGAGATTTACAGGCATTAACCAAGGGTTGAATGCAAAATGATGATTTTCATAAATTTATCAACACAATTTTTGCCAGAAATTACATTAAATCAAGGGTAACCAATCTGTACGGGATGGTTGGAGTATCAAACCAACTCCGATTTGCAATCTGAAGTTATAGGGATCTGTATCAGATACCTAATGGTTAATTTGAATCCTCAATTGCACCAAAATATAGTGATTAGTATTGATTAATCACTGATTAGCAAATTAATGCTCTGTTTTGTGTGCAGAAAACAGAGTATGCGGGGAGTCCAGATCTGGTGCCTTCCACTTCAAATGAGCTCAAATGCTTTCAAAGGCATCAATAGCAATGAGTCTAGTAGAGGATTAAGCCAAGAAACACAAGATTTGACCAAATAATGAAATCTTAATCTCTGTTTTACCAAAGTCGCCTGCAGATTTGATGAAGAGCTTGGATCTCACTATAGACTTGATGAAACTCAATTCTGTCTTCACCAGCTTGTAGAGCATGCTTGATTACCCCTTGGGCTAGGAGGAATTGAAGCAATGTGATTTGATGAAGTAGCAATGTCAAAAATAGCTCAAAAAAACGGTGCCCTTCATTCTGCGAAATTCTGCAGTTCTGCGCTGAATTGGCCCACAAGATTCAAGGTGAGTGTAGCCCTATGAGTCTACTACAAGTACCTAAAAGGGCTTAGCCTAATGTTATGTGTGCAAGGAGAATGGAGTCCTCCACTGGCTGGGGGTGAAGGGGAAGGTGAAAAACTCACTAAAAATTGATTTTTTTGCTAATTACCTACTAATCCTAATTAATTCACTAATGGGCTCATAAATCTGATTGATTCTAGGCATGGCTCTGATACCATGTTGAAATTTGAGCAAAATGATGAGCTATGGTGGATCAAACACTAGAATCAACATGATTAACAAAGTGATTAAGAAATAATTAAAATGTAATTAGTGAATAATTAGCAAATAGATTAATGTAGGCATGGATACTCAAAAACCAGCAAATTCTCATTAGGGCTATGCCTCAATTTATAGAGTTTACATCAAGCATCTAATCCCATTGATTTCTCCATGATTCACTCCCAGAATATCTCCACCTTTTGCCTGATTCTCTCCACCTCTTCTCTTTTCCCTGAATATCTCCCAGAATATCTCCACACTCCTAAATTCCCTCATGCTACCCATTATTCTCTCCTAGTAGATTCTTCTAACCTTTTCACAGGTTCTTTCACAATTACATCTCCTCTTTTACAGCCTCTATCCAAGAGCTTGTTCCCACACACACCCTATTCACTTGTATATTTTAACAACAAACTACAAGGGTGTGAAATGGTTTATGGGACATGTTGGGTACTATCAAAGATTCATTATATTATATGCTGAAATTGCCAGACCATTGTATAAACTATGCATAGTCTTTAAATAGATTGAAGAGTGCCAACAAGCATAATATGATCAATTGAAAAGGGCACTGGCTAGTGCACTGATTTTGAGACCACAAAATTAGGACTTTGTATTCCATGTGCACATTGATGCATCAAATTTTTCTATAGGGTGCATATTGGCATAACCTGGGAATTCAAATTGGATTACCTAGTTTGCTTTGCCAGTCGACAATTAATTGATGTAGAAATCAACTATACCACAACTGAACGTGAAGGGTTGGCCATGGTATATACTCTCAAGAAATACAAACATTACTTGTTGTGGCCAATAATTTTGTATTTTTTGTGGATCATCAAGCCTTATTGTATCTCGTGAACAAGATATGCACCACGGGAAGGATCACACATTGGTTACTCTTACTTTTGGAATTTGACTTTATGATCATGGTAAGGAAAGGATCACGACATGATCTGGTAGACCATATGTCAAGGATTCCAAACGGAGAATCTACAATGACCTTCCAGATGCATGTCTATTCAAGATTGATATGGTACTTGAGTGGAGTGAGAAAATAGCCGAGTACCTAGCTTATGGTTTTCCACAAGATCAACACTTGAACAAGGATAAGATGTGTCGGCTTATTAAGTTGGCTGCACCATATCAACTATTTATGGGAGAACTATACAAGTTGGATAGGGAGGATATCCTCAGAAGATGTGTGCGAGAAGATGAACTCGTATATGGTATTGGAAGTATGTTAGGACTCGAGTTTGTGCCAATTGAAGAGCTGTTGTTTGGACTAGTAAGGCTAATGGGTGCCTTAAAATCTTGAGGATAGTTTTATATCGATTCGTTTTTTGTCTCAAAACCTCATTTATAACCCTTAGTAATCCAATTTATTATATTGAGCCCCCCTTTACTAAGTGACCTTGTGTGAAGCATTACCCTCAAAAAACTTGTGGAATGCAGCATATCAATGTTTTTTCTTTAAATCTCAAAGCCTCATTTATAACCCTTAGTTGGCAAGGTGATTTATTATAATGAGCTCCCTTGACTAAGTGGCCTCCTGTGAAGTATTACCCTAAAAAATCTTGAGGAAAGTAGTATATTGAATTTTTAAAATATCTCAAAGCCTCATTATAACCCCTGCTGCTGCTAATGCAAGTGTGCAACAACAGGGACTATCGAGGAGTATTAGAATTATGAGGTGTATAGTAGTGTTTATGGATTTGAATAAAATTGAATAAGATAATTGAGCAGGTAGGTTGGTTGAAGAGTTACATCATGAAGCTACCTTTCAAAAGTACCTACACGCGTATTTGTATGTCTTCTATCTTTAGTGACACAAGAGCATGCTTCCCATAGTAAAATGGTTTGGGGCATTAAAGATCTCTTCTTAATTACCGTAAAACACCCACCCTTCTTTGTTTGTAAAGTCCTTGTGAGCACTTTTAAGTGATCAAAACCCCAAAAAAAGTCCTTGTGAACACTTTTTAAGTGATCAGAACCAAAAAAAAAAGCATCGTAGGGCCCTCTCATTTTGGTACCAACATGGACTATCCAATTCACATCCCAAGTACATTGTGCCCAGAAATGTAGGCATAGGGAGAAGGGAGTAGGGTTGAGAGGACCACATACATACTATCTTGATTGTAAATATGGCTTTAAGACTATAGATCGCAGCCTACCGAACAATAGGACCAATAACCAACAATAAGACCAAGGATGGAGAGCAACGTATAGAATACGGGGTACCAGTGAGGGTAGAGACTAGAGTGTACATGTTATAAAATTTAGGGGAGGTAGTAGAGTAGGGAGAAGGGAGTAGAGTAGAGAGGACAATAGACATAGTAGCACAGCTTTAAGATTATAGATTGAAACCCTACCATAACAATAAGACCAAGGATAAGAGAGTTGAAGGGACAGACTCGCAGAATATGAGGTAGTAGAGAGAGTAGACTAGAGTGTATATTATAGACTTTATTATTAGAGATAGTAGAGTAGCGAGAAGAGAGTAGAGTAGAGAGGACAATAGACATAGAACAGGCAGCACATATTAGAGAAAGTAGAATGGACAGTAGAGGGTAGATTTAGACCATGCAGCCAAATCATCTTTCACTAAAAGGAGTGAGTGAAGGTCTAATGTTGGTGTAGTTGGTTCCATAACAACGAGAGCATACGGAGTCTTATTTTTAAGTTTAGCATTTAATTTAGGGCCAAGGTCCAAATCCCTACGAGGCTATTTAGATTAATGATCTAATAATGGTAATGGAAGTAATTCGTGATGAGACAGACAGTCATCACTACCCACAAAAGTAGATGCTGTAGTCGGTAGAGCCGTAGGGGCAGGTTTTGGAGGCGTAGCTGGGGCACTGGCTTGGAGCAGCGCAGTCGAGGCTGGGGCAGGCTGGATTGGAAGGGTTGACGGACATGCCCATGTTGAAGCCCGCAACCGCCGAGAGGCCGTAACTGTCCTGGGCGTCGTTGCCATCGACGGTGATGTCGAACTGGGTGACGCCGCTGGGCGGGCCGGTGTGGGGAGGACCGTCGCAAACTCCCGCAACGCCCCAAACGGTGGCGCCCGCCCAGGCGGACGTGGCGGTCACATCCCAGCTGGCGCCGGGGCTCAGGTCCGAGCAGCCCCCTCCCACTCCGTTCATGGGGCTCCAGTACTTGGCACACACCGCCGTAGATCCACAACTGTTGGTAATATGAAGGTTCACAGCGCCAACAAAACAGCCTGCAAAACACAACACAGAGATAGAGCGGTGAGAACTCTTGAAAATACTCGCAAATTAGCATGGAAATGTGCGCCATGTCGATGAATACCTGAGCAAATGAAAAGGACGAAAAGGCAAAAGATCTTCTTCATGGCGGCCTACTGTGCTGGTCAATCCTATGTTTTCTGAGATGGTGTTGTGCAGCATGCTGGACCAGCATCTTGCTTTATAGGCCTCTGTGACCTCCTACCAGCTTGTGCAGGCCCCTCGCCGTAGCTTCTCTTTGCAACGGATAGCCTCTGCCCATGTGTTTGGCCTAGTCAAGATGTGACAACATTGAGCCGTGTTTGGAAAAAGCCCGCGGTTGAACCTTTCCATTTTCAGAGGATTTATGCAAGTACAGGTGCCTAAGTTGATGATGTTAGTGTGGTAAAACCTTTATCTTAAACTAGATCCATGGGTAGATTTCCACAAGAATTTCCATAAGTTAATCTAGTCTTCTTCAGCTTCATATACTCTCAATGAACCAAATCCAAAATTACTCCAATAGGGGCCTACAACGTGTGGAAAAAGAAATTCTATTTATTAGTTGATGGCATTTTTTAATCTTTGAGTGGAAACCTTAATCGAAATGAGACGATTGTTTTTTTAAAACCTTAATCGAAATGAGTTGATTTAACGGTTACCATGTACCTTTTCGCGGATCCAAACTGCAATAGCCTCACGGTGCTATCCATGTATCTGCGTAGATCTTAGAGATGGCAGGCTCTCAAATGGCGAAACCTTGAACCTACGATCAATGTCGAAACCCGGCGTCAAGACTTGCAACTCCGACAGCGCGCACAGGCGAGGGAAACTTTATTGGTCTATGGGTTGGTGCTGCGCCAACGCTTTATACGATGGTAAGGCATGTCCGAGGGGAAGTAAAGGGGTGATGAATATCTCAAGGCTGGTGATTCGGCCAGAAGATGGGTTGCACACCACTCCTTCCCAACTGCAGTTGCAAGAGTCTCCGTTTGCCGGCCACCATGGTATCAAAGCGGCTTCGACAGAGTGTTGGCCACGGCTACCATGGTTTTTTCGAATGGCTTCCCAGAAGGAGTGAGCGACGCTTGAGCCATGGAAACCAGAGATTTGTCAGAGAGCGCAGAAAGCATAGATTTCTCTGCTTCCACCAAAATCGTCGCTCACACAGCCAGCAGGAGTCAGGACTATCAAAATCTGTTCTGAGCATTCGTGCTTTCCCTCCTTCCTTTCAATTAGCGCAGTATGCATGAGAGAGTGCATCTCCATCCATATCGGCCAAGCCAGCATCCAGATCGGCAACGCCTCTGCTGGGAACTGTTCTGCCTAGAGCATGGAATTCAGGTATCCCTCAAATGCTCTAAGGTAATTTATTTTGATTATATTAGCTTGATGCATAATCCTTCTGTTTTTGTAATTTTGTTTGCAGCCCGATGGCCAGATGCCGAGTGATAAGACCGTGGGAGGGGGCGACGATGCTTTCAACACCCTAATTGCAGTAAATTGAAGCAAAATTAGGGCTTGTCAGTATTGCTCACTGTGGTTTTTTCGTACATTGACGGTTCTGTTCTTTTTTTGCTTGGGGATCTTATTGAGCCAGATTGAATTTGCATGTAATACTACGTAGGTTGCCGGATTCTGATATTTAATGTTTACTCTTGATGGGGCTGCTAGAGAGTTTGTGGGTGTGACACCAAGTATGAAAATTCTAACTCCATAGGAATTTTCTTTGGTATATTTAAAAAATATCTATGGTGACAGAATTTTGATCGGCCTTGTCTCTGTGGAGCTATGATTTTTTCCATTAGATCATCAACGCTCAAACATCTCATCCACATGACATGCATGGTATTTTGCGCCCCCCCCCCCCACACACAAAGGATAAGATCAACTTGTCAAGGGACCCTTCCTTGCCTTCAAGAGTTAGTGTGGTAATCCTATCTCATTTTGATGTACACAAAAAATTGAAGAAAGGTTACCCCTTTCTTAGTTTCCATGCTACTTGGAGACTTGTATAAAGGTGTAACATTTGTTCTCGTGAATAAGGTTTATTCTCTTTGTGGAAGTTGTCTTCTATCAGTATTTTCACCGAGTACTATAGCCTTCTTTTACCATAATAATGGCATCTACAGTTTGAGCCATTTGCCTTCTACTTTGGAATGTGTAGATAGATTAACATCCTGCTCATCCAAGTTTCAATAGTCCATTATAGCAGCTAGCACTTCAATTGTTTTCCCAAGAAAAGATCCTTAAATTAGTAAGAAAAGATCATGAACACACAAGCCGATTACATCTCTCCAAGGAGGTAACTTATATGATGTAGAATTGGAGTAGGCAGCATGGGGCTCCCTCCATGGCTCGCCACTCTTGTAGCTAGCGGAAAACATTGGAGGCTTGTACTACCACAAGTAGCTTTGCCAAAGGAAAGGTCCAACAATCTAAGCATGAAGGAAAGTGGTGCAGCATTGTTGCATGCTCTCCGAGTCATCCACCATGCACTTTGAGGTGCCCTCAAAGGGTGAATGAGGGCTATTTAAATATAGATCAGCAACAGTAGACAGTCTTTCTCGGTGGGGTGAGTGTGCCCTTGATGGTTTTATTACACCATGCCTATAAGATATGCTAGGCATGATGCTTCTAATTAAGGTGAGTTGAAGGAGTCAAGGGATCTACTGAAGCTTTTATGGTAATAGTAGAAAAAATCATGAAGTGAGTTAGTTATTTAGGCATGAGGTTTGCCATCCTCCTTGTAGAGGAGTTTTGATCCTATGACCCCAAAAGATTTCTCTATCCAAAGTGAATAGGTGTCGAACTCACCACCACACCTATTGCACCTTTGAGTAGTCTCGACGGTAATGATTCTAAGACTCTTAGGAAGGACAATACCAACCATAAGAGTCATGGTAAATGGCATAGTGAGTAAGTTTCGTCCTACTGCAATAGTTATTAAAACATAGCTCCATATAAAGCTATGACTTTATAACCAAAGTTGTGAAATACAGTGAGAAAAGGTGCCCACACCGAGGCATGGTAACTAGATAGAGTGAGCAAAGGTGCCCCGATGCATGGTAATTGGATAAAATGAGCAAGGTTCTTACCATTCATATAGCTTCATCCTACTACTATAATAGCTAGTAAATATAAAGGTATGGTAGTAGTGAGTTCATAATCAAAGCTATGGTAGTGAGTTTATAATCAAAGCAAGTAAATATAAAGGTATGGTAGTAGTGAGTTTATAATCAAAGCTATGGTAGTGAGTTTATAATCAAAGCTATGGTAGTGAGTTTATAATTAAAGCTATGGTAGTGACAACTTTATAATAAAATCTATGGTAGTGACTTTATAATCAAAGCTATGGCAGTGACTTTATAATCAAAGCTATGAATACATTATTAAATAGAGTTCGTCTAAAATTGAAAAACTTTAAGGATAATATTTTACATCCGTACTTTCATCTTTCATTATATTTTGATGAACTAGGTTTATCAAGAGGATAGATACTACAACTTTTTTGGCAAAATTTATTTACACAATCTATGTGTTTGTGTGTCGACCCATTTTTATTCACACACATGCACACACATCGACCCATGTAAGTGGGTCCTCCCCCCACCCCCTTATGATAGTAGAGAATTTTCTTTGGCCTATGAAGTTTCACAACTTTAAACGCTTACAAGAGTGATGTCCTCTTGTAAAATAAAGTTCTTTTCTCATAAATGTAGAGGCTCTCCTCTTCTTTCTTTTTCTTTAGAAAGTGCAAATTCTCGCGTCCTTGTATAAAAGGAAGTACTCATGTCCTTCTCTAGTTAAAAAAAGTACTCTTAGTTATTTTCTCACAAAAAGAGTCGTGTATTCTAACCTTATCTCACATCTATTTTTTATAGCTAAAAACATACACTAAGGTCTAACATCATACCTTATAAAAATACCCATCTAATTTTGACATATGTGTGTATACTCTCTTTCTCTCCCCTCCTTTTAGTTTAAATTATAGCAATATTATTCCTTTATCCATTCTAAGCTCAAGCGTACACAATAAAATATTACTTTTGAGACAACCATATCTTCTTATTAATTAAATCATTGTTCACATATCTCTTTCCTACTAAACAAAGAAAATGCAAGTACCAAATTCAATCCTTCAATAGTGTATACATTAAAATAATAATAATAATAATGGGGCCTTATTTCACATATCTCATTAAAATTAAATCCTTTGATAGAAAAATTAGATAAATGAAATAATGGGCTATTATTTCACATATATATTTCCTATAGAACAAAGAAAATACATGCACCAAATTAAATCCTTCAATAATGTGTACATAGAAAAAATTAAATAAATAAAATAATGGGGCCGTATATCCTTCCCTTCTTTAACTCATCTCACGATGTCTTCATCTTGGAAACAAGGGAATGCATCGTCAATGAGGTACTGCTTCCATTGAGAATCAAATACACTACTACAAGATATTGAGCCTTCGACGGTAAATCAAAAAAATCATTGAAAGTAACCGGCTAGAAAACCATTCCATATTAGCGTTAAAACACCCATTGATACATGTGTCGATGTCAATGCCTATATAAAGGTCAATAATACAAGTGTCAAAAACCTTAATTTTTTGGTTTTTGTTTGGTGTGATTTTTAAAAGAAGTTCAAGTGTTTTTAGTTCTCATAGTTCTAATCAACCTAATTTTTAGTTACTTTTCAAACAAATCCAAAGATATATGTAGCAATATTTATAAGAAATTAATATGACAATTGTGTGCCAAAGCTTGTATTAATGGTCCCGAACAAGAAAACTATTATGAAAATATATATTGCTTGTCAAATAAAAAAGAAATATGATGTTATAGCTCATCATATTCATCGACTCTCTCATCCTCAACTAGATCCATGTCCCCAAATATATCTATTTCTAGAAAGACATCTCCATCTATATCTTTGTCAATGGGTGGAACCCCGTTTGTTGTGTAAGAGTAGAACGTAGTTTTTTCATATCGTCCTCTCCTATTTCTAGCATTAGAGGTGGTTATGTTGAAAGTTGTTCTCCTATTTATTCTTTGAATTCCGGATTAGCCCGTTGTGTTTTCTTCTGGATCAAGTTCTAGTTGTTCAATTACTATACATTCATTTGACCCTTCTTCTAGTTGTTCAACTGGATCAACATCTTCTTTTCGTGCTTCTTAAGTGGGTTCCTCAACCTCTACTTCATCATTCTAATATTTCTATCTCTTAAAAAATTTGTTTACTACATGGATCAATTTGGATTCCAAACAACCACCTATGTTCTCTTTGATCTTCCTTGAAGATTGGATTAACAAAGATGCTCCTCCCATTGAGGACATTAATACTTGTTATGTAAACAGCACTATAAATGTTGTACATTATGAGATACCGGCCAACCGTAAGTTTTGGGCATCCAAGTGTGAATAAGGGCCAGTTGTGTATAACTTGGCAATTTCTCATAATGGAAAGACACAATCCCCCTTTGTTCTATGAGAGCTCTTGTCTTAGTCTTGTGTATGTGTGTGTGAGAGAGAGTATACTCTAGTGCATGTGCCTCTTCTGTGCTTGTGTGTGGGAGAGTGAGAAGATGGTTGCTGTCACGTAGGCTGTAATGCCTGTGTGACCGACCGGTAGACCGGATGGCCATATCTGGGGTTCAGTGGGAGAGGACGCCCATGCGGAGTCATGGGCGGCCAGGCTAGTGTGGACGGCAAGCCACACACTATATAGCCTGGGGAATGAGGGGCAATCCTCATTCTTCCTCTATGGCTGGGTGGTGAGCCAGAGGCCGTCCCCTCTCGTGGTAACGCCCGTAGCGGCGTTACGGATATCTAACACTGGTATCAGAGCATGGTTCAAAGGGACCGTGAGAGTCCGCGCGCGAACGGGGGACCGGAGCCCACTCAATGGTTTTCATCCACAATCTCCTCACCCTTATCTACACAAGGGAATGTGTGGAGGAAGGAGGACCAAGACTTTTGAAGGGAAGAACTCTTTCTATCTCTCTCTCTCATTCTCTCTTCCCGTCACACACAGCATCGAGGTAAGAAAAATTTGTTTGTTTTCATTTTTTTTCTACGTTGAATCGCTTTGAAAAACTCTGCGTTGAAGGTTTTCAAAAGAAAAAGCCTGTGTGTCGAGGTGGGGGGCGCAGACCAACCCCACGAAACCTGTGTGTGTGGGGGTGGGGCGGCGAAAACCAGCCCGGCTAGTCCCACGTATACGTTAATGAAGGGGGGGGCGAACATTCTCAGCTCGCACCTCTCAAGCTTTCTTTGTCTGCTTTCGATGCGCCGTGGCTATGGCGTTTCAAAGCTTTGCTAGCAATTGAGTCCCACGAGATACGATTATGCTGTGTGTGGGGGGAGGGGGGGCGAACAACAGCCCCTACCTCTCGTAATGCTGTTGTGCAAAAGGGGGGCTTGGCGCTGTTGTGCAAGGGGGGGCCTTTCCTTGCTGAAGCGAAGCAAGCCCAATGCCGCCTAGTAGCTGAAACTGACAACTCTGCGTGGAGAATAACAAGCGCAGAGCCCTGCTATAGCGCCGACTTGCGTGAGCGAAGAGGCGTACACGTTCAACTGGGGGCGCCCTGCGTAAAGAAGAAACCCGTTGAAGTGGGAGCGTGTGGAGGTGAGCGAGCTTGGGTGGCTGCAGCCCCTCCACGTAATGGCTTAGGCGGCCAGCCCAAGCACCCAGGCCAACCAGGCCCAGGCGGCCAGCCATGGGCGGCGACGGCCGCCGCCCGCCGGCCAGCCATGGGCGGCCAGCCAGGCGGCGACGCGCCGGCCAGCCAACGGCGGCCAGCCCCAGGGGTGGTGGCCAACCAAATCAGAGCAGCCGGCGACGACAGACGCCCACCAGCGGCCAGAGACAACCAAAAGAAAAAGGAAAAGAAAAAAGAAAAGAAAAAAAACCATTTCTTTTTATATATATATATTTTTTCATTATTCAATTTAGAAAAAATTAAAAATAAAAAATTCAAACAAACGCTCTCTCTCGGCTGGGGAGGAGAATAATTCCCGCAAGAAATAATCCCGGCAAGGCACCTCTCGATCATTTAAATTCTTGTTATAAGTTGTAGGCATTTTTCTCGTGGATCGGAGCATCCCGGAAGCATCCTGGTAGAGGCCCGCAACGCACAACAATTCGACAGGCGACCGTAAAGGGGGGTGACTATTAATCTCTCTCCACCATTGCTCATTTTTATTAGCGTTTTTTTTTAGTAATTTCCGAGTTCTCGCATTATTTTTTGCAAGAATTAAAAATGTCTGCTAGGCGTAGTGTGTCCCCACCGCCTTTTACTTCTCTAGGTTTTTCCAGTCTCTTGTCCTCGGTCGCGGGTTTGACCCCGACCGAATTGTCAGGTCGTACACGCCCGACCGTTGTTCGGTCCGGAGCGCGCTTATCGATCACTCGTGATCCGCCAGCGCCCTCCTCGTCTATTGACCCTGCCTTAGGACCCAACGAGCCCGCAGCGGCCGCATTGGCTGATGACCCCTTTCTGGCCGATGAGCCAGAGGACATGAACACTGACGTCGCCAAGGGGACCGAGGAGGACCTCTTGGATTATGACGACGATGACTATGACCTATTGGACCCTGCTGATGTCCTGACAGAGACGGAGCTCTCTAGTGGACTGTTTAAATATCTTAATGCCAAATTGAACACTATGGGTAAAGTCCAGGCTGATTTAGTCACGATGCTACAGAGCATCTCCACACGGTTAGATGCACTGACAGCCGCCTCGGCTAATACTCCGACTCCTCGTGGTAGCCGAGCTCCTGCGGCACGGGTGAGCGTAGCCTCGCCAGTGGTTGCAGGAATACAGGCCGATGCGCCTGCGGGGCCGTCCGTAGCGACAGCTTCGTCGTTGTTAAAAGACTTAAAGTGGTGGCGAGGAAAAGGAGAGAAACAAGGACTCAGTCAATATGTTTCTAGCGAAGTGGTCAGATTTGCATGCGCTGCGACAGCAACCTAGCCGTATACAGCCCGTAGAGGCTAGCCTCTCATTAACCGGCAAAGCGTACAAGTGGTGGATGAGTTTGACAACTCGCCCTGCCACTTGGACGGAATTTGAAACAATGTTTCGAAAAGAATTTTTGCCTGTTAATGAGGCAGAGAGAAGCTGGGAGTTATGGGACAAGTGCTCGATGGAGAACAAATCCCTAACTCAGTACATCTCAAACTACAGGGAGATAGTACTCAAGCTAAAGGGAATCGATGCATTCCAGACATTGCGAGGCTTTAAGAGAGGCCTCAAAGATGATTACCTTGAGTACGTAGAACCCCTACAGCCTAAAGACTTAGCAGAGGCAATTCAATATGCACAGATATTCGATGACATCAAGCGCCGTAGTGCGCGTGGTGGTTCTAGCAGGGCCGAGGGTAGTGAAAAGAGGAGGTCAGGCCTCAAAAGAAAAGGGTTCCGCAGTGACAAACAAGGGGATAGGACGGACCAGGAAGGACAGGGTGGTCATTGGTCTAAAAAACCGCAACCATCCAGAAAAAAAAGAGACACCGAAAACCAAAAGAAAGAGCAATATATTAAAGCGCGAAAGGAAAATCGCTGCTTTAATTGCAATGAAGTAGGACACATGAAGGCTGAGTGTCCAAAGCCTAAAGCCAGCACGAGTGGCAACGACCAAAAAAGATGGTAAATCTTCTAGGCAGTTGCATACAGTGCAGAGACTCCCTCTCAGTTCCGCAGAGTTCAGAGAGGTGACAGTGTGTCATGGCACCATAGGTGGCCGTAGAGTCACAGTTTTTATTGATGATGGAGCTAGTCACAACTTCTTGAACTACTCGTTAGTCAAGAAATTGGGATTGACTGAGACTCGGAGTGATCATGAGTATACTGTTGGCCTAGCCAACGGATATGACAAAATGGTATGGAATACCGTAGTATTGGGGGTCCCATTATCTATGCAGGACTACAAGGCTCCGCTTGACTTTCAGGTCATGCACTTAGCCAGAGCAGACGTATATCTAGGCAGGGAGTGGCTGTATGGCTTGGGCCCTAGTCTAGCTCGGAATTACTTACATAATACGCTATGTTTTGAGCATGGAGGTAGAGTCATCACCCTGCAGGGCGACCGTACTGTCCCTGCCACACCACTTATTTCCTCCATGGAGTTGTGTACAGCGGTCCACAGAGACCAGATAGCAGAGGTATATGCTTGTTACCCTCTTTTGAATTCTGTTTCCATAGACGAAACGATAAATGATGTTTGCGTAGACAAACAAGAAAAACAAAATAACCTTGGACGAGACCCACTGTTTGAAAACCCTGTTTGGCATGCATGTGATTCAAACAAGAAAAAATCCAAGGTGAATGAGACATTAAAGAAAAAGTACGTAGATACTTTAACAAATTTATTAGAGGAATTTCAGGATGTTTTTCCTGATGATTTACCAGATGGTTTACCACCATCTAGGGAAGTAGACCATGGCATCGAAGTTATGCCAGGATCAAAACCTATAAGCAAACCTGCTTATAGATTAAGCCACTCCGAGGCACAGGAGGTGGAAAAACAATTAACGGAATATTTGAACAAAGGCTTTATTCGGCCTAGTTCAAGTCCGTGGGCATCACCTATTCTTCTGGTAAAGAAGAAAGACGGATCTGTGCGGACGGATCTGTGCGGATGTGCATAGACTATAGGGCTCTTAATCAGATAACGATTAAGAACAAGTATCCGATGCCACGCATGGATGAGTTGTTTGATCAACTCTATGGATCGAGATACTTCACAAAAATAGACCTGAGATCTGGGTATCATCAGGTTAGAATTAAACAAGAAGATGTTGCGAAGACAGCATTTAGGACCCGTTTTTCGGGCATTTTGAATTTTTGGTTATGCCATTTGGGCTAACCAATGCTCCAGCGACGTTTATGACGCTGATGGACAGTATTTTACGTCCATATCTGGGAAAATTTGTAGTAGTTTTCCTACATGATATTCTTGTGTAGAGTAAGACACAGAAAGAACACATAGAGCATTTGCGTCTAGTGTTCAAGTTGTTGCGAGAGCACAAATTATTTGCAAAGAAAAGCAAATGTGAATTTTTTGAAACAGAAATTCACTACCTTGGCCATATTATATCTGCCGATGGTACGCGGATGGAGCCAGAAAAAGTAGAGGCTATTCTTAAATGGCCAGCGCCGAAGAATCTTGAGGAACTGCAGATTTTTCTTGGCATGTCGGGGTTCTACCGACAGTATGTGAAGGACTACACGAAGATCGCAGTTCCGTTGTGACTGACCAGTTACAGTCAAAAACAAAAAACATTAGTTGGGGGGACGCCCAACAGAAGAGCTTTGACAAGCTCAAGGTGACCGTAGCAGCTGCACCTGTTTTGACAATTGTCGATCCAAATGAGCTGTTTGTTTTGGAAACAGACGCTAGTAATGAGGCCATTGGGGCCGTACTTATGTAAAAGGGACGCCCAATTGCATTTGAGAGTAAAAAGTTAGATCGTGCGCAGCGTAACTACTCGGCTTACGAGCGAGAGTTACTAGCGATAGTTCACGCACTGAAAAAAGTGGAGACACTATTTATATGGTGCTACTTTTGAGGTCCGGACGGACCATGAAAGTCTGAAATGGCTTTCAAGTCAAAATGAACTGAAGGGTAGAAAAGCTCGGTGGGCAGAGATTCTACAGGAGTTTGACCTTCAGATACGTTACCAGAAAGGTAAGTATAACGTGGTGGCAGATGCACTTAGTCGCATGCCGCAAATTAATGAACTTAGTTTCACAGTCTTCAAGAATGATTTCTTGGAGTCCCTACGTGGTTTATGTGAGCACGATCCATCTTTTACAGAGGTCTGGCGCGCTGTATGCGTACGCACTTCTTCACAGACGCGACCACCTCCCTCGTTGACATGTATTGCTAGTCCGGAGAGACTGGCCGAAGGTGCAACGGGAAGGGAAGCGAGAGTTAGTCCGGAGAGACTAGCCGTGTCTTCTGGGTATAGTTTGGAACCGGAGAGTTCTGACGTAGGCCCTTCATCACCTTTGACTGCCACGGCTTCAAAGGGGAGTGATAAACTTCGTCGGGGGGAGAAATATGCTAATTACTCCATTGACGACGAGTACTTACTCTACAAGGGTAGAGTATGTGTACCAACTATTGGTGACTTTCGGGCCCAAATTCTTAAAGAAAGTCATGATAGTCCAAGTGCGGGTCATCCCGGGATTCAGAAAACCTATGCACTAGTAAAAAGACAGTTTTATTGGCCTAGTTTGTTTAAGGACGTCCAGACTTATGTGCTGAAATGCAATAAGTGCTAGGTCAATAAACATGAACATCTTAAGGTTGGAGGACTACTCCATCCGCTGGAGATTCCTCAAGGGAAATGGGAAAGCATTTCCATGGATTTCATTACTGGTTTACCCAAGATGAGTCGAGGGAATGACTCGGTGTGGGTGGTAGTGGACAGGTTAACTAAAATGGCAAAGTTTATTGCCACGAAGAAAACCGTTCAAAAACGCCAGAGTTGGCAAAACTCTTTATTGAACATCTCTACAAGCTATATGGCCTGCCCGCAGATATAGTGTCGGATAGAGATAGAAAGTTCAACAGTCATTTTTGGAGGGAAGTCTTCAAAAAGCTGGATACTACTCTGAGTATGAGTACGGCAGATCATCCGGAGTCTGATGGTCAAACTGAAAGAGTTAACTGAATTCTAGAGGATATGTTGCGTTCTTATGTTAGTAAGAAGCAATCTAGTTGGGAAGAGTACTTACCCTTACTGGAGTTTGCCTATAACAGCTCCAAACACTCAGCAACTGGATTTACACCATTCATGTTAATGTATGGATTCCAGCCGAGATCTCCAATGGCTGTAGGCCTAGAAAAGGAGAAGATTCAATCTGTCAAGGATTTCCTTGAAGATATGAATGATATGCTCAGAGCCGCACGTGAGAGCATTCGTAGCGCTCAGGATCGCGCTAAAACTTATGCGGATAAAGGACGAAGAAAGGTGACCTTTGCAGAAGGTGACTTTGTATTCCTCAAGGTTCCTGCGCAGTCAGAAACCATGAAAACGGGAAAGTGTGATAAACTTTCTCCGAGATATTGTGGTCCTTTTAAAATCCTTAAGAAGATTGGGGACGTAGCATATAAACTTGAGTTACCGGAGAGTTCTCAAGTCCATCCTGTCTTCCATGTCAGTAAATTGAAGAAATCAGTTCACGGGTTAGAGAACGCAGTTTCTCCAGAGATTTTGGTGGACTTGATAGAGCCACCAAAGATACCACATAAACCTGAAAAGATTCTACAGTATCGTGATAGACAGACCCGACATGAAGTGTACCAGGAGATACTTGTTAAATGGACAGATAGGGATGAGGAGGTAGCTACCTGGGAACGCCGTAGTGCAATTTCCAAAAGGTTTCCCCAGTTTGTTTCCCCAGTTTGTTTTCGAGGACGAAAACTCTTCTTAAGGGGGGGGTAATGTCACGTAGGCTGTAATGCCTGTGATGACCGACGGCAGACCGGATGGCCATATCCGGGGTTCAGTGGGAGAGGACGCCCATGCGGAGTCATGGGCGGCCAGGCTAGTGTGGACGGCAGGCCACACACTATATAGCCTGGGGGATGAGGGGCAATCCTCATTCTTCCTCTATGGCTGGGTGGTGAGCCAGAGGCCGTCCCCTCTCGTGGTAACGCCACACACTATATAGCCTGGGGGATGAGGGGCAATCCTCATTCTTCCTCTATGGCTGGGTGGTGAGCCAGAGGCCGTCCCCTCTCGTGGTAACGCCCGTAGCGGCGTTACGGATATCTAACAGTTGCCTTGCATTGTGGTGTGAGTGACTCCGCAATGACAGAGTGGCGGGGGAGATTGGAGGATTGGAGCTTCTACAAGTGAGCTTGGATATTATCAAGGGACATGAGCTTGGAACATGATAAGTACCTACGACAGTTGTTATCTACTGCTTATTCCATTGGTGAATGTGTGGAGTTCTCTTGGGAGATGCTGTAGGCCATACCATTTTTAGCACCATTGTCGAGGAAACCACCATTGTTTCTTCCATCTTCCTAGAGCTCCAACTCCCACTATGCAAGTTTCATCGTTGCCTTTGCATTTTGGAAGTGCATTGTGAAGTACAATGTGGATAAGGTTTGTGTGGAAGTGAGGGAACTAGGGTAATTGTAAATTTTGTGTGTGTTAAAGTGTGTGTGAGTACTTGGTAATGCTTCAGGGAAAGAAACACTTGGGTTTTCTTTGGATTTTGTTGTTTTTATCCACCAGTTTTGCTATTGTGAGTTAGAAATTATTGATACTCTTTTTTTTTTGTTCTTTCATAAAATCACAAAATAAGGAGCCATTGGTTGTGTTTGCTACTTGCATTACATTCCTTTTGATAGGCACAACCATTCTAGATTCATTAAGTAGGGAAATCAAACTCCAAACCACTCAAAAAATCATTATGTTGGCTCCACTGGAAAATGAGTGAAAGTGCAGGATAGCATTTCATGGCATGAGATATATTTTGATTTCACGGTATGAGATCCTATATGCGTTAGCACTAGAAATCTCAGGATTGCTTTATTAAAGATAGTTTATCTTATCATGACACGACTCGCACAAGGAAACTAAAAAATCTTATCTCGTGAAATGGGTATAGCTCTCAATGTGAAATGCATTCGCATCTCACAATGTGAGATAGAACTGCCATTTCACAATGTAAGAGAGGTCGCGTTCACGGAGTGAAGGCTTGTCAGATGAGGGGCAAGAGCGACTGTTAGGGCTTTCTTATGTAATTCTTAGACCTTAGTCAAAGGGCTTGGGGGTTAGTTACGTGTGGATATACCTTTTGGGATCTGAACCGAGTAGTTATTACCCTGACAGTTGTATCTAGGGAATACATTGATGGAACATTGATTCTCATCGCTAATGAATGAAGGAGAAGTTCTGCTATGTCTTTGCTCAGTGTCTATTATGTCTTTCTTGATG
This sequence comes from Cibotium barometz, assembly GCF_041138505.1. Taxonomy (NCBI): domain Eukaryota; kingdom Viridiplantae; phylum Streptophyta; class Polypodiopsida; order Cyatheales; family Cibotiaceae; genus Cibotium; species Cibotium barometz. The sequence goes on from NC_141049.1 coordinate 26,749,796, forward strand.
TTTGTGCAATCATTATGCTGTCGTGAGTGATGAATCAAAGTTTGTGCTTTGATGTGCTCTGAATGGTGTTGAGTGAGTATTATTTGTTAATGCCTTGTACAGAACCTTTTAGAGGGCCATGTACACATTGGCGATCCTGCGAGTTCGAATGCCGTGAGTTCTAGGAGGATATGACATATTCAGAGGACCGCTAGCCTTGGATGTCTGAAGATAATTCGGGGAATTCAAGACGATACTATACAAGGTTAAGGGCCAGAGATGCTGATGCTGCTTTAACAAGCAGGAATGATAAAGAAGATGATGATTATGAGTTCGATTATGAACTTCCTCCAGGGACAAGTGGACCATTGGAAACTGTTTTGGAAGAAGATGTGGATCAAGAAGCAGAGGATATTGATGATGAGGAAGAAGTACATGATCAGTTTGTGGATGCTGTTCAAGGAGAAGGGATTCCGACAGGTTCGGTACAATTTGAATCTGATTTGGGTATTCCAATTTTAGATGGTGATTCAAATGCTAATGCAGAAGCAGGAAGTGTTGGGGATGCTCAAAATCCACCAGTATTCTCAAGCACTTTCAGGACTTTTCTTGGAGGAACCTTGTTGAATAGAGTTATTAGGGGTAGTAGGAGAAGGTTGCAGTTTCAACCATTACCAGTCTTAGCAAGGAGGCCAGTTAGAGGGGCAGCAATGAATCCTCAAAATCCACCAGCACAAAACCCAAAGGTGAGATCAGCAAAGTTTAGGGGAAAACCCAAGGAGGACCCTGACTGCCATGTAGCCCAATTCCAAACAAGGTGGGAGGCTAGTGGCTATGACACACTTTATGGGGGAGAGGTGAAGAAGAGGCAGTTTGCTGCTACCCTCCTAGAAGGCTCAGCAATGGATTGGTTTAGCCAATATGGTTTGGGACATTTTGGAAACTTTGATGCTTTGAGAGATAGTTTTCTTGCCAGGTTCAGAAGGGAGAAAACAGCCAATGACATCATAAATAAAATTAAAGATCTTCAACAAAAAGAAATGCTAGTAGAGGACTATGCTCAGAAGTTCAGGGTTCTCTCTAGAAGATTGGAAGGAGCAAATAGGCTTTCCAATGAAATGTTAGCTTCCTATTTCCTGAATGGATTAAGGAAGACAATCAGATCAGCAGTGGCTAATGTAGACATTGCTGCAGGTTTTGATGCTTTGGTGGTGCAAGCAGCACAGTAAGAGTAGAAAAGAGGTTAGGTGTTACCAAGAAGAAGAAAAAGAAAAAGAGGTCTGATTCAGACCTAGAATCTGACTCTGATGGAGACACAGACTCAGAGAACTCTGATGATAATTCAGAATATAATAGTGACTCAAATTCAGATGATGAATCAACTACCCAGAAAAGGAAAAAGAAGAAGAAATCTTCTAAGTCCAAAGATAAGGGCAAAAAGAAGAAGAAAGGATTGGATGATGAACAACTGTTAAAGAGGCTTAAAGCATTGAAGTATGCCTCAGTATTAACAAATGACAAACCAGTGTGTCAAATATGCTCCAAGGAAGGACATTTAGCAATTGCTGGTATAATCCAAATTTCAGAGGAAGAGTTCCCCTCGGTGTACAAAGGTCAAAGTAGCACAGCAGAACGAAACTTCATCTAATCAAGTTTTCCCTGCTCAAGCTAGAGGACCAAATAGATAGTTCAGATCACAGCCTAGACAAACATGGCAATCAGATTTCAGAGGAGAATTGAAGTGCACTTATTGTGACAAAGAGGGCCATAGACAGGGCCGAGCTTGTGAGTTATGGTGCAAGCATAGGACAGAGAGGGGTATCCCAATTGTAAGGTACCCTGTAGTAGTAGATCAAAATCAGAGAGGAAAGATGCAGCAAAACCAACAAATAACACAATTAAATGCAGTGATAGTGATAGAGGACCAGTTTCAGAGTAACTCTGATATGGTTGAGCATGTTGCTTGTGATTGTTTTGGATGTGTAGTCCATGAAAATGATAAGGATGGGAAACAACAGGTTCCTGCCTTGGCAGTGACAAGAGCTGCAAAGTTGAATAAAGGTCCAATTCAATGGGCAAATCAGGAGAAAGTTAGAGTTCAGAGGAAGTTGGACAAGAAGAAGCCAGCTTTGGAAGACCTATTGTTAGAACAAATAGAAGGGGTTTGTGAAGAACAAGGACAGGACAAAGGAGAAGAGGAAATTTCTATGGTTGACTCACTCTATGAAGCTCTGTTACATTCAGAAATTCAGATTTCTCTTGACCAATTGCTGACATTAGTACAGGGTTCAGAGATTTGCTGTTTCAAAGAATGCTTCAGAGAAAAGGTGTTGATTCACCTCAAAGTAATTTTTCAATGAGTAATATTGTTCAGGTGGAAGATGTTGATTTCAAAGTTCCTGCCATATCAATTAAATATCAGGGCCAATCCATACATGGAGTTCTTTTGGATGGTGGATCAGGAGTTAATATACTTCCTAAGTCAATTTATATTCAATTTGGGAGCCAAAAGTTGCATCCAGCACCTTTTCAGGTAAAAATGGCTGATCAGAGGAGATTACAACCTTTAGGTTTGCTAAAAAATCAGGAGATCTTCATTGCAGGATTGAAGTTTATGGTCAACTTTGTAGTACTCAGGATGCAATCAGATAACTTGGCCTACCCAATGCTCCTTGGAAGACCCTGGTTCAGGCAGGCTAAATTACAGCAAGATTGGGGAGCTAATATGGTGATCGTGAAACAAGGGAACCAGAAACAGACTTTACCCATGACATCTACTATATTTATGCCAAAGGAGCAAAGAGCTTTGTGGGCACAAGGCATACACCTGGCAGATGAAGTAGAAGAGGAATATTTTAAGGCCAATCCAGCAGTTGTCCCAGTGTTTGATATAAATGTGATGACTATTTTGGGAGATTATGAGGATTGTTTTGCTGTTCTATAGGAATTAGAGCTGTCACAGTCAGAGGAGATGCAGAATGATCTATCAACTGATGAGGCTATTGCAATAGCAGAGCAAAGATATGAAAACAGTATGAAGAAATCGGCTAGAGTTATGGAGGATGATCTGAATGAATGGAATTTGGGAACAAAGAATGACCCTAAAGTTGTCAAAGTTAGTGTTCATGTGGAAGGAGAATTCAAAGACAATCTTTTGAAATTATTAATGGAATACAAGGATATTTTTGCATGGAAATATTCAGATATGAAGGGGATTGATCCTGCATTTTATTCCCATAGGATTAATTTGAAGCAAGATGCTAAGCCTGTTATCCAACAAAGGTACAGAATGAATCCCAATTATGCAAAGCAGGTTAAAGATGAAATTGACAAGCTGCTCAAGGTGGGATTCATTAAGCATGTACATGAAGCAACATGGCTATCTCCAATTGTAGTAGTCCCCAAGAAAAATGGAAGAATCAGAGTTTGTGGATTATAGAAAGCTCAATGCAGCCACCATCACAGATCCTTTTCCATTACCTTTTGCAAATACTCTGCTAGATTCAGTTGTAGGGCATCAAATGTATAGTTTTTTGGATGGGTTCTCAGGATATAATCAAATCAGGATGCACCCTGATGATGAACACAAAACAGCCTTCATTACAGAGTGGGGAGCATTTGTGTTCACAGTAATGAGATTTGGATTAAAAAATGGACCACCAGCTTTCTCAGAGGTGGCAAGTAGAGTGTTTGAGCCCTATTTGTCTTCTTTTATGAGGGTATTTATGGATGATTTCTGTGTGTTTGGATCCAAAGGGATGCATTTGGAGCACTTGAGGAAAGGTTTTGAGAGATGCAGGAAGTATGGTATGTCATTGAATCCATACAAATGTGCAATTGCAGTTAAAAGAGGAGTCTTGTTGGGCCACATAATTTCAGAGGAAGGTATATAGGTGGATCCAAGAAAAATTCAGAGCATCATAAAGTCCAAGAGCCCAGTGAATCTGAAGGAAACATCTAGGTTTGTGGGTCAGATCAAGTGGCATAGTAGACATTTAAGATATTTGTCAGATGTATGTGCACCTTTGTCACATTTAACCAAGAAAGGAGTAGAATTCAAGTGGTCAGAGGCCCAGGAAAAGGCATTTCAGACTTTAAAGAAAATGATGGTGGTAGCTCCAATTTTGCAGCCTCTTGATTGGTCTTTACCATTCCATGTATTTGTTGATGCTTCAGACATTGCAGTAGGAGCTGTTCTTATGCAGGCAAAAATCAAGAATTGGTTCAGACCTGTCTACTATGCAAGCAGAATGCTAACTTCAGCTGAGAGGAATTACTCAGTTATTTCAGAGAGAGAAGCTTTGGGCATGGTGTCTCTTTACAGAAATTTTGACATTATCTTTTGGCTAACAAAGTCTTCTTCCATGTTGACCATCAAGCTCTGTTATTTCTTGTGAAGAAACCACAGTTGACAGGAAGGTTAGCAAGATGGATGTTGTTGTTGCAAGAATTTGACTTTGTGATAGTACATACTCTAGGGAGTCAGCATGCTGTGGCAGATTATTTAAGCAGACTTGAAAGTAAAGAAGATGTTGCAGGAGTTAATGATTATTTCCCTGACTCTGATCTGTTTGCTATTCAGAGCTGGAGCTCTGACTCCTTTTATGATCAAATGTTGCTGTTTCTCACTGATGGATTGCTACCAGAAGAGATGAGTGTGGATCAGAAAAGGAAGTTTGTGCTGAAAAGCAAGCCATTTTTAGTCATTGCTAGAGCATTGTATAGAAAGGGGGTAGATCAGATAATAAGAGAACAAATGAAGGAGCAAATATTAAGTGAGCATGAAGAACTGTCTGTAGGAGGTGTTCTGGTCTCTGAAGCAGATGTGGGGAGAATCAAATCAGAAATGATTCAACAGGGATCAGTGATATGGAAAGAGATCAGAGAAAGAATTGGGCAGTTTGTTTTCAAGCCATATCAAAACCTCAAAGGCGTTGTGAACACAATGGAGCAAGAGGTAAATTTGAAGCGCATTGCTCAATTGGAAGCTGAGGTGGTACAGCTTGAGCTGAAAAGTCCAAATTTCAGAGCAAGGTGGATGAAACAGAGGATATGCTGGAATATAAGACGCCGAGTGGTTTTGCTCTGAAAAGCACAATCAGGCCAGAGGAATCTCATATGATGGGGATAGATAGTCCTAGTTCTAATCCTTTTAAACTTGTTAAGTTGAGATTATCTGCAGGGAAGCTGAAGAAGATTAGAGCCCTGGAAGAAGGAGCAGGTGCTGCTGAAGGACAAACATCTGGAGCTGTTCAGACAAAGAGCTCTGATGAGCACGTGAGCTTGCTGATGGGTATGGATAAAGCCTTACCAGATGATGAGGACCCTGAGGCGGTGATCAACATTGCAAAGGAGGTTCAAATGGACATGGAAGCTCAGCCGGAGCAGGTCTTAGAGATTGTGACTGACCAACTGGGTCAGGCATAGTGATGCTCGGAATGTTTACCACAGTGTTTTCAACACTAGTTTAAAAAAAAACAGACAAACATTAGGCATTTTCTTTTTAGGGAAATTTTATTTTGTTCTAGACACTCTCTTTACATGATCAGAGGTCTACCGTAGAATTCAGATTTTGCTGATCAGGGATTGATGGGTTCAGGTCAAATTTTTGGGAAAAATTTAGCCACCAGGCTGTGCCAAGTGTTAGGGCTTTCTTATGTAATTCTTAGACCTTAGTCAAAGGGCTTGGGGGTTAGTTACATGTGGATATACCTTTTGGGATTTGAACCGAGTAGTTATTACCCTGACAGTTGTATCTAGGGAATACATTGATGGAACGTTGATTCTGATCGCTAATGAATGAAGGAGAAGTTCTGCTATGTCTTTGCTCAGTGTCTATTATGTCTTTCTTGATGTTTGTGCAATCATTATGCTGTCGTGATGAATCAGAGTTTGTGCTCTGATGTGCTCTGAATGGTGTTGAGTGAGTATTATTTGTTACTGCCTTGTACATGTGAGATGCTTATACTTCGTTTCTTGATGGGGATTACACAAGGAGCTTAGGGATGGCAAGTGGAGGCATTTTTCTACTGGATCTAGAGGGAAAAGAGGGGGTCGAAAAGGGGATTAGGCTATAGGTACAGACTAGCAATGAAGCTGAGTATGCAACCTTGGAATATGGGCTTCAACAGTCCATAAAGAGGGGGATTAGTAAGCTCATCAAAGGAAACACCCTGCTGGTTATTAGGCAGCTTCAAGATGTTTGGAAGGCCAAAAGCCCTAGGATAAAGAAGTGGAGTTTCCAAATAAAAAGGATGCTACACATTTTCTAGTAAGCTCATCAAAGGAAACACTCTGCTGGTTATTAGGCAGCTTCAACATGTTTGGAAGGCCAAAAGCCCTAGGATAAAGAAGTGGAGTTTCCAGATAAAAAGGATGCTGCACATTTTCTAGGAAGTGCAAATTCATCATGTAAATAGGAGGTTGAATCAGGCTGCATATGCACTGGCAAAAGGAGAGTTGGGAAAGGACTTGGATGTACAGGCCATTACTGTTGCTGCCCATCCTAGTTATGTTGGAAGAGAAAATTTGCAGGAGATAGAAGAATTCTTATATACAGGCCATGCACCTTTAAATATATCCAAGAGGTAGAAGTATGGATTCAACGGAAAGCCCTGCAGTATGTGATTTTGAATGATTAGCTATACATGAAGGGAAAAGACTTGATTTTAAGAAGGGTTCCTAGAGTAGGGAGGAGATCTTTGCCATTTTGGCCTCCTGCCATATGCAGGAGTGTGTGGGGGACATTTTGCCCTGAGGCTAACACGCAAGAAAATCTTGATAGCTGGATATGTTTGGCCTAGCTTAAGGATGGATGTATATCATTGGTGCAGGAGTTGTGAGCCCTCCCAGAAGCAAGCCAAAAGAGTTTTGCAGGATGAGCCAAGGAAGAGCATTGTGTCCTATGGAACTTTTGAGAAGTAGGGATGGGATGCCATTGATCCTTTTCCCACTACTGCTAGGGGCAAGACTTATATACCAACTGGTGTGGATTATCTCACAAGATGGGCTGAAGCTAGGTGTGTGAGGAACATAATTGCTAAAGAGGTAACTAGGTTTGTGTTTCAGGACATATGTGCCAGGTTTGGCATGCCTTTGGAGGAGCTGCTGACCGATCAGGGACCATGATTCAGGGAAGAGGTAGTACAAGAGCTGATGAAAAGATTACATATTACCCACAGGTATTCCACTCCATACTACTCTCAGTGCAATGGGCTAGTGGAGTGTTATATGCACATTATGTGTGCATATACTAGAAGGCTAACCCACATTAGGCTTGTGAGTATGGGAGCATGGGAACAAGCTCTAGTGGAGCACGGGTTAGGACTAACCTTAAGGGTTAAGGTTAGGGTCAGGCATCCAAGGGTCACACATGGGAAATGGAGAGTCAAGAGTCACTTGAGGGCCTTCCTATATAATAGGGGCATGGGGCACACTCAAGGGAGGCTTGAGGGCTTGAGGCTTGGTTATGTTATACTCTCTTGTGTAGAGGATCATAACTACTCACCTACCATTTCACACTATAGCTACATGCTATTGCATTGGAGTTATACCTCTTGATTGTGAGATCCCTCTACCCCCTCCGCACACCAGACTCCTGGTAGCTGACAGCGGAAGCAGCTCCCTCTTGCTGCGCGGGGCAGGGTTTCTCACTTGGGGCCTCGCCCTCGAATGTCCGGGCATGAGACTAAGCTGGTGGTCATTCCGAAAACCGAAACCGGGAAAATTTCCCATGCCCGGAAAGCGGGGAGGATTCCACCTTTTTGAATTTTTCTTAACGAGTTTTCTAATGAGATCAAAATCTAAACTATCCTCCACCTGAATAAACCAGATAGAAGGAAACTATCATTGATATAATTTGATCATCTGAGCAATTCAACGCTTTTTTCCTAATCAAGATCAGGCACAGCCGTTGATCCACTCAATTGAGAAATTTATCAAAGAATTAACTAACTACTCGAATCCTAACGTAATCCTAAGATTTTTTAGTTTGATTATTAAAACTCCACTGATTCTAGCCTAACCCCATCCGACCCATGGATTAGCCACCACCCTACCACTGGAATCGGTAGAACCAAACAAGTACTCACCCACCCATAATTGAATGCCTTTCTTAACTTTAGCTTTAGAAAACAGATACGCACACACTCCTTTTTAAAACTTTAATTTATAAAACAATCCATTGGACAAACAGTTACTGGGTACAGATGTCACAACTCAAAATTTCCATTCAATCCTTGTTTCTCACAACACAGTATCACTCTGGACTCTCCATTGAGACCAACCGGTCAACAATGAGATCCAGTAAGTTTCTCCTCATCATACATATATATCTTCCACGACATACGCATGGGTGTCCTCGGGACCGCGAGCCTGTGCATCACCTGGTCAGAACCCTCCAGGATCCTCCTTAGGTGTCCTGGCACTTCACTCAGGGATCGCTTCGACGGCCCTCGTCCATTGTACCGGAAGCGCACCATTTTAACCATACATCGAGGCTAGTCAAGACCTCGGCAGGCTTTGCCGCGTGAGCTGTCCTTTGAACACTCCCCGCCAGCTGTTGCAACCAAACTTCCCTTAGAAAACACATATGCCAAATGTTCCCTCCAGCATTTTGGCGTAAGACAGTCCTTTAAGAAAACAGGGTTTCTATGCAAGTTTTCAGTTTTGATTTTGTTTGAATACTATGAATAAATCTTAAATCCGTATCCCAATACTTCTAGATCCAGGTCTGAGTTCCAAACAGAATTCCTTGAATTCTGTTAACTTGATCCACAGATAAAAATCAAAAGTCTTAACTTAGTTTCAGATTCGGTGGGTGATTTAAGTGCATTTTTCCTTAACTGGGCACATCATCATTGATTGAAATTGACGAAGGAATTAGGTCTTGGTCAATAGTCTGAATCAGAGTTTTGGGTCTGGAAAGGTTCTTCCTAAACTATCTTTCTTGAAAGGTAATATTTCAATTTCTCTTTTGATAAATTTCGTTCATTGAATATTTGCTTACAGATTTCTAAACTAAACATGAATTCCTATGAGGAATAAAATAATCATTTTTCTCGATCTCCGACTTCGATGGTTTATTTGAATTTTCTCATTACCATTTTAGTGAATATGAAACGATAGAATTTCCTCTCACAGATTATCTACTAATTCCTTTTTTCAATTTTTGTAATTTTTGTAGAAATCAAACAGAGGATTAAAGAAAACCCTTATTTAAATATAAAAACTCTATATGCATCTAATTATGCATAAAATTCAATTCTGATGAAAGTCACACTTTTATCATCATAAAAATCATTTATGATGAAAATCACTCTTTTAACATGAAAGAATTTCTTTTATGCATATGTTTATGCATACAAAACATTTATGATGAAAATCACTCTTTTAATATAAAAGAATTTCTTTTATGTATCCATTTATGCATAAAAATCATTTATGATAAAAATCACACTTTTAATATAAATTTTTTTAATGCATATATTTATGCATACAAATCATTTATGATGAAAATCACTCTTTTAATATAAAAGAATTTCTTTTATGCATCCATTTATGCATAAAAATCATTTATGATGAAAATCACACTTTTAATTAAAAAAATATCTTTTATGCATAAAAATCATTTATGATAAAAATCACACTATTAATATAAAAAAATATCTTTTATGCATCCATTTATGCATAAAAATCATTTATGATGAAAATCACACTTTTAATATAAAAAATATATCTTTTATGCTTATGTTTATGCATACAATCATTTATGATAAAAATCACTCTTTTAATATAAAAGAATTTGTTTTATGCATCCATTTATGCATAAAAATCATAATCACACTTTTAATATAAAAAAATATCTTTTATGCATATGTTCATGCATACAAATCATTTATGATGAAAATCACTCTTTTAATATAAAAGAATCTTTTATGCATCCATTTATGCATAAAAATCATTTATGATAAAAATCACACTTTTAATATAAAAAAATATCTTTTATGCTTATGTTTATGCATACAATCATTTATGATGAAAACATCTTTTATGCTTATGTTTATGCATACAATCATTTATGATGAAAATCACTCTTTTAATATAAAAGAATTTCTTTTATGCATAAAAATCATTTATGATGAAAATCACACTTTTGATATTAAAAAAAATATCTTTTATGCATATGTTTATGTATACAAATCATTTATGATAGAAATCACTCTTTTAATTTAAAAAAATCTTTTATGCATGTATTTATGCATAAAAATCATTTATGATGAAAATAACACTTTTATAATCAAAATAAAAATTTCAATATGCTCCCTTCTATGCATAGAATTTAATTCTAAAGAAAGTAACATTTTTTAATAAAATATTTTTAGTATGCATTTTTCTATACCTAGGATGAAAAATAACACTTTAAGAATACATATACGATGGGAGTTACTCTTTTTGAATAAAAAAAGTAAAACTTATTTTTTCCAATTTTAGAAAATTTCGCCATAACCTCCTTTGTATGGCTGACCATTTTTCAATTTTTAACTCTCTAAAATTAATTAGAAGGTCACCAAGAGTATTTAAATCATTCTAATGTAAACATTTTATACTTATCAAAGAGAAACATTATGAAAACTTGATTTTATCCACATTAATCATTCATCTAGGATAAAGAATGGTTGGATTTACTAAAGAAGAGAGGGGAATGCCTTTTTTCAATGAGGCATAACATCATATTCAATTTAGAGAAGATAAAAATCATAAAAAACCATAAAATGAATAGAAAAGAGAAGAATCTCCAACTAACGAAGGAATTTGAGAGCTTTCCTTTGGCTTGATGTTTGAGGTTTCTACTCTTGTTTGAAACAAGAGTGGCCACCAACCTTTTAGAAGAGGGAAGGTCAAAAACTAATGAATTATGAGTAAACTCAAAGTTTTTGGCTCTTGGGAGAAGTAGGGTAACAGTGCAAAAACACTATAAAGCTTCAACAAAGGGGAAGGCTTCTATTTATAAGAAAAAGTGAGCTTCTAACCAAGCCAACTGATTCTAAAATTTTCCAAATCAGTTTGGTCAACTTTTGACCATTTTTGGGTCAGTTTAGTCCACTTTTTGGATCTAGTTGAAACAGGAGAGAGGAGAGATAAAAATATCTCATTATTTGGGAGTTTAAAACTCTCCCACACATGTGAAATAGGCACCTCCTTCATGAGGGAAATTCCCCATACTGAGGTGTCAAAAATGCATCATTTCTTCTAAATATCTCTTTTTTAACTATTAACCTTGTCCTTAGTCAGCAGCTCTTCATCTTATGTGAGTATTTACTCATTTTTGGGAGATTTTCCTTTTATTCTTCCATTTATCTCCTCCCTACATTTGGATAAATCTTATTGGTCCATAGGAACCTTAATTTAAATTTTTTTGAAAATCTGGACCCCTAGGATAAGGCCTCTTGAACAGATTATACTTAATTTCTAATGCACCTTCTGGAAATCTTTTTGAACTTCTGTTTCAAGGGAACTTATTTTAATAAGATGAGAAATTTTTCTATCCAAAAATATTCAAAATCTGAATAACCTCTCTCTAGAATATTTTCTCTCTCTAGACCAAAACAGGTAGAAACAAGATCTTTTATATTTTTGAAGAGAGATTTGATTACAGGGAAAGATGCTGGACTTCCTAATAGGCTAGGGAGGAATCTTACATTCTCTTCCACTTGAAAAACGCGAGATGCCCTCATCTCGCAAACTGGGGGTAATCCCGCAACAATAGATCGGCTTCATTCTCCCAAGTGGCATCTTCAAAAGGATAGAACTTTCATTTTACCAATAATTCTTTGAGAATTCTATTCCTGAGAATCTTTTCTCAAACATCAAGAATTTCTTCAGGTTGGAGTTTCATCTGCCCTTGGGTTGAAGAGATTAGGATTTCATCATCAGGCACATGATTTGGGCTTGGCACATATTTCTTTAGAAGGCTTACATGAAATACATTATGAACTTTGAGATGAGGAGGTAGAAGAAGTTCGTAGGCTAAGTCATCTATTTTCTTTGTAATCAGATATGGCCCACAATATCTGGGGATAACTTCTTATACTTTCCCAAGAGAGATAGAGAACTTCTTTTGGGGGGTACTCGAATGAAGACCATATCTGCTTCTTTGAATTCTCTGTCCTCTTCTTATCTGCATACTGCTTCTGTCTATCCTGGGCAATTTTTATATCTTTACGAATTGACTGCATCTGCTGCTTCTTGTCATCAAGCATCTGTCTGGACATCTCGACCCTAATCAATGGGTCAGACCAAGTTAATGGAGTTAAGTAGTCTTGTCCATACAGAGCTTTAAAAGGGTTCATCCCAATACTTCTGTGATAAGAAGCATTGTAGGCGAACTCGACTAGGTGTAGATAGCTTAGCCACTTCTTGGGTTCCTTGCGAGCATGACTGAAGTATATATTCGATTACTTGTTGGTTTACCCTTTCAGTTTGACCATCGGTCTCAAGGTGATAAGCTATGCTGAGATCCAAGAAAATTTCCACGGCTTCGAAAAATGCAGTCCAGAACCTTGAAGTAAACTTGGGATCTCGATCACTTACTATTCTCCTGGGTAGGCCATGTAATCGGAAGATTTCTTTGAGGAACACTCTGGCCACATCCGCCGCTCTGCAGTGTAGGTTTCTTTTAGTGGAATCAGATGGGCAACTTTGGTTAGTCTATCAACTACCACGAAAATGGAGTTGTAACCTGATTGCACTGAAGGTAATCCAGTAATAAAATCCATACTGATACATTCTCACTTCATCTGGGGGATGTCTAATGGATGTAACTTCCGAGGCATTTTTACTCTTTCAGCTTTGACTTTCTGGCATGTCAAACATTGACGTACATGATTCAATACATCCTTTTTCAGACCAGGCCAAAAGAAGCTTTTCTTTACATACATGTAGGTTTTGATGAAAACTGGATGTCCTGCTGTAATGCTGTCATGGGCTTCATTCAAAATTTGACCCTTGGTTCCCTCATCATTGGGAATGCATAACCTGCGATTATAATACATAATGCCATCATCCAGGCTGTACCCTTGAACTCTGTTCAACTCTTGAGGACTTTTGCTTTCCTGCATAAGTAGGGTAGCAATAGGGCCAAAGAATCTATCCTGCATGATCTTCTCTCTTGCTTCAATAATCAAAGGATTTGATATTACAGTAATTGCAAGCAAGGAGGCTTTTCTACGAGGGCATCTGCTACCACATTTTCTTTGCCTAGGCGGTACTTGATTTCAAAATCAAACTCTTGTAAGGTCTGCATCCACCTTCTTTGGCGCATGTTGAGGTCCTTCTGAGTAAAGTTCCACTTTAAGCTCTAATGATCTGTCATCAAAGTGAATCTTTTTCCCAATAGCTAATGTCTCCACAACTTTAAAGCGTAGACTACTGAAAGTAATTCCAGGTCGTGGACAGCATAATTCCTCATGCGTTCTGAGCTTTCGGGATTCATAGGCCACTGCATGACCTTCCTGCATTAGTGCACCTCCCAGGGCAAAACCACTTGCATCAGTTACTACCTCAAAGGGTAGAGAGAAATCTGGCACCTTCAGAACGGGACTGGTTACCAAGGCGATCTGCTTATCAAAAGCACTCTAGCACCTAGCAGACCACTGAAATGGGGTATTCTTTTTGAGAAGGTTAGTCAGGGGGGAAGCTATGAGAGCATACTTTGGTATAAAAATTCTATACCAACCAGTCAATCCCAAGAATCCTCTGACTTCTTTCACTGTCTTTGGTTCAGGCCAATCTATGACTGCTTGGACTTTTACAAAATCTGGAGAAATTCCATCTTTGGATACCAGAAGTATTCAACGTGGTTGGCAAGAGAAAGTGCATTTTCTCTTTTTGGCAAAGAGCTGGTGCTTCCTTAGAATCTCAAGAACTTTTCGGACATGAGTCTCATGGTCAGCGGCATTCTTTGAGTAAATCAAAATGTCATCAAAGATAACTAGAACAAAATCATCCAAGTATTCTCTGAGGATGTCCTGCATTAGGCGATTGAATGTAGCTGGGGCATTAGGCGATTGAATGTAGCTGGGGCATTAGTTAATCCGAACGGCATGACAGTAAATTCATAATGCCCATAGCGAGTATTGATGGCTATTTTTGGTATATCTTGATCATTGATCCTGATCTGGTAATACCCGGATTTGAGATCTGTTTTTGTGAAGATCTGGGCTCCATTTAGTCTGTCCAAAAGCTCATCAATTCTTGGGATAGGATACTTATTCTTAACTGTCAGCTGATTTAGACCTCTGTAGTCCACACAGAGTCTAAGCGTTCCATCTTTCTTTTTCTGAAAGAGAACTGGCGCACCCCAAGGTGAAACACTGGGTCTTACAAACCCTTGTTCTAACAGATGTCTAAGCTGTTCCTTGAGTTTGATGGCTTCAGGAACTGGCATTTTGTACTTGCGCAGGGCTACTGAGCTCCGGGGGTCAATTCAATCACATGATATACTCGAATTGGAGGCATTTCAGTTAGCTCTGCTAGGAATAGATCATCAAATTCATCTAACCATTCTGGTTCTTTAGCCTTAAGCTTTGAGTCTACTGGGTTCATTTTGACAACATAAATTTGCTACTTCTTTCTAAGTCCTTTTAGCAACCTAGAAGCTTTTACTAACTGAAGGTCTGGGGATCCGGAAACTCTAGTTCCTTGAACTTTGTTCCCGTGAAGGTCATGGAAGGAAATGGTTCCATTGTGATAGTGTATGTTAGCTTGATTTTTGTGGAGCCAATCCATTCCAAGGATCCCGTCAAAAACTCCCAGAGGTAAGACTTTGAACTGATAGTTGGTTACGTTACCATCTAGATTGAACTGACAGTTGGTTACATTACCATCTAGATTGAACTGGATAAGATCTGTCTCATGGTGAGTGAAAAAAAGGAGTTCTGAGGTTACTCTAGACAGAGGCAGATGGTTGAGCTGGAGTTCTTTTGGGGTTTCCCTGGCTTGGGCGAGATGGACCCTGATTAGACTGGTATGAAGGGGTTGGTCTCTGAACTCGGGGTCCCTGACTTCCCTGTCCCCTTGACATGGCAGGAGTTGGGCAGTCTTTCAGCTGGTGACCAAAACCTTGGCATCCAAAACATCGGTTTTCACTTCTGAGCTCATCCCTCTGATTTCTTGAAAGAGGTGGGGCTCCTGAGAAAGTATTCTGGGGGAAGGGTCTTCCTTCACTTCGGAATCTTCCTACATCCTGATTTTGATTCAGGCCTCGCTGCCTCTTCGGGGGTGGAAAGTTTGAATTACTTCCTTGGGCTTGGAATCTTTTAAAGTTAGATGGTGTAGGCTTTGGCGGGACCTTTACTACAAAGGCTTTGGCAAAATCCTTTGCCATTCTTACTGCTTCAGCCGTGGACACTGGCTTGGCATTTTTGACCAGTGTGTCCAAGGATTCGTTCATTCCCCAAATGAACCTGGCCCAGGAGTTGTTCTTCATCTAGAGGTGGTGAATATTTGAGTAGAAGAGCAAAGGCCTGTGATATTTCTCGAAGGTTTTACTCTCCTGCTTTAGCTCTAAGAATTCGTTCATTTTGATTTCCAAAAATCCAGGGGGACAAAATCTCTTTCTTAGATAGGTTTTTAGGTCGTCCAGGACTGAGTATTTCTGTCCAGATGGTTGGTGTCACAGTGGTTCCTCCATGCTACCCTGGCTATTTTCACTATGTCGGGCAAGAGCCATTTTGCTCCGCTCATTGTAGTGTGTGACGTCAAAGTATTCTTCCATGGCTTCCACCCATTTCTCCACAGCCTCGCGCCCAGGTTCTCCCCTTCTCCTTTGAAGGGTCCTGGCTGAGTCCTATGAAGAGCCTTGCAAACATCAGGGTCAAGTTCGTCATCTTCAGAGAGAGGGTCTGGCTGACGGCCACGGTTTCCTCGTCTCATGATTCTGCCAAAAAATTATATATTATTGAATTTTTATTTTGATATCATCCACGAGATCCTAAGACTTATGAGGTTCGGAAAACAATTTCTTAAACAAGACAATGATCTTATTGGAGATCTATGACATATGTCCGATAACTGATTTTTCTTTATCAGATCGTCCATAAACAATTACTTATACAACAGGGAATTTTTCTCCGGAAAACATTTCTTTATTTATATAAAAGTTGCAATATGTACATAGAGCAGCTCGGCTCCAGAATTTAAAATCTCCTCGGGAGACGCATATGACGACGGTACTGCGCCATAGCCATGCCCTGATATAAACATCCACTTACTGACAAGGGAGCTATTATCTTCCATTTAGGAATAAAGCAACTAAGGAGTCTGTAGACTTGGCATGAAAGGCTGAAATTTTGAGGCGTTGAATGATATAGAATGATGCCACGCACCATTTTCAGCTTTAACAGAATCATTGCCAAGGAGAGGTTCTGCCATAGCATTGCACGGCAGTCGTCGCAAGAGGCGTGGACATACTGCCCTGCAAACCACTTATGTTGTTGTTTCTCCGCTGGGTTAGGAAAATATAAATCCTCGAAATGACGTGTGAGTCTTGCTCGGCTTGTTCAAGTTGAAGCGGAAGAAATGAGATACTCGAAGGCGAATGCAATCATATCTTGAGGCTGGGTGAGGTCGGGAATACCAGATAAATAGGGAACTTCCATCTATAAAAATAATTTCTTTGATTAAAAATTCTTCATTAAAGAAGCTTACGGAATGAAAATACATTATGAAAAATGATTTTTTTGAGTTTTTATTATCAATTTCTGAAAAGAATTTGTTTATCCTTATTAGTTTTTAACAAAGCTCTGATACCAACTGTGAGATCCCTCTGCCCCCTCCACGCGCCGGACTCTCGGTAGCTGATAGCAGAGCGGAAGCAGCTCCCTCTTGCGCGGGGCAGGGTTTCTCACTCGGGGCCTCGCCCTCAAATGTCCGGGCACGAGACTAAGCTGGTGGTCATTCCGAAAATCAAAACCAGGAAAATTTCCCATGCCTGGAAAGCGAGGTCGATTCCACCTTTTTGATTTTTCTTAACGAGTTTTCTAACGAGATCAAAATCTAAACTATCCTCCACCTGAATAAACGAGATAGAAGGAAACTATCACTGATATAATTTGATCATCTGAGCAATTCAACGCTTTTTTCCTAATCAAGATCAGGCACAGCCGTTGATCCACTCAATTGAGAAATTTATCAGGGAATTAACTAACTACTCGAATCCTAGCATAATCCTAAGATTTTTTAGTTTGATTATTAAAACTCCACTGATTCGAGCCTAACCCCATCCGGCCCATGGGTTAGCCCCACCACCCTAACACTGGAATCGGTAGAACCAAACAAGTACTCACCCACCCATAATTGAATGCCTTTCTTAACTTTAGCTTTAGAAAACAGATACGCACACACTCCTCTTTAAAACTTTAATTTATAAAACAATCCATTGACAAACAATTACTGGGTACAGATGTCACAACTCAAAATTTCCATTCAATCCTTGTTTCTCACAACACAGTATCACTCTGGACTCTCCATTGAGACGAGCCGGTCAACAATGAGATCCAGTAATAGATTACAATAAGTTTCTCATCATCATACATATATATCTTCCACGACATACGCATGGGTGTCCTCGGCACCGCGAGCCCATGCATCACCTAGTCAGAACCCTCCAGGATCCTCCTTAGGTGTCCTAGCACTTCACTCAGGGACCGCTTCGTCGGCTCTCATCCATCGTACCGGAAGCGTACCATTTTAACCATACCGAGGCTGGTCAAGACCTCGACAGGCTTTGCCGCGTGAGCTGTCCTTTGAACACTCCCTGCCAGCTGTTGCAACCGAACTTCCCTTAGAAAACACATATGCCAAATGCTCCCTCCAGCATTCTGGCGTAAGATAGTCCTTTAAGAAAACAGGGTTTCTATGCAAGTTTTCAGTTTTGATTTTGTTTGAATACTATGAATAAATCTTAAATCCGTATCCCAATACTTCTAGATCCAAGTCTGAATTCCAAACAGAATTCCTCGAATTCTTTTAACTTGATCCACAGACCAAAATCAAAAG
The DNA here is from genome assembly GCF_041138505.1 of Cibotium barometz. NCBI lineage: Eukaryota > Viridiplantae > Streptophyta > Polypodiopsida > Cyatheales > Cibotiaceae > Cibotium > Cibotium barometz. Next base: position 26,767,832 of record NC_141049.1, read on the forward strand.
TCTTAACTTAGTTTTAGATTCGGTGGGTGATTTAAGTGCATTTTTCCTTAACTGGGCACATTGTCATTGATTGAAACTGACGAAGGAATTAGGTCTTGGTCAATAGTCTGAATCAAAGTTTTGGGTCTGGAAAGGTTCTTCCTAAACTATCTTTCTTGAAAGGTAATATTTCAATTTCTCTTTTTCTAAATTTCGTTCATTGAATATTTGCTTACAACTAAACATGAATTCCTATGAGGAATAAAATAATCATTTGACTTTGATAGTTTATTTGAATTTTCTCATTACCATCTTAGTGAATATGAAACGGTAGAATTTTCTCTCACAGATTATCTACTTATTCATTTTTCCAATTTTTGCGAAAATCAAACAGAGGATTCAAGAAAACTCTTATTTAAATATAAAAATTCTATATGCATCTAATTATGCATAAAATCCAATTATGATGAAAGTCACACTTTTATCATCATAAAAATCATTTATGATGAAAATCACTCTTTTAACATGAAAGAATTTCTTTTATGCATCTGTTTATGCATACAAATCATTTATGATGAAAATCACTCTTTTAACATAAAAGAATTTCTTTTATGCATCCATTTATGCAAAAATATCATTTATGATGAAAATCACACTTTTAATAAAAAAATCTTTTATGCATATATTTATGCATACAAATCATTTATGATGAAAATCACTTTTAATATAAAAGAATTTCTTTTATGCATCCATTTATGCATAAAAATCATTTATGATGAAAATCACACTTTTAATAAAGAAAATATCTTTTATGCATCCATTTATGCATAAAAATCATTTATGATGAAAATCATGCTTTTAATATAAAAAATATCTTTTATGCATCCATTTATGCATAAAAATCTTTTATGATGAAAATCACACTTTTAATATAAAAAAATATCTTTTATGCTTATGTTTATGCAAACAATCATTTATGATGAAAATAACTCTTTTAATATAAAAGAATTTCTTTTATGCATAAAAATCATTTATGATGAAAATCACACTTTTAATATAAAAAAATATCTTTTATGCTTATGTTTATGCATACAATCATTTATGATGAAAATCAATATTTTAATATGAAAGAATTTCTTTTATGCATCCATTTATGCATAAAAATCATTTATGATGAAAATCACACTTTTGATATTAAAAAAAATATCTTTTATGCATAGATTTATGTATACAAATCATTTATGATAGAAATCACTCTTTTAATGTAAAAAAATCTTTTATGCATATATTTATGCATAAAAATCATTTATGATGAAAATAACACTTTTATAATCAAAATAAAAATTTCAATATGCTCCCTTCTATGCATAGAATTTAATTCTAAACAAAGTAATATTACTTTAATAAAATATTTTTAGTATGCATTTTTCTATACCTAGGATGAAAAATAACACTTTAAGAATACATATACGATGGGAATTACTCTTTTTGAATAAAAAAATAAAACTTATTTTTCACAATTTTAGAAAATTTTGCCATAACCTCCTTTGTATGGCTAACCATTTTTCAATTTTTAACTCTCTAAAATTAATTAGAAGGTCACCAAGAGTATTTAAATCATTCTAATGTAAACATTTTATACTTATCAAAGAGAAACATTATGAAAACTTGATTTTATCCACATTAATCATTCATCTAGGATAAAGAATGATTGGATTTACTAAAGAAGAGAGGGGAATGCCTTTTTTCAATGAGGCATAACATCATATTCAATTTAGAGAAGACAAAAAGCATAAAAAACCATAAAATGAATAGAAAAGAGAAGAATCTCCAACCTACGAAGGAATTTTAGAGCTTTCCTTTGGCTTGATGGTTTGAGGGTTCTACTCTTGTTTGAAACAAGAGTGGCCACCAATCTTTTAAAAGAGGAAAGGTCCAAAACTAATGAATTATGAGTAAATTCACAGTTTCTGGCTCTCGGGAGAACTAGGGTAACAGTGCAAAAACACTATTAAGCTTCAACAAAGGGGAAGGCTTCTATTTATAGGAAAAAGTGAGCTTCTAACCAAGCCAAGTGATTCTAGAATTTTCTAGATCAGTTTGGTCAATTTTTGACCATGGTGAGGGTTTGTGTGCGTAAGTTGGAGAGGAAAGCCCACAAGGGGAGGACATTTCGGAGTTTAGTAAGAAATACCACAATACCACAATTATTGTAAGATTCCTCCCTCTAGCTTTTGAGGTGTGAAGGTGTAAGAACCTCCCCTTCTGTTCTTGAAATTATTCCCCTCTCTGAAATAGAAGAAAGATCTTGTTTTACCCTGTTTTGGCCTAGAGAGAGAAAATGTATAGAGAGAGATAGTCCAAAATTTAGATATCTTTGTAATATAAAAAATCCTCCTAGTGTCTAAAATGGATTCCCTTGAAACAAAAATTCAAAATAAACTTTCCAATGTGCATTAGGAATTAATTGAAAATGGTATAAGGGACCTTAGCCTAAGGGTCTATATGTTCAGAAATTTTTGGATTATGGTCCAATTAAGGTTCCAATGGGCCAATTGGATTAATCCAAGTGTTGGGATGAGATAAATCCAAAGAATAAAAGAAAATACCCAAAAATGAGTAAATGCTTACATAAGATGAAGAGTTGACTGAGTACAAGGTTTATTAGTTAAAAATTATGAGATATTACTAAAAAAATGAGATATTTTAGAATAATGATGCATTTTTGACACCTTGGTAAGGAGAGGGGGACTCTTGAGGTAGGTGCCTATTTCACATGTGTGGAAGGGTTTTAATTCAAAAAAATTGTGATATTTTTATCTCTCCTCTCTCCTGGATCAAACCAATTCAAAAAGGGAGCAAAACTGGTCCAAATCTTATCCAAATTGAGTCAAACTGAACCTGAAAAATTCTAGAACCGAGTTGGACTTGGTTAGTGGCCTCCCTCACCTATAAATAGACCCTTATTCTTTTGTAAAAAAATATGGGAGCTATACCATGCCACTATTATATTAAAATAATCACATTTTCTATTATCCCTTAAATTTTTCGTTCTCTTGGGAGCTTGGAGCTCTCTCTCTGCAACAACTCTTGGAGTTGCTCTTATGCTCTTGGTGGACCAATTGATTGGTCGAGGGCTTCACTGTAATTAGAGAATCAAGCCAAACTTGGAGGTAAAATCAAATTTTATGGTTTTTCCAATTTTCTCAATAACTTTCTTCTTCTCAACCCCTTCAAGCTTGAGAAGGTTTCTAAATGATTGTTTTAATTAAAATCAAGCTTTCCCTTAAAGTATTAATGTTTAATAGAGAAAATTAATCTTTATACTTAGTTATAATGCTTTCTTTAAGTAAATCTCTCTCTCTAAAAGAATAGTCATCTTTATGGCTAAATCCCATGAAAAAGGATGCTTCTCAATGATAGTCTCTTAATTCAAAGCTAAACTCTAGGCTTGATAAGTTGCTAGAGATTAAGAAAATGATATTTTCATGATTTTGTGCTATTAAAATAATGGTAAATTCTTTTAGATTACTTATAAGTACTTAAAAACTACTTTGATTGATTCGAAATGAGAAATAGATTATCCTATCAATTCAGGAAAAGAGAAATAGATTATCCTATCAATTTGGAAAATAGATTACTTATAAGTACTTAAAAACTACTTTGATTGATTCGAAATGAGAAATAGATTATCCTATCAATTTGGGAAAAGAGAAATAATGGAATTAGCTTAATCTAGTGGAATAATCATAATTAAGTTTATGATTATGGTTAAAATTATAATTTAAATTCATAATTTGATTTTAAGCATAAAAGAGGAACTAGTATCATATTTCCATTACAAGTTTTTATTCTTTAGAAAAATTTGAGAATTATCAGCAATAGCAGCAGCGAAGCTATGGCAAAATTTTCAGAAAATAATACATATCTTATTTTTATGCATAATGCTAAAAGAGAACTTCCTACCATATTCTAAGATTGGACATCCTATGCAAAAAGAATGATTTTCATCATATTCATGAGAAATAATTTTTTATAATTATGCTTAATTAATTGATTAAGAGAAAAGAGTAATTTTTTGTAAAATTATTTTTATGCAAAAAGAGGAACTCCCATGATATTTGAGAATCAAGTATTTAAATGGTAAAAGAGGAATTTTTTGTAAATTTATTTTTATGCAAAAAGAGGAGTTTTTCAATATTTGGAAGGGAATCTTTCTAGGTAATCTAGGTCAACTACCTATTTTACTCGCAAACGTGTTCCTTGTGTAGGCCTCGCCCAAAGCTAATGGATAGGCCTGTGCATTTGGCTTAGTAGAAGCTTAGTCATACAGATAGCCTAAAAAGTAGTTGAAAGTAGAAGCTAATGGATAGGCCTGTGCATTTGGCTTAGTAGAAGCTCAGTCATACGGATAGCCTAAAAAGTAGTTGAAACAAAAATGTCACACATATCCACTTCCAAATGTTTCACCATGATAGGGTTCTCACCCTAGTATTACAGATTGCTAGCTTGATTTTGTAGGAAGATATGATACTAGAGAGACCGGCATCATTCATAATTTTCTCAATGAGAACATTGAATGATTTTGTAGGGAGATATGATAATAAAGAGAGAGAGAGAGAGATACCCCTCTGCATATGGTACTAGAGAGAAAGAGAGACCTACATCTTTCATAGTTTTCTCACTAAGAACATTGGTTGATGTGCTCCTCCATCCCCAACATCAATATCTATCATTTTTCCTCTTCTTCTTTGACTCTTTAGTAATTACTAACTTCCCCCATTCTTATTTGATTCCCTATTACTTGTTGCTAACTTCCCCCACTTTATGAAAGGAAAGAAGTTGGTCAAATGTGATGTGATGTGAGGATTCTCCTTAAGGTCTTCTAATAAGTGGCCATAGGTTAATGTTCCTTACCCTAGATATTCCTTACCGTAGATATCTCCTTTTTCTTCCTTTTTCTCCCATCCTCTAGGTCCTCTTTGTCTTTTATTTTATTTTCCTCTTCCCTTTTTTCCATGAAAATCTCCTCTTCTTCCTCTTTCCCCCATTCTCAATTTCCTATGAGAATGGTCTCTATTGATATGTTATAAGAATAGTTAAAGTTCAATTGTAAGTGCTTGTGACTAGAGGGCCTACTGCTCAAGTAACAACTCCTCCTCTATCTTATAGTTAAAGATAACATGATGATGGCGTGGAGGACATCCAAGGCCATGAACAAGTTTAGTAGTTCAAGAGATGACTGGTTGTCTTGAAACCTTTGAACAAATGTTTGGAGCCTTAGGAGACCTTGAATATGAGTATCTGACCCTAAAACTGATGGGAAATTGAAAAGAATAAATCAAATGATTGAATACATGTTAAGGATGCATTGCATTCACTAGCCTTATAAGAATACGACACAATGGAAAGAGAAAGCAAGATAAATCACAATAGACAATGCAATAGGTACACAATGTAGAGAATTTAAAATTTTGATTATACCAAAGAGGTACAAGTGATGGTGCTATCCACCTGTACGCTCTCAAGTAGAGCGTAGATGGTGATCTAGACAGAATCTGGATGTCTGGATGGAGTATGTACAAAGTGTAGAAGGGGGTGGCTACTCACAAGTATTGGATACCTTACTGCTGCAGCTCTCAGCAGACAGGGTGTTATACATTGCTCTATGCTACTTCTCTTCTAGAGGATCGAGATATGCCATGACAGCAGAGGATGAGAGTAGAGGTGAGGAGGAGGACACAGGGCCATTGGGAGAGTCACCATATGCAGCCCTTTCAGATGAGATCATACACTACTCCAAAACTTGGGGGAAGTCCTCCTTATGGGGGACTTCAATGCACGGACACAGAGCTGACAGTGCGACATTTATGATTTCGAGCACCCCGAGGTGATGCACACACCAGAGGTGGATTACACGAGAGCCTCCAACAAGGTGTCAGAGGACATGGGGCTGGATAACACCAGATATGGTCATCACTTACTTGAGCTGGGAGCGCAAAACCATCTCGTTATTTAGTGGCAGGATTCAGGAGCACTGACATGCTTTCCACGATCAGGGGAGGTAGCACAATGGGCTACATCATGGGGTCCATGGAGACCACACAGGCAGTGACATCTTTCACCATCCCCCCTTGTCCTATTGGTGCAGATCACACGTACCTCTTACTGTCACTGGCGAGCTCCACACCAGCACCCACACAGGCATTGCATACAACCTTCTACTTCACCCATGACTTGTTGGCAGACATATATGAGCATCATGTATAAGCTAACCTAGATGTTACTTTGTTTCATTTGTACTAAAGCTCTTGGCTTAGATGTTGATGCTTTGATGTTTCTTTTGTTTCAAGAGATTCTCTTGTGCCAACATTTCTTGGGTCAATAGTTCATAATACTTTTTCAACTTAATTCCATTGATGTAACCTTCCATTTCTACCCCATCGATAGTCTCGACTCTTACTGACCCTTGCAGGGTGATCTCAAACACTCTGAACGGGACTAACCCTCGGTATTTCAATTTCTTTTTCTTGGTGCTTCCAACACCATACACAAGGACAAGGTCCCCTTTTTCAAGTTCTTTGTAATTTAGGCTATGGTCAAACCAATGCTTCCTTGGAGTTTCTCGACCATAAGCCCATGCAATGCAATTAGCTGTGTTTCATCAAGTTTCTCCAAGTCAATCAACCTCTTAGCTAACACATTCTTTGTGAGCCTTTCTTGTTTCGCAATACATATGCTTGGAACTAAAAACTGCATAGGAATTACTACATTGATGCCATAAGTTAGATGGAAGGGAGTACATCATGTTGCTACCTTATATAAAGTACGATATGCCCATAATGTTGTAGTCAACTTGTGCTCCTAATCTGTTTGATTGGCCTCTAAGGTCTTGGTCGAGATAGCACATAGAATCTTGGTGCTCTTAGCTTGGCCATTTGTATGTGGATATTAAGGTGATGATTTACAATGTACCACAAGTAATCTCGTGAGTAAATGTTCAATCACCTCATTGATGAAATGTGAACCCCGATTACTGACTAATTCTAAGCGGTGGGGTAGCCAAATCTAGATATGATTTTCTCATACACAAGAATTTAGCCGTAGTTTGAGTGAGCATCAACTTTTTTAGAGGCTCTCTCCTCTACCCACTTGGTGAAATAATCTGTGGTGGCCCCACAATCACATATCAAGCTTGTGATGAATGCATTGCTGAACTAATGGGTCCAACAAAATCAATTCCCCATTTCTTAAAGGGTTGTCTCACTATTACAGGGGTAAGTGGCATCCTGTCTTTTTGTTGTGGAATGAAAAATCGTTGATATTCTTCACATCTCTTTAAAAATTCTATGGTGTCTCTCAACAATGTAGGCCACCATAGTCCTACTTGAAGAACTTTCCGAGTGGTAACTTCTCTAGCAAAATTTCCTCTGGCTATTCCCGAGTGTGCTTCTTCCAATACCGTAAAACGAATTCATTTTCTTGCACACATCTTCTGAGGATATCATCCTTACCCAGCTTATATAGTTCTCTCCTAATTAGTTGCTATGGTGCAACCAACTTAATAAGCCGATGCATCTTATCCTTGTTCAAGGGCCAATCATGTGGAAAACCATAAGCTAGGTACTCGGATGTTTCCTCACTCCACTCTCAGGTACCATATCAATCTTGAATAGACATGCATCTAGAAGGTCATTTCAGGTTCTCTGTTTGGAATCCTTGGCATATGGTCTGCCAAAACATGTCGTGATCCTTTCCTTACCATGACCATAAAGTCGAATTCCAAAAGTAAGAGTAACCAATGTGTGATCCTTCTCGTGGTGCATGGCTTGTTCACAAGATACAATAAATCTTGATGATTCACAAAAAATACAAACTTGTTGGCCAATAAGTAATGTCTGTATTTCTTGACAACATATACCATGGCCAACCCTTCACATTTAGTAGTGGTATAGTTGATTTCTACATCAGTTAATTGTTGACTGCTAGCAAAGCAAACCATGTAATCCAATTTGAATTCCCCAGGTTGTGCCAATATGCACCCTATATCAAAATTTGATGCATCAACATGCACATGGAATACAAGGTTGTCCCAGTTGGGTGGTCTCAAAATCAGCGCACTAGCCAGTGCCCTTTTCAATTGATCATATGCTTGTTGGCACTCTTCAGTCCATTCAAAGAGACTATGAGTAGTTTATACAATGGTGTTATGATTTTAGCATAGAATATAATGAATCTTTGATAGTACCCAACATGTTCCATATAAACCGTTGTACACCCTTGTAGTTTGTTGCTGGGGATATTTCCATAATCAACCTCGCCTTGCCCTCATTGGTGGAAATACTATTCTTAGACATAATGTGTCCCAATATAACACCCTGCTTAACCCAAAATTGGCATTTTAAAGGGTTTAAGGATATTCGATACAATCGACATATGTCAAACACCTTCCTTAAGCAAGCTAGATGTTCAATCCATCATGAATGTGTACAAAGATTGTCAATGAATACCTCAAGCCACTCGTGCAAGTAGTCCGTGAAAGCCGTACACATCAATCGTTGGAATGTTGTAGAGGAATTAGTGAGGCGAGAAGGCATAACCTTGTAAGCATAGGTCCCCCACATTGTGTTAAAGGCCATCTTGTGTTGGTCCTTTGGTGCAATGGACACTTGGTTGTATCCTGAAAACTATCTAAGAAGCTATATGCTTCGTCACCTCCTACCCGTTCTAATACATGCTCTGTATATGGTACTAGTAGTGGGTAGTGGTCTTTCCTTGTAGCTGCATTAACCTTTTTGAGATCAACACACTCTGAGCTTTCGATTCTTTTTTGGCACGATCACTATTGGTGAAAACCAATCTGTGTGCTCAATCTCATATATGAAATTTGCAGCTATGAGCTTATCAATTTCCTCCTTTACAATAGCTGTGTATTTAGGATTCATTTGGTAAGGTTTCTACTTGGGATGGTCTCGATCCCTCTATGATCCAAATAGTGTGTTAAACCACCTCAGGTGGTACACCCTTTATTTCAATATACTTCCAAGAAAAACAATCCTTGAACTCTTTCAAGAGAGCAATGAGCTGCTCTTCTTTAGTAGCAGTCATTAGCGATCCTCCCTTGGCTTAACAATGTCTACCTCTTTAGCTTCTGCTGGTCCATCGTAGGACATGGAATGGCCATTCTCCTCACTCTTTTGGCTGTCAGTTGGACTACCTTCTGCTCATTGATGGTGTAAGTTTTGAAATGGTCTAGCACTGTGCAAGTCTGCTGCTGGCTCGTTGTGATCATCATCCTCTTTTCAAGCCATCACCTTCCTTGCCTCTCCCTCGACCTCAGCTAGAGCCATATTTTGTTTCCTTCTTCTAGACTTAGTACTTTTAGGTGGATGAGACCTTTAAAGAGTAGATTTCTCTTCTCATTTTCCTGCCAAGGTGATATTACTCAACTCCTCACCCCAGTTCTTAGAGAATTTGTTGTGCACCTTAATGACCTCAAAATATCTTATCCATTGGGTAGATCAGGCCGCCCTTGAGTAGATTTCTCTTCTTGTTTCCCTCCCAAGGTGATCTTACTCAACTCCTCACCCCAATCCTTAGAGAACTCATTGTGCACCTTAGTGATGACCTTCAGATATCTTAGCCATTGGGCGTTCGTGGGTTTACTTCACAACTGGGCATTGCGTCGAGCGATATACCTCTTTTGCTTCCACCATTTCCTCAAGTGCTTAGTGTTGTTGTGGCCTTGCATCCTAGGAACTCCTATCCTTGAGGCCTCATCTTATGTTTCCTCTTCTATGAGTTGCACATTCACCATGCGCACTGAGGTATGCGCACTGAGGTAGTAGGAATGGTTCTTGATTTAACATACTTTGCTCCTCTAGGGAGCAATACATCTATGGTGGCAAGTACGGGCAATCAATTTTTCACTAAAGTTTGGGAGGTGGAAGCGATGCATACATCTCATTCTCTTCCTCTTCACATGAATGTTCTTTAATTGGTTTGGCAGACTTGTAAGGATGTTGTTCGATCTGTTGTAACCGAATCATTGCCATACATTGACAGACTTGTAAGAATGTTGTTCGATCTGTTTTGTAACCGAATCATTGCCATACAATTGTCCTTCCATGGGGTGTGCCTTCCATGTTTGGAGATCGATCTTTAGAATTTGCAAATCCTTTCATATATACACTTGGTCTAATGCCCAAACATGCACCACTGTGTCTTCCCTCATGAAGGGTTTGCCCAAGATAATATCATTGGTGCAAAAAGTCTATTACAACAAATGCATGATGGTAACGGAATGAAAAGACCTTAAGCATAACATCTTTCAATAGTCCCACTGACCTTGAGGATGTTCCATCTAACGATTAGGTCCGCTCTTCCTAACTCTAGTTTTCCCCAATGTTCCAACATTTCTTGGTGTGATAATGCTCACACCCACACCCCCATCTAGGATAGCAAGTGCTTGGTACCCGTTATGGTGGATTGGAATTGTGGCATTTGTGTCATCGCCCTCATAATACCTTCCCAATTGGTTGATGGGTATTTGGATGAATTTGGGTACTTCCCTTTCCTTAGGCACTAGGTTTTTCTTAGCTAGAGCTGTTTGGCTCTCTTCAATAGTGATCATTGGGTTCATTCTTCCTTTTACCCAATCCTTGACATCTACCCACAATGCTAGTGTGTTTTGTAAGCGGCATTTTGACAGTTGGAGACTTCCTATATCTCTAGGTTCTCTAGCAAGTGAAGTCTCCTTCCATGTATATGTCTCATACTCAATCCTAGGGAATGAATGGGTCGATAGTTCTTGATTTGCTTCTACAAACATTCTTGCCACCATCAGATCACTATTAGTCCCTTCCTCGGATTCTTCCAGAATTGGAGTTGGCACATCTAACTTCCTTTCTCTTTTAGCAACTCATTCCGTGGATATAATGTATCCCTAGCCTTGTTAGCCCTAAATTTTCTTCATGGTTGCGTCGACACTCCTTTACAAGGGCCTTAGCTTCTTCGAGCTTTTTTTTGCCCTCCTGCACATTCAGATATTCTCCAACTCTATTGGGGGTTGCTAGTGTCTCTTTTGCAGTTGTTTGTGCTTGCTCATCTAGTCTCACCAGCAATAGATCATCTCCTTCCTCTGACTGGGTGGAGCTGGTGTGTCAATGGTATCTTCCTCGGATCCATCTTGAATTACGATCAAAGTGTCACAATTGCCCCCCTTTTTCTCTCTTCTCCTTCTCCCAGCCTTAGAAGCTGTAATAACTTCTGGGTTTTTCCCTTTATCCACCTGTTGAACTTGCACGCGCGTAAGGACATTTACTAGCATGATATTTCCAGGGTGCACACTTATAGTCCTAACGGTGTCATTCTTAGATGTAGAAGCATTACCATTGGTGCGATTAGGGAAACCACACTTGACATAGGAAAGAGTTGGTGTTATGGCTCACCCAAACCCTCGTCAAAACACATCCAACAAGAAGATTACCTGGGAAACCGCAACTCTCGTAGGGATCTTTCCATTGGTCGAGCTCGTAACCCTTGAGGTCGCCAAGCTCCAAAACTCCTTGAAAGCAATTCCAACGTTATCACATCGCCGCTTTGCACTACATGTACTTGTCCCTCCTCTCACCTCACTTCATTCACACACTCTCACTAGCATGGATTAGAGAGAGAGTAGCAAGAGAAAGACTCTATTGCACAATGATAGAGTTTTTTGTATTATGAGAGATCTTCACTTATATACATGGCCATAAGTGTCACACTCACTTAAATTATGGCCGACCGGGCACTTTAGGCTCATAAGAGGCCTAATGCTATTACAATTACTACTCTCATAATATATCCATAAAGTACATCACTTGGGAATTCATCCTTTGAAGTAGAAATCGCTATAAGTATTCAGTAAAGACCATTACGTGCGCCTCTCCAAGTTGTAGATTTGGACACCGTTGCTTCATATCTTAAATGTATGACCTTTTGGTGTGTCTACCTTGACTCCTTGATGTAAGATAATGGCACTAGCTCTTGTTAACCCTAGAAATGGGTAAACAGTTGGCATGGTGTGGGCCTGTGCCACTATCGGCGGCTGAGGTTGACTAGCATTAGCTACATTTTTCAAAGGACATTCTGCTACTCATCAATGAGGTCCATTACAATGGAAACACTATGTGGGTCCACTTCTCATAGTTGAGTTTATGTCTTTTCCTTTCCACTATATTGTGGTTTGAAACACTGGTATTGGCGTGCTATTTTGTTGGACATAATACTCTGGTGTGATCTTAGGTGATTCCTCGTAGTAGTCATTATTCACTTCTACTTCACGAAAAGCTCCCCCATATTCGAAGGGTTCTTCAATCAACACCTGGTTGATTGAAGGGTTCTTCAATCAACACCTGGTTGATCTTGGCCTATTGTGGCTATGATGGTAGAATAGGTGGCAATAATGGCGTCATATCCTCCACCCTGAACATTCCTCTTGGTAAATATGATGCATTTGGTTTCCCTGCAGCCACATTGGGTTGCATTGGTGGTGCTGTTAAAGCTAATGGCGCTTTGGGTGCTGACAATTATACTAAGGGTTGGATCCTCGGGTATCTACACAACATGGCAGTATCATGGTTCCCTAGTCTTTGACAACAATGAGCACAATAGAGCAATTGTCTTGGTCTTAGGTGAGGACATTCAGTGCTCGTATGATTTTTCTATAGATTGAGCACCAAATTAACTCTCTCTGGGGGGGATAGAGATGGAAATTCCCTGATTGGTTTTGCATCTTGATGACTAGAGACTCGTAATATTGCTACCACTGAAGCTGCTTTGGCATCTTCTGGATGTGGCAACTCAAGCAGGTTATCTTCATACTCGATAGCCAACTTACAGCAAATATCTAGAGTAGTCAGTCGGGCTAACAACAAATAATCATGCATCTTATGATCTCATACTTCTCGTCGGAAACAAGGCAATAACTGATTAGTTAGCCTTTCCCTCGATTTGCATCTTGAGTTTAGGTGCTTGAGTCGAGAAACATAATCCCTCATGGATTCATTTCTTTTCTGCTTGATGTTATGGAGCTGAGCCATAGGACTCAATCTATCACCACTTCCAGCAAAGCCTGGTATGAACACATTCTTATGCCTAGTGAAATTGACTTTGTCCTTGGGCTTTGTCCTTAGGCTTTAAGGTTTGATACCAGTGGTGGGCCTTCCCATCTAGAGTTCGAGAAAAGGCGTGTATCATGATCACATTACTCATCGGCCCACATGTTTCACATGTTTCACATGTTAACTCAAAGATCTCTAAGTGTTGGATTGGGTCCCCATTTCTTGAGAACTTTTGCATGAGTTTCGAAATGATGTGCGGAATCATCGATGATTATTTGGATTCAAGGGCACTGCCCAGTTCTTGAACCATGCCTCTTCCCATTTTTGCGGCCATATTTAACAAATCTGTCCTTGCGGCCGTATTTAGATCTACATGGGGATCCACTATTGGCCTTCAAGGAGCAATTTGCCCCCTACCTAGAATTCATTCTTTGCCTGTGTAGGTCCTTCTATCCAATTTGGGTTTATGGTTGGGTCTGGGCAATTCATCATTCATTAGCGGCCTCAGCCTGCCTTTGTTGAATCAAGAGTTCCATGCTCTCCAAGAATGTGGGATTATTGATCATCTCATTTATCTCCTCCCTTGTGTAGAGCTAATCCTCTTCTCTTCTAGATGCCTTAGGTCGATCGTCCTCTTCATCTTGCATTTCAAGGTCTTCCTCAGCCTTGGGTCCCTCATTTATGGGTTCTAGGGTTGGTATCCCTCCTTTTGTCATTTATCTCCTCCCTTGTGTAGAGCTAATCCTCTTCTCTTCTAGATGCCTTAGGTCGATCGTCCTCTTCATCTTGCATTTCAAGGTCTTCCTCAGCCTTGGGTCCCTCATTTATGGGTTCTAGGGTTGGTATCCCTCCTTTTGTCATTCCAACCCCCATTTTATCCACATGTGACATCTCTAGATGTTTCTACTTCCTTGCCATGTGACCATAACAGAGGAAAATTATCAATTTCCCTCTGTTTTGCCACCATTCTACACATATTGAGATCTTGCCTTTTTAAGCTTAGAAGGCACAATTGATGCTTTGCTTTAGCCATCTTAATGTCAACACTTCCTCATATGTGGGGAAGAATATTTAAAAAATCTTCATAGCATTTTCCTTGTCTCATCTAACCCTAGGAGTAATTCCACTAAGTCTCAAGGTGTTAGTGTTCTTGGGGACATACATTAGGGTTGTAGGTGTTGTTGAGTCCAATTTTGGACCATGTCCCACACTCGTTCATGGACCCTTATCCATAGATTGAGTTTCATATTCTGTTCCAGGTTGGAGACCAAAGAATCCCCTGGCTATATCAAATATTCCACTAAATTTTGCTTGAGAAGTGGGTTTCCCTTCCTCTCCATGTTCGGAGAACCTTATTCCTTCTTTCATTGATTCTTTGCTACTGGTTTCTACAATGGTAATATTTCTCCAAGCTGTAACACTCAATTGAGTGCTCCGCCAAGCGACTTGAACCAACACTTTTCTGGTAGGAAGATCATGGGTAATTAATGCACTGTCATCAGGGGTAGGGTCATCTCCAATAAGTTTTCCTGACCCCAAGTGCATAAGAAAATAGTTCAGTAGGCCAACTCACTACTCTAACTTTTATGCTCGATGTTTTGCCAAAATGACGTTTCACGTCAAGTAATGGGTTTCATGCCGTGAACTCGGTCTCACGTTGTTGGGAGTTTTCTAGTGACTTTTTTTATGTCAAAAGAAGTAGTGGTGTAGTTGTTTGCTTGTTTTCCATAGAAGGTGTGCTCAAGGTTTTGAGTTTTGCTAAGCTTGTGAAGGGAGACGTGTGTATACATATTGCATCTTGTATAAAATCTATAGCATATAGTTTGTTAGCATGCACAATGCTACTTGAGGTATGATGACAATGGGAGTATGTATAGTTTGCATCCTTTTAATATTGGTATGACTGAAGCTACTAGCAATAAAGCTTAGGGGGGACCTTTGTGTAAGGTGGGAATGGGGGCTAAGGCCATTTAAATACAATATGATCTTGCTAAGGTTTAAGCCTTAACCAAAGCTTATCTAAGGTTTAAGCCTTGTCTAAGAAGGTGGTAGTCAGAATCCTACAAGAGCTTCTACCATGTAGAAGCTGAATATAGAAACTGAATGGTAAGCATTTAATCATGAGGGAAGGACTAACAAGTGGCATGCTTTTGACTGAAGTTGGGAATAGAAGTTGATGAAGAGGTTAGAAGCTAAGGAGTTGCTTGCTACAACCAAAGAAGGCATGCAGTATCAAAAACATTGTTTTGGCAAAAAAAACAGAGAGATACTACAGAAATCTTGCCAAATTGATCAGAGAATGGAGAAGCTTTGAGATGAACCTATCAAGGAAGCACTTATTAATCATGGGGAAGAGAAATGAGAAGATGTGTTTCAAGCAAGGTTTGTTCGTGGTTAAGGTGTAGGCTGTGCTTTCAAGTTTGTGTGGTATTCTGGGTCCTCCTCACACTCTCTTTCTTTATCAAGGTTCCTTCTTATATATTGTGATATAGTTTTTGTGACCTATGCATCTGTAGTGATGTAGTACATAAGATGTTTGTAACCAAAAGTCTTTGTACATCATAGTGAGTATAATCCTTGATGTCTGTAAGTGATTAGGAGTGATTCAAGAAAGGGTTGTATGCCAGATGCAAGTATTGTATGTCTTTCAAACTCTTTCGTAATTGTCGAAGAAAGCTGTGCACTCGCTTGAGTCTTTATGAGATGGGTCTGTGAAGAATTGATGTATTGGATTTGTCATGAAAATATGATGCTACATAGTAGAGATATATATAGACATTGTGGCTGTTGCTTCTTGATGCTTTTATGTGTTATATTGTCCTTTTGCCTACCCAATATTGGTGCCCTACTCAGCTTATGTAATAGTGTTTGATGATGCATGCTACCAAAGTGGTTTTGTGAATGACTATCTCACTCTTACATTGCTCAAAGAAGGAGCTCTTCCTATTGTTGTGAGGCACATCCTTGAGCTTTATAAAAGATCTGCAGTAATAGGTAGTGGTGGCCACTATGCCAGTGCTTTTGTAGATGGCTTCGTGGCACTATAAGACAATTGAGGGTTCTAGTTAGATAAATAGAATTGAGTAGAATCAAAGAGGAGTAAGAAGCTACAGGTGGCCTTTTGGTTAACCTCCCAAATCTGGATGTTTTTCTGGTTCTTGGGTGTTCTCTTATTGACCAAGGAGGGTTAAGAAGATATAGAGATGCTATATGTTTCTCTACCCAAATTTCTATCAGAGTTTTGGTGCCCCCAAGTGAGGATAGCTTCAAGTTACCTTCAAGTTACCTTCAGTCGATCGACGGAAGTGATGGTGGCGGAGAAGTTCCGAGAGTTTTATGGTCATGCGGGTGAGGATGTTGAGGATATTGTGGAGAAGATAGAGTTTTCTTGTTTGCTTGTAGATAAGCAGGAACCAGAAATGGTGCTGAGGATAATATATTATTGTTTGAAGGGAGAAGCAAGGAACTAGTTGAGGGAGTATGAAGCCCAGTTTTGCAGGTTGCTAAACCTCCTCAAGTTGTTACATATGATGGGGCAAAGCAAGCATTCTTGGAGAGATTTAGGAAGATGGAGGATCCAGACATAGTATGGCATGCAATATAGGGTCTTGTGCAAAGTGAAGACCAAAGCGTAGGTGGTGGAGGTGAAGGTGAAGGTAATGGAAAAACCAAGATTGCGTACCAGAGAGGCATTACTAGGGTATGGTGAACATGTTTCTCAAGGAATAGGCAATGCAACTTCAGGAGGAGCTGATGATCTTCATAAGAGATGCATGAGATGATTGGCTTAATGAAAAATCTTAGTATAAATATGATGGGTGGTGGAAGAGGCCAAGGTTATGGCTATAGTCTTGGTTATGGCAATTCTAGGACAACATTAGGTGGTAGAGGTAGGGGCACGAATGGAAGAGGGCAGATGTTTTAATTCTACAATTGTGGAGAATGGAGTCACAAAAACCCTCAATGTGATAAACCAAGGAGAATGGGTGGTGATATGTTTCCTTTGCCTTCACATTTACCAAATCGAGCTTAGGATTATGCAATTGAGATCAAGGGGGATCCAGGAATTAGTGGCCTCACTGTGCTGAGGAGAAAGGGAAGACCAAGGTTGTGAGTGTGATTCATTTAGAGGAAGCTGGGGGTAATTCGGGGATGCCTTGATGAATGATGACTATGGGTAAGAGGACTACAAGAGAACATGCAAGTAATGGTGCAAGTCCTCGCAAAAAGAAAGGGAAGCTAGATGAAGGGCATGGCACTAAAGAGAAGAAGAAGAGGAGACCTAGGCGACATTACAATGCAACAGATCTTCCATTGGGAGAGGGACAACAAAATTATAGTTTAAGGACTGATTTAATGAGAAGAAAGGCTGACATAACCTTTGGCCAACTCATGGAAATATGCCCCAAGCTTAAGAGACAATGGAAGCATGTAGTGAATCCAATAAAAAGGGAGCCTAGTAGAGGTTCAGTGAGAGTGTTAGCACTGAATGAACTGCCAACATATGCCCTACAGTTGATGCCTGGCATAAGAGACAAAGCATTGGTGAGGCTTATATTAATGGGGGGGTACAAAGGTGTGTGTTATCACTCAAGATTGTGTGACCAAGTTGGGGCTAGATATCACAAAGAGCACTCATCATGTTTACGGATTAGATTGGCCAATCAATCTAGGGTGAGGTGTTTGGGGGTTATAAAGGACTTTGAAGTGGAAGTATTCAGTGTTAAAATGCTTGTTAATTGTCATGTTATGCCCTCAGGTATTGGTGCTTTCCCTCTTATACTTGGAAGACCATCGCTACAAGCAACCAAGGCAATTAAGAATTGGGGATGTGGTACTATTACACTCTATAAACAAAAAGGAGACAAGAAAAAATTTGACATGGCAAGTAGACAACCTTTGTATGCTGAGGATGATGAAGAAGCGTATTCTGAAGAAGATTCCGAAGAAGAAACACAAGATGAGGAATATGACTCAAACTCCAACAACGCTAGTGGTGAGGTATCTTCCTTGTTCTTTGAAGAGGTTAAAGATAAGAGCGAGAAGATAGTTTAATCTCTTGAAGCTGAGGATGTGTCAAGTCTGTATGAACAAATTGAAGAGCTGATGCGGCCCAAGGTAGAGGCAAATATAAAGAAGGAGCTGATTCAAACTATACTGAGTATATAATTGACTAGCGCTGAAAGAAGTGAGTATCTACATATGCTTGAGCAGTTTCCTGATTTGTTTATTACATCTTATGAGGAAATTAGGGGGTTTAAAGGTGATGATATACACATTAATCTTAAGGAAGGATCTCAACCTATGTGCGGTGTCAAAAGTTAAGGAGAATGAGTTAAGTATAGTTGGATGCATTAAGGGAGGAGGTAGACAAGCTACTCAAAGTTGGTTTTATTCATCCAGTTTGATACAGCTGAATGGGTAAGTCCAATGGTTGTGAAACCTAATAAGGATGGTAAATGGAGAGTTTGCATGGACTTCGAGCCATTAAATGTGTAGCTATGAAAAGGGATCATTATCCCTTGCCTTTGTTGGATGATATTTTGGATTCTATTGTAGGATATGAGAGGTATAGCATTTGTGATGGCTTTTTAGGTTACTTTCAACTTTCCATAGCTCCTAAAGATAAGAGAAAGATCACTTTTTTCACACCATGGGGTTGCTTTTGTTACTCTATCCTTCCTTTTGGGCTCTCTTGGTTGTGCTTGGTATCAGAGGTGGGATAATTGGTTAAGGATTTTATTGATGACTTTTGCCTTTATAGCTCTAGGTTTGAGCATTGTTCGAAATTGGAGATGGCTTTTAGAAAGTATGGTGAATGTGGAGGCCAATTAAACTTGAAGAAGTGTCATCTTGCTCAATATAGAGTGAAGATTTTGGGGCATATGGTCTTTGAGAACGAGATTGAAGCTGATCCAGATAAAGTGAAGGCTTTGATACTTCTACCATCACCTAAGGATACAAAATAGCTGTCTACTTTTATCCAAAAGGTGAAGTATATGTCAAGATTTATCTCTTTATCTTCTCAGCTTCTTTATCCTTTATAGCAGGCAGCTAAATATGACCCCTTGGAGTGGACTCTTAAGTTTGAAGAAGTATTCCAAATGGTGAAAGAGGTTATTGGTGCACTACCCTCTATGTAAGCTCCTAATTAGAAAAAGTAATTTTATGTAAATCCTTCTATGGGTGAAGATGCTACAGGTGCCATGCTTTTACAAAAAGGCAAAGATTCTCACTACATGAGGCCTATTTATTATGCCAGTAGGGTGAAAACAAAAGCAGAGAGGAGTTATACAGAGGTGGAATTGGTTATGGTGAGTGTGTGGTATGCATGTAGAAGATTTTGGCATTATATTTTGCCTAAACCTTTCACTTTTCTCACCAGCTACTCTCTTGCCACAATTGATCAATAATTCAAGCTTGTCAAAGAGGTGGATGAGATGGATTGTGGAACTACAAGAATTTCAGTCTTCTTTTCTTGTTAAGGAGAGCATATGGGCTACATTAGTTGATTTACTTACCTATAAGGGGAGTCCTCTTCTCATCAAAGATAATATGGCAAAAAAGCAACATGTAGAAGCATCTGATATAGATAATGCTTTCTTTCTTAATGTTCTTTGATGGTTCTTACAGGAAAAGTCATGGTGGTGAGTCTTCTGGAGGTATTGTCATTTATGATCCACAAGGTAAGCAAAAAAGGTGTGAAGCTAATGGTCCAAAGCAACAATGAAGCTAAATATGCTACTCTTGAAGATACTTGTCTACAACTTGGGATTCGGGGGGTAAGAATAAGAGGTGATGCTGTTTTGGTGGTAAAACAAGTACTTGGGGTGTGGCAAAGTAAAAATCATAAGTTGAAGAATATGTGCTTTCAAGTAAAGTTGCTTTTGAAAGAATTTGAAACTTGGAGTTTTAGGCATATTTATAGAAGTGAAAATGAAGAAGCGCATGCTACTACTCAAGATTTGATTGGGAAATTATATGTTGTAAGGGCTGATTCACCTTTCTTTTCTTGAAGGGAGACTTTGATCAAAGAGATTGATTTTTTACAAACCGGCATGATACCTACAGAATTGGAACCTTCAAAGAAGTATGCTTTCATGCGGTGAGATTGTAAGTATATTCTTCATGGTGATGTTTTGTTTATGAAAGGAGCTGATTTGTTGTTGAGAAGAATACCTTTGAAAGAGGATATTTACATGATATTAGAGGAAAATCATGAAGTCTCATGTGGTGGACACTTTGCTGCAAAAATTACTTTACATAAAATCTTGGAGGAAGAATATGTATGGCCAAGCATCCAGAGAAATGTGCATCATTGGTGTAAATCATGCCTATAATGTCAAAGAATGGCTAATAGGGTGCTGAAATCAGAGCTTCGCAACACTATTTTGGCTTATGATGTGTTTGAAAAATGGCGTATTGATGCAGTGAGTCCATTACTATGACAAGAAGAGGTAATTGTTACATTCTTATTGCAGTTGACTACCTATCTAGGTGGGCTGAGGCATAAGCTATGAAACAGATTACAGGTAAGGATGTAAGTAAATTTGTTTATAAGGAAATATGTTGCAATTTTGGCACACTATTAGAGTTTCTTTCAGATAAGGGTCCAGGTTTTAGAGGAGAAATAGTTTCCTATCTATGCAAGAAGTTGAAAATATGTCACAGGTACACTACTCCTTATTATCCTCAATGTAATGGAATGAAATGAAATGTCTAGACTGCCAAAATGGAGGGAAATTAATAATTTTCTTCTGTTTTACGGCCACGTGGCAAGGATGCAGAAACATCTAGAGATACCACATATAACATGGGGGTTGGGATGACAGAAGGAGGGATACCAACCCTAGAACCCATAAATGAGGAACCCAAGGCTGAGAAAGATATAAGATTCCTCCCTCCAGCTTTTGAGATGTAAAGGTGTAAGAACCTCCCCTTCAGTCTCTTGTAATCACCCCCCCTCAAAAATAGAAAAAAGATCTTGTTTTACCCTGTTTTGGCCTAGAGAGAGAAAATGGCTAGAGAGAGGTAATTCAAAATTGAGATATCTTTGGATACAAAAATTTTCCTAATGTCTAAAATGAATTCCCCTAAAACATAAATTCAAAATTAATTTTCCAATGTGTGCATTGGGAATTAATTGAGTATGTGTATGAGACCTTAGCCTAAGGGCTCACATTTTCAGAAATTTTTGGATTAAGGTCCAAATAAGGTTCCAGAGGGCCAATAGGATTAATCCAAGTGTTGGGATGACAAAAATGCAAAGATTTAAAAAAAACCCCAAAAATGAGTAAATGCTCACTTAAGATGGAGAGTTGACTAAGTACAGGTTTTATTAGTTAAAAATTAAGGGTTATTAGTAAAAAAATGAGATATTTTGGTAAAATGATAGATTTTTGACACCTAAGTAAGGAGGGAAAGCCACTTGAGATAGCTGCCTTTTTTATCATCATTGTTTGGCTTTTTTAATTCAAAAAAATCAAGATATTTCATCTCTCCTCTCTCGTGGTGCAAACTAGATCAAAAACGGAGCCAAACTGATCCAAATCTTGTCCAAATTGGGTCAAACTGCAGAACTGGAAGGCTCTAGAACCCAGTTGGACTTGGTTAGTGGCCTCCCTCACCTATAAATAGACCCTCATTCCTTTGTATTTTCATCTTTAAGTAATACCATGCCAGTATTAACTTCAATTTAGCATAATTCTATTATCCCTCTATTTTGCCTCTTTCTTTGGGAGATTTGGAGCTTCTCTATTCTCCATCCTCTCTTGGAGAATACCCTCCCTCTCTTGGTGGCCAAGGACTTGCTTGTGGGCTTCACTTCTAGCCAAAGAATCAAGCCAAATTAAAAGGTAAGACTAATTTAATGGTTTTTTTTCAAATTCTCTCAATGATTTTCTTCTTCTCAACTCCTCCAAAACTTTAGAAGCTTTCAAATCAATGGCATTTTCTTCCAATAAAGCATTCCAAAGATTCATAATGTTTAATTAGAGTAATGCTAGTTTTTATGGTTACTAATAGTATTTTTTGTTAATAAATCTCTCTTTTAGAAAGATTAATCATCTTCATGGCTAGATCCTTGGTAGATCATCTTCATGGCTAGATCCTTGGTAGAAGGATGATTCTTAATGATAATCTCTTTATCTTAATTCCTAGAGAAAGAGATTTAAAGTTATTTTTATGATTTCTAATCTTGAAAAAAAGGATGATTACTTCTTTTAAACTTGTTTATCATATAGAAAAATCATATTAACTCATCCTAAATTGAAAGATGGTTAAAATAGCATTTTTAGAAATGAGGAATGGTTATTTTAGTTTAATCAAGAGAATCAATCATAATTATGCTTATAATTATGGTTATAATTGTGCTATGTATACATAATTTAATTTTAGACTAAAAGAAGAGTTTCTATCATATTTTCATTAACAAGTTTTCATTTCAAATAGAAAATTGAATATTTCCAGTAATTGCAGCGAAGCTCTGGCAAAAATTTTCCAAGAAAAGAGATAAATCTTTTTTTAATGCATAATTTTAAATAATGCAAAAAGATGAATTCCTATCATATTCTAGGCATACATATTCTTAAGTTAAAAAAATGATTTTTGTCATTTTTATGGGAAATACTTTTATAGAATTTATGCATAATTATTTAAATAGAGAAAAGAGAAATTTTAGTTATATTTATTTTCACATGCCTAAAAATCTAGATGCAAAAAGAGGAATTCTTACGCTATTCTAGATAAAAACAATTAAATGTTAAAAGAGAAATTTTTGGCATATTTCAAAATATGAGTATTTTTATTTATCAAAAGCGGAATTCTGAGTATTATCATTTTCTTAGAAATATGGGTATAATTGATTTGGTAGATCCCATGAATCTTTTATTCAAAAAGAAGAATATTGGGTATATCTTATTTTGAGAAATTTGAGAAAGAATGTGAAAATATTCATCGAGAAAACTTGGGTAATTCTTAATCTAAAAAAGATTTTTGAATACATTTAACTTTTGGAAATTCGACATACATGTCTAGATTCTTGGATTCTTGGAAAATAGAATCTTGGAGTATTTTCTTAACATTCACAGAAAAAGACTAGAAACATGCTTAGTTGAATGAACGTATGACTGATTTATTCCTAGATTCCTTGGAAAAGGTATCTAGACTCCTTAAGAGGATCAAGGATCCAAAAAGTGAACGAAAATTTAGATTCAATGGAAATTTAAATTTAAATATGGGATTCCCATCTATAAAATCCAATTCATCGATCAAAAGTCTTCATTAATGAAGCTTAAGGAATGAAAATACAATACGTAAATTCTCTTCTCGAGTTTTTACTATAAATTTCTGATAAAATTCATTTTTCCTTTTCAAACCTTTAACAACACTCTGATACTTTAGATTTAATGGAATCGAGAAAAAGTTACCTCTTTAACTAAGCCAAGTAATTGGTGGAGACTTAAAAAAGTTTTGTCGGTATCAAAAGTAGAGTAACCATACTTTCAACCTAGGTTAAATGGATGCGATGAGATGTGATGTGGATCTGAATGGATGTAAATGGATGTGATGAGATGTGATGTGGATATGAATGGATGTAAATGGATGTGATGTGATGTGGATGTAAATAGATATGATGAGATGTGATGTGGATATGAATGGATGTAAATGGATGTGATGTGATATGAATGGATGTAAATGGATGTGATATGATGTGTATGGATGTAAATGGATGAGAATAGATGTAGGACGATGGGAATGGATGGGAATGGATGTGGAATGTGCGATATGAATTAATGTACAAGAATGTGGAATAATGAGAAATGATGTGGAAATATGGGAGTTGTTGGAAACTATAACTGTATATGAAACCTGTTTTTAAAAGATTGTTCTATGTCAAGAATGCTGGGGAAGCATTTTGACTATCTTATTGATTAAGGTCGGAGGACCTAAGTGAAAAGGTTGCAACAGCTGACGGAGAGTCAATGAAAGACGTCTCGTGTGGCAAGGTCGGCCGAGGTTTTGACCAGCCTCAGTTCGATTAAAATGGTGAGCTTCCCGTACGGTGGATGAGGAACCAAGGAAGCGGCCTATGAGTGAAGCGCTAGGTGACCTACGAAGGATCCTAGAAGGTGCTAACCATACGGTGCTCGGGCTCTAGGTCACCGAAGATATCCACGCGTGCGTCGAGGAAGAAAATGAGTTGGAGTTGTTTTCTAAACATGGACATGGATCTGGTTGATTGGCCTTGCTAGTCTCCAATGGATGCGTTCATGACCCTTTTACATGGATCTTGTTGATTGATCTAGCTGATCTTCAACACAGAGAGTCTATCTGGATTTTATGTGATTATATTCCCGGGTGCTATGAGCTAGGAACTATTGAAAAGGTCCCTGAGTGAGCAGGTGGTGAGCATTTTGGTTGCCAATGATGCCATAGGTACACCGATGATGGAATGATTGGAAATTAGACTTCAAACTGGATATTTTGGAGGATTATGATCTAAATACTATGGGTTCATCTCAAGTTTGCTTTAAAGATAGCCGAATCTGTGAAAGGCAATTTCATATTGGGTGCGTAAGTGGTATGTCTGAATTGTACTTTACATGAGATCCGGCTAGGGGGCTTGGGAACTCTTTTCCCTGGTACCCCCGGGATAAAACATAACCAAATTTTTATAATGGATCCTATCAATAATACAGTGGTTGGGCAGTTGGCAAACCCATGGGATCAGATGGGGCTAGGCTGGACTAATGGATTCCTAAAATAAGATTCAATTCTGTTAAGTTACGATAGTTGAAGTAAATCACAGATAATCCTTGTTCTATTATGGAAAAGGATCAACGGTTGTGCCTCCTTGATAAGGAAAAAAGCGTTGGTTTATATGATCCAAGTGCAAGTTCCTCCCTTGATATGGCCATGTGACCCACGGGTTCGGTTGAAATGCAAAAGGGTAGTTAAGACTCTTGACTGCGTTAGAATAATTTTCCTGGAGGAATCGCCTATGCCTTCTGGGCGGCGAGGGAAGTTTTTTCGGGTTTGGTTTTGGAAGAATCGAGGAATTAGTCTCTTGTCCGAATATTTGTGGGCAAGGCCCGAAGTGGGAGTCTCTGCCCTACGCATGAAGATGCTACTTCTGCCGCTAGTACCCCTGAATTCCATGTGCAGAAGGGGCATGGATCTTTTAGAAGACCTCAAAATGCAAGACGACGAGGACGATCAACCTAGGGCATCTGTAGGAGAGTAGGATCGGATCTACACAAGCGAGGAGATAAATGAGATAATCAATAATCCCACATTCTTGTGGAACATGGAACTCTTGATTTAACAAAGGCAAGTGAAGAGCCAGGTGATGAGGAATTGCCCGGACCCAACCGTAGACCCGAATTGGATAGAAGAACCTACGCAAGCAAAGGATTAGGTCTAAGTAGGGGGAATTGCTCCTTTAAGGCCAATAGTGGATCCCCATGTAGATCTAAATATGGCCATAAGGGTGGATTTATTAAATATGGCAATGAAAATAGGAAGAGGCATGGTTAGGGAACTAGGCACTGCCCTTGAATCCAAACAGTCTCCGATCAAACCACAGATCATTTCGAAACCAATGCAAAAGTTCTTAGGATATGGGGACCCAATACTAGAGATCTTTGAGTCAACATGTGAAACCTGTGGGCCGATGAACGATGTGACCATGATACATGCCTTTTCTCTAACTCTAGATGGGAAGGCCGACCAGTGTTATCAAACCTTAAAGACTAAGGACAAATTCAATTTCCCTCGGCTTAAGAATGTGTTCACACCAAGATTCGCTTAAAGTGGTGATAAATTGAGTCCTGTGGGGCTCAACGCCATAACATCAAGAAAAAAGAAAATGAATCAATGAGGGATTATGTTTCTCGAGACTGAAGCACCTAAACTCAAGATGTAAATTGAGGGAAGGGTTAACTGATGATCAGTTATTGCCCTATTTTCAAGGAGGAGTACGAGGTCATAAGATGCATGATTAATGGTGTTAGCCCAACCAACTACTCTGCATATTTTTTGCACGTTGGCTATCGAGTATGAAGATAACATGCTTGAGTTATCGCTGCAAACAAAAGATGCCAAAGTAGCTTCAGTGGTAGAAACATCACGAGTCTCTAATCATCAAGACACAGGACCTAAAAACAAGCAAGTTGGCAACATGATAGTGGAAGAACTCAGTACTGCCATCTTGGAGAAGCTAAAACCTAGGGATGGTAGGGAAGCATCAAAGAATTCCCATCTCTACCCCCAGACAGAGTTAATTTGGTGCTCAATATATAGACAAAATCATACAAGCACTGAATGTCCTCACCTAAGACTGAGAAAATTTCTCAAAGACTAGTAGGGAACCACGATACTGCCATGTGCAGATACCCAAGGATCCAATGCTTAGCACAATTTCCAGCACCCAAAGCGCCATTGGCTTTAACAACACCACCAATGTAACCCAATGTGGCTACACGGCAGCCAAATGTGTCCTATTTACTGAGAGGAATGTTAAGGGTGCATGATATAATTCCATTATCGCGCCACCTGTTCTACCACCACAGCCACCATATTAGAAGGCGAGGAAGCTTTGCGTGAAGTAGAAGTGAATAATGACTACTACAAGGAACCACCTGAGAGCACACCAGAGTATTACATCCTACAACATAGCATGCCAATACTAGTGTTTCAAACCACAATACCATGGAAAGGAAAAGACATACACTCAACTATGAGAAGGGGACCCATAAAGTGTTTCCATTGTAATGGACCTCATCGAGTAGTGGAGTGTACTCTGAAAAATGTAGCGCTAATGCTGGTCAACCTAGCCTATAGCGACATAGGTCCACACCATGCCAACTGCTAACCTATTTCTAGGGTTAATAAGAGCTACTGTCATTATCTTACATCAAGGAGTCAAGGTATACACACCAAATGGTCATATATTCAAGACATGAAGTAACAGTGTCCAAATTTACAACTTGGACGGGCACCTGTAATGGTCTGACATAATACTTATGGTGATTTCCACTTCAAGAGCGTATGGTAGCAAGTTAGGATGAAGTCCCAAGTGATGTACTTCATGGATATATTATGAGAGTAGTAATTGTAATAACATTAAGCCCCTTATGAGCCTAAAGTGCCGGGCTAGCCCCAGGCTGGCCATAGTTGAGTGTGAACATTTATGGCCATGTATATACGTGAACATCTGTCATAATACAAAAAACTATCCCATTGTGCAATAGAGTCTTTCTCTTGCTGATCTCTCTCTAATCCATGCTAGTGAGTGTGTGACTAAAGTGAGGTGAGAGGAGGGACAAGTATACGTAGTGCAACGTGGCAGTGTGACAATGCTTGTGGGAGACGTGGTGGATTTGCTTCTCAAGGAGTTTTGTAGCTTGGCGACCTCAAGGGTTATAAGATCAGCCAACGGAAACATCCCTACATAGTTGCGGTTTGCAAGGTCATCTTCTTGTTGGATGTGTTTTGAAGAGGGTTTGGGTGAGCCATACACCAACTCTTTCCTGTGTCAAGTGTGGTGTTGATCATTTGATCAAGGATTTCCCTTATCACACCAATGTTAATGCTTCTACATCTAACCATGCCACCATTAGGACTATAAGTGTGTAGCTTGGAAATATCATGCTAGTAAATGTCCTGACATGCGCGCAAGTCAAATAGGTGGACAAAGAAAAAAACTCATAAGGTATTACAACTTCTAAGGCAAGGAGAGGGAGAAGAGAGAAAACGGCGCACAAGGGTGACACCTTGATCGTAATTCGGGAAGGATCTGAGGAAGATACCATTGACACCAGCTCCACCCAGTCAAAGGAAGGAGACGATCTATTTCCGAGACCAGATGTGCAGGCATAGGCAACTGCAAAGAGAGACCAGCAACCCCCAAGGGTGTTGGAGAATATCCGAATGTGCAAAAGGAAATAAGAAAGCTTGAAGAAGCTAAGGCCCTTGTAGAGGAGTGTTAGCGTAACCATGAAGATAAATTGAGGGCTAACATTGTATCCACGGAATGAGTTGCTAAGCGAAAGGAAGTTAGATGTGCCAACTCCAATTCTGAAAGAATCTAAGGAAGGGACTAATAGTGATCTAATGGCAAGAATGTTTGTAGAGGCAGATCAAGAACTATCGACCCATTCATTCCCTAGGATTGAGTATGAGACAAATACGTGGAAGGAGACTTCAATTGCCAGAGAACCTAGAGATATAGGAACTCTCTAACTGTCAAACTGCTGCTTGGACCATTTCTACATAACGCACCAACATTGTGGGTAGATGTCAAGGATTGGGTAAAAGGAAGAATGAACCCAATGATCACTACATATGAGAGACAAACACCTCTGGCTACGAAAAACCTAGTGTCTAAGAAAAGGGAAGTACCCAAATTCATCCAAATACCTGACATGAATGCTACAATTCTAATCCAACATAACGAGTACAAAGCACTTGCTATCTTGGATGGGGATGCAGGTGTCAGCACTATCACCAAGCAATGTTGGGAAAATTGGAGTTAGAAAGAGCAGAGCAATGATGGTAGATGGAACATCCTCAAGACTAATGGGACTACTGAAATATGTTAAGCTTAAGGTCTTTTCATTCCGTTACCACCATCATAAATTTGTTGTAATGGACTTTATGTGCCATCGAGATTCATATGATATTATCTTGGGCGGCAGACTCTTCATCAGGGAAGCCAAAGTGGTGCACGATTGGGCATTAGACCAAGTATATATATGAAAGGATTTGCAAATTATGAAGATCCATCTCAAAACGTGGATGACACACCCCATGGAAGGGCAGTTGTTTAGCGATGATTCAATCACAACAAATCAAACCACATCCTTACAAGTCTGCCAAACCATTAAAGAACACTCACGTGAAGAGAAAGAGAACGAGATGTACACATTGCTTCCACCTCTAAACTTTAGTGAAAATTGATTGCACTTACTTGCTACCATAGATGTATTGCCCCCCAGAGAAACAAAGTATGTTGAATCGAGAACCAGCCCTACTACCTTGATATGCATGTTGAATGTGCAACTCATGGAAGAGGAAACAAAAGTTGAGGCCTCAAGCACAAGAGTGCCGAACAACACTAAGCGCCTCAAGAAATGGCAAAAGTAAAAGAGGTATATCGCTCGACGCAATGCCCTGTTGTGAAGTAAACCCACAAATGCCCTAATGGTTAAGATATCTCGAGGTCGTCACAGGTGCACGACAAGTTCTCTAAGAACTGGGGTGAGGAGTGGAGTAAGATCGCCTTGGAAGGGAAACAAGAAGAGAAATCTACTCTTCAAGGGCATGATCTGTCCAATGGCTAAGATATCCCGAGGTCACTAAGGTGCACGATGTGTTCTCTAAGAACTGGGGTGAGGAGTTGAGTAAGATCACCTTGGAAGGGAAATGAGAAGAGAAATCTACTCTTCAAGGCCCTGATCTACCTAAACTTACTAAGGCTAGAAGAAGGAAACAAAATAAGGCGCTTACTGAAGCCGAGGGAGAGGCAAGGAAGGCGATGGCTTGAAAAGAGGGTGATGATGATGACAAGCCATACCTGCACACAGTGCCAAAACATTTTAAAACTTACACCATCAATGAGAAGAAGGTGGTCCAACTGACAGACAAAAGAGTGAAGGAGAATTGCCATTCCATGTCCTATGATGGACCAGCAAAAGTTAAAGAGATAGACATTGCTGAGCCAGGAGATGATTCCAAACATATCTACATTGCTAGTGACTTTACTGCTCTGCTGAAGAAGAGTAGCTCATTGCTGTCTTGAAAGATTTCAAGGATTGTTTTGCTTGGAAATATACTGAAATGAAAGGTGTACCACCCAAGGTGGTTCAACACACTATTCTAATCAGAGGGATTGAGACCATCCAGGAGGCAGAAACCTTACCAAATAAATCTGAAATACGTAACTATTATAAAGCATGAAATTGATAAGCTTATAGATGTGGATTTCATTTATGATATTGAGCACACAGATTGGCTATCACCAATTGTGATTGTGCCAAAAAGGAATGGGAAGCTCAAAGTGTGTGTTCAATGCAACTACTAGGAAAGACCACTATCCATTACCATATACATATCATGTATTAGAACGGGTAAAAGGAAACGAAGCCTATAGCTTCTTAGACAATTTTTCAAAAGGTACAACGAAGTATCCATTTCACCATAGGACCAACACAAGACAGTGCTTAACACAATGTAGGGTGTACCTTTGCTGATAAGGTTATGCCTTTTGGCCTCACTAATGCCCCTCCAACATTTTAACGATTGATGTGCATGGCTTTCAAGGACTACTTGCAAGAGTGGCTTGAGGTATTCATTGATGATCTTTGTGCACATTCACGATGGACTAAACATCTAGCTTGCTTAAGGAAGGTGTTTGACAAATGTCGATTGTATCGCATATCCTTAAACCCTTTAAAATGCCAATTTTGGGTCAAGACGGTGTTCTATTGGGACACATTATGTCTAAGAATGGTATTTCCACCCGCCGATGAGGGCAAGGTGAAGTTGATTCTGGAATTACTCCCACAAATAAACTACAAGGGTGTACAACGGTTTATGGAACATGTTGGGTACTATCAAAGATTCATTATATTATATGCTGAAATCGCCAGACCATTGTATAAACTACTCATACTCTTTAAATGGACTGAAGAGTGCCAATAAGCATATGATCAGTTGAAAAGGACATTAGCTAGTACGCCGATTTTGAGACCACCCAACTGGGACCTTGTATTCCATGTGCACATTGATGCATCAAATTTTGCTATAGGGTGTGTATTGGTGTAGCTTAGGGAATTCAAATTGGATTATCCGATTTGCTTTGCCAGCCTCGACAATTAACTGATGCAAAAATCAACTATACCGCAACCAAACGTGAAGGATTGGCCTTGGTATATGGTGTTAAGAAATACAGACATTACTTGTTGTGGCCAATAAGTTTGTATTTTTTGTGGATCATCAAGCCTTATTGTATCTGTTGAACAAGCCATGCACCACGAGAAGGACCACACGTTGGTTACTCTTACTTTTGGAATTCGACTTTACGATCATGGTAAGGAAAGGATCATAACATGTTTTAACAGACCATATGTCAAGGATTCCAAACGAAGAACCTGCAATGACCTTCCAGATGCATGTCTATTTAAGATTGATATGGTACTTGAATGGAATGAGGAAATATCCGACTACCTAGCTTATGGTTTTCCACAGGATCGACCCTTGAAAAAGGATAAGATGCGTGGGCTTATTAAGTTGGTTGTACCATATCAACTAATTGCGGCCCGCGGGAGAACTATATAAGCTAGGTAAGGATGGTATCCTCAGAAGATGCGTGCGAGAAGATGAATTCCATTATGGTATTGAAAGTACGTTAGCACTCGAGTTTGTGCCAGTTGAAGAGTGGCTCTGCTGGGACTAGTAAGGGCTAATGGGTGTCTTAAAATCTTGAGGATGGTTTTATATCGGATTTATTATTTTTTTCTCAAAACCTCATTTTTAACCCTTGGTAATGCGATTTATTATATTGTGCCCCCCTTTACGAAGTGACCTCCTGTGAAGTATTACCCTCAAAACACTCGAGGAAAGATGGTTCCATAACAACGAGAGTATACGGAGTCTTATTTTTAAGTTTAGCATTTGATTTAGGGCCAAGGTCCAAATCCCTACGAGGGTATTTAGATTAATGATCTAATAATGGTAATGGAAGTAATTAGTGATGAGACAGTCATCAATCACCACCCACACAAGTTGATGCTGTAGTCGGTAGAGCCGTAGGGGCAGGTTTTGGAGGCATAGCTGGGGCACTGGCTTGGAGCAGCGCAGTCGAGGCTGGGGCAGGCCGGATTGGAAGGGTTGACGGACATGCCCATGTTGAAGCCCGCAACCGCCGAAAGGCCGTAACTGTCCTGGGCGTCGTTGCCATCGACGGTGATGTCGAACTGGGTGACGCCGCTGGGCGGGCCGGTGTGGGGAGGACCGTCGCAAACTCCCGCAACGCCCCAAACGGTGGCGCCCGCCCAGGCGGACGTGGCGGTCACATCCCAGCTGGCGCCGGGGCTCAGGTCCGAGCAGCCCCCTCCCACTCCGTTCATGGGGCTCCAGTACTTGGCACACACCGCCGTAGATCCACAACTGTTGGTAATATGAAGGTTCACAGCGCCAACAAAACAGCCTGCAAAACACAACACAGAGATAGAGCGGTGAGAACTCTTGAAAATACTCGCAAATTAGCATGGAAATGTGCGCCATGTCGATGAATACCTGAGCAAATGAAAAGGACGAAAAGGCAAAAGATCTTCTTCATGGCGGCCTTCTGTGCTGGTCAATCCGATGTTTTCTGAGATTGTGTTGTGCAGCATGCTGGACCAGCATCTTGCTTTATAGGCCTCTGTGACCTCCTACCAGCTTGTGCAGGCCCCTCGCCGTAGCTTCTCTTTGCAACGGATAGCCTCTGCCCATGTGTTTGGCCTAGTCAACATTGAGCCGTGCGAGGAAAAAGCCCCCTGTTGAACCTTTCCATTTTTCGAAGGATTTATGCAAGTACTCGTTAAGTTGATGATGTTAGTGTGGTAAAACATTGAGCCTTAGCCTTGCGAGGAAAAAGCCCCCTGTTGAACCTTTCCATTTTCAAAGGATACTCATAAACAGTTCCTAAGTTGATGGTGGTAAAACCTTTATCTTAAACTAGACCCATGGGTAGAGTTCCACAAGAATTTCCATAAGTTAATCTAGGCTTGTGCTTCATATACTCTCAATGAACCAAATCCAAAATTGCTCCATTAGATCATCAACGCTCAAACAACATTGCATGCATGGTATTTTGCCCCCGCACAAAGGATAAGATCAGCTTGTCAAGGGACCCTTCCCTGCCTTCAAGAGTTAGTGTGGTAATTCTATCTCATTTTGATGCACACAAAAAATTCAAGCAAGGTCACCCCTTTCTTAGTTTCCATCCTACTTGGAGACTTGTGCAAAGGTGTAACATTTGTACTCGTGATAAGGTTTATTCTCATTGTGGAAGTTGTCTTCTATCAGTATTTTCCTTGAGTACTATAGCCTTCTTTTATCGTAATAATAATGGCATCTAGAGTTTGAGCCATATGCCTTCTCTCCTTTGGAATGTGTAGATAGATTAACATCATGCTCATCCAAGTTTCAATAGTCCATTATAGCAGCTAGCACTTCGATTGTTTTCCCAAGAAAAGATCCTTAAATTAGTAAGGAAAGATCATGAACTCACAAGCCGATTACATCTCTCCAAGGAGCTAACTTATATGATGTAGAATTGGAGCAGGCAGCATGGGGCTCCCTACTCTTGTAGGAAGGGGAAAACATTGGAGGCTTGTACTACCAAGTAACTTTGCCAAAGGAAAGGTCCAAGAATCTAAGTATGAAGAAGGAAAGTGGTGCAGCATTGTTGCATGCTCTTCGAGTCATCCACCATGCACTTCAAAGGGTGTGAATGAGGGTTATTTAAATATAAATCAGCAAACAAACAGTCTTTGTCGGTGGGGTGAGTGTGCCCTTGATGGTGTTATTACACCATGCCTATAAGATATGCTAAGCATGATGCTTCTAATTAAGGTGAGTTTGAGGAGTCAAGGGATCTACTTAATCTTTTATGGTAATAGTAGATGAAATCATGAAGTGAGTTAGTTATTTAAGCATGAGGAAGTTGCCATCATCCTTGTAGAGGAGTTTTGATCCTAGGACCCATCATGTAATGGTTCCTAAAAGATTTCTCCATCCAAAGTGAATAGGTGTGGAATTCACCACCACACCTATTGCACCTTTGAGTAGTCCTCCTGAAGCTAATGATTCTAAGACTCTTAGGACGGACAATACCAACCATAAAAGTCATGGTGGTAAACTGGTATAGTGAGCAAGGTGCCCACCATTGATAGAGCTTCGTCCTACTGCAATAGTTATTAAAACATAGATGCATATAAAGCTATAGCCTATGACTTTATAACCAAAGCTGTGAAATATAATGAGAAAGGCGCCCACACCGAGGCATGGTAACTAGATAGAGTGAGCAAATGTGCCCCGATGCATGGTAATTGGATAAAATGAGCAAGGTTCCCACCATTCATATAGCTTCATCCTACTACTACAATAGTCAGTAAATATAAAGCTATGGTAGCAACTTTATAATCAAAGCTATGGTAGTGAGTTTATAACCAAAGCTATGGTAGTGTCAGCTTTATAAATCAAAGCTATGGTAATGACTGTATAATCAAAGCCATCCTAGTGACTTTATAATCAAAGCTATGATTACATTATTAAGTATAGTTGATCTAAAATTGAAAAACTTTAAGGATAATATTTTACATCCGTACTTTCATCTTTCATTATATTTTGATGAATTAGGTTTATCAAGAGGATAGATATTATAGCTTTTTTGGCAAAATTGATTTACACAATATGTGTGTTTGTGTGTCGACCCATTTTATTTCACACACATCGACCCATGTGAGTGGGTCATCCCCCACCCGCTTATGATAGTAGAGATTTTTCTTTGGCCTATAAAGTTTCACAACTTTAAACGCTTGTGAGAGTGATGTCCTTCTTTTGTAGAAGAAAGTTCTTTTCTCATTAATGTAGAGACTCTTCTCTTCTTTCTTTTTCTTTAAAAAGTGCAAGTACTCATGTCCTTCTATAAAAGGAAGTACTCATGTCCTTCTCTAGTAAACAAAAGTACTCTTAGTTTTTTTCTCACAAAAAGAGTCGTGCATTCTAATCTCATCTGGCATCTATTTTTAATAACTAAAAAACATACACTAAGGCCTAACTTCATACCTTATACAAATACCCATCTAATTTTGACATATGTGTGTATACTCTCCTTCTTTTCCCTCCTTTTAGTTTAACTTATAGCAATTTTATTTCTTTATCCATTCTAAGCTCAAGCATACACAATAAAATATTACTTTTGAGACAATTATACCTTCTAATCAATTAAATCATTGTTCACATATCTCTTTCCTATAGAACAAAGCAAATACATGTACCAAATTAAATCCTTCAATAGTGTATACATTAAAAATTTAAATAAATAAAATAATGGGGTATTATTTCACATATATCTTTCCTATAGAACAAAGCAAATACATGCACCAAATTAAATCCTTCAATAATGTGTACATAGAAAAAAATGAAATAACTCCTTTAATTCATCACAATGTCCTCATCTTGGAAACAAGGGAATGCATCAACGGGGCAATGCTTCCATTGAGAATCAAATACACTACTACAAGATCTTGAGCCTTCGACAGTAAATTTAAAAAAATCATTGAAATACCATTCCATATTAGCATCCGAAAAACCATTGAAATACCATTCCATATTAGCATCCGAAAAACCATTGAAATATGCATCTATGTCAACGTCTACATAAGGGTCAATACAAGTGTCAAAAAACTTTTTTTAAAAGTTTTTTGTTTGGTGTGATTTTTGAAAGAAGTTCAAGTGTTTTTAGTTCTCATAGTTCTAATCAACCTAATTTTTAGTTACTTTTCAAACAGATCCAAAGATATATGTAGCAATATATAGAAGAAATTAATATGACGATTGTCTACCAAAGCTTGCATTAATGGTCCCAAATATAAGGATATATGTAGCAATATTTACAAGAAACTATAAAAATTATCTACCAAAGCTTGCATTAATGTCCCAAACAAGAAAACTGTGATAAAAACATATATTGCTTTGTCAAATAAAAAGTAGATATGATATTATAGGTCATCATCGACTCTATCATCCTCAACTAGATCCATGGTTCCAAATATAGCTATCTCTAGAAAGACCTCTCCATCTGCATCTTCATCAATGGGTGGAACCTCGTTTGTTGTAGGAGTAGAAGCTAGTTTTTTCATATCGTCCTCTTCTATTTCTGACATTGGAGGTGGTTGTGTTGAAAGTTGTTCTCCTATTTGTTCTTTGAATTCCAAATTAGCCATTGTGTTTGCTCTAGTTGTTCAATTACTATACCTTCATTTGACCCTTCTTCTAGTTGTTCAACTGGATCAATATTTCTTCTTGTGCTTCTTAAGTGGGTTCCTCAACCTCTACTTCATCTAATATTTTCATATCTTCAAATATTTATTTATTACGTGGATCAATTTGGATTACAAACAACCGCGTATGATCTCTTGGGTCTTCCTTGAAGACTGTTAATCCCTTTTTGGATTAACAAAGATGCTCCTCCCATTGAGGACATTAATAAGTGTTATGTAAACTGCACTAAAAATGTTGTACATCATGAGATACTGGCCAACCAAGGCTTTAGTTAGTAAGTTTTGGGCGCCCAAGTCTGAATAAAGGCTAGTTTTATATAAGAAAATTTCTCATAATGTAAAGACACAATCCCCCTTTGTGCTATGAGAGCTCTTGTCTTGTCTTGTGTATGTGTGTGAGATAGAGAGAGTGTACTCTAGTGCATGTGCCTCTTCTATGCTTGTGTGTAGGAGAGTGAGAGGATGGTTTCCTTGTATTGTGGTGTGAGCGACTCCGTGGTGATAGAGTGGAGGAGGAGATTGGAGGATTGGAGCTTCTACAAGTAAGCTTGGAGAGCCTCAAGGGATGTACCATGCTGCTTATTCCATTGGTGAATGTGTGGAGTTATCTTGGGAGGTACAATAGGCCATAACATTTTTGGCAACGCTATTGGGGAAACCACCATTGTTTCTTCCATCTTCCTAGAGCTCTTGCTCCCACTATGCAAGTTTCATCGTTGCCTTTACATTCTAGAAGTGCATTGTGAAGTACTATGTGGAAGTGAAGGAACTATGTGGAAGTGAAGGAACTAGATTAATTGTGACATTTTGTGTGTGTTGAAGTGTGTGTGATTACTTGGTAATGCTTGGAGGAAAGCAACACTTTGCTTTTCTTCTGATTTTGTTGTTTTTATCTATCAATTTTGCTATCATGAGTTAGCAGTTGGTGATACTCTTTTTTTTCAAAAAATCACAAAAATAAGGAGCCATTAGTTGTGTTTGCTACTTACATTACATTCCTTTTTCTAGGCATGACCATTTTGGATTTTTTGGGGGTAGGGAAAAGAGTACAGCTCACGATGTGAAATGCATTCACAACTCACGACATGAAACACATTCACTGCTCACGACGTGAAACGCATTTGCATCTCACGAGGTGGGATAGAACTGCCATTTCACGATGTGCGATAGGTCCAATTCACGGAGTAAAGGATTGTCAGATCAAGGGCAAGAGAGAGTCACTGAGTGCACTATAGTAATCTCCTTGACTCATATTAATGCAATTCTAACCTGAAATTACAAGGCGTGAAACAACACAAGCTGTTCATGACGTGAAGTACATCTCACAATGTTGTCAGAAATTTGGGTAGAGCAACATACAACCTCTCTATAGCTTCTTCACCCTTCTTGGTCAATAAGAGAACACCCAAGAGCTAGAAAAACATCCAGATTTAGGAGCTTAACCAAAAGTCCACCTACAACTGCTTACTCCTCTTTGATTCTACTCAATTCTATTTATCTAACTAGAACCCTCAACTATCCAATAGTGCCACAAAGCCCATTTACAAAATCACTGGCATAGTGGCCACCATCGCTATTGTTTACAGATCTTTTATTGAAAGATCCATGTTCCCTCCATGCAACTAATTCTGGGGTGCTAGTAGCGGAAGTAGCACTTCTTGCGCAAGGCAGGGCCTCTCACTCGGGGCCTCGCCCACGAGTATCCGGACAAGAGACTAATCCCTCGGTTCTTCCAAAACTGAACTTGGAAAAACTTCCCTCACCCAGAAAGCAGGGGTGATTCCTCCAGGATATTTTTATTCTAATGTAGTCAAGGTCATCACTAACCAAACTGATCGGACCGAACCCATAAGTCACATGGTTAGATCAAGGACAAGACTTGCACTTGGATCATAGAGACCAACGCTTTTTTCCTCATCGAGAGGCACAGCCATTGATTCTTATCCATAGAACAAGGACTGTCCAGGATTTACTTCATCTATCTTACCATAATAGAATTGAGTCTCATTTTAGGGATCCATCAGTCCAGCCTACTAACCCCATCTAGTCCCATGGGTTAGCCAACTGCCCAACCACTGTAGTGATGGGAACCATTTATGAATTTGGTTAGGTTTTGTCTCACGGGTATACTAGGGAAAAGAGTTCCGAGGCCCCCTAGCCGGATTTTCATACAAACTTCAAGCTAGTCACACCACTTACACACCCAATATGAAATTGTCTGTTTCACAGATTTAGCTATCTTTAAAACAATCTTTTAATGAAACCATAGAATCACTGATTATAATCCTCCAAAATATCCGGTTGAATTCTAATTTCGAATCATTCCTTACCTATGGCATCATTGGCAACCAGAACGGTCACCACCTATCCACTCAGGGACCTTTTCAATAGTTCCTAGCTCACATCCCATATCATTCATTCACATCTCGATTCACATGACATCACAGCTCATCCATTCACATCACATATCATCCATCACATCTATCCCAATTTACATCACATCCATTTCACATCACATCTCACCCATTCATACTTATCCGACTCACATCACATCACATCACATCTACATTCATCACATTCATTGTATCCCCATCCCATCACATACATTCTATCCTCATTACATCACATCCACATCATATCTCATTCATACACATCCCATCTCATTCATCCACATGCATCCAATCATTCACATGCACGACTATCCACATCTATCCATACATTCACATCTATCACTTCACATCCACATATATTCACATCACATCACATCTCTTTAGATCACATCACATCTCATCCACATCTACATCACATTCACATCCACATCCCTTTACATCACATCACATTCTTTCACATACACATCCATATCCATTATTTCACATACACATCCACATCCATTTACATCACATTCTTTCACATACAGATCCACATCCATTTACTTCCCATCTCACCCTTTCACATATCCTCTCATCTCATTCTCATCTCATAATTCACATCCACATCCATTTACTTCACATCTCATCCACATTCATTTTCATTACACCACATCCTATCACATCTCATTTACATCTTGTCACATCCATTCACATTCTATCACATCCCATTTACATCTTATCACATCCATTCACATCCTATCCCATCCCATTTACATATTATCACATTCATTCACATCCTATCACATCCCATTTACATCTTATCACATCCTATCGCATCCCATTTACATCTTATCATGTCCATTCACATCCTATCACATCCCATTTACATCTTATCACGTCCATTCACATCCTATCACATCCTATCACATCCCATTTATATCTTATCACATCCATTTCACTTCCTATTCGCATTTAGTAGCTTTTTCTACTTCGATACTAATAACGAGACTTTTTCTAAATTTCTGCCAATTGCTTGGCCTAGATAAAGGTTCTTTTTCTCAACGACTATTTCCATATTCTTTCTCAATTTCTCAAATGAATTATATTCAATATTCCTCTTTTGAATAAAAGAATTCATGGGTTTTACAAAAATCAATTCTACCCATATTTTCACTTTTGATAAATAACCATAACATGAATTATACTAAAAATTTCTCTTTTTCCATTTAATTTCTTGGACCTCAAATATCATGGGAATTCCTCTTTTTGCATTTAATTATTTGCATTCCAATGTCATGGGAATTCCTCTTTTATCATAAAATAAATCTATCTAAAATTTCTCTTTTCTTTAATAAAATATCTATTAATTCAATATGCCAAGAATTTCACTTTTCTCATTTAAATGATTGAATTCCAAATGTCATAGGAATTCCTCTTTTATCATTTAAATTTTCTCATACATAAAATAAATTTATCTAAAATTCATCTTTGAATTTAAATAAAATATCCATTAATTCCAATATGCTAGGAAATTCACTTTTCTCATTTAAATGATTGAATTCCAAATGTCATAGGAATTCCTATTTTATCATTTAAATATAATTACCATAATTTTCTCTTTTCTTAATATTTTAATTATACATAAACTTTCAAAATTAGTTTTCCATTGAATTTGACAAAAATCATTCTTTTAGCCTAGAATATTCAATCCTAGAATATGGTAGGAGGTCCTCTTTTCATGTTATGCAGAAGAATGAATTATGTATCAATTTCTTAAAAATTTTACCATAGCTCCGTTGCTATTACTGGTAAATTTTAATATTTTTGAAAAGAATAAGACATAGTAATGTAATTATGATAGTATAACTATATTTTAGCCTTAAATTTAATTTATGGATTTATCTCATAATATTATCATAATTTTCAAGCATATAAGTATAAAAAACCATTTTCTTAGCCTCTAGCTTCACAAGCCTAGAGTTTGATTTGTGAATTGAGAATTTCTCCATGTGAAGCATCAATTGAATAGAGAATTGGTCATAGGAATGACCATTCTTTGGGGGAGAGAGAGATAAACATAAAAGCATCCAAATTTAAGCATAAATGTAAACTTTTCTTAATTATTCATTACAACTCTTAAGAAAAGCTTGATTTGCATTATAAACACTTAATTAAGAAACTTCTCAAGCTTGAGAGAGGTTGAGAAGTGAAACATTGAGAATAGTAGAGAAAAACCATAAAATTACACTTTCTTGCTTGCTTCTCTATCATAGAAGAAGCCCCCAACCAATCAATTGGTTTGTGTGTTGAAAGGAAAGCTCCAAGGATGGTTGAAGAGAGAGAGAGAGGCTCCACTCTCTCCAAAAGTAGAGGATTTTTAAGGGATAATAAAAAATATCATTATTTTAGTATAATACTGGCATGGTATAGTTCACAGATTTTTCTTACAAAAGACTTAGGATCTATTTATAGGTGAGGGATTTCTCTAACCAAGTCCAACTAGGTTCTAGAATTTTGCAAGTTCAGTTTGGCTGAATTTGGACAAGATTTGGACCTAGTTTGGCTCTCTTTTGATTTGGTTTGATCCAGGAGAGAGGAGAGATAAAAATATCACAACTTTTTTGAGTTAAAAACTCCACCACATGTGTAAAATAGGTGCCTCCTTGAAGTCCCCCCTTTTCCTTACCAAGGTGTCAAAAATGTATCATTATACCAAAATATCTCATTTTTTTAGTAATATCTCATAGTTTTTAACTAATAAACCTTGTACTCAGTCAACTCTTCATCTTGTGTGGGCATTTACTCAATTTTTTTTATTTTCTTTTATTCATTGGATTTATCTCCTCCCCACACTTGGATTGATCCTATTGGCCCATAGGAACCTTAATTGGACCATAATCCAAAATTTTTTGAAAATCTAGACCCTTAGGCTAAGGTCCTTTATACACAATTCCAATTAATTCCAATTGCACATTGGAAAGTTCTTTTTGAATTTCTATTTCAAGAGAAACCATTTTAGACACTAGGAGGATTTTTATATCCAAAAATATCTCAATTATGGACTACCTCCCTTTAGACATTTTCTCTCTCCAGGCCAAAATAGAATAAAACAGGATCTTTCTTCAATTTCAAAGAGGGGAATAATTACAAGATCAGAAGGGGAGGTTCTTACACCTGTACACCTCAAAAGCTGGAGGGAGGAATCTTACATTTATAGATCTCAAGGATGCGCCTCAAAACAACAGGAAGAGCTCCTTCTTTGAGCAATGTAAGAGTAAGATAGTCATTCAGATAAACCAATTTGGTAGCATGCATCATTACACAATGACATAAGCTGATTAGGGCACCAATATTGGGTAGGTAAAAGGCCAATACAACACATAAAAGCATCAAGAAGCAGCAACCACACTGTCTATATATATCTCTACTATGTAGCATCATATTTGTCTGAAAAATCCAATACATCAATTCTTCACACACCCATCTCATAAAGACTTAAGAAGCGAGTGCACAGATTTCTTGGTGGACACTTATAAAAGAGTTTGAAAAACATACAATACTTGCGTCTGGCATACAACCCTTTCTTAAACCACTCCTAATCACTTACAGACCAAGGATTATACTCACTATGATGTACAAAGACTTTTGGTAATAACAAACAACTTATGTACTACAGCACTAGAGACGCATAGCTCACAAAAACTATATCGCAATATTTAAGAAGGAACCTAGATAATGAAAGAGAGTGTGAGCAAGACCTAGAATACCACACCAACTTGAAAGCACAACCTGCACCTTAACCACGAACAAACCTAGCCCAAAACACATCTTCTCATTTCTCTTCCCCATGATTAAGTGCTTCCTTGATAGGTTCATCTCAAAGCTTCTCCATCCTCTGATCAATCTGGCAAGATTTCCAGCATCTCTCTGGTTTTTTTGCCAAAAAAAACTTTTTTAATACTGCATACCTCCTCTAGTCGTTGCAGGCAACTCCTCAGCTTCCAACCTCTTCATTGCAGCTTCTATTCCCAGCTTCAGTCTCATAGAAGCATGCCACTTGTCAATCCTTCCCTCATACAAAAGGATGCAAACTATA
The DNA here is from genome assembly GCF_041138505.1 of Cibotium barometz. Classification (NCBI taxonomy): domain Eukaryota; kingdom Viridiplantae; phylum Streptophyta; class Polypodiopsida; order Cyatheales; family Cibotiaceae; genus Cibotium; species Cibotium barometz. The sequence continues at coordinate 26,810,433 of NC_141049.1, forward strand.
CATAATACATACTCCCATTATCATCAAACCTCAAGCAGCATTGTGCATGCTAACAAACTATATGCTATAGATTTTATATTATAGACACCTCTCCCTTCACAAGCTTAGAAAAACTCAAAACCCTAAGCACACCTTCTATGGAAAACCAAAAAATAACTACACCACTATTTCTTTTGACATTAAAAAAAGTCACTAGAAAACTCCCAACATAGTTTGCCCACCCCAAGCCTTCTAGATCATTCATGATCAGCAGCAGTCAGAGTAAACAAAACCGATAGATCCAGTGTTGAGTCTTCTGCTTCTTCAATTGAAGTTACTACATCAGCACCATCATTTATAAATCATATCATATTTTACTATTTTAATCAACTTAGAAAAATACTTTTTCAACTCGTAGCCTTTCATGCAAGATTGATATGTAGCACCATCAAGATCAACTAGTTGATATGTGCCATTAGGAAATTTGCGCATCACCGAGAAAGGGCCTTCCCACTTGACTTGAAATTTTTTCTGGAAGGTATATCAAGTTTACTATTATACCTTAGAACCATATCACCCTCTTTTATTCCCTTGTCTTTGACTTTGGCATTTTCTTTCTCTTGATTAACCTGTAATACTTGCTCATAGTGCTCCAAGTTAGTGACCTATCCAATTGCAATTGCTGCAAATACAAAAGCCTTTCATGGAAGCTATTAATTGGCTCTTCACTAAGCTTAGACATAAGATTTAAAGCAAGAATTTCCACTTCAATAGGTAATAAAGCCTCTTTGCCACCAAAAACCAAATGGAAGGGAGAGAATCTAGTACCTGATTTCACTGCTGTCCTATATGCCCATAAAGCACAAGGTAGCTCCAAATCCCAAGTCTTCACATGACTTTGACACACATCTTGGTAAGGATCTTGATTAACTCACCATTAAACCTCTCATTCGTTCCATTACATTGAGGATAATAAGGAGTAGTGTACCTGTGACATATTTTCAACTTCTTGCATAGATAGGCAACTATTTCTCCTCTAAAACCTAGACCCTTATCTGAAAGCAACTCTAATAGTGTGCCAAAATTGCAACATATTTCCTCATAAACAACTTTACTTACATCCTTACTTGCAATCTGTTTCACAGCTTTTGCAAGTAAGCTGTGAAGGGAGAGGTGTCTATACATATTGCATCTTGTATAAAATCTATAGCATATAGTGTTTTAGCATGCACAATGCTACTTGAGGTCTGATGATAATGAGAGTATGTATAGTTTGCATCCTTCTGTATGAGGGAAGGACTGACAAGTGGCATGCTTCTATGTTACTAAATCTGGGAATAGAAGCTGCATGAAGAGGTTGGAAGCCGAGGAGTCGCCCACAAAACAACCAGAGAGGAGGTATGCGGTATCAAAAAAAATGGCAATAAAACCAGAGAGATGCTGGAAATCTTACCAGATTGATCAGAGGATGGAGAAGCTTTGAGATGAACCTATCAAGGAAGAACTTAACACTAGTTTGGTACCAAAACAGGACACTTGAGTGTCCTTTTTTGGGGGTTGCGAAAAAAAATCAAACTCCTAATATAGGCTTTAAAAACCAAAATGCTTCATTGGGCATGTAGAACATAACCCTATGCTTATGTAAAAAATGCTAAACATATAAAATGCCTTTTTATTTGGAAGTACATAAGCAACAAAGTAGCATATGTCTTGAAAATGAACATTTTTCAGGATTTTTCAAGATTTTTCCAAATATGCAAGCATCATTCTCTCAAAAAAAAAATCCAATGATATCAATAGCATTTTTCCCAAGATATTTTGATAGCATATATCAGTCCAAGGAGGTAGAAGTTCACCAAAAAAATCATTTTCCTTTCCTAGAATTTTTTCCAAAAAAGTTGTATAAAATCAGCAAAAGTAACGCGTATTATCAAAACTCAATAACGCCACTAAAAAAATTGTAGCCCTATCAATCAGAATGTTGATTATTGGTTTTCATGCTTGAGATGAGATAAATAAGCCATAATTTTATGTGTATGACACTAACTTAGCCTCCACTTAAGTAGGTTCTTATCGCCTAGTTCTAAAAAAACTGTAAAAAACAAAAATACAAAATTTGATCATCTTTTTTCAAAAACTAATCATAACTATGCTTGCACAAGTAGTCTACACCTATAGTTACAACAAATAATGCACTTACACAGCTTTCCCCTTTGATGAAAATCAAAATTAGGCTCATAATTAGACATTTTACGTATTAAAAACAGGTTGCACAAAAGGCCATGTATGAGAACAGGCCCAAAAAGTGGCTCTAAAGTTTTGGAAAATTCAAAACAAAGTAGTATTTACCCTATATAACATGGGTGCACCTCAAGTTTTACATTATTAGCTTGCATATGGAAGGAGAAAAATTCATGCTCCACCTGTATAAAAAACATCATTTCAATATTAGCGAGTCAAAAATTTATCCAATAATTATCGTTTAATGATTCCAAGATTTATTTTACATCATGGGCTTTCCATCAAGCCAAGTTTCATGATCAAACTATGTCCCTTCTAAAAGTTATGTACAAATTACTACTATTTTGAAAACAGCAAAAATCATGCGTTTTATCAGCATGTGTCTAAGAAAATTAAAATATTGCCTTGCAAAAGCTAAGAAAAGTGCAATTTAAAAAATCTCAAATTTTTTTTGGGTCTTGAGGAACATCTGTGGATGTTAAGCATTTCAAAACTCTTAATAGATTGCCCACAAAAATTCAAGAAAAATGCTAACTTTCAGGACACTTTAGTGTCCAATTACAGAACTAGTGTTAATCATGGGGAAGAGAAATGAGAAGATGTGTTTTGGGCAAGGTTTGTTCATGGTTAAGGTGCACGCTATGTTTTCAAGTTGGTGTGGTATCCTGGGTCTTCCTCACACTCTCTTTCATTATCCAGGTTCCTTCTTAAATATTGTGATATACTTTTTGTGAGCTATGCGTCTCTAGCGTTGTAGTACATAAGTTGTTTGTTACCAAAAGTCTTTGTACATCATAGTGAGTATATTCCTCGATGACTGTAAGTGATTAGGGGTGCTTTAAGAAAGGGTTGTATGCCAGATGCAAGTATTGTATGTTTTTCAAACTCTTTTGTAAGTGTCCAAGAAATCTGTGCACTCTCTTGAGTCTTTATGAGATGGGTCTGTGAAGAATTGATGTATTGGATTTTTCATGCAAATATGATGCTACATAGTAGAGATATATATATACAATGTGGTTGCTGCTTCTTGATGCTTTTATGTGTTGTATTGGCCTTTTACCTACCCAATATTGGTGCCCTACTCAGCTTATGTAATAGTGTTTGATGATGCATGCTACCAAATTGGTTTATCTGAATGACTATCTCACTCTTATATTGCTCAAAGAAGGAGCTCTTCTTGTTGTTGTGAGGATCATCCTTGAGCTCTATAAAAGATCTGCAACAATAGGTGGTGGTGGCCACTATGCCAGTGATTTTGTAGATGGGATTTGTGGCACTACATGACAGTTGAGGGTTCTAGTTAGATAAATAGAATTGAGTAGAATCAAAGAGGAGTAAGCAGTTGTAGGAGGCCTTTTGGTTAAGCTCCTAAATCTGGATGTTTTTCTAGTTCTTGGGTGTTCTCTTATTGACCAAGAAGGGTGAAGTAGCTATAGAGAGGCTATATGTTACTCTACCCTAATTTGTGACAACATTGTGAGATGTACTTCACGTCACGAATAGCTTGTGTTTCACGTCTTGTAATTTCAGATTAGAATTGCATCAATATGAGTCAAGGAGATTACTATATAGTGCACTTATGACTCTCTCTTGCCCTTGATCTGAAAATCCTTCACTCCGTGAACTTGACGTGTCTCACATCATGAAATGGCAGTTCTATCCCACCTTGTGAGATACAAATATGTTTCACGTCATGAGTTGCGAATGTGTTTCACATCGTGAGCTGTACCTGTTTCATGAGATAAGATTTTTTCAATTTCCTTGTGTCAGTCATGTCAGGACAAGATACACTATCTTTAGTAAGCCAATCTTGAGATTTCCGGTGCTAAGGTGGATAGGATCTCACGCCGTGAAAGGAAAATACATCACCGCGTAATGAAATTCTTTCCTGCAGTATGACTCGTTTGTCAGTTGTTGTTGTTGAGCCAACATAATGATTTTTTGAGTGGTTTGGAGTTTAATTTTCCTACCCAAAAAAAAATCTAGAACGGTCTTGCCTAGCAAAAGGAATGTAATGCAAGTAACAAACACAACCAATGGCTCCTTATTTTTGTGATTTTTTGACAGAATAGAAAAAGAGTATCACCAACTGCTAACTCATGATAGCAAAATGGGTGGATAAAACAACAAAATCAGAAGAAAACCCAAGTGTTGCTTTCCTCCAAGCATTACCAAGTACTCACACACACTTCAACACACACAAAATGTCACAATTAATCTAGTTCCTTCGCTTCCACACAGTGTACTTCATAGTGCACTTCTAGAATGCAAAGGCAATGATGAAACTTGCATAGTGGGAGCTAGAGCTCTAGGAAGATGGAAGAAACAATGGTGGTTTCCCCAACAACGCTGCCAAAAATGTTATGGCGCCTACTGTACCTCCCAAGAGAACTCCACACATTCACCAATGGAATAAGCAGTAGGGTACATCCCTTGAGGCTCTCCAAGCTTACTTGTAGAAGCTCCAATCCTCTAATCTCCTCCTCCACTCTATTACCACACGGAGTCGCTCACACCACAATGCAAGGCAGCTCTCTCACTCTCCCACACACAAGCATAGAAGGGGCACATGCACTAGAGTACACTCTATCTCTCACACATACACAAGTTAAGATAAGAGCTCTCATAGCACAAAGGGGGATTGTGTCTTTACATTATGAGAAATTGCCTTATATACAACTGGCCTTTATTCAGACCTGGGCGCCCAAAACTTACTAAAACTAAAGCCTTGGTTGGCTAGTATCTCATAATGTACAACATTTATAGTGCTTTGGTAGATAATTTTCATAATTTCTTGTAAATATTGCTACATATATCCTTATATTTGGGACCATTAATGCAAGCTTTGGTAGACAATCGTCATATTAATTTCTTATATATATTGCTACATATATCTTTGGATTTGTTTGAAAAGTAACTAAAAATTAGGTTGATTAGAACTATGAGAACTAAAAGCACTTGAACTTCTTTCAAAAATCACACCAAACAAAAAACTTTTAAAAAAAGTTTTTTGACACTTGTATTGACCCTTATGTAGACGTTGACATAGATGCATATTTCAATGGTTTTTCGGATGCTAATATGGAATGGTATTTTAATGATTTTTTTTAATTTACTGTCGAAGGCTCAAGATCTTGTAGTAGTGTATTTGATTCTCAATGGAAGCATTGCCCCATTGATGCATTCCCTTGTTTCCAAGATGAGGACATTGTGATGAATTAAAGGAGGGAAGGATATAAGGCCCCATTATTTTATTTATTTCATTTTTTTTCTATGTACACATTATTGAAGGATTTAATTTGGTGCATGTATTTGCTTTGTTCTATAGGAAAGATATATGTGAAATAATACCCCATTATTTTATTTATTTAAATTTTTAATGTATACACTATTGAAGGATTTAATTTGGTACATGTATTTGCTTTGTTCTGTAGGAAAGAGATATGTGAACAATGATTTAATTGATTAGAAGGTATAATTGTCTCAAAAGTAATATTTTATTGTGTATGCTTGAGCTTAGAATGGATAAAGAAATAAAATTGCTATAAGTTAAACTAAAAGGAGGGAAAAGAAGGAGAGTATACACACATATGTCAAAATTAGATGGGTATTTGTATAAGGTATGAAGTTAGGCCTTAGTGTATGTTTTTTAGTTATTAAAAATAGATGCCAGATGAGATTAGAATGCACGACTCTTTTTGTGAGAAAAAAACTAAGAGTACTTTTGTTTACTAGAGATGTAGTAGGACGAAGCTCTATCAATGGTGGGCACCTTGCTCACTATACCAGTTTACCACCATGACTTTTATGGTTGGTATTGTCCATCCTAAGAGTCTTAGAATCATTAGCTTCAGGAGGACTACTCAAAGGTGCAATAGGTGTGGTGGTGAATTCCACACCTATTCACTTTGGATGGAGAAATCTTTTAGGAACCATTACATGATGGGTCCTAGGATCAAAACTCCTCTACAAGGATGATGGCAACTTCCTCATGCTTAAATAACTAACTCACTTCATGATTTCATCTACTATTACCATAAAAGATTAAGTAGATCCCTTGACTCCTCAAACTCACCTTAATTAGAAGCATCATAATTAGCATATCTTATAGGCATGGTGTAATAACACCATCAAGGGCACACTCACCCCACCGACAAAGACTGTTTGTTTGCTGATCTATATTTAAATAACCCTTATTCACACCCTTTGAGGGCACCGCAAGTGCATGGTGGATGACTCAGAGAGCATGCAACAATGCTGCACCACTTTCCTTCTTCATACTTAGATTCTTGGACCTTTCCTTTGGCAAAGTTACTTGGTAGTACAAGCCTCCAATGTTTTCCCCTTCCTACAAGAGTAGGGAGCCCCATGCTGCCTGCTCCAATTCTACATCATATAAGTTAGCTCCTTGGAGAGATGTAATCGGCTTGTGAGTTCATGATCTTTCCTTACTAATTTAAGGATCTTTTCTTGGGAAAACAATCGAAGTGCTAGCTGCTATAATGGACTATTGAAACTTGGATGAGCATGATGTTAATCTATCTACACATTCCAAAGGAGAGAAGGCATATGGCTCAAACTCTAGATGCCATTATTATTACGATAAAAGAAGGCTATAGTACTCAAGGAAAATACTGATAGAAGACAACTTCCACAATGAGAATAAACCTTATCACGAGTACAAATGTTACACCTTTGCACAAGTCTCCAAGTAGGATGGAAACTAAGAAAGGGGTGACCTTGCTTGAATTTTTTGTGTGCATCAAAATGAGATAGAATTACCACACTAACTCTTGAAGGCAGGGAAGGGTCCCTTGACAAGCTGATCTTATCCTTTGTGCGGGGGCAAAATACCATGCATGCAATGTTGTTTGAGCGTTGATGATCTAATGGAGCAATTTTGGATTTGGTTCATTGAGAGTATATGAAGCACAAGCCTAGATTAACTTATGGAAATTCTTGTGGAACTCTACCCATGGGTCTAGTTTAAGATAAAGGTTTTACCACCATCAACTTAGGAACTGTTTATGAGTATCCTTTGAAAATGGAAAGGTTCAACAGGGGGCTTTTTCCTCGCAAGGCTAAGGCTCAATGTTTTACCACACTAACATCATCAACTTAACGAGTACTTGCATAAATCCTTCGAAAAATGGAAAGGTTCAACAGGGGGCTTTTTCCTCGCACGGCTCAATGTTGACTAGGCCAAACACATGGGCAGAGGCTATCCGTTGCAAAGAGAAGCTACGGCGAGGGGCCTGCACAAGCTGGTAGGAGGTCACAGAGGCCTATAAAGCAAGATGCTGGTCCAGCATGCTGCACAACACAATCTCAGAAAACATCGGATTGACCAGCACAGTAGGCCGCCATGAAGAAGATCTTTTGCCTTTTCGTCCTTTTCATTTGCTCAGGTATTCATCGACATGGCGCACATTTCCATGCTAATTTGCGAGTATTTTCAAGAGTTCTCACCGCTCTATCTCTGTGTTGTGTTTTGCAGGCTGTTTTGTTGGCGCTGTGAACCTTCATATTACCAACAGTTGTGGATCTACGGCGGTGTGTGCCAAGTACTGGAGCCCCATGAACGGAGTGGGAGGGGGCTGCTCGGACCTGAGCCCCGGCGCCAGCTGGGATGTGACCGCCACGTCCGCCTGGGCGGGCGCCACCGTTTGGGGCGTTGCGGGAGTTTGCGACGGTCCTCCCCACACCGGCCCGCCCAGCGGCGTCACCCAGTTCGACATCACCGTCGATGGCAACGACGCCCAGGACAGTTACGGCCTTTCGGCGGTTGCGGGCTTCAACATGGGCATGTCCGTCAACCCTTCCAATCCGGCCTGCCCCAGCCTCGACTGCGCTGCTCCAAGCCAGTGCCCCAGCTACGCCTCCAAAACCTGCCCCTACGGCTCTACCGACTACAGCATCAACTTGTGTGGGTGGTGATTGATGACTGTCTCATCACTAATTACTTCCATTACCATTATTAGATCATTAATCTAAATACCCTCGTAGGGATTTGGACCTTGGCCCTAAATCAAATGCTAAACTTAAAAATAAGACTCCGTATACTCTCGTTGTTATGGAACCATCTTTCCTCGAGTGTTTTGAGGGTAATACTTCACAGGAGGTCACTTCGTAAAGGGGGGCATCTACTTTTGTGGGTGGTGATGACTCTCTCTCATCACTAATTACTTCCATTACCATTATTAGATCAGTAATCTCGTAGAGATTGGGACCTTGGCCCTAAATCAAATGCTAAACTTAAAAATAAGACTCCGTATGCTCTCGTTGTTATGGAACCATCTTTCCTCGAGTGTTTTGAGGGTAATACTTCACAGGAGGTCACTTAGTAAAGGGGGGCACAATGTAATAAATCGCATTACCAAGGGTTAAAAATGAGGTTTTGAGACAAAAAAAAACAAATCCGATATAAAACCATCCTCAAGATTTTAAGACACCCATTAGTCCTAGCAGTCACTCTTCAACTGGGGAGTGCTAACGTACTTTCAATACCATAACGAATTCATCTTCTTGCACGCATCTTCTGAGGATATCATCCTTACCTAGCTTATATGGTTCTCCTGCAATTAGTTGATATGGTGCAACCAACTTAATAAGCCCACGCATCTTATCCTTTTTCAAGGGTCGATCCTGTGGAAAACCATAAGCTAGGTACTCGGAGATTTCCTCATTCCATTCAAGTACCATATTAATCTTAAATAGACATGCATCTGGAAGGTCATTGCAGGTTCTCCGTTTGGAATCCTTGACATATGGTTGGTCTACTAAAACATGTTATGATCCTTTCCTTACCATGACCGTAAAGTCGAATTCCAAAAGTATGGTCTGCTAAAACATGTTATGATCCTTTCTTTACCATGACCGTAATGTCGAATTCCAAAAGTAAGAGTAACCAACGTGTGGTCCTTCTCGTGGCGCATGGCTTGTTCACCAGATACAATAAGGCTTGATGATCCGCAAAAAATACAAACTTATTGGCCACAACAAGTAATGTCTGTATTTCTCAACAGCATATACCAAGGCCAACCCTTCACATTCCATTCGGTATAGATGATTTTTGCATCAGTTAATTGTCGAGGCTGGCAAAGCAAATCGGGTAATCCAATTTGAATTCCCTAAGCTACACCAATACGCACCCTATAGCAAAATTTGATGGATCAATGTGCACATGGAATACAACGTCCCAGTTGGGTGGTCTCAAAATCGGCGTACTAGCTAATGCCCTTTTCAACTGATAATATGCTTATTGGCACTCTTCAGTCCATTTAAAGAGTATGACCAGTTTATACAATGGTCTGGCGATTTCAGCATATAATATAATGAATCTTTGATAGTACCCAACATGTTCCATAAACCGTTGTACACCCTTGTAGTTTATTTGTGGGAGTAATTCCAGAATCAACTTCACCTTGCTCTCATCGGTGGAAATACCATTCTTAGACATAATGTGTCCCAATAGAACACCGTCTTGACCCAAAATTGGCATTTTAAAGGGTTTAAGGATATGCGATACAATCGACATTTGTCAAACACCTTCCTTACGCAAGCTAGATGTTTGAATGTGCACAAAGATCATCAATGAATACCTCCAACGACTCTTGCAAGTAGTCCTTGAAAGCCATGCACATCAATCGTTAAAATGTTGGAGGGGCATTAGTGAGGCCAAAAGGCATAACCTTATCAGCAAAGGTACACCCTACATTGTGTTAAGCACTGTCTTGTGTTGGTCCTATGGTGAAATGGATACTTCGTTGTACCTTTTGAAAAATTATCTAAAATTGTCTAAGAAGCTATAGGCTTTTGAAACTCGAGTGCTAATGTACTTTCAATACCATAACGGAATTCATCTTCTCACACGCATCTTCTAAGGATACCATCCTTACCTAGCTTATATAGTTCTCCCGCAATTAGTTGATATGGTACAACCAACTTAATAAGCCCACGCATCTTATCCTTTTTCAAGGGTCGATCCTGTAGAAAACCATAAGCTAGGTACTCGGATATTTCCTTATTCCATTCAAGTACCATATCAATCTTAAATAGACATGCATCTGGAAGGTCATTGCAGGTTCTTCGTTTGGAATCCTTGACATATGGTCTACTAAAACATGTTATGATCCTTTCCTTACCATGATCGTAAAGTCGAATTCCAAAAGTAAGAGTAACCAATGTGTCACGTATAGGCTGTAACGCATGTGTGACCGACGGCAGACCGGATGGCCATGTCCGAGGTTCAGTGGGAGAGGACGCCCATGCGGAGTCATGGGCGGACAGGCTAGTGTGGACGGCAGGCCACACACTATATAGCCTGGGGGATGAGGGGCAATTCTCGTTCTTCCTCTATGGCTGGGTGGTGAGCCAGAGGCCGTCCCCTCCTGTGGTAACGCCTGTAATAGCAGCGTTACAGATATCTAACACTGGTATCAAAGCGTCGGTTCGATTGGGTCGTCAAAGTCCATGCATGACCGGGGGACCCCGGAGCCCACTCGATGGTTTTCGACCATTCATCTCCTCATCCTTATCTGCTGAAACACAATACTATGTGTGGGGGTGGGGGGGCGAAGACCAGCCAGCCCCACGATAGTCTGTGGCAATGCAAAAGAGGTGGGGCGACTTGCGTTGAAGGAAGGTCGTCGTCTGAGGGGGGCAAAGAGCCATTATGTGTGCCAGACCTACGTTGTACTGAGGAGCATTGCGACGTGTGTAGAGGGGGGGGCGAAGACCTTTGCCTGTGAGACCCGGCCTACGTGGCCAGCCAGGCCATACCCGGCCTGCATGGCCAGCCAGGTCAGCCAGGCGGCGCCGACGGCCAGCCAGGCGACGGCGGTTGGCGGCCAGCCAGGCCACCCAGGGGCGGCAACGACCACCAGAGCAGCCGGCGGCTAGTAGGCCAGCCAACCAGCGCTGCAGGCGGCCAGAAGAAGAAAAGAAAAAAGAAAAAAAGAAAAAAAAAGAAAAAAAACCATTTCTTTTTTTATATATTTTTATTATTCATTTTTAATAAAAATAAAAATGAGAAAATTTAAACGGATCCTCTCTCTCGGCTAGGGAGGAGGAATAATCCCGGCAAGGGATAATCCAAGTTTTTCAGGCACAACTTCCCGAGCGAATTAAATTTTTATGAGTTGCAGGCATTTTTCTCTCTCGGATCGGAGCATCCTGGTGGAGAAGCGGCGCGTCTAGGCTCGCAGGAAACACAAATTGACAACAACCGTAAAGGGGGGTGACTATTATTCTCTCTCCACCACTGCTCATTTTTATTAGCGTTTTTTTAGTAATTTCTGAGTTCTCGCATTGGTTTTTGCAAGAATTAAAGATGTCTGCTAGGCGTAGTGTGTCCCCACCGCCTTCTACTTCTCTAGGTTTTTTTGGTCTCTTGTCCTCGGTCGCGACCCCGACCGAATTGTCCGGCCATACACGTCCGACTGTTGTCCGGTCCAGAGTGCGCTCGTCGATCACGCGTGATCCGCTAGCGCCCTCCTCGTCTATTGACCCCGCCTTAGGACCCAGCGAGCCCGCAACGGCCGCATTGGCAAATGACCCCTTTCTGGCCGACGAGCCAGAGGACATGAACACCGACGTCGCCGAGGGGACCGAGGAGGACGTCTTGGATTATGACGACGATGACTATGACCTATTGGACCCTGCTGATGTCCTGACAGAGACGGAGCTCTCTAGTGGACTGTTTAAATATCTTAATGCCAAACTAAACAATATGGGTAAAGTCCAGGCTGATTTAGTCACGATGCTACAGAGCATCTCCACACAGTTAGATGCACTGACAGCCACCTCGGCTAGTACTCCAACTCCTCATGGTAGCCGAGCTCCTACAGCACGGGTGAGCGTAGCCTCGCCAGTGGTTGCAGAAGTGCAGGCCGATGCGCCTGCGGGACCGTCCGTAGAGCGATAGCTTCGTCGTTATTAAAAGACTTAAAGCCGCCTAGTTTTGGTGGCGAGGAAAAGGAGAGAAACAAGGACTCGGTCAATATGTTTCTAGCGAAGTGGTCAGATTTGCACACGCTGCGACAGCAGCCTAGCCGTATACAACCCGTAGAGGCTAGCCTCTCATTAAACCGGCAAAGCGTACAAGTGGTGGATGAGTTTGACAACTCGTCCTGCCACTTGGACGGAGTTTGAAACGATGTTTCGAAAAGAATTTTTGCCTGTTAATGAGGCAGAGAGAAGCTGGGAGTTATGGGATAAGTGCTCGATGGAGAACAAATCCCTAACTCAGTACATATCAGACTATAGGGAGATAGTACTTAAGCTAAAGGGAATCGATGCATTCCAGACTTAGCGAGGCTTTAAGAGAGGCCTCAACGATGATTACCTTGAGTACGTAGAGCCCTTACAGCCTAAAGACTTAGCAGAGGCAATTAAATATGCGCAGATATTTGATGACATCAAGCACCGTAGTGCACGTGGTGGTTGTAGCAGGGCCGAGGGTAGTGAAAAGAGGAGGTCAAGCCTCAAAAGAAAAGGGTTCTGCAGTGAGAAACAAGGAGATAGGACGGACCAGGAAGGACAGGGTGGTCATTGGTCTAAAAAACCGCGACCATCCAAGAAGAAAAGAGACAGTGAAATCCACAAGAAAGAGCAGTATATTAAAGCACGAAAGGAAAATCGCTGCTTTAATTGCAATGAAGTAGGGCACACGAAGGCTGAGTGTCCAAAACCTAAAGCCAGCACGAGTGGCAACGAACCCAAAAAAGATGGTAAATCTTCTAGGCAGTTGCATACAGTGCAGGACTCCCTCTCAGTTCTGCAGAGTTCAGAGAGGTGACAGTGTGTCATTGTGATGAGCATCACGCTTGTTTAGTGACACCAGCGATGTGGCAGCCTACTGTAGGTCCGCATGACATGGTGCGCATGTATGGCACCATAGGTGGCCGTAGAGTCACAGTTTTTATTGATGATGGAGCTAGTCACAACTTCTTGAATTACTCGTTAGTCAAGAAGTTGGGGTTGACTGAGACCCAGAGTGATCATGAGTATACTGTTGGCCTAGCCAACGGATATGATAAAACGGTATGGAATACCGTAGTATTGGGGGTCCCATTACCTATGCAGGACTACGAGGTTCCGCTTGACTTTTAGGTCATGCACTTAGCCAGAGCAGACGTATATCTAGGCAGGGAGTGGCTATATGGCTTGGGCCCTAGTCTAGCTCGGAATTACTTACATAATACGCTATGTTTTGAGCACGGAGGTAGAGTCATTACCCTGTAGGGCGATCGTACTGTCCCTACCACACCACTTATTTCCTCCACGGAGCTATGTACAGCGGTCCGCAGAGACCAGATAGCAGAGATATATGCTTGTTACCCTCTTTTGAATTCTGTTTCCGTAGATGAAACGATAAATGATGTTTGCGTAGACAAACAAGAAAAACAAGATAGCCTTGGACGAGACCCACTATTTGAAAACCCTGTTTGGCATGCATGTGATTCAAACAAGAAAAAATCCAAGGTGAATGAGACATTAAAGAAAAAGTACGTAGATACTTTAATGAATTTATTAGAGGAATTTCAAGACGTTTTTCTTGATGATCTACCAGATGGTTTACCACCATCTAGAGAAGTAGACCATGGCATCGAAGTTATGCCAGGATCAAAACCTATAAGCAAACCTGCTATAGATTAAGCCACTCTGAGGCACAGGAGGTGGAAAAACAACTGACGGAATATTTGAACAAAGGCTTCATTCAGCCTAGTTCAAGTCCGTGGGCATCGCCTATTCTTCTGGTAAAGAAGAAAGACGGATCTATGCGGATGTGCATAGACTATAGGGCTCTTAATCAGATAACGATTAAGAACAAAGGCTTCATTCAGCCTAGTTCAAGTCCGTGGGCATCGCCTATTCTTCTGGTAAAGAAGAAAGACGGATCTATGCGGATGTGCATAGACTATAGGGCTCTTAATCAGATAACGATTAAGAATAAGTATCCAATGCCATGCATGGATGAGTTGTTTGATCAACTCTATGGATCGAGATACTTTACAAAAATAGACCTGAGATCTGGGTATCATCAGGTTAGAATAAAAGCAAAAGATGTTGCGAAGACAGCATTTAGGACCCGTTTTTCGGGCATTTTGAGTTTTTGGTTATGCCATTTGGGCTAACCAATGCTCCAGCGACGTTTATGACGCTGATGGACAGTATTTTACGTCCATATCTGGAAAAATTCGTAGTAGTTTTCCTAGATGATATTCTTGTGTACAGTAAGACACAGAAAGAACACATAGAGCATTTGCATCTAGTGTTCGAGTTGTTGCAAGAGCACAAACTATTTGCAAAGAAGAGCAAATGTGAATTTTTTGAAACAGAAATTCACTACCTTCCTAGTTTGCATGCGAGGTGCTGCCCTTCAACTACTTATCGGAAGAGAGCTTGTCATTTGTGGATTTGGAAGAGAGGAAGCATTTGCTGGACAGTTTGTATGAGATAGTCACGCGTGGAGAGCAGAATGCAGGCGAGGTGCAGCAACTGGTAGAGAAGCCCACACACTTCCCTTAATTCTCAATTTTTTTTAAAAGAATAAAAGCTTGTAATGAAAATATGATAGTAGTTCCTCTTTTATGCTTAAAATCGTACGCGGATGGAGCCAGAAAAAGTAGAGGCTATTCTTAAATGGCCAGCACCGAAGAATCTCGAGGAACTGCAGATTTTTCTTGGCATGTCAGGGTTCTACCGACAGTATGTGAAGGACTACGCGAAGATCGCAGTCCCGTTGACTGACCAGTTACGGTCAAAAACTAAAAACATTAGTTGGGGGGATGCCCAATAGAAAAGCTTTGATAAACTCAAGGTGACCATAGCAGCTGCACCTGTTTTGACTATTGTCGATCCGAATGAGCCGTTTGTTTTGGAAACAGACACTAGTAATGAGGCCATTGGGGCCGTACTTATGCAAAGGGGACACCCAATTGCATTTGAGAGTAAAAAGTTAGATCGTGCACAGCGTAACTACTCGGCTTACGAGCGAGAGTTACTAGCGATAGTTCATGCACTGAAAAAGTGGAGACACTATTTATATGGTGCTACTTTTGAGGTCCGGACGGACCATGAAAGTCTCAAATGGCTTTCAAGTCAAAATGAACTGAAGGGTAGAAAAGCTCGGTGGGCAGAGATTCTAAAGGAGTTTGACCTTCAGATACGTTACCAGAAAGGTAAGTATAACGTGGTGGCAGATGCACTTAGTCGCATGCCACAGATTAATGAACTTAGTTTCACAGTCTTCAAGAATGTTTTCTTGGAGTCACTATGTGGTTTATGTGAGCATGATCCATCTTTTACAGAGGTCTGGCGCACTGTACGCGTACGCACTTCTTCACAGACGCAACCACCTCCCTTGTTGGCACATGTTACTAGTCCGGAGAGACTGGCCGAAGGTGCAACGGGAAGGGAAGCGAGAGTTAGTCCGGAGAGACTAGCCGTGTCTTCTGGGTATAGTTTGGAGCCGGAGAGCTCTGACGTAGGCCCTTCATCACCTTTGACTGCCACGGCTTCAAAGGGGAGTGATAAACTTCGTCGGGGGGAGAAATATGCTAATTACTCCATTGACGAAGGGTATTTACTCTACAAGGATAGAGTATGTGTACCAACTATTGGTGACTTTCGGGCCCAAATTCTTAAAGAAAGTCATGATAGTCCAAGTGCGGGTCATCCTGGGATTCAGAAGACCTATGCACTAGTAAAAAGACAGTTTTATTGGCCTAGTTTGTTTAAGGACGTCCAGACTTATGTGCTGAAATGCAGTAAGTGCCAGGTCAATAAACATGAACGTCTTAAGGTTGGAGGACTACTCCATCTGCTGGAGATTCCTCAAGGGAAATGGGAAAGCAGTTCCATGGATTTCATTACCGGTTTACCCAAGATGAGTCGAGGGAATGACTCGGTGTGGGTGGTAGTGGACAGGTTAACTAAAATGGCAAAGTTTATCGCCACGAAGAAAACTGTTAAAATGCCAAAGTTGGCAAAACTCTTTATTGAACATCTCTACAAGCTATATGGCCTGCCCGCCGCCGCAGATATAGTGTCGGATAGAGATAGAAAGTTCAACAGTCATTTTTGGAGGAAAGTCTTCAAAAAGTTGGATACTACTCTGAGTATGAGTACGGCAGATCATCCGGAGTCTGATGGTCAAACTGAAAGAGTTAACCAAATTCTAGAAGATATGTTGCGTTCTTATGTTAGTAAGAAGCAATCTAATTGGAAAGAGTACTTGCCCTTATTGGAGTTTGCCTATAACAGCTCCAAACACTCAGCGGACTGGATTTACACCATTCGTGTTAATGTATGGATTCCAGCTGAGATCTTCGATGGCTGTAGGCCTAGAAAAGGAGAAGATTCAATCTGTCAAGGATTTCCTTGAAGATATGAATGATATGCTCAGAGCCGCACGTGAGAGCATTTGTAGCGCTCAGGATCGCACTAAAACTTATGCGGATAAAGGACGAAGAAAGGTGACCTTTGCAGAAGGTGACTTTGTATTCCTCAAGGTTCCTGCGCAGTCAGCAGAAACCATGAAAACGGGAAAGTGTGATAAACTTTCTCCGAGATATTGTGGTCCTTTTAAAATCCTTAAGAAGATTGGGGACGTAGCATATAAACTTGAGTTACCGGAGAGTTCTTAAGTCCATCCTGTCTTCCATGTCAGTAAACTGAAGAAATCAGTTCACGGGTTAGAGAACGCAGTTTCTCCAGAGATTTTGGTGGACTTGATAAAGCCACCAAAGATACCACATGAACCTGAAAAGATTCTACAGTATCGTGACAGACAAACCCAACATAAAGTGTACCAAGAGGTACTTATTAAATGGATAGATAGGGATGAGGAGGTAGCTACTTGGGAACGCCGTAGTGCAATTTCCAAAAGGTTTCCCCAGTTTGTTTTCAAGGATGAAAACTCTTCTTAAGGGGGGGGTAATGTCACATAGGCTGTAACGCCTATGACCGACGGCAGACCGGATGGCCATGTTCGGGGTTCGGTGTGGGAGAGGATGCCCATGTGGAGTCATGGGCGGACAGGCTAGTGTGGACGGTAGGCCACACACTATATAGCCTAGGGGATGAGGGGCAATCCTCATTCTTCCTCTATGGCTGGGTGGTGAGCCAGAGGCCGTCCCCTCCTGTGGTAACACCTGTAGCAGCGTTACGGATATCTAACACAACGTGTGGTCCTTCTCGTGGTGCATGGCTTGTTCAACATATACAATAAGGCTTGATGATCCACAAAAAATACAAACTTATTGGCCACAACAAGTAATGTCTATATTTCTTAACACCATATACCAAGGCCAATCCTTCATGTTTAGTTGCGGTATAGTTGATTTTTGCATCAGTTAATTTCCAGGATGGCAAAGCAAATCGGGTAATCCAATTTGAATTCCCTAAGCTACACCAATACGCACCCTATAGCAAAATTTGATGCATCAATGTGCACATGGAATACAAGGTCCCAGTTGGGTGGTCTCAAAATCGGCATACCGTGCTAATGTCCTTTTCAACTGATCATATGCTTATTGGCACTCTTCAGTCCATTTAAAGAGTATGAGTAGTTTATACAATGGTCTGGCGATTTCAGCATATAATATAATGAATCTTTGATAGTATCCAACATGTTCCATAAATCGTTGTACACCCTTGTAGTTTATTTGTGGGAGTAATTCCAGAGATATAGGTAGTCTCAAATGCTAAACTTAAAAATAAGACTTCGTTGTTATGGAACCATCTTTCCTCGAGTGTTTTGAGGGTAATACTTCACAGGAGGTCACTTAGTAAAGGAGGGCACAATATAATAAATCGCATTACCAAGGGTTAAAAAAGGTTTTGAGACAAAAAAAACAAATCCGATATAAAACCATCCTCAAGATTTTAAGACACCCATTAGCCTTACTAGTCCCAGTAGCCACTCTTCAACTGGCACAAACTCGACGAGTGCTAACGTACTTTCAATACCATAACGGAATTCATCTTCTCGCATGCATCTTCTGAGGATATTATCCTTACCTAGCTTATATAGTTCTCCCGCAATTAGTTGATATGGTACAACCAACTTAACAAGCCCACGCATCTTATCCTTTTTCAAGGGTCGATCCTGTGGAAAACCATAAGCTAGGTACTCGGATATTTCCTCATTCCATTCAAGTACCATATCAATCTTAAATAGACATGCATCTGGAAGGTCATTGTAGGTTCTTCGTTTGGAATCCTTGACATATAGTCTGCTAAAACATGTTATGATCCTTTCCTTACCATGACCGTAAAGTCGAATTCCAAAAGTAAGAGTAACCAACGTGTGGTCCTTCTCGTGGTGCATGGCTTGTTCAACAGATACAATAAGGCTTGATGATCCACAAAAAATACAAACTTATTGGCCACAACAAGTAATGTCTGTATTTCTTAACAGCATATACCAAGGCCAATCCTTCACGTTTAGTTGCGGTATAGTTGATTTTTGCATCAGTAAATTGTCGAAGCTGGCAAAGCAAATCGGGTAATCCAATTTGAATTCCCTAAGCTACACCAATACGCACCCTATAGCAAAATTTGATGCATCAATGTGCACATGGAATACAAGGTCCCAGTTGGGTGGTCTCAAAATCGGCGTACTAGCTAATGCCCTTTTCAACTGATAATATGCTTATTGGCACTCTTTAGTCCATTTAAAGAGTATGACCAGTTTATACAATGGTCTGGCGATTTCAGGATATAACATAATGAATCTTTGATAGTACCCAACATGTTCCATAAACTGTTGTACACCCTTGTAGTTTGTTGGTGGAAGTAATTCCAGAATCAACTTCACCTTGCTCTCATCAGTGGAAATACCATTATTAGACATACAATAGAACACCGTCTTGACCCAAAATTGGCATTTTAAAGAGTTTAAGGATATGCGATACAATTGACATTTGTCAAACACCTTCCTTAAGCAAGCTAGATGTTTAGTCCATCATGAATGTGCACAAAGATCATCAATGAATACCTCAAGCCACTCTTGCAAGTAGTCCTTGAAAGGCATGCACATCAATCGTTAAATGTTGCAAGGGCATTAGTGAGGCCAAAAGGCATAACCTTATCAGCATAGGTACACCCCACATTGTGTTAAACATCGTCTTGTGTTGGTCCTATGGTGAAATGGATACTTCGTTGTATCCATTACAAGTAGTCCTTGAAAGGCATGCACATCAATTGTTAAATGTTGCAAGGGCATTAGTGAGGCCAAAAGGCATAACCTTATCAGCATAGGTACACCCCACATTGCGTTAAACACCGTCTTGTGTTGGTCCTATGGTGAAACGGATACTTTGTTGTATCCCAAAAAATTGTCTAAGAAACTATAGGCTTCGTCACCTTTTACCCGTTCTAATACATGATCTGTATATGGTAATGGGTAGTGGTCTTTCCTAGTAGTTGCATTATTGAACACACACTTTGAGCTTCCCATTCCTTTTTGGCACAATCATGATTGGTGATAGCCAATCTGTGTGCTTAATATCATAAATGAAATCCACATCTATAAGCTTATCAATTTCATCCTTTATAATAGTTGCGTATTTCAGATTCATTTGGTAAGGTTTCTGCCTGGGTAGTCTCAATCCCTCTATGATCGGAATAGTGTGTTGAACCACCTTGGGTGGTGCACCCTTCATTTGAGTATATTTCCAAGCAAAACAATCCTTGAAATCTTTCAAGAGAGCAATGAGCTCCTCTTCTTCAACAGAGCAATAAAGTCACTAGCAATGTAGATACGTTTGGAATCATCTCCTGGCTCAGCAATGTCTACCTCTTTAACTTCTGCTGATCCATGATAGGACATGGAATGGCAATTCTCCTTCACTCTTTTGTCTGTCAGTTGGACCACCTTCTTCTCATTGATGGTGTAAGTTTTAAAATGTTTTGGCACTGTGTGCAGGTATGGCTTGTCGTCGTCATCGCCCTCTTTTCAAGCCATCGCCTTCCTTGCCTCTCCCTCGGCTTCAGTAAGAGCCTTATTTTGTTTCCTTCTTCTAGCCTTAGTAAGTTTAGGTAGATCAGGGCCTTGAAGAGTAGATTTCTCTTCTCATTTCCCTTCCAAGGTGATCTTACTCAACTCCTCACCCCAGTTCTTAGAGAACACATCGTGCACCTTAGTGACCTTGGGATATCTTAGCCATTGGAAAGATCAGGCCCTTGAAGAGTAGATTTCTCTTCTTGTTTCCCTTCCAAGGTGATCTTACTCCACTCCTCACCCCAGTTCTTAGAGAACTTGTCGTGCACCTTAGTGACGACCTCGAGATATCTTAGCCATTAGGGCATTTGTGGGTTTACTTCACAACAAGGCATTGCGTCGAGCGATATACCTCTTTTAATTTCGCCATTTCTTGAGGCACTTAGTGTTGTTGGGCACTCTTGTGCTTGAGGCCTCAACTTTTGTTTCCTCTTCCATGAGTTGCACATTTCTTGAGGCACTTAGTGTTTTTGGGCACTCTTGTGCTTGAGGCCTCAACTTTTGTTTCCTCTTCCATGAGTTGCACATTCAACATGCATATCAAGGTAGTAGGGCTGGTTCTCGATTCAACATACTTTGTTTCTCTGGGGGGCAATACATCTATGGTAGCAAGTAAGTGCAATCAATTTTCACTAAAGTTCAGAGGTGGAAGCAATGTGTACATCTCGTTCTCTTTCTCTTCACGTGAGTGTTCTTTAATGGTTGGCGGACTTGTAAGGATGTGGTTTGATTTGTTGTGATTGAATCATCGCTAAACAACTGCCCTTCCATGGGGTGTGTCATCCACGTTTTGAGATGGATCTTCATAATTTGCAAATCCTTTCATATATATACTTGGTCTAATGCCCAATCGTGCACCACTTTGGCTTCCCTGATGAAGAGTCTGCCGCCCAAGATAATATCATATGAATCTCGATGGCACATAAAGTCCATTACAACAAATTTATAATGGTAACAGAATGAAAAGACCTTAAGCTTAACATATTTCACTGATAGTCCCATTAGTCTTGAGGATGTTCCATCTACCATCATTGCTCTGCTCTTTCTAACTCCAATTTTCCCAACATTGCTTGGTGATAATGCTCACACCCGCATCCCCATCCAAGATAGTAAGTGCTTTGTACTCGTTATGTTGGATTAGAATTGTGGCATTCATGTCAGGTATTTGGATGAATTTGGGTACTTCCCTTTTCTTAGACACTAGGTTTTTCGCAGCCAGAGGTTTTTGTCTGTCATTCGTAGTGATCATTGGGTTCATTCTTCCTTTTACCCAATTCTTGACATCTACCCACAATGTTGGGGTGTTACGTAGTAGCAATGGTTTAAGCAGCATTTTGACAATTGGAGACTGCCTATATCTCTGGGTTCTCTGGCAAATTGAAGTCTCCTTCCATGTATTTGACTCATACTCAATCCTAGGGAGTGATTGGGCCTATAGTTCGTGATCTGCCTCTACAAACACTCTTGCCATTAGATCACTATTAGTTCCTTCCTGATATTCTTTCCGAATTGGAGTTTCCACATCTAACTTCCTTTCTCTTGGCAACTCATTCCATGGATACAATGTTAGTCCTCAATTTGTCTTCATGAAAATGCTATGTATGGGGGCCTCATACAGGCCATTTTCGCACCCCTTTGGCGCTCCTTTCTTGTGTGGCTTATTGTCTTGTGGTGGTAGGGGCACTAAACTGACGGGTGGTGGAGGCGAAAGAGAGAAATAGTGGACTAATTCGAGAAATAGGTGTAGTGTTTGCAGAAAATAGTTTTACCAAAAATTCAAAAAGCCTTCAACCCCAAATTTTTGTAGGTTTTTTCCTAAATTTTAAAGGTTTTTATCAAAATTATGACTCAAATCCCTTAAAATTTGTCGTGGGGTTAAACTAGAATTTTCCTCTAGTCCTCCTTTTTTTGGGAATATTCTCTCTCCAAGAGTCACTTACAAAGACTACACACATTCTGCACCCATGTTGTCAACAGAAAACATATTTATTTCACTTGAAAAACCAACAAAAATTAAATGGCACATATTTCTTCATGATGGCCAAAAGGGTGTAAAAATGCCCTTTGTAGGGCCCCCAAACAGCCCTTTCTTGCACTATTCTAGCCCTCCTCTTTTTTAGATTACAAATCAACCACATGTACTCAAAAGCCACTTTCAGCATTGCATTGATATAAGAATTTACATGTGGGATTTGGGAATACTCATTATACAAAAGAGGTTCGTCGCTTCTTAGCTACGAGGATCTCGTCGGTTTTAGAATAGTAGTGGCAATATATTTCTCGTAGCAGCGGTGCATGGCCAAGCAACTTGGCAATTCCTAATTGGGCAAGCACCTTGCCTGTATAGCCACTCTCAAAAGTGGTCATACCTAGGGACTTTTTAACTAGGATTATAAAACTGACCGACTAGCCAATAGTGGCCATGTAGAGTTACTTTGAGAAGGTCTTTAATGCAAAAAGGGGGAAGCTAGCATTGGCTATAAATTCTATGTGGAATAATCACAAAGTCATTTGTTGGGCAGTGTTCGATGTAGTGGCCAAGAGCCGGATATGGTCCTATGGTAGCAAGCATTCCCCCACCATGCATAGCATAACTGTCCATCTCTAGCAAGCTCTCTTGCTTATCATCCTCGTCTACATCAGCCTTTCACTCCAAGTTAATTTTGGACTTGGACTCGTCGATATTTTGTGTTGGAGTTGGCTTCCAAGGCACGATTGCATGGAAGAGACTTTGTAGCGTTGCTTGGAACTCATCCTTAGTGACATTTGCCTGCTTTGCATTCCTAGATGCCTCCAGAGCAATGACCACCATCTCCTCCACTGAGTCTGTGAGTGGGAGGAGGTTCTCCTCTGTGTTACCTATGTTAGATTCATCCAATAGTGGACACTCATAGCTTAGATTCGTTGAACCAAGGTGACATCATCCGGCCCCCAATCTGAGGACACCTTGGTGTTTGCTTCCATCCTTCTTCCAACCTATCAAAACACCCAACACATTAGGTGACTCCAAAAAGGGGTGAGCAAATACAGAGGTTTAAATGTCAAACAACCCTTACCTTCCTATCCTCCACATTGAAGCAAGCATTATTGATTCCCTCAAATCCCAAAATGTGTAGGTGATCACGGACATTCAAAAGGCTCCAATGCTTACTTGCTTGTACAATCTCTACCCCCACATTAGGTAGGCCTATAAAGAGGTATATATGGTTCAAAACCTCCTCTTGAGCTTGTAAGGGTATCCATGCACCCTTCTTCCTCATCCACCACTCGTAAAATAGAAACGAGTATACAAAGTGGTAAGAGCTCACAAGAATCAAAAGGAGACACTAGAATGCACTACATATTGTACCTAAAATTCTCTCCTTTGTGCTACCCCTCCAGAATGTCCTACCCTTGGCCAAGCAAATTAACAATCTCTTCAACGTCCACCACCTTGCACATGTACATTGTTGGCGTTCGTGTGCAAGTAATGGCCCAAAACTTGTGGGCAAACATATGCACAAGGCATGTGCAACTAAGACAAACGAATCTTGAGGCATGTGTACTTCAAAGAAGAATGCATATCATTGGCCATCTTTGCTTTAAGAGCAACAATAGTCCAAACATCAGGCATTGGCCATTCAACACTAGAGAGGGAATGAGAGGTGACTTCTTCAAGCTTACCAGACCTGTTGACTTGTGTCGGGAGTACATAGTTGTGGGTGTAGACGAAAATCTTTCAACTAGCAAGGTTAGAAGGAGCATTGTCAAAGAATAAACCATCTGCAATGTGTGCGTGTACGGCATAGAATGTTCCTGTTAGGCTCCCTATGAGTTTCTCCTCAATGATGTTGGAAGGGAAAATATCTAGAAATGAGGAAACTATCAAATAAAGTTGAAAAGAACAGTTCACAGACCATGTATACTAACATACTAAAGTGAAAGCATACAGTTGCAAGGGAAACAAGGACTATGACGATATGGGTGCAAAGAAATTTTTGATGCTGAGTACACATGTTGCACTTGTAAGATTCCTCCCCCAACCCCTTTTTGATGTCTAGTATCTTCCCCTGTAATCAATCCCTCTTCAGAAATATAAAGGCCTTGTTCTAACTGTTTTAGCCTAGAGAGAGAAAAATATGCTAGAGAGAGAATTTTCAGATTATGAATATTTTTGGATAGAAAATTAACTCATCTTATTAAAATAAGTTCCCCTGAAATAGAAATTCAAAAAGAATTTTCCAATGTGCAATTGGAATTAATTGGAAATAAGTATAAAGAACCTTAGTCTAAGGGTCTAGATTTTCAGAAATTTTTAGATTATGGTCCAATTAAGGTTCCTATGGGCCAATAGCATCAATCCATGTGTAGGGAGGAGATAAATCCAATTTGTAAAAGAAGATACCCAAAAATGAGTAAATGCTCACATAAGATGAAGAGTTGAAAATGTACAAGATTTATTAGTAAAAAAACTATGAGCAATATAAAAAAATATGAGATATTTTGGGTATCCAAAAATGAGTAAATGCTCACATAAGATGAAGAGTTGAAAATGTACAAGGTTTATTAGTAAATAAACACATATGTAAGGAAGGGGAGTTCTTTAAAGGAGGTGCATATTTCACATAAGATGAAGAGTTGAAAATGTACAAGGTTTATTAGTAAATAAACTCATATGTAAGGAAGGGGAGTTCTTTAAAGGAGGTGCATATTTCACATAAGATGAAGAGTTGAAAATGTACAAGGTTTATTAGTAAAAAAACTATGACACATATGTAAGGAAGAGGAGTTCTTTAAAGGAGGTGCTGGAGAGACGGAAAACCCTCTCTCTTGTAGTAAGAGGAGTACGATCCACACTAAGCTCACTCCAATGGGATTTGCATCCCTTTCGGAGCTAGGGATTCGACCCGTACCGGTGCACAAGAGCTTATCCACAAATGGAGAGAATGCTCATGGCTACCACCACTTGACACTTAGACTAAGCATGCACACAAGCTCAACTTGTCCTCATTCCTACACACCCATTCATTCACAAATACTAGCAAGAGGAATACAATCACTATGCACTCAAGCAAAGAGAAAGACCTCACTCCACTCCTATCTTCCTACAAGCATGCATACATTCAAGCATCAAGCTTCCATGAAAGCTTCAAATCAATCCATGTACTCAAAAATGAAATACTAAAAGCATGCATAAGAGTAAAATGATTAGAGAAGAGGATGAGAAAGACTCATGACATTGCTAATGATTCAATGAAGAGATTAACCTCATACAATGATGTAGATGGGGTGAGAGAAGAGTCTTCACCTCTATGGAGAAGAGGGAGAGTAGGTCTCTCAAAGGAGCTCTTGCATGAACTAAGCCCAAAGTGTGTCTAAGCTCTCAAATGAGCCACCTTTTATACAAAAATTCTAGGACTCCCATAAGTCCCCATGTGGGATTATTATCAAACCCTCTCCCACATTCATCTACAAAGTGGAACTCTTTTCAAGAGCCCTAAGTGTATCGTTTTTGTTGCATCCTGGTATTGATCTTCATTTGCAAGCAACACTCCCCCCTTCCTATTTTGCGCACGTCCTCGAGCGCGGTAGTAGCAAGAGCTGCAACAAAAAACAATTGATACGAGTAAAGTCCTTTATTGATAAAAAGAAAAGAAAAGCAAAATCAGCAATAATAATTATACACGTGAGCATACAAGTGCAAGGCTGATTAAAGTTTTAATGAGTACTAAAAGAGGTGAGTAAAAACTAGTCAAAGTGAGACTTAGGTAGTAGATAATGCTATGCAAAGGCAAATGTGCTTAGTACACCGCCGGTTATGACCGCAGTCTCAATGTCCTTCCAGTATTTAAGTTACTCCTAAGTGGCAACCCTACTCCTAAGTATGAGCAAAGGTGATTGGAGCTTTCTCTTGGTTTTTTTTTTCTTTCTTTTTTGATATGTGTATAGAAGGTGATAAAGATTAAGTTTCTATCCCCATGAGACCCAAGCAATGGCCAAGAGACCTCCGCCAAGAGAATCTAAAGACCGCTAAGTATCTCAAGGGCGACAGACCCTTTTTCTTTCTTTTATGACCTAAGGAGTACCCCTTGAAGATGAGGGCATCGGTTTCGAGGGCCCATAGTGTACCCCCGAGTCCTACCAACATCTATCAAGGCGATAGATTCCTCAAAGGTCCTCTATTGAAGCTTCTAGACATCAGTGTTCACCCCATGGAAACCAAGGCATCGGCCCCAAGGTGCTGAGACATCCCCAGGTCCTACCAAGCACTTCGCATGGCGGTAGACACTTCATGTCGCAATTCACTTTGTATATATATATTTTTGTAGGGTATATTTTCATAAATTTTATTACTCCTAGCACCTAGCTCATATCTAAGAGATAGCTACCACTAGGGATAACTAATATACCTTGAAGACATATGTACTTGGCATACTCCCTTGGTATATATCCTACACTGTCTTTGGATAGACATATCTTTTACTAAGTTTTCTAAGACTCTAGAATTCACTCACCATATTTTAACTACAAATCAAAAACTCAAACCAGCCAATATTGTGTACATGCAAACCATATATTCGAAAGATAAGAGCACTTAAAGAAATAAAGATTAAGATTTGCATACACCTGTTGTAGTGCCCTGTTGATGTTGTTCGTTTGCCTTGAATAATTGCTCATTTTGTGCAGATTGCTTCTCCTTGATCCCTGTAGGCATAGCATATCTCCCCCCTTCCTAATTTGTGTGCACGATAGGTGGACTGTAGGGGCGTATCTGATGCTCTTCTTAAGCTGAGATCTCTGCAAAAATTTTATTAACAAACAAAGAAAAAACAAAAGAATAAAATTTGTTAGTGGTGCCAATCACCAAATATAGCCGAGGGGAAAAAACCCAATGGGAGAAAAGTGCCCTGGCTTGTCGATCTTATTGTGGAGTCACTGAGTTACTCTTGCGCTGATGGTGGAGATTATCTCAAAAAGAATATAATCCTTTAAAGGCGTAAGGCACCACACTATTCAAACATTGATCTACCAAAGAGCTTCAATTGTAGTGTTAATGCCTTATCTTTGTCGTTAGGTATGTCCTTCTTGAGTGGAAATTTTATCAATTGTCTTGGAATTTGAGCAAGATAAGGGGATTTAGGCTTTGAAATGCTAGAATCTATGCTCAAATGAGACTCCTTTGGAGTTGGATGGGTCTTAAGTACACCAGTTGATGGTTGAATTATGTAACAAGGAGAAATTGGGACAACAGGTGTTTCAATACATGTTTTAGGAAGATCAACACAAGTAGTTTTGTAAGTGCTATCACAGCCACCTTTCCTTTCTTGGGGAATTTGTGTTGATTTCTTTTGCACCCACTGATATGGAAAATCAAGGGTGGCTCTTGGCATCTTTTGGAAACAATCTTTTATCCCTGCCAAAGCATGGCATTTTGGAAGCCAAATTGCTGGTGCACCCTCATAATAGCCTTGTGCTTTAAGAACCCGTTTTGGGACCCATCGAGTAACAATCCGAGGTTTGGGCTTGGAAATGATGTGCTTCTTAAGAGGCTTAGCAACTGGACTAGATGGTACAAGTTTGTACGCATCTTTGGGTAGCCACATTGATAATTCCTTCTTGCCTGGCCTTCTTTGAGCAACAACTAGATTAGTTGGAACATGCCAGCCATGGTCCTCACTTGAGTACTCATCAATTATCCACATCATTTGTTTTGGAGCTTTAAGAGTAGATTTTGATTGTGGGTTGGGTAAGGTAGAAACATTACCCTTTTGACACGATAAAGCTCGTGGAGTAGCCGAGACTTCCTTAACATGCAATGCTGTTGTGGATGCATTCCTATAGTACAAATCATCTCGAAGGTTATGTGGTTGTACCATTCGTATAGGAATAATGTCATATCCATCTGAGTCACAAAATTGAATTGGCTTTGGTAAAGCACATGTCGATAATGTTGCAAGGACATGACTCCATTCTAGTGGATCAATTAAATGCTCAGGGAAGGGTTGTGGAATGTATGCCTCGTCAGATACACTTCGATTACCCTTAAGTCTCTCAGTGTTGAAATCCCTACATGAGGCTCCACACATCCATAGATCTTCTCGCCCATCTGACAATGTAACTCTTGAGCCCTCAGATGAAGCAGAATCAAACTCATCTATTGGAGACCTTGTTACATCACGATATGAGTGATTCCTTAGGTTGACCCTTGTGATGACAGAATCATGTCGGAGGTACAAATAATTGTATCCCCAATCTTGAATCATTTGAAATTGTCGCATGAATGGTCTACCCAATATCACTTCATAGTTTGGATGCTTTCCGAAATCCACTACTGCAAAGGTATGCTCATATTCAATCCCACATGTGGTGACCAATATGTTCTCGAGCAGCCCAAGGGGATGTTCTAAGCTTCCATCTGCTAGCTGCAAGCGCATCCTGGTACTCCTAATAGCTGGTTTGCCCCATTTTTCCCAAATGGACCGTGTTACAATGCCCACTCCTGCTCCACTATCAAGTATTGCAGTTGAAGATACTTTTCGCACTTCTAATGGGAGGGTAGCATTTCCCTGATCGTCTTCACAAAATTTTCCTACTTTGTTGATAGGAACTGGCATTACATGCTTTGTTTCAGAGTGTATAGTACACTCATGGTGACCCTTTTGTAGCAATACCTGCTCTGACAAACATGTGGCAATATCATTCCACAACTCAGGTTTAAGCTTTATCAATTCAAGCAAAGGTAAGTTACAAGCCACTGGTGCAGACAAAATAGCTTGCACCATACTCATATCTTTCTCCTTAGTCAACCTTTTATGCATGGAGGGTATCCTCAAGGTTTGAGAACAGTTCTCATATTCTCCCAGATAGGACGGTAAGGTTTTCATTGTATGCTTACTTCTAGGAGAAACAATTGTTTGACCTTCCTCCTGGATGCTTGGGCGTCCAAAGTTGTTTTCCGTGTCTCTGGTAAAATCCACCTCAGAGAATGGAGGCGAACTAATAGAAGACATGTTCGCATTAATTTTCTCATTTACTGCGGCCCACATGTCATTTGCCATGTCCTCATTAGCATTAATAATTTCATCATTGCATGGGAAGACAAGGCTAGGTGATGGTAGACTTTCTTCTTTCAATGGAGTGTCACTTGGTGCCGATCTTTCGCTTTGAGCTTGTGAAATGAATTCACTTTTCATTTCTCTACTTGATGACACTTCCGGTATAGTTTCTAATGTTGGCTTAAGAGAGGTTGGGCCCCGAGGAATAGGTGGTGGTGGTCCCTCAAGTATCGACTGAGCTTCCCTAATGAGTTGCTGATGTACAGCTAGATTGATCTTCTCCTCACG
Source organism: Cibotium barometz (assembly GCF_041138505.1). Lineage (NCBI taxonomy): Eukaryota > Viridiplantae > Streptophyta > Polypodiopsida > Cyatheales > Cibotiaceae > Cibotium > Cibotium barometz. Next base: position 26,839,986 of record NC_141049.1, read on the forward strand.
AGGGTTTGGGTATTCTTGAAGCTTCTTGGGTAGCTCTGATAAGGCTGCAATGCGACTTCTATGAGCATCAATGATGGCCTCTAGAGTCTCATTCACTTTATCCACAAAAACAGAACCCCCAGAACTATCCTCAGTCGTACTAGCCTCATTTTGTTTAACACTAGGCTCAGGTTGAGGTGGATGTTCCTCACGCACTTCCTGGGATGTAAAAGTTTTATCCCTTATGTCTTGTTTAGAGGATTCCTGAGAACTAGAAGTGGATGCACTTTTAGTTTGTTTGTTTCGGTTCTTCTTTCTCCTAGTGGTTTTTTTTCTACTGGACTGTAGGGTCTTGTCCACTAGATTTGTCTTTGCGTCCCTAGTTCGAGGTGTCTCATCAGTTTGTATTTCAGCGTTTCGTGTCTGTGATCGAGTCATGACTCTAAGTGGCACGACATCCTCATTCTCAGATGAAGGTGGTGATGGAATTGCCCCTACAAGGTTAAGTGAAACCTTTGGTTGAGAGTTGCCCTCCTCATGTGGTTTCAACAGACAATCCTTCGGGAAGTGTTCGACACAACACCCTAGACAATATCTCTCTATTGGTGGAAATTGTTGTGCTGTTGTATTGGATCTAGATGCTTGCCTTGAGCGATGTGGACAATCACGAGCCCAATGGGGTTCTCCGCACTCATAACAGGGGCCCATTGGTTTGGCCTCTACTTTCCTTGGCTGCCATTGACCTGAGGGGCCTGGAGTCCTAGGTTGGTAGCCGCCTAGCAACATTAAAGAGTTTTGTTCCCCTGGTTGAGTCTCCAGTGCTGGGCTTGGGTATGCGGGACTTTCAAAGATATTTTCTTTGGATGAATATGATGCGTATTCTTCTTCCACATAGCCTGGGTTTACCAAGTCTCTACACATATTTGAATTGTCGTAGTCGACAACCCTCACAGGAGCAGTCCCTGGAGCAGGAGGTTGAGCACCAAGAACAGGTCGTGCTTGTTCTTGTGTCATCGGAGGCTTACGTTCAAAACTAGTATACTGTTGATATATTTGTGGAGCCACTCCACCCCTCGGCTGCTCACGTTCCTGTCTCATTCTCGCAATGCGAGTACAATCCTGGGTGGTATGAGTAAAGTTCCAAGCACAGGCTTGGCACCACTTTTTTGTGGGTTGGTTTGTGACTAGAGGAGAAAAGGTATTACAGTCCTCTGTTTTATGGTCACCGCCACATGCTCCACAAAGATGAGGACCTGTAGGAAGTATACTCCTCATTCTCTGCTGCTGTTGTTGTGGCTGCATGGGTGGACGATAAGTCTGTCCCAATCTCCGTAGGACTAGGTTGGCTATCTGATCTGGATTTACCAGCGCGCTAGACCCTGAACTTTGGTCATCACCCCACTGATTTCTAGGTTTCACCTCAGGGCCAGAACCATCTTGGAACTTGAAGTTATCGGTGAAATCCATAGCATCATGGCAACACTCATTAAAACTTGTATGTTTCTTAGCATAGAGATGTGTATGCAGTGTTGAATTTTTGAGGCCTTTTAAGAAGAGAGAAATTAATCGACTTTGGGCGGGTTTCTCATCTTCTGGGCAACGATTAATGTACTGCTTCATTCTATTTACACAGTCTCTAACACTCTCATTCTCACCTTGTTTGAAAGAGTAGATATGCGCTACTGTGTCATGTTGAATTCCCATCAAGGAAAAAGCAGCAATGAATCTCTCTTCCAAAACTCGTAAAGAAGTTTTGTCTGAAGCCTCTAATGCCTGAAACCAAGCAAGGGCTTTTCCTTCAAGAGTGAGTCCAAACCCTTCTATTTGAGTATGCTTATCAGCAACTTGCTCAGCTCGAACTGCTTGCCTAAAAGCTGCTACATGATCGTATGGATCTCCCGACCCTTCATATTTCTTAACCAATGTCTGAAGAGTTGATGGCCGTACTTGTCGTGAATACTCATCATAGGGCCTACGGCCTCTTACCCTTAGTGGGAATTGTTCCTCCCTTTGGAGAGATGGTCCACATGTTTCCAAAATTGGTGTGGGTGCCCTATTACCAGCCTCACCAAACCCCTCTAAAGATCTTGTCACCCTCATTTCAGGAGGTGCACTTATAGGAGGCCGAGTTGGCTCCCTTCTCATCCGATTGTCATAGTGGGAAAGATGTTGTTGTGGTGGTGTGACCTGTGGTCGCACATTTGGTGTAGGACGATATCTTGGTGCTAGAGTTGGGCTACTAGCAGTGGTCCACTTAGATGTTGAAGGTCCCTCTCTAGTGAACTCTCGTAGGGGAGGAGCAACAGTTTCTCCAAGAAAGGCTGTCTCTCCTGGTTTGGCTGTATGTGTTGAGAACACTTCCATGAATAATGGTTGTCCTTTCCACGTGAGTTCCCTAATCTCTTTCCAATCTAACGTTCGATATTCATTGGCCCATTTATCAATTATTCTGTTCATGTGTCCTGCACACTTCTCAACTACCACTACATAAGCTAGAGGAAGATCCAGCTCTGGCGATTTTGTTGTGGCATAGTATCCCTCTAACGAATCCTTATAGACCTCTTGAAGTGGGTCATCCTGTAAGACCTTTGTCACAGGAATTTGTCGTACAAACTCCCATTGACTTTCATCCCCCTGATCCATTTTACACTTGCCTTTCCTATCCTTGTCCAAATTGAGATCTACAAGAAGTATATCATCTATGGATGGCTTTGAGGATTGGGCATTGGATGGTCCAGACATGTCCGGCTCGATAAGCCAGTCATCTCTAGACTCTTTTGCTCTGGAAAGTTGTGAATAGTCTAACAACTCAGTTTTAGAGAGCTCCCCTAATTTGTCTACCTTTTCTGGATGGTAGGTGACTTCATAGCGAACACCATCGCCACCCATATACATGTTACCCTGGTCATTGACTAGAGGTGCTCTATCAAGTTCTGAGAATATGTCGGCTATCTTAACAAGATACCGTTGTTGTGGATCCCTAAAGATCTCAGCTCCTTGAGCATTAGTGTAGACATATTGGAGTCTCACATTGAATGTTAACCCCATGGTGTCAGCCTCAAATGGATTAAAGGATCGTGAGGGTGTCCTATTTTGGGCTACGGGATGACTAGTTGATGGCCCTAGATTGTCCATGGACAATGAACTATTTGTTCTGGAGGAAAGAGTATCGGATTGGGATTCAGAAAGGGTTTCAGCAATATCTGCCAAGTTTCCTATCGATTGGGTCCCACTTTCCTGAGTAGGCACTCTAGAAGGTGCCCTAGGCCCTATGGCAGAATCTACACGACGTCCCGACCGCAAGTGCATAAGGTCAAAATTTTGTTTTGGTTTTTTTATGTTTTGTTTTTGTTTGTTTTGGTTTTGGTTTTTGTGTTTTGTTTTTTTAATAAAAATATATATATATATGTATATATATATATATTTCTCCCTACCTAACCACTAAAGGCAATTAAAAAAAATGTATGGTGTACTTATCTAACCTATTTTTTTTTTAATTGTTTTTATTTTTAAAATGATTTTATGATTTTTTTGATTTTTACTCTTTTTTTTTAATTTACACAAAATTATGAATCACCCTAAAAAAAAATACTAACTATGCACAAAGTTACAAAAATTTAAAAAATGCAAGTTAAACTAATTATGCAAAAAATTAAAGAATGAAGAACTACAAAAAATCAAAAATTTTCTTTTGTTTGTTTTTTCCTCCTTTTGTTGGTTTTTATTGTTTGTTTTTTTGTTTTTGTTTTTTTTTTTTTAACTAATAAATGTCGTGCCTAATTGTAAAAAATATAAATCTACTAATTATGCATGCAGTTACAAAAATTCTAAAAAATGCAAGCTACTTAAATTATGCAAAATTTTAAATGATGAACAATGATTTCAAAATATAAAAATTGTTTTTTTTTTGCCTTTTTTCTTTTGTTTTGTTTTGTTTTGTTTTGTTATATTACAAAAATTTAAAACAATGCAAATTACCCAATTATGCTAAAAAATACAGAAATGAAAAAATAAAAAACATGCACACAATATGGACTCCTAAAAAAAATAAAAAGAATTTTTTTTTATTTTAATTTTTATTTTAATTTTTTTCTTTCTTTCTTTTTTTTTTAAAAGATTTTCCACTATTTTTTTTTTCTTTTTTCAAAATCTCTTTTTTTCTTTCTAAATTTAAATTTTTTCTTCTTTCTTTTTTTTTTCTTTTTTAATCTCTTTTCTTTTTTTGTCTTTTTTTAATGCCTTTTTCTTTTTTTTTCCTTTTTTTTTAAAAAAAAAATATTATTTTTATTTTTATTTTGTTTTTTTTTATTTAAAAATATAAAATAAACATAAAAAATTAATGAAAAATTAAAAAAAATAATAAAAAAAAGAAAATTCACCTACCTTATCCGCACCGCTCGCCGCTCGGATTCGTCGCCGGCACACCCACGCCTCTTCACGTGTTTTTTTTGTCTTTTTCGCCGCCTCACAGCTGGCCGCCGCTTCGCCTGCTACTCCAGTGCTTCTCTTTCCACGCTGATGCCAGGCAGTCAGCCTCCGTCTCCAGGGCCACTCTACAGCAGCAGAGCAGCCGCCTCACAGTTTCTTCTTTCTCTGCTCTGCCTCACAGTTTCTTCTTTCTCTTCGCCGCCCTGACCCTTGCTGCTGCTGCTCTTTGGCCGCCTCCACAGCTGCAGCTGGCCGCCGTCAACGGCTGCCTCCCTTAGCCCTGCTGCTGCTGCTCTTTGGCCGCCTCCACAGCTTCAGCTGGCCGCCGTCAACGGCTGCCTCCCTTAGCCCTGCTGCTGCTTTGGCCGCCGTCAACCTTCTACTACTGCAGACGCGTTCGCCTCGACACGTGCTGCCGCCTCCTCAGCACAGCCCGCCTCCTCCTTCTTACCACGTGCTGCCGCCTCCTCACCACAGCGTTCACGCCTTCTTGACAAGGAAGGTCCACCTCCCGTCTCCCCACGGCATACAGCTACGCCTACGACGACCCCTCCAGCACCTTCACCTGCAGCCTTCGTTTAAAAGCAAAAACGATTATATATATAATGGTTTTCGCTCGGCCACCCTGCACCAACGTTTTTTTTTTAAAAAAAACGATTTTGTTTTTTTTTTTTAATTTTGTTTAAAAAAAAAATGTCTGCTGCACGCCGCCCTGTGCGCTAACGTTTGATGCAGCCCTTGCTTCAGCGCTTCTTCCCGCCTACGCCATCGACGCCGGCCACCTCCACTAAAACCTTAGCAAAACTATATATATATATATATATATATATATATATATATATATAGTTTTCTTTGCTACGCAGCTGCCTTGCTTATGCCAACGCCGCCCAACAGCCTGCACCACTCGTTAAAAAAAACGATTATATATATAAATATAAATGTTTTTGTTTTTTGTTTTGTTTTTTTTTTAAAACCGTCTTCTAACTGTCCTTCGAACCTCCACGGCCTTTCCAATGTAAAATATATGTGTATAAATAGATATATATATATATATCTATTTATTTTTTCTTTGCTGTAATTATGGAGATGCCTCCCCCCACGATAACAACACAAAACAAAAGGAAGGTCGCCTCCAACACTTTCTATCTCTCTTCTTTCTTGCTTGGGAGTCAATGGGGCTTGCATAAGCTATGGGAGAGCTTAGCAACGCACCTCTTTTTTTTTTTTTTTTTATACTAATTACAAGTTAACGAAAAGCATGAAAGAATGAAATGACAAAAAACAATGAAGGTAAGCATAATGAACGGTACTTGAAAAGCAATAAACAATAAAACATAAAAAAAACAATGCGGGAGAAACCTCAACCGCTCAATGGTTTACCTTATCCACTCACACCGGGATCACACACCCAAACTTAACCTAATCACTCAATGGTTTTGCAACCAAAAGAGGAAATAGTGGTGGTTTCCACACACTCTCAACCGGATTTGAGTCTTCTCCCCGGCAACGGCGCCAATGGAGAGACGGAAAACCCTCTCTCTTGTAGTAAGAGGAGTACGATCCACACTAAGCTCACTCCAATGGGATTTGCATCCCTTTCGGAGCTAGGGATTCGACCCGTACCGGTGCACAAGAGCTTATCCACAAATGGAGAGAATGCTCATGGCTACCACCACTTGACACTTAGACTAAGCATGCACACAAGCTCAACTTGTCCTCATTCCTACACACCCATTCATTCACAAATACTAGCAAGAGGAATACAATCACTATGCACTCAAGCAAAGAGAAAGACCTCACTCCACTCCTATCTTCCTACAAGCATGCATACATTCAAGCATCAAGCTTCCATGAAAGCTTCAAATCAATCCATGTACTCAAAAATGAAATACTAAAAGCATGCATAAGAGTAAAATGATTAGAGAAGAGGATGAGAAAGACTCATGACATTGCTAATGATTCAATGAAGAGATTAACCTCATACAATGATGTAGATGGGGTGAGAGAAGAGTCTTCACCTCTATGGAGAAGAGGGAGAGTAGGTCTCTCAAAGGAGCTCTTGCATGAACTAAGCCCAAAGTGTGTCTAAGCTCTCAAATGAGCCACCTTTTATACAAAAATTCTAGGACTCCCATAAGTCCCCATGTGGGATTATTATCAAACCCTCTCCCACATTCATCTACAAAGTGGAACTCTTTTCAAGAGCCCTAAGTGTATCGTTTTTGTTGCATCCTGGTATTGATCTTCATTTGCAAGCAACAGGTGCATATTTCACATACGATGAAGAGTTGAAAATGTACAAGGTTTATTAGTAAAAAACTATGAGCAATAAAATTTTGACACATATGTAAGGAAGGGGAATTCTTTAAAGGAGGTGCATATTTCACATGCTTGAATGAGTTTTAAACTCAAAAATAATGTGATATTTTTATCTCTCATCTCTCTTGAACCAAACCAAATCAAAATGGAACCAAACCGAATCAAAAAGTAATCAAACTAGGTCCAAATCTAGTCCAAATTCAACCAAACTGACTTGGAAAATTCTAGAATCAGTTTGTTTGGTTAGGAGCTCAAATTTTCCTATAAATAGAAGCCTCCCCTTGTTGAAAAAAAATATAGTGTCTTATGCTTTGTCACTCTACTCCACCTAAGCCAAAATATATAGTGTCTTATGCTTGTCACTCTACTCCACCTAAGCCAAAATATATAGTGTCTTATGCTTGTCACTCTACTCCACCTAAGCCAAAATATATAGTGTCTTATGCTTTGTTACTCTACTCCACCTAAGCCAAATTAGATAGAGTCTTATGCTTGTTACTCTACTCCACCTAAGCCAAAATATAGAGTGTCTTATGCATTGTTACTCTACTCTATCTAAGCCAAGAGTTGTGAATTCTTTAATAATTCACTAGTTTTTGATACTTCTCTCTTTCTTCAATCCCCATTGGTGGCTCCATCAACATACTAAACCAATTGATTGGTTGGGGGCCTCTACCGTGAATAAAGAATCAAGCAAATTATAAGGTAAGTATATTGAATTTTGATCTTTCTATAATTTCTCAATGATTCTCTCTTCTCAACCCCTCTCAAGCTTGAGAAGTTTAATTGGTATGGGTTTTTAAATGCTATTGAAGTTATTTGGTGAATAGTAGTAAAGAGTTACATAATTTAATAAATGCTATAGAAGTTAATTTCCATTTATGTTTAAATTCTAATGGTTTTTATGTAATTTCTCTCTCTCACTCAAGAAATGGTCATACTCATGAACCATTCTCAATCCAAATGAAGCTTTTCATAAAGCCTTTCCTTAATCCAAGATTAAGCTATGCTTGAGACCAAATTAATGGCTTTTTGCTATGCTTTTAGTTTATGCACATTGATGATTCAATCCATTATGGATTGATGACCCAATTAGAGACCATTCTAATTGTTTTCTTAATGATCCAATTAGAGACCATTATGGATTGATGATCCAATTAGAGACCATTCTAATTATTTCTTTAATAATGAGCTTTATCCCTTAGAAAAAAAATTGAGATTTATCAGTCATAGTAGCGGAGCTATGGCAAAATTTTTATAGAAATTACGCATAAAATAAATTCATTCAAAGTATAAAAAGAGGAATTCCTACCATATTCTAGGAACTATCATCCTAGATTAATTAAAAGAATTTTATTATGCATGGAGATGTGGATGTTGCATGTAGATGTAGATGTATGGATGTGAGTGTGAATGTGGAGGTGGATGTATGCATGGGACGTGGGTGTATGCATGTAGAAATAGATGTGTAGATGAGGATGTAAATGGAGATGTGGATGGATGCATGTAGATGTAGAGGTATAGATGTAGATGTGAATGGAGATGTGGATGTATACATGTAGATGTAGATGTATAGATGTAGATGTGGATGTGGAGGTGGATGGATGCATGTAGATGTAGATGTATAGATGTAGATGGGAATGGAGATATGGATGTATGCATGTAGATGTAGTTGTGAATGGAGATGTATATGTATACATGTAGATGTAGATGTATAGATGTAGATGTGGATGTGGATGGGGATGTATGCATGTAGATGTAGGTGTATAGACGTAGATGTGGATGTAGAGGTGGATGTATGCATGTAGATGTAGATGTATAGATGTGGATGTGAATGTGGAGTGGATGTATGCATGTAGATGTAGATGTATGGAGGTGAATGTGAATGTGGATGTGGATGTATGCATAGGGATGTAGATGTATGCATGTAGATGTGAATGTACGCATATAGTTGTGGATGTATGGATGTGAATATACGATTGTGATGTGAGGAAATCTGAAGTGATGAGATGGAAATGATGTGATGGGATGAGTATACATATAAATGGAATATGGAATAAGTAATGTAGATTGAGGAGGGATAATGTGGAAAAATGAAAGTTAAAATAGAAATTGTATTGTAAACTGTTTGTAAATGCTGTTTGTAAATGCTGTCTGTAAATGATTGTTTTATGTCAAGAATGCTGGGGGGAGCATTTTGACCGTCTTGTGATTAAGGTCGTGATGAGAAAGTTGCAACTGCTGACGGGGAGTCAATGAAGGACGTCTCGCGTAGCAAGGTCGGCCGAGGTCTTGACCAGCCTCGGTGCGATTAAAATGGTGAGCTTCCGATACGGTGGATGAGGGGCCAAGGAAGCGGCCTATGCGTGAAGCGCTAGGTTACCTGCAAAGGATCCTAGAGGGTGCTGACCATACGGTGCTCGGGCTCTGGGTCGCCTAGGATACCCACGCGTGCGTCGAGGAAGATATTGGAACAGAGTTGGAGTTGTTTTCTGAAATCGAGCATGGATCTGGTTGATTGACCTTGCTGGTCTTCAATGGATGAGTCCATGGCTCCTTATATGGATCTGTTGGTTGATCTTGCTGATCTTCAACGAGAGTCCATCATGTTAAGTGATTATATTGCCAAGTATTATGGGCTAGGAACTATCGAAACGGCTCCTGAGCGTTCTAGTTGCCAATGATGCCATAGATACTCTGATGAAGGAATGATGGGAAATTAAGAATCAATTGGATAAATTGGAAGATGGTGATCAATGATACTATGGTTTTATTAAAGGATTGTTTTAAACTGGTTGAATCTGGTTGAAAAAGGCAATTTCATATTGGGTGTGTGAGTGGTGTGACTAGTTTTATTTTGCATGAACATCCGGCTAGGGGGCCTTGGAACTCTTTTCCTTGGTACTCGGGACAAAACCTAACCAAATTTTTAATTGGATCCCATCTCACTACAGTGGTTGGGCGGTTGGCTAACCCATGGGATTGGATGGGGTTAGGCTGGACTGATGGATCCGTAAACCGAGACTCAAACTTTTGTTTTTACGATAGATAAAATAAATCCCGGACAGTAACTGTTCTATGGATAGGAATCAACGGCTGTGCCTCTTGAATGGGGAAAAAAGCGTTGATCCCAATGATCCAAGTGCAAGTTTCTCCCTTGATCTGACCAAGTATCTTATAGATGTAATTGGATCAGATCGATCAAAAATGATCTTGACTACGTTAGAGTAAAAAATTATCCTGGTGGAATCGCCGTACTTTCCGGTTAAGGAAGTTTTTCCGGGTTCGGTTTTGGAACAACCGACGGATTAGTCTCTTATCCGGATATCCGTGGGCGAGGCCCCGAATGTGGGACCCCTGTCCCGCGCGAGAAGTGCTACTTCCGCTGCTAGTATCCCGAATCTGTTGCTCGGTGGGAACAGGGATCTTACAGTTGGTATCAGAGCGTTTGGTTAATAAAGATCAACTGAGAAGACAAATATGTCAAAAATTTATCAAGAAACACAAAAAGGTTATAATTGTGTGATATAATTTATACAATTTGATATTCAAACTGAAATTCATAATTTGGTAATTGGTTCTTCAGATGGAAGTACCGCAATTATATAGAATCCCTGACTTGCTTGAGGCCTAGACATGATAGTATTTACCTTATAATTCCAAGGGCCGTGACTACCCGTATATACCGAGAGTATACTGCAGCTCTTTACTGACAGTATATACGAGTAAATCTAAGACTTGAAATTATAAGCGTTAATGCTATCTAGATGATGATTTCGAATGTGATTGATATGATTTTTAATTCTGTTTGAGAATTGATGAATTGATTTGGATTCTGATTGAAAATGCTGATTGAAAAATGTTGATTTTTAAAAATTAGTTGAAATATAATGAAACCACAATGAGGGGGAATGGGACGAGTCCCTGTGATGATATTCATAACTAGAATGATGATAACGAATTCAGCAAATCACTATGAGATTAGTGGGTTGTGCTGTCAGATTGCTACTGTTAATACTTGACCGGTAGATCAAGTTAAGGGATGTCAAATTGAGAACTTGCTTGACTAAAATTTCTGTGGAGGAATGTTCCGAAGGAAACTTTTCGGTCTAATGGACCATTATCATGTTAAAGATATGAATGATATGACCTGAATGAAATGTTATTTAATGATGAGTTCTATATAAGGGATATTTATCCCAGTGTTCTGTTGGGTTGACCAAAATATAAGGAATCCCAGAATAAAATTGGATCTTAAGAAAAAGAGCTGTCCTCTACCTTGCGAGATGAGGACATCTCGCACTTTTTAAGTGGGGTAGAATGTAAGATTCTTCCCCAGCCTTCGAGGTATACAGGAGTAAGAATCTCCCTTTTTTATCTTATAATTATTCCCTCTCTAAAATAAAAGAATGATTCTGTTTTTTAAAAAAAAAGGAAGACCCTTTCCCTAGAATACTTCTCAGGAGTCCCACCTGTTTTAAGGCTTTAGAACAATGAGTCCAGAAGTGAGAATCGGTGTTTTGGATACCAAGGTTTTGGTTTTCATTCGAGTACGGCCCAAAAGAAGTTCTTTATCTCTTGGGGAGTATAAGAAGTTATCCCCCAGATATTGTGACCCTTATATCTGAATTCAATGAAAGTAGGTGACTTAGCCTACAAGTTTCTTTTATTCCCTCATCTCAAAATTCTTAATGCCTTCTATAGAAAAATGTGTCAAACTCAAATCATGGAAAGACGGTAAAACTTCAGTGGCAAGTTACCGTTGGCTTCTAGGTTACGCTAGCTCCTTCCTTTATATAAGTCGTAATTTTTACTTGCCGCTCACAGTAATCTTACTCCCATCAATCTCCTTTCTTTCTTAATCTCCTTCATGGCTTGGCAACAGGAATTAGTTTTATCCCTGATGATTTCTCACCTTCAAGACGCAAGAGAGTCTGTGAAGAAAGACTTTATAGAACAGTATGAGCGCTCACTTTTTCCTCACCTAGGAACTTCTGTAGCGCAGACCAAATGGCGGACCTATCAAAACATAACTAGGGTAACACCCTGGGGTCAGCAGCACTTTCGTAACAATGTCCGCTTGGCCATGGTTATTGAAGCTTTGGGTTTGGGTCCTCGATACTACTGCGTCATGAGATCAAGGCATCTTGGGTTTTCTGAGCGGGTCTTCTTACTGGCGTGTTTTCTTCCTCATGAGAAGATATGCCTTTATCCCGTTTTTGGCTTGCCTCTCAGAGGTCCTTTTGTTAGATCACCTCATACCACTGAGATAGGTGCGGCAATAACCAGCAGAATCATTCCCATAGATGAGTTACCCTATACTTGTGCAGCTTGTGAGGACTGCTTTTGTGCCCATATGATGGACGGGCTTATGGAAGTGTAAAGAGTTCTTCTATCTTTACTGTATAAGTTCCGTAAATGAATAAAGTTTAAATCTTGTTCTTATTTTGAATCTTGCTCTCTTTAAGATTTTTCTTGGTGGTTAATCTTGATTAAAATTTTTCTCTAAATCTCATATTCGTGCATCTTGTAAAATTATCCCAGTTTGCGAGATGAGGACATCTCGCATTTTTTAAGTGGGGTAGAATGTAAGATTCCTCCCCCAACCCCTTTTTGATGTCTAGTATCTTCCCCTGTAATCAATCCCTCTTCAGAAATATAAAGGCCTTGTTCTAACTGTTTTAGCCTAGAGAGAGAGAAATATGCTAGAGAGAGAATTTTCAGATTATGAATATTTTTGGATAGAAAATTAACTCATCTTATTAAAATAAGTTCCCCTGAAATAGAAATTCAAAAAGAATTTTCCAATGTGCAATTGGAATTAATTGAAAATAAGTATAAAGAACCTTAGTCTAAGGGTCTAGATTTTCAGAAATTTTTAGATTATGGTCCAATTAAGGTTCCTATGGGCCAATAGCATCAATCCATGTGTAGGGAGGAGATAAATCCAATTTGTAAAAGAAGATACCCAAAAATGAGTAAATGCTCACATAAGATGAAGAGTTGAAAATGTACAAGATCTATTAGTAAAAAAACTATGAGCAATATAAAAAATATGAGATATTTTGGGTATCCAAAAATGAGTAAATGCTCACATAAGATGAAGAGTTGAAAATGTACAAGGTTTATTAGTAAATAAACACATATGTAAGGAAGGGGAGTTCTTTAAAGGAGGTGCATATTTCACATAAGATGAAGAGTTGAAAATGTACAAGGTTTATTAGTAAATAAACACATATGTAAGGAAGGGGAGTTCTTTAAAGGAGGTGCATATTTCACATAAGATGAAGAGTTGAAAATGTACAAGGTTTATTAGTAAAAAAACTATGACACATATGTAAGGAAGAGGAGTTCTTTAAAGGAGGTGCATATTTCACATACGATGAAGAGTTGAAAATGTACAAGGTTTATTAGTAAAAAACTATGAGCAATAAAATTTTGACACATATGTAAGGAAGGGGAATTCTTTAAAGGAGGTGCATATTTCACATGCTTGAATTAGTTTTAAACTCAAAAATAATGTGATATTTTTATCTCTCATCTCTCTTGAACCAAACCAAATCAAAATGGAACCAAACCGAATCAAAAAGTAACCAAACTAGGTCCAAATCTAGTCCAAATTCAACCAAACTGACTTGGAAAATTCTAGAATCAGTTTGTTTGGTTAGGAGCTCAAATTTTCCTATAAATAGAAGCCTCCCCTTGTTGAAAAAAAATATAGTGTCTTATGCTTTGTCACTCTACTCCACCTAAGCCAAAATATATAGTGTCTTATGCTTGTCACTCTACTCCACCTAAGCCAAAATATATAGTGTCTTATGCTTTGTCACTCTACTCCACCTAAGCCAAAATATATAGTGTCTTATGCTTGTCACTCTACTCCACCTAAGCCAAAATATATAGTGTCTTATGCTTTGTTACTCTACTCCACCTAAGCCAAATTAGATAGAGTCTTATGCTTGTTACTCTACTCCACCTAAGCCAAAATATAGAGTGTCTTATGCATTGTTACTCTACTCTACCTAAGCCAAGAGTTGTGAATTCTTTAATAATTCACTAGTTTTTGATACTTCTCTCTTTCTTCAATCCCCATTGGTGGCTCCATCAACATACTAAACCAATTGATTGGTTGGGGGCCTCTACCGTGAATAAAGAATCAAGCAAATTATAAGGTAAGTATATTGAATTTTGATCTTTCTATAATTTCTCAATGATTCTCTCTTCTCAACCCCTCTCAAGCTTGAGAAGTTTAATTGGTATGGGTTTTTAAATGCTATTGAAGTTATTTGGTGAATAGTAGTAAAGAGTTACATAATTTAATAAATGCTATAGAAGTTAATTTCCATTTATGTTTAAATTCTAATGGTTTTTATGTAATTTCTCTCTCTCACTCAAGAAATGGTCATACTCATGAACCATTCTCAATCCAAATGAAGCTTTTCATAAAGCCTTTCCTTAATCCAAGATTAAGCTATGCTTGAGACCAAATTAATGGCTTTTTGCTATGCTTTTAGTTTATGCACATTGATGATTCAATCCATTATGGATTGATGACCCAATTAGAGACCATTCTAATTGTTTTCTTAATGATCCAATTAGAGACCATTATGGATTGATGATCCAATTAGAGACCATTCTAATTATTTCTTTAATAATGAGCTTTATCCCTTAGAAAAAAAATTGAGATTTATCAGTCATAGTAGCGGAGCTATGGCAAAATTTTTATAGAAATTACGCATAAAATAAATTCATTCAAAGTATAAAAAGAGGAATTCCTACCATATTCTAGGAACTATCATCCTAGATTAATTAAAAGAATTTTATTATGCATGGAGATGTGGATGTTGCATGTAGATGTAGATGTATGGATGTGAGTGTGAATGTGGAGGTGGATGTATGCATGGGACGTGGGTGTATGCATGTAGAAATAGATGTGTAGATGAGGATGTAAATGGAGATGTGGATGGATGCATGTAGATGTAGAGGTATAGATGTAGATGTGAATGGAGATGTGGATGTATACATGTAGATGTAGATGTATAGATGTAGATGTGGATGTGGAGGTGGATGGATGCATGTAGATGTAGATGGGAATGGAGATATGGATGTATGCATGTAGATGTAGTTGTGAATGGAGATGTATATGTATACATGTAGATGTAGATGTATAGATGTAGATGTGGATGTGGATGGGGATGTATGCATGTAGATGTAGGTGTATAGACGTAGATGTGGATGTAGAGGTGGATGTATGCATGTAGATGTAGATGTATAGATGTGGATGTGAATGTGGAGTGGATGTATGCATGTAGATGTAGATGTATGGAGGTGAATGTGAATGTGGATGTGGATGTATGCATAGGGATGTAGATGTATGCATGTAGATGTGAATGTACGCATATAGTTGTGGATGTATGGATGTGAATATACGATTGTGATGTGAGGGAATCTGAAGTGATGAGATGGAAATGATGTGATGGGATGAGTATACATATAAATGGAATATGGAATAAGTAATGTAGATTGAGGAGGGATAATGTGGAAAAATGAAAGTTAAAATAGAAATTGTATTGTAAACTGTTTGTAAATGCTGTTTGTAAATGCTGTCTGTAAATGATTGTTTTATGTCAAGAATGCTGGGGGGAGCATTTTGACCGTCTTGTGATTAAGGTCGTGATGAGAAAGTTGCAACTGCTGACGGGGAGTCAATGAAGGACGTCTCGCGTAGCAAGGTCGGCCGAGGTCTTGACCAGCCTCGGTGCGATTAAAATGGTGAGCTTCCGGTACGGTGGATGAGGGGCCAAGGAAGCGGCCTATGCGTGAAGCGCTAGGTTACCTGCGAAGGATCCTAGAGGGTGCTGACCATACGGTGCTCGGGCTCTGGGTCGCCTAGGATACCCACGCGTGCGTCGAGGAAGATATTGGAACAGAGTTGGAGTTGTTTTCTGAAATCGAGCATGGATCTGGTTGATTGACCTTGCTGGTCTTCAATGGATGAGTCCATGGCTCCTTATATGGATCTGTTGGTTGATCTTGCTGATCTTCAACGAGAGTCCATCATGTTAAGTGATTATATTGCCAAGTATTATAGGCTAGGAACTATCGAAACGGCTCCTGAGCGTTCTAGTTGCCAATGATGCCATAGATACTCTGATGAAGGAATGATGGGAAATTAAGAATCAATTGGATAAATTGGAAGATGGTGATCAATGATACTATGGTTTTATTAAAGGATTGTTTTAAACTGGTTGAATCTGGTTGAAAAAGGCAATTTCATATTGGGTGTGTGAGTGGTGTGACTAGTTTTATTTTGCATGAACATCCGGCTAGGGGGCCTTGGAACTCTTTTCCTTGGTACCCGGGACAAAACCTAACCAAATTTTTAATTGGATCCCATCTCACTACAGTGGTTGGGCGGTTGGCTAACCCATGGGATTGGATGGGGTTAGGCTGGACTGATGGATCCGTAAACCGAGACTCAAACTTTTGTTTTTACGATAGATAAAATAAATCCCGGACAGTAACTGTTCTATGGATAGGAATCAACGGCTGTGCCTCTTGAATGGGGAAAAAAGCGTTGATCCCAATGATCCAAGTGCAAGTTTCTCCCTTGATCTGACCAAGTATCTTATAGATGTAATTGGATCAGATCGATCAAAAATGATCTTGACTACGTTAGAGTAAAAAATTATCCTGGTGGAATCGCCGTACTTTCCGGTTAAGGAAGTTTTTCCGGGTTCGGTTTTGGAACAACCGACGGATTAGTCTCTTATCCGGATATCCGTGGGCGAGGCCCCGAATGTGGGACCCCTGTCCCGCGCGAGAAGTGCTACTTCCACTGCTAGTATCCCGAATCTGTTGCTCGGTGGGAACAGGGATCTTACAGCACTAGGACCACCAATCCATCATGCCTTGTTTCCTTGAATCCTAGTAGACACCCCTTCCAATGGTGCTCAACCACCTCTCAACGTCGAACAACTCGGCTGCAAATGCACCCAATCTCCCTTTTGAAATTGTTTTTCAATGCAAGCACCGTGTTCATCCCTTGTATTGTGTATGATCAGAGCCCCAACCTCATCCCTTGGCCTTTTCCTTGACAAAGATGCACTACTCTCCATGGTGTGTTCTGCTAGAAAGGCTTTAGGGGCGAGAGAGAGAGAGAGAGAGAGAAGGTTGCACAGAGGTTGGTGGGGAGAGGGAGGTGGGGAGAGGGAGGTAGATATGGGTGTGAGGAGATTCTGATGTGTGTGCGCGCACACATGATAGAGATAGAGAAGGTTGCAAATTTGAACACAGTAGAGAGAGAGAGAGAGAGAGAGAGAGAGAGAGAGAGAGAGAGAGAGAGAGAGAGAGAGAGAGGTTGCACAGTAGAGAGATAGGTTGAAGATCTAATCACAATATATATATATATATATATATAGAGAGAGAGAGAGAGAGAGAGAGAGAGAGAGAAGGTTGCACATTATAGAGAGACAGAGAGAGAGAAGGCTACACAGTAGAGAGAGAATGAGCTATGGGAATTTGAGGTTTGTGAAGAGGATGATGTTGGAGAGAAGAATAATGTGTAGGGAGAGAAATATGAGGTGGAAAAAGAAGTTTTTTTGATATAATATGGTTTGGGTTGGGTTTTGAGTGGGAAAAATACACTTTTGATTTTTTTTTAAATCCTACTTTTTAGGGTTTTTTGACCCATGAGATTGATGGGGCTAAAATTGGTGGAGCCCTGATCCAGAGGAGAGATAAAAATATCACAACTTTTTTGAGTTAAAAACTCCACCACACATGTGTAAAATAGGTGCCTCCTTGAAGTCCCCCCTTTTCCTTACCAAGGTGTCAAAAATGTATCATTATACCAAAATATCTCATTTTTTTAGTAATATCTCATAGTTTTTAACTAATGAACCTTGTACTCATCAGTCAACTCTTCATCTTATGTGGGAATTTACTCAATTTTGTTTATTTTCTTTTATTCATTGGATTTATCTCCTCCCCACACTTGGATTGATCCTATTGGCCCATAGGAACCTTAATTGGACCATAATCCAAAAATTTCTGAAAATCTAGACCCTTAGGCTAAGGTCCTTTATACACAATTCCAATTAATTCCGATTGCACATTGGAAAGTTCTTTTTGAATTTTTGTTTCAGGGGAAACCATTTTAGACACTAGGAGGATTTTTATATCCAAAAATATCTCAATTCTGGACTACCTCCCTTTAGACATTTTCTCTCTCCAGGACAAAATAGGATAAAACAGGATCTTTCTTCTATTTCAAAGAGGGGAATAATTACAAGATCAGAAGGGGAGGTTCTTACACCTGTACACCTCAAAAGCTAGAGGGAGGAATCTTACATTTATAGAGCTCAAGGATGCGCCTCAAAACAACAGGAAGAGCTCCTTCTTTGAGCAATGTAAGAGTGAGATAGTCATTCAGATAAACCAATTTGGTAGCATGCATCATTACACAATGACATAAGCTGAGTAGGGCACCAATATTGGGTAGGTAAAAGGCCAATACAACACATAAAAGCATCAAGAAGCAGCACCCACACTGTCTATATATATCTCTACTATGTAGCATCATATTTGTATGAAAAATCCAATACATCAATTCTTCACAAACCCATCTCATAAAGACTCAAGAAGCGAGTGCACAGATTTCTTGGACACTTACAAAAGAGTTTGAAAAACATACAATACTTGCGTCTGGCATACAACCCTTTCTTAAACCACTCCTTATCACTTACAAACATCAAGGATTATACTCACTATGATGTACAAAGACTTTTGGTAACAAACAACTTATGTACTATAGCACTAGAGACGCATAGCTCACAAAAACTATATCGCAATATTTAAGAAGGAACCTAGATAATGAAAGAGAGTGTGAGGAGGACTCAGAATACCACACCAACTTGAAAGCACAACCTGCACCTTAACCATGAACAAACCTAGCCCAAAACACATCTTCTCATTTCTCTTCCGCATGATTAAGTGTTTCCTTGATAGGTTTATCTCAAAGCTTCTCCATCCTCTGATCAATCTGGCAAGATTTCTAGCATCTCTCTGGTTTTTTTGCCAAAAAAAACTTTTTTAATCCTGCATACCTCCTCTAGTTGTTGCAGGCGACTCCTCAGCTTCCAACCTCTTCATTGCAGCTTTTATTCTTAGCTTCAGTCTCATAGAAGCATGCCACTTGTCAGTCCTTCCCTCATACAGAAGGATGCAAACTATACATAATACATACTCCCATTATCATCAGACCTCAAGCAGCATTGTGCATGCTAACAAACTATATGCTATAGATTTTATATTATAGACACCTCTCCCTTCACAAGCATAGAAAAACTCAAAACCCTAAGCACACCTTCTATGGAAAACCAAAAAATAACTACACCACTATTTCTTTTGACATTAAAAAAAGTCACTAGAAAACTACCAACATAGTTTGCCCACCCCAAGCCTTCTAGATCATTCATGATCAGCAGTCAGAGTAAACGAAACCAGTAGATCCAGTGTTGAGTCTTCCGCTTCTTCAATTGAAGTTACTACATTAGCACCATCATTTATAATCATCTCATATTTTACTATTTTAATCAACTTAGAAAAATACTTTTTCAACTCGTAGCCTTTCATGCAAGATTGATATGTAGCACCATCAAGATCAACTAGTTAATATGTGCCATTAGGAAATTTGCGCATCACCAAGAAAGGGCCTTCCCACTTGACTTGAAATTTTTTGTGGAAGGTATATCAAGTTTACTATTATACCTTAGAACCATATCACACTCTTTTATTCCCTTGTCTTTGACTTTGGCATTTTCTTTCTCTTGATTAACCTGTAATACTTGCTCATAGTGCTCCAAAGCTAGTGACCTATCCAATTGCAATTGCTGCAAATACAAAAGCCTTTCATGGAAGCTATTAATTGGCTCTTCACTAAGCTTAGACATAAGATTTAAGGCAAGAATTTCCACTTCAATAGGTAATAAAGCCTCTTTGCCAAAAACCAATGGAAGGGAGAGGATCTAGTACCTGATTTCACTGCTGTCCTATATGCCCATAAAGCACAAAAGGTAGCTCCAAATCCCAAGTCTTCACATGAATTTGACACACATCTTGGTAAGGATATTGATTAATTCACCATTAAACCTCTCATTCATTCCATTACATTGAGGATAATAAGGAGTAGTGTACCTGTGACATATTTTCAACTTCTTGCATAGATAGGCAACTATTTCCCCTCTAAAACCTGGACCCTTATCTGAAAGCAACTCTAATAGTGTGCCAAAATTGCAACATATTTCCTCATAAACAACTTTACTTACATCCTTACTTGCAATCTGTTTCACAACTTTTGCCTCAGCCCATCTAGATAGGTAGTCAACTGCGATAAGAATGTAACATTTACCTCTTCCTGTCATAGGTAATGGACCCACTACATCAATATGCCATTTTTCAAACACATCATAAACCAAAATAGTGTTGCGAAGCTCTAATTTCAGCACCCTATTAGCCATTCTTTGACATTGTAGGCATGATTTACACCAATGATGCACATCTCTCTAGATGCTTGGCCATACATATCCTTCCTGATTTTATGTAAAGTAATTTTTGCAGCAAAGTGTCCACCAGATGATTTTCCTCTAATATGATGTAAATATCCTCTTTCCAAGGTATTCTTCTCAACACCAAATCGGCCCCTTTCATAAACAAAACATCACCATCATGAAGAATCTACTTACTAGCTCACCGCATGAAAGCATACTTCTTTAAAGGTTCCACTTCTATAGGTATCATGCCGGTTTGTAAAAAATCAATCTCTTTGATCAAAGTCTCCCTTCAAGAATAGAAAGGTGAATCAGCCTTTACAACATATAATTGCCTAATCAAAGCTTGAGTAGTAGCATGTGCTTCTTCATTTTCACTTCTATGAATATGCCTAAAACTCCAAGTTCAAATTCTTTCAACAACTTCTTAACTTGAAAGCACATATTCTTCAACTTGGGATTTTTACTTTGCCACACCCCAAGTACTTGTTTTACCACCAAAAGAACATCACCTCTTATTCTTAGCCACCGAATTCCAAGTTGTAGACAAGTATGTAATCCCTCTTCAAAGAGCAGCATATTCAGCTTCATTGTTGCTTTGGACCATTAGCTTCACCCCTTTTTTACTTACCAAAGTACCTTATGGATCATAATTGACAATACCTCCAAAAGACTCACCAACCATGACTTTTCCTATAAGAACCATCAAAGAACATTAAGAAAGCATTATCTGTATCAGGTGCTTCTACATGTCGCTTTTTCACCATATTATCTTTGATGAGAAGAGGACTCCCCTTATAGGTAAGTAAATCAGCTAATGTAGCCCATGTGCTCTCCTTAACAAGAAAAGAAAACTTAAATTTTTGTAGTTCCACAATCCTTCTCATCCACCTCTTCGACAAGCTTGAATTATTGATCAATTGTGGCAAAAGAGAGCAGGTGGTGAGAAAAGTGAAAGGTTTTGTAAGGTTCCTCCTCAGCCCTAAAAGATGTATAAGATCTCCTCTCAGTCCCATCTGGATGAAGGGAATGGCACTAATAAAGAGAAGAAGAAGAGGAGACCTAGGCGACATTACAATGCAATAGATCTTCCATTGGGAGAGGGACAACAAATTTACAGTTTAAGGACTGATTTAATGAGCAGAAAGGCTCACATAACATTTGGTCAACTCATGGAAATATGCCCCAAGCTTAAGAGACAATGGAAGAATGCAGTGAATCCAATAAAAAGGGAGCCTAGTAGAGGTTCAGGGAGAGTTTAATGTAATGGAATGAATGAGAGGTTTAATGGTGAATTAATCAATATCCTTACCAAGATTTGTATCAAAGTCATGTGAAGACTTGGGATTTGGAACTACCTTGTGCTTTATGGGCATATAGGACAGCAGTGAAATCAGGTACTAGATTCTCTCCCTTCCATTTGGTTTTTGGCAAAGAGGCTTTATTACCTATTGAAGTGGAAATTCCAACCCTAAAGCTTATGTCTAAGCTTAGTGAAGAGCCAATTGATAGCTTCCATGAAAGGCTTTTGTATTTGCAGCAATTGCAATTGGATAGGTCACTAGCTTTGGAGCACTATGAGCAAGTATTACAGGTTAATCAAGAGAAAGCAAATGCCAAAGTCAAACACAAGGGAATCAAAGAGAGTGATATGGTTCTAAAGTATAAAGTAAACTTGATATACCTTCCAGAAAAAATTTCAAGTCAAGTGGGAAGGCCCTTTCTTGTTGGTGATGAGCAAATTTCCTCATGGCACATATCAACTAGTAGATCTTGATGGTGCTCCACATCAATCTCGCATGAATGGCTATGAGTTGAAAAAGTATTTTGCTAAGTTCATGAAAATAGTAAAATATGAGATGATCATAAATGATGGTACTGATGTGGTAACTTCAATTGAAAAAGCAAAAGACTCAACACTGGATCTACCGGTTTCGTTTACTCTGATTGCTGATGATCACGAATGATCTAGAAGGCTTGGGGTGGGCAAACTACGTTGGGAGTTTTCTAGTGACTTTTTTTAATGTCAAAAGAAGTAGTGGTGTATGTATTTGTTGGTTTGCCATAGAAGGTGTGTTTAGGGTTTTGAGTTTTTCTAAGCTTGTGAAGGGAGAGGTGTCTATACATATTGCATCTTGTATAAAATCTATAGCATATAGTGTTTTAGCAAGCACAATGCTACTTGAGGACAATGACAGTATGTATAGTTTGCATCCTTCTATATGAGGGAAGGACTAACAAGTGGCATGCTTCTATGTTACTAAAGCTGGGAATAGAAGCTGCATGAAGAGGTTGGAAGCCAAGGAGTCGCCCACAAAACAACCAGAGGAGGTATGCGGTATCAAAAAAAAAATTTGCAATAAAACCGGAGAGATGCTGGAAATCTTACCAGATTGATCAAAGGATGGAGAAGCTTTGAGATGAACCTATCAAGGAAGAACTTAATCATGGGAAAGAGAAATGAGAAGATGTGTTTTGGGCAAGGTTTGTTCATGGTTAAGGTGCATGCTGTGTTTTCAAGCTGGTTAAGGTGCACGCTATGTTTTCAAGTTGGTGTGGCATCCTGGGTCTTCCTCACACTCTCTTTCATTATCCAGGTTCCCTTAAATATTTTGATATACTTTTTGTGAGCTATGCGTCTCTAGTGTTGTAGTACATAAGTTGTTTGTTACCAAAAGTCTTTGTACATCATAGTGAGTATATTCCTCGATGACTGTAAGTGATTAGGAGTGCTTTAAGAAAGGGTTGTATGCCAGATGCAAGTATTATATGTTTTTCAAACTCTTTTGTAAGTGTCCAAGAAATCTGTGCACTCTCTTGAGTCTTTATGAGATGGGTCTATGAAGAATTGATGTATTGGATTTGTCATGCAAATATGATGCTACATAGTAGAGATATATATATACAATGTGGTTGCTGCTTCTTGATGCTTTTATGTGTTGTATTGGCCTTTTACCTACCCAATATTGGTGCCCTACTCAGCTTATGTAATAGTGTTTGATGATGCATGCTATCAAAATGGTTTATCTGAATGACTATCTCACTCTTATATTGCTCAAAGAAGGAGCTCTTCTTGTTGTTGTGAGGATCATCCTAAAAGATCTACAACAATAGGTGGTGGTGGCCACTATGCCAGTGATTTTGTAGATGGGATTTGTCGCACTACATGACAGTTGAGGGTTCTAGTTAGATAAATAGAATTGAGTAGAATCAAAGAGGAGTAAGTAGTTGTAGGAGGCCTTTTGGTTAAGCTCCTAAATCTAGATGTTTTTCTAGTTCTTGGGTGTTCTCTTATTGACCAAGAAGGGTGAAGAAGCTATAGAGAGGCTATATGTTACTCTACCCTAATTTGTGACAACATTGTGAGATGTACTTCACGTCACGAATAGCTTGTGTTTCACGTCTTGTAATTTCATGTTAGAATTGCATCAATTACTTGTGTTTCACGTCTTGTAATTTCATGTTAGAATTGCATCAATATGAGTCAAGGAGATTACTATAGTGCACTTATGACTCTCTCTTGCCCTTGATCTGAAAATCCTTCACTCCGTGAACTTGACCTGTCTCACATCGTGAAATGGCAGTTCTATCCCACCTTGTGAGATACAAATATGTTTCATGTCGTGAGTTGCAAATGTGTTTCACATCGTGAGCTATACCCGTTTCATGAGATAAGATTGTGTTTCACGTCTTGTAATTTCATGTTAGAATTGCATCAATATGAGTCAAGGAGATTACTATAGTGCACTTATGACTCTCTCTTGCCCTTGATCTAAAAATCCTTCACTCCGTGAACTTGACCTGTCTCACATCGTGAAATGGCAGTTCTATCCCACCTTGTGAGATACAAATATGTTTCACGTCGTGAGTTGTAAATGTGTTTCACATCGTGAGCTGTACCCGTTTCATGAGATAAGATTTTTTCAGTTTCCTTGTGTCAGTCATGTCAAGACAAGATACACTATCTTTAGTAAGCCAATCTTGAGATTTCCGGTGCTAAGGTGGATAGGATCTCACGCCGTGAAAGGAAAATACATCGCCGCGTAGTGAAATTCTTTCCTGCAGTATCACTCATTTGTCAGTTGTTGTTGTTGAGCCAACATAATGATTTTTTGAGTGGTTTGGAGTTTAATTTCCCTACCCAAAAAAAAATTCAGAACGGTCGTCCCTAGCAAAAGGAATGTAATGCAAGTAACAAACACAACCAATGGCTCCTTATTTTTGTGATTTTTTGACAGAATAGAAAAAGAGTATCACCAACTACTAACTCATGATAGCAAAATTAGTGGATAAAACAACAAAATCAGAAGAAAACCCAAGTGTTACTTTCCTCCAAGCATTACCAAGTACTCACACACACTTCAACACACACAAAATGTCACAATTAATCTAGTTCCTTCGCTTCCACACAGTACTTCACAGTGCACTTCTAGAATGCAAAGGCAACGATGAAACTTACATAGTGGGAGCTAGAGCTCTAGGAAGATGGAAGAAACAATGGTGGTTTCCCCAACAACGCTGCCAAAAATGTTATGGCACCTACCGTACCTCCCAAGAGAACTCCACACATTCACCAATGGGATAAGCAGTAGGGTACATCCCTTGAGGCTCTCCAAGCTTCCTTGTAGAAGCTCCAATCCTCCAATCTCCTCCTCCACTCTATTACCACACAGAGTCGCTCACACCACAATGCAAGGAAACTATCCTCTCACTCTCCCACACACAGAGTCGCTCACACCACAATGCAAGGCAACTATCCTCTCACTCTCCCACACACAAGCATAGAAGGGGCACATGCACTAGAGTACACTCTATCTCTCACACATACACAAGACAAGATAAGAGCTCTCATAGCACAAAGGGGGATTGTGTCTTTACATTATGAGAAATTGCCGTATATACAACTGGCCTTTATTCAGACTTGGGCACCCAAAACTTACTAGCTAAAGCCTTGGTTGGCTAGTATCTCATAATGTACAACATTTATAGTGCCGTTTACATAACACTTATTAATGTCCTCAATGGGAGAAGCATCTTTGTTAATCCAAAATGGGATTAATAGTCTTTAAGGAAGACCCAAGAGATTATACGCAGTTGTTTGTAATCCAAATTGATCCACGTAATAAAAAAATATTTGAAGATATGGAAATATTAGATGAGTAAAGGTTGAGAAACCCACTTAAGAAGCACAAGAAGAAGATATTGATCCAGTTGAACAAGAAGGGTCAAATGAAGGTATAGTAATTGAACAACTAGAGCAAACACAATGGCTAATTTGGAATTCAAAGAACAAATAGGAGAACAACTTTCAACACAACCACCTCCAATGTCAGAAATAGAAGAGGACGATATGAAAAAACTACCTTCTACTCCTACAACAAACGAGGCTCCACCCATTGATGAAGATGTAAATGGAGAGGTCTTTCTAGAAATAGATATATTTGGGACCATGGATCTAGTTGAGGATGATAGAGTCGATGATGGCCTATAATATCATATCTCTTTTTTATTTGACAAGCAATATATGTTTTTATCACAGTTTTCTTGTTTGGGACCATTAATACAAGCTTTGGTAGATAGTTATCATAATTTCTTGTAAATATTGCTACATATATCCTTATATTTGGGACCATTAATGCAAGCTTTGTTGGCAGACAATCGTCATATTAATTTCTTATATATATTGCTACATATATCTTTGGATTTGTTTGAAAAGTAACTAAAAATTAGGTTAATTAGTATTTAAGAGATAAGAGATAGATTTCCCATGATAAAAAAAATTATTACATTAATAATTAATTCAATTAAATTTGCTTCTCCGAATCTCTTTTTAGTTGTCTTTGACACCCAAAATACAATAATAGTGTGACTTTATATGGTGATGTACTAGTTATACTAATAAATCATTGTCTCCACTAAAGGAATCGATCAAGAATACATATCTAAATATTTCAATTTAGTTATAAGACAAGGTGATGGTCTCAACTTTCAAAATTGCATTCATAAAAAAATAGCATATATGAACCCTTGCTTATATTTGGATCATCTAGTGAGAATACTATAAAAATAGTGTTTATTACTATATAAAATGACTAGATATTCCACTGAAAGCCATATGATTACAATGTATGTGCATGTGCCTACTGCCTGCTGTCTATTATCGGCATGCGTCCGATGGCTAGTTGAAAAGATGTAGGAGGGGAGAAGAGAGCTTGAGCTCTTCTTGAAAGTACACACACTCACAAAACCCTAATAGAGAACACACAAGGTGAGAGGCTGAAAATATTCTTCTTCTTCACTCAACACTCAACACACCATATACAAAGATCATATACAAAGATAAGAGTACACACATACGAAAAGGTACTCAACCAAATACATACTAGAGTTCTCTATAGTGTGAACCCAACTAAATGAGCTAGCGCTATAACTATGCCAGTCTCTAGAATGGCTGTCACACAGCCTGTCATCCCACTGGCCGCATATCACCCATGATCTCACCATCAACCATGCCAGTGGTGTAAGTCCACCGCCTCACTAGATGAGCTCGATATCTCAACACTCCCCCTCGAGCTCAACTCCATCTCATGTACACCAAGCGAAGCCTTGAATCTGCGGAGCTTCTCTGTACCCAATGCTTTGGTGAAGATGTCAGCTACCTGATCCTATGTGCTGCCATAAACAAGGTCAAGGTCTCCTGCCAAGACCTTCTCTTTGACAAAATGGTAGTGGACCTCTATATGCACCGTGCACGAGCATGAAAAATTGGGTTCGTGGCCAACTGTATACCGCTAATGTTGTCACAGAAAATGATCTATCCACTGATAGACCCAAATCTTCAAGTAGCTTTCTCAACCAAGCTACCTCTCATGCTGCCATAGCAGCACCTCTGTACTCGGCCTCTGTACTAGATAGAGCAACCATAGGCTGCTTCTTGCTGCTCCAAGTCACAGCAGCACTCCCCAAAGAAAACATGAAGCCACTAGTAGATCTTCTATCTGAGATACTACCAGCCCAATTCAGCATCTGTGTACCCATGTACACACATCTCTATCCCAGTTTCATAAAATAGTCCACAATGCAAAGTAGACCTCACATACCTCAATATGCGTCTCAATGCATCCAAATGCGACTTCCCAAGAACCTGCATAAACTGACTCACCAACCCAACAGCATAGCTCAAATCAAGCCTGGTGATCGTCATTGTTGCGTGACGAGTGGTGATTGAGGCAAGGATGCAACACAAAGATGGAAGCAGGAAAACAAGAGACTTGACATTCTTATTTAGGGCTCTTGTAGAGAGTTCCAAGTTGTAGGTGATAAGAGTTCCACGTTGTAGGTGAGTGTGGGAGTGGGCTTGAGAATAATCCCACATGGGAAGTTTTGGGAGTTTTAGGAGTTTTAGTATAAATAGTGGCTCATTTGAGAGCTCATGGACATTGGGCTAAACTCATGCTTGAGCTCTCTTGAGACTAGCTCTCCCTCTTGTTCATAGAGGTGCAAGCTCTTCTCTCTCCCCATCTACACTATTGTATGAGCAATGTTCTTCTTATTCAATGCAATGAGATGATGTTTTTCTCTCTTCTCATCTCTATTCTCTAGTGTGCATGCTCCTTTGTTGATGCTTGTGGATTCTCTATTAGGCTTTGTGTGGTAGTGGATTCAAGCTTAAGCTTCTCCATAGCTTGTAGCTTATCCATGGGCAAGGCATTGCTTGAGTAGTGAATGAGAATGCATGTTTATTTCAAGTTCCATTAAGCTTCAAGGTTTGTGTGCATGCTAGGGAAGTAAGTGCTTGAGAATGAAGTATGCTTTGAGCTTAGCTTAGCTTTCTTCTTACAGTATTGGATGCATGAAAGAGTGGGATGATGAGCGAATGAGTTATGGCAAGATTGAGCTTGTGTGTGTAAAGTCTATGTCAAGGTAGTGGTTCATAGCATTCTCTCCCATTCGTGGATAAGCTTCCGTGCACCGGTACGGGTTGAATCCCTAGCTCCGAAAGGGATGCAAATCCCATTGGATTGAGCTACACGCGGATCATGCTACTCTTGCTACAAGTGTAGAGAGTCCTCCATCTCTCCATTAGCGCCGCTGCTGGGGAGAAGACTCAAAACCGGTTGAGAAGCTTGCATTACTACCACTAATTCTTTTTGTTTTTAGGTTTAGGGTTAGCACGAGTGTGGAATCTCGGAGCTAGTGATTAGAAGAGAAAAAGTAGATTAGTACTTACTTGTGCGGTTGAGATGGTTGCTTTCATTGGTGTGTTCATGTTTTGTTCATAGATTAGAGTTAGAAAAATTAGTTTTAAAGTGCTTTGTGGCTGGTCTTGTGTGCACGGCAGCAAAGAGACTCATCCAAGCTGAGAGGAGGATATTTAATGGATTATTTAGAAGGTCCTCAAAACCTTGAATAATGCACATCCAAAGCTTGTAGAGGGTGCAAGTCAAGGCGGCCATCTCTGCCTCACCCTCAGCAGAGCGCCCTACATGTCGGAGGGGGCACGCGTTCTTTGAGGAGGAAATCGACGTTCTTGCCCAATTAGCGGTCGGCGGCCAGGTCCTTGTTGTACTCCACGAGGCCCTACGGAGAAGGGCGTCGGCACGAGTGCACCGGGGGTCTTGCTCTATGATTCGCCAACAACCAGCGCTTGCAGGGCCGGTTTCAGCGCCGCCTCCATAAGGAGGTGAAGGAGTTGGCGAAGGAGAGGCCGGCAGGCCGTGTGGAAGCAAATGCGAAGGTGCCGCAAGGAGGCTAAGGCGGCGGCTGCAAGCTGAGGCGGCTGCAGCTCAGGAGGCGAGCGCAGCAGAGAGAGAAGGGAGGTGTGGAAGCGAAGGGGCAGAGAAGGCGAAGAGGTGGCCGAAGAAGGCGAAGGCGTCAGCGCCGCCCGGCCGCCGCCACTGAGGGCAGCTGCGAAGGCTACAGAGGCCGGTGTGGAAGCTAAAGGGCCGCGAGGAGGTGAAGGAGAAGGGCCAGGAAGCAGCTGTGAAGGCGAAGGTAGCAGAGGAGGAGGAAGATAAGGCCCTACAGAGGAGGAGAAAAAGAAGGCGAATGCGAAGGAGCAGAGAAGGCGTCAGCGAAGGTGCGGCGGCGAGGATAAGGATAAGGTTAGTATTTTTTTTATTATTTATTTATTTATTATTATTATTAAAATCTACATATCAATTTTTATATTTTTTTGTATTTTTTTAAAATAATAATAATAATAATAATAATAAGTTTTAAAAAATAATAAAAATAAATAAAAATAATTTTAAAAAAAACTTTCTATAAATTATGTGTTTTATTTTGAGTCCACATTTTCTGCATATTCTGCATTTTTTTTTAATTTTTGTAATTTTTTGCATAATTAGTGTAATTTGCATAATTAATATTTTTAGCATAATTCATATTTTTATGTAATTTTTAAAAAATAAATAATTAAAATTAAAATTAAAAAATATATATATATATATAGATAGTTACACACATATTCATGTTAGTTGCATTTAGTGGTTAGGTAAGGTTTAAATATATATATATATATATATATATTAAAAAATAAAATAAAAAATTCAAAAACTGGACACTGTAACGTGCTAAAAATAGCGTATGCATCTATGCTCGGGAACAATCCTAGGGGGATGTAACACTAGTGCACCATCTAAGGTAACCACTCAAGGGAGCGGCACTCAATCGGTTGTTGGCAACTTGGAGAGCATTCTCGAGACATCTTCGGAGTCTCAAACAGAGAGCCTCTCAAGAACTGAGAGTGATATTTCAATGGACATAAACGAGTCATTTGGCATGAATAGACCATCCACACCCAGTGGTATGGCAGATTCTGCTAATCCATTTGAAATCCCAGATGGGGAGTTGATTGACAACATGAGACTCCATTTCTTGTATACAAACGCGCATGGCGGTGAGTTCTACAAAGATCCAATGAGCCAGTTTGTTGTTAAAATTGCAGACATTCATTCTGCATTTGAACCAACACCATGGGTAAACTACCAAGACGATATGTACATGGGTAGAAATGGAGTACGCTATGAGGTCACCAAAAATCTTGAACAAGTGGATGCTTTGGGTGTACTTCAACCTAGCGTACAAGCAAAGCAAAAAAAGGAGCTTCCATCGGACCCAAATGTGCCAGGAACATCGCGTAGACCTGGTACGCCCATTTCTTCACTTGAAGAATTGTTTTCCGACAGGAATTGGGAGGATAGAGAAAGAATGGGAAAAGAAAAAGAGACCAAGAAAAACCCATGGGACATAGTAAAAGAAATTCCAGTAGTTAAAATCTATCAAGACGACCCAATTAAAGAGGTGTATAGGGATGTGGTAGAAACCTACTATGCAACCACTAAGCACCCGAGCTTAGAGCTTCCAGTCACGCATACAATAACTATAGAGCATCTAGATGGTTTCACTAAGCGTGTTCATGATAGATGGGGGAACGACTTTAGAACCCTTGAATGGCCAGAGGTTAGGAAAATGACATGGAAAGGAAGGACCCTTTTCAGTGAGGTGTCTACCTTGACACGGCACGTCCAGATGAATCTTCCTTTTGAGGAGAAACACTAGCACCACCATGGGCTAGAACCCCAAGTGTGGCTCGACCAGCGCCTTCCATGCGAACAACTGCTAAAGGACCAGTCTTTCGAATGATTGATCCTACGAGGAGACCCGGGGCTATTAGAGAATCAAGGGGAGAAGAAAGACCACGAGCAAGTGGATATGTACCTCCAAGAGAACCCCATAGACCAAGTGAACTGACATTTGAAGAGCCTAGAGTTAGAGGCCGAGACTCATATAGGAGACATGACGATGAATATTCTAGAAAAGTGAGACCATCTGCACTGCAAAAGCTTGTCAAGAAGTATGACGGATCCGGTGACCCATATGACCATATAGCAGCTTTTAAGCAAGCTATACATGCGGAGCAAGTCATGGATACGCATACGCAAATCAAAGGATTTGGCTTGACGCTAGAGAGTAAGTCTTTATCATGGTTTCAGACTTTAGAGCCTAAGGCAAAGCGATCTTTCGATGGGCTGGAAAAGAGCTTTATAGTTGCATTTTCAAAAATGGTGAAAAGGTTGGGCACTATAAAGTTGCAATCAACCAACAAAGAAGTGGTGCCAGCTTTGTAAATGGAACTACACACATGTGACTTCGGACTGCAATCACATTGCAAGGATACAAAGGGAATAAGCAGCCAACTCTGCACCTAGACAGCATGTTGTGAACCATGAGAGAACCTTAGTTGCTCAAGAGCAAGCACGGCCGGTGCTAGGAGCTCAACCTCCTCCACCTGGCACAGCTTCCTTTAGATATGTGGAATATGAGAATCCAGAATTAGGTATGGAGATGGTTAGCTCTCAACCATGCTACATCGAAGTGGAGCATTCTCTTGTCGAACCCTACTTTGAGAACCCAACCGGACCAAGCCTAGTTCATGACTTTAGTGCAGACCCAAGCTCTTTGATGCTTATAGGATCTCAGCCAACCAAGACTCAATGTTATCCAGGACCATATCCTACAAAGAGACTATACCCCACGCAACAAACAGGACCATGCTACGAATGTGGTGGACCACATTGGGCGAGAGAATGTCCAAACAAGAAACGACTCCTCTTAGCTAACATAGGCACAACATCTACGTTTCCACCTATAGAGAGGTTTTGCCAAGGGTGTAGCATTGACCATCTACCAAAGGATTGCTTGTTGAAGCCTGCGGATCCGGCAGCACAAAAAACTAAAGCGCCCCTCAACTATGTTGAAGTGATTCCATCACCCACGACATCTGAGGAGGAGAACAAACTAGCATCGCTAAGAGTAGTGACTAGAGCCCAAGCACAAAAGAATGTCAAAGAGGTTGTTGAGAAACCCTTTGAGATTAAGGTTCTATCCAAAGATGGAAAAGAGAGAAAGAAATCAACTCGACGTAAACCACACAGCAAGGGGAGTAAGAAGTCGAAGGAGCAGAAGAGCTCTGATGGAGGAAACTCTATCCCAAAAGAGCTAGAAGGAATGTTGAAAACAAAACAAATCGGAGAGAAAACTCAAAATGAGCAAAAGGGAAAAGCATTCGTCGAGTCTGAGGAAAGCTCAGGAGGATCAGTCCTTGTGGACAAGGTATACGAGCCTTTAGATGCAGCGCTTCAAGTGTATAATAGTAGGATCACAGCTCTGACCGAGCTGCCTAAGAAGCTGTAAGAATATCCCAACCCTCGTGAAGCGACAATCAACTTGGCTATCCATAAGCAGTTGATTAGGGATACTCAGACTCTAATAGACAGCCCACCACCTATGTACACAAGAGGACCTGCTTCTTTGAAGCCTAACTTAGAGACAATACCAGAAGCCACGCCAAGCATGGAAAAGGGAAGTGAAGTTGTATCTCTACATTTCCCAGAAATGCCTGAAGGAGATGATTTACCTCATACCAATGCAGATGAGTCAAAACCATTGACTACCGCGGATTTTGGAGATGGAATTCCTAAAATAGAGGAAGCAGTAGCAAGGGAGATGTGGGAAGCGGTGCAAAAACAAGTTGAGGATCTAGCATCTTCTGACAAGTCACCACCGTTCTCTATAGTAGAATTCTCGAATCAAAGGGTTCAAGAATTAGATGCTTTATCTCTACCAGATGATGCTCAGACTGTTGTCTCAGCTCGGAGCAACAAGCTCACATGCAAGACACTGCCCTCATATTTAGGACTGTACGAAGCACATAGCCAAATCATGCGAGTACCATCAATGACACGACAACCTCATCAGGAACGAGACATAGGGAGTTTACAAGCTTTAATGTTGGCACCAGTTACGTGTACCCTTCCACTCGCACAGTTCTTAAAGCTTAGGCCAAGATTGTGGGGAGAAGTGGCTACACAATTAACTAAGCAAGGTTTGTGGAATCAGAACATCCAAGTTAAGGAGTTGTTGAAGGCAAAGGCTTCTGGGCTAATGCTTAAGCAAACAATTCCGGTTCCTGTGAACAAAGTTGGCAAGCATTGTGAAGACCATGAAGGAAATACTACGCTTCCTATGGAGATCAACAAGATTGAATCTATAGCTATTCTAAATAGCGGAGCAGGGGTGAGTATAGCAACAAAAACTATATGGAAAATGTGGGGAAAACCTGCAATTAGAAGTACAAGGATGAGTTTGCAATTGGCGACGGAAATCTAGAGAGTCCCATAGGATTGCTTGAGAATGTTTTAGTCAAGTCATGTGGCATTGAGTACAGACATACCTTTGCTATTGTAGACTTTGGCAAGAACACAAATTACGAAGTGATCCTAGGAAGGCCATTCATGCGCCAATTCAAAATGATTCAAGACTGGGGTTACAATTACTTGTACCTCAGACATGAGAATGTAACCACGAGGGTGAATATGAAAAACCATGCTTATCGAGATGTGATGCACTCTCCTATGGATGAGTTTGATTCCGCTTCTTCAGAAGCATCGGGAGCAACTATGTCTGAAGGAAGAGCTGATCTATGGATCTGTGGAGCATCTTGTCGAGACTTGCAACCTGGAAATGTTACCATAGACAGAAGTGTGACGAATGAGGCGTATATCCCTATACCTTTTCCTGAGAACTTGATAGATCCCTTAGAATGGAACCATGTTTTAGCTATACCATACACGCTTGTGCATTGCCAAGGCAAACACAGTTCTGTGATCCAGAAGGGTATGACATTATTCCCGTAAGAATGCTAAGACCAATCTATGCAGAGGAACCTCAAGAAGCCCCTAGGTATGAAGCAAACAAATCATTATTGCTAGGAGATATGGTATCTGTAGAGGAAGTATCCCCTCTTGAGTACAGCTCAGCTGACGAAGGAGATGAGGATAGATGCTTAGAATCATCTGATGGGAAGGATTCTGATGACGATGTCATAGTACCTGAATCAGAGTTAGAGAAGATAAGATTGTTGTTAAAGGGCAGAATGGTCTTACTGAGTATTCCTAGTGACAAACCGAAATGTAAGTTTTGCAAGAGTCACTGGAAGTTTCGCAAACAGGAAGGCAAGGAAAAGAGACAACAACAACAAAAAGAAAGAGAAGATGTGGATAAATGTGAGATCCCTCCCCACCGCGCAACACATTCGGGGTGCTAGCAGTGGAAGTAGCACATCTCGTGCGGGCCCAGGGGTCCCACATTCGGGGCCTCGCCCATGGATATCCGGACAAAGACTAATCCGTCGGTTTATCCAAAACCAAACCCAGAAAAACTTCCTTTACCCGGAAAGCACGGGCGATTCCACCAAGATGACTCTTTACTCTAACGTAGTCAAGACCATTGCTGATCAAACTGATCCGATTGCACCTATAAAGGTACTCGGTCAGATCAAGGAAGAAACTTGTACTTGGATCATTGGGATCAACGCTTTTTTCTCCATCAAGAGGCACAGCCATTGATTCCTATCCATAGAATAATTCCTATCCAGGATTTACTTCATCTATCGCAATAACAGAAAATGAGTCTCGATTTACGGATCCATCAGTCCAGCCTAACCCCATCCGATCCCATGGGTAAGCCAACCGCCCCCAACCACTGTAGTGATGGGATCCAATTTGGAATTTGGTTAGGTTTTGTCCCAGGTACCAAGGAAAAGATTTCCAAGGCCCCCTAGCCGGAAGTTCATGCAAACATAAAACTAGTCACACCACTTACACACCCAATATGAAATTGCCTTTTTCTCAGCATCAACTAGCTTTAAAACAATCCTTTAATAAAACCATTATGTCACTGATGACAATCCTCAAAGTCTCTGGTTGAATCCTTATTTCTAGTCATTCATTCATCGGTGTACTTATGGCATCATTGGCAACCAGAACGCTCACCACCTTTTCACTCAGGGGCCTTTTCCATAGTTCCTAGCTCATAGTAACCGGCAATATATTCACATAATAGAATGGAATCTCCATGGAAGATCAGCAAGATCAACCCACAGGTCCATATAAAAGAGCCATGGACTCATCTGTTGAGGACCAGCAAGGTCAATCAACCAGATCCATGCCCAGTTTCAAAAAACAACTCTTATTCCTTGTTCCAATATCTTCCACGATGCACGTGTGGGTATCTTCGGCGACCCAGAGCCCGAGCACCGTATGGTCAGCACCCTCTAGGATCCTTCGCAGGTGACCTAGCACTTCACTCATAGGCCGCTTCCTTGGTCCCTCATCCACCGTACCGGAAGCTCACCATTTAAATCGAACCGAGGCTGGTCAAGACCTCGATCGACCTTGCTACGCGAGACGTCCTCCATTGACTCTCCGTCAGCAGTTACAACTTATCAATTAGGTCTCCATGACCTTAATCCACAAGACGGTCAAATTGCTTCCCCAGCATTCTTGACATAAAACAGTCATTTACAAACAGTCACAAAATACAGTTTCTATATCAAACTCTCGTCTTTCCACATTATCCCTCCTCAATCCACATTACTTAATCCACATTCCATTCAATGTGTATTCATTTTCATCCATTTACTCATATCGACGACACATTATTTTCCATACGCATTCATGTTCATTATTCTACATTCACCTCCATGTTCGTACATCCACATCATACCTCCAATCCCACATCCACATACATACATCCACATCCGCATTCACACATATGCATATATCCACATGTCCATGCATACATCCACATACATACATCCACTTCCGCATTCACACATATGCATATATCCACATCTCCATGTATACATCCACATCCACATTTACATTCACATCCATACATCTACATCTACATGTATACATCCACATCTTCATGTATACATCCACATCTACATTCTCATTCACATCTATACATCTACATCTACATGTATACATCCACATCTCCATGTATACATCCACATCCACATTCTCATTCACATCCGTACATCTACACCTACATGCATACATCCACATCTCCATGTATACATCCACATCCACATTCTCATTCACATCCATACATCTACATCTACATTTCTCATCCACATTCTCATTCACATCCATACATCTACATCTACATTTCTCATCCACATTCTCATTCACATCCATACATCTACATCTACATGCATACATCCACATTTCCATGTATACATCCACATCTACATTCTCATTCACATCCATACATCTACATCTACATGCATACATCCACATCTTCATGTATACATTAACATCCACATTCTCATTCACATCCATACATCTACATCTACATGCTTACATCCACATCTCCATGTATACATCCACATCTACATTCACATCCACATCTTCATGTATACATCCACATCCACATTCTCATTCACATCCATACATTTACATCTACATGCTTACATCCACATCTCCATGTATACATCCACATCTACATTCTCATTCACATCCACATCTACATTCTCATTCACATCCATACATCTACATCTACATGCATACATCCACATCTCCATGTATACATCCACATCCACATTCTCATTCACATACATAAATCTACATCTACATGCATACATCCACATCTCCATGTATACATCCACATCTACATTCTCATTCACATCCATACATCTATATCTACATGCATACATCCACATCTCCATGTATACATCCACATCTGCATTCTCATTCACATCTATACATCTACATCTACATGCATACATCCACATCTCCATGTATACATCCACATCCACATTCTCATTCACATCCATACATCTACATCTACATGCATACATCCATTTCCTCATTTCCATTCATATAACCCCATATGCCTTCACATCTATTCTTTCACATCACATCCATTCTCGCCCTATCACAACCCATATACATCTTATCCCATCACATGCACTTCTTATCTCATCCCATACACATCTTATCATATCTTAACTCATCTTATCACATCCTAACTCATCTCATATGTATCTTATCACATCTCATCACATCTCATACACCTCTTATCACATATTAACTCTTCTCATATACATCTTATCACATCCTAACTCGTCTCATATGCATCTTATCACATCTCATCACAGCTCATACACCTCTTATCACATCCTAACTCATATTATCACATCCTAACTCTTCTCATATACATCTTATCACATCCTAACTTATCTTGTCACATCGTAACTCATCTCATATACATCTTATCACATCTTATCACATCTCATACATCTCTTATTACATCCTATCCCTTCCCATATCTATTTATAGAATACAAGGGAATTTTTATATTGATATAAGATTTCTTTACGCATCTAATTATGCATAAATTCCATTTAAGGAGACTAACACTTTCGAAATAAAAATCAATCTTTTATGCATCTTCCTATGCATAAATTCATTTTAAATTAGAATGACACTTTGAATTAAAATTCAATCTTTTATGCATCTTCCTATATATAAATTCAATTTAGATGAGAATCACACTTTTGAATTAAAATCAATCTTTTATGCATCTTCTTATGCATAAAATTCAAATGTGATAAAAGTAACACTTTTACAATAAAATAATTATTTTTTTTTGTAACATTTTTACAATAAAATAATATATTTTTTTCACATACCTCTATGCATGAAATTCAATATGATAAAAGTAACATTCTTATAATAAAATAATCTCTTTTTCTTTACAGTTTTATAATAAAATAATCATTTTTTTTCATACCTCTATGCATGAAATTCAATATGCTAAAAGTAACACTTTTATAATAAAATATTCATCTTTTATGCATACCTCTATGCATGAATTTCAATTATGCTAAAAGTAACACTTTCATAATAAAATATTTGTCATTTATGCATACCTCTATGCATGAAATTCAATTATTCTAAATATTCATCTTTTATGCATACCTCTATGCATGAAATTCAATTATGCTAAAAGTAACACTTTTATAATAAAATATTTGTCATTTATGCATACCTCTATGCATGAAATTCAATTATGCTAAAAGTAACACTTTTAGAATAAAATATTCATCTTTTATGCATACCTCTATGCATGAAATTCAATTATGCTAAAAGCAACACTTTTATAATAAATTAATCATTATAAAAACTTGATATTAATCAATTAACCATTCACCTAGGATAGAGAATGGTTGGTTTTGTTAGAAAAGAGAGGGAAATACCTTTTTGTAATGAGGTATAACATTTTTAGAGAAGACATAAAGCATAAGAACCATTAAAGTCATAAAAATCATAAAACAAGTGAAAAGAAGAATCACCAACTTACTAAAGACTTTGAAAGCTTTCCTTTGGCTTGGTGGTTTGAGGGTTCAACTCTTGTTTGAACAAGAGTGGCCAACCAATCTTTGGAAGAGGAAAATGTCAAAAACTAATGAATTATTAATAAATTCATAGTTCTTGACTTGGGTGAAACAGAGTAACGATGCCTTAAACACTATATTTTTTTAACAAAGGGGAGGCCTCTATTTATAGGAAAAATTGAGCTCCTAACCAAACAAACTGATTCTAGAATTTTCCAAGTCAGTTTGGTCAATTTTTGACCATTTTTAGATCAGTTAAGCTAACTTTTTGGAACTAGACTTGAATGAGGAGAGAGGACAAATGAAATATCTCAATTTTTTATGATAAAAAACTCAATTTGCCCATGTGAAGTAGGCGCCTCATTGAAGGCCGTCCCCTTCCTTACATATGTGTCAAAAATGGAATCGTTACACTCAAAATATCTCATATTTTGATATTACTCAGTTTTTTACTAATAAACCTTGTACATTTTCAACTCTTCATCTTATGTGAGCATTGAAGGGACTCCCCTTCCTTACATAGGTGTCAAAATGGAATCATTATACCCAAAATATCTCATATTTTTAATATTGCTCATAGTTTCTTACTAATAAACCTTGTACATTTTCAACTCTTCATCTTATGTGAGCATTTACTCATTTTTGGGTATCTTCTTTTACAAAATTGGATTTATCTCCTCCCCACACATGGATTGATCTTATTGGCCCAAAGGAACCTTAATTGGACCATAATCCAAAAATTTCTAGAAATCTAGACCCTTAGGCTAAGGTCCTTTATACCCATTTCTAATTAATTCCAATTGCACATTGGAAAGTTCTTTTTGAATTTCTGTTTCAGGGGAACTCATCTTAATAATATGAGAAATTTTTCTATCTAAAAATTTTAAAAATCTGAATATTCTCTCTCTAGAATATATTCTCTATCTAGGTTAAAACAGTTAGAAATAAGATCTTTTATATTTCTGAAGAGGGGATTGATTTACAGGGGAATATGCTGAACATTTTGAGAGGCTGGGGAGGAATCTTACATTCTCTCCCACTTGAAAAACGTGAGATGTCCTCATCTCGCAAACTGGGGTAATTTCGCAAGATGCACGAATATGAGACTAAGAGAAAATTTTTATTAAGATTAACCACCAAGAAAAGTCTCAAAGAGAGTAAGACTCAAGACAAGAACAAAGATTTCAACTTTATTCATTCTTGGAACATATACAGTAAAGATAGAAGAACTCTTTACAATTCCATAAGCCCATCCATCATATGGTCACAAAAGCAGCACTCACAGGCTGCACACGTATAAGGTAACTCATCTATGGGAATAATTCGGTTGGTTATTGCAGCACCTACCTCAGTGGTATGAGGTGATCTAACAAAAGGACCTCTAAGAGGCAAGCCAAAAACGGGATAAAGGCATATCTTCTAATGAGAAAGAAAACACGCTAGTAAGAAGACCCGCTCAGAAAACCCAACATGCCTTGATCTCATCACGCAGTAGTATCGGGGAGCCAAACCCAAAGCTTCAATAACCATAGCCAAGCGGACATTGTTACGAAAGTGCTGCTGACCCCATGGTGTTACCCTAGTTATGTCTTGATAGGTCCGCCATTTGGTCTGAGCTACAGAAGTTCCCAAGTGAGAGAAAAGTGAGCGCTCATACAGATCTATAAAATCCTTCTTCACAGACTCGCTTGCGTCTTGAAGGTGAGAAATCATCATGAATAAAACTAAGTCCTGTTGCCACGCCATGAAAGAGATTAAGAAAGAAATGAGATCGATGGAAGTAAGATTACTGCGAGCGACAAGTAAGAGTTACGACTTATATAAAAGAAGGAACTAGCATAACCTAGAAGCCAACGGGGTATCTTGCTACTGAAGTTTTACCGCTTCTTTCTATGATTTGGGTTTGGCACATATTTCTATAGAAGGCTTACATAAGATACATTATGAACTTTGAGATGAGGAGGTAAAAGAAGCTCGTAGGCTAAGTCACCTACTTTCTTTCAATTTAGATATGGCCCACGATATCTGGGGGATAACTTCTTATACTTCTCAAGAGATAAAGAACTTCTTTTGTGCCATACTCGAATGAAGACCATATCTGCTTCTTTGAATTCTCTGACTGTTCTCTTCTTATGTGCATACTGCTTCTGTCGATCCTGGGCAGCTTTTATATCTTTATGAATTGCTTGCATCAGCTGCTCCATGTCGTCAAGCATTTGATTGGTCATCTCGACCCCGATCAATGGGCCAGACCTAGCTAATGGAGTTAAGTAATCTTGTCCGAGACGAACCTTGATTAGGTTGGTATGAAGGAACTGGTCTCTGAATTTGGGTTCTTGACTTGTCATAGCAGGAGTCGGGCAGTCTTTTAATTGATGACCAAAACCTTGGCATCTAAAATGTCGGTTCTCACTTCTGAACTCTTCGTTCGGAATCCTTAAAATAAGTGGGATCCTAAGAAAATATTCTGGGAACAGAATCTTTCTTTTATCTTAGAGAGGGAATAATTATAAGATCAAAAAGGGAGGTTCTTACTCCTGTATACCTCGAAGGCTGGGGGAGGAATCTTACATTCTATCCCACTTAAAAAAGTGCGAGATGGTCCTCATCTCGCAAAGTAGAGGACAACTCTTTTTCTTAAGCTCCAATTTATTCTGGGGTTCCTTATATTCTGGTCAACCCAACAGAATACAGGGATAAATATCCTTATATAGAACTCATCATTAAATAGCAATTCATTCATATCATATCATTCATATCTTTAACACGATAATGGTTCATTAGACCGAAAAATTTCCTTCTGAACATTCCTCCACGGGAATTTCAGTTAAGCAAGTTCTCAATTTGTCATTCCTTAACTTGATCTACCGTGTCAAGTGTTAACAATAGCAATTTGACAGCACAATCTACTAATCTCATAGTGATTTGCTGAAATCATTATCATCTTTCTAGTTGTGAATATCATCAGAGGGACTCGTCCCATTCATCCTCATTGAGGATTTGCTCAGCTTATTACATTTCAACCAATTTTTCAGGAATCATCATTTTTCAATTCAGAATACTTCCATTTGAAGACCCAATTACTAAATTACGAATTTCCAATTTGAATATCAATTTGTGTGAATTATATCACACAATTACAACCTTTTTGTGCTTCTTGAAAAATTTTTTACATAATCAGTTGATCTTTATTAGACAATTCGCTCTGATACCAACTGTGAGATCCCTGTCCCCACCGCGCAACAGATTCGGGGTGCTAGCAGCGGAAGTAGCACATGTTGCGCAGGCCAGGGGTCCCACATTCGGGGCCTCACCCACAGATATCCAGAGGACAAGAGACTAATCCGTCGGTTTATCCAAAACCGAACCCGAAAAAACTTCCTTTACCCGGAAAGCACGGGCGATTCCACCAGGATAACTCTTTACTCTAACGTAGTCAAGACCATTGCTGATCAAACTGATCCAACTGCACCTATAAAGGTACTCGGTCAGATCAAGGAAGAAACTTGCACTTGGATCATTGGGATCAACGCTTTTTTCCCCATCAAGAGGCATAGCCGTTGATTCCTATCCATAGAACAATTACTATCCGGGATT
This sequence comes from Cibotium barometz, assembly GCF_041138505.1. Taxonomy (NCBI): domain Eukaryota; kingdom Viridiplantae; phylum Streptophyta; class Polypodiopsida; order Cyatheales; family Cibotiaceae; genus Cibotium; species Cibotium barometz. The sequence goes on from NC_141049.1 coordinate 26,882,106, forward strand.
TACTTCATCTATCGCAATAACAGAAAATGAGTCTCGATTTACGGATCCATCAGTCCAGCCAAACCCCATCCGCTGTAGTGATGGGATCCATCAGTCCAGCCAAACCCCATCCGCTGTAGTGATGGGATCCAATTTGGAATTTGGTTAGGTTTTGTCCGGAGTACCAAGGAAAAGAGTTCCAAGGCCCCCTAGCTCGAAGTTCATGCAAACATAAAACTAGTCACACCTTTTACACACCCAATATGAAATTGCATTTTTTTCTCAGCATCAACTAGCTTTAAAACAATCCTTTAATAAAACCATTATGTCACTGATGACAATCCTCAAAGTCTCTAGTTGAATCCTTATTTCTAGTCATTCATTCATCGGTGTACTTATGGCATCATTGGCAACCAGAACGCTAATCACCTATTCACTCAGGGGCCTTTTCCATAGTTCATAGCTCATAGTAACCGGCAATATATTCACATAATAAATTGGAATCTCCGTGGAAGATCAGCAAGATCAACCCACAGGTCCATATAAAAGAGCCATGGACTCGTCCGTTTTGAGGACCAGCAAGGTCAATCAACCAGATCCATGCCCGGTTTTAGAAAACAACTCTTATTCCTTGTTCCAATATCTTCCACGACGTACATGTGGGTATCTTCCACGACCCAGAGCCCAAGCACCGTATGGTCAGCACCCTCTAGGATCCTTCGCAGGTGACCTAGCGCTTCACTCATAGGCCGCTTCCTTGGTCCCTCATCCACCGTACCAGAAGCTCACCATTTAAATCAAACCAAGGCTAGTCAAGACCTCGGTCGACCTTGCTATGCGAGACGTCCTCCATTGACTCTCCGTCAGCAGTTGCAACTTATCAGTTAGGTCTCCATGACCTTAATCCACAAGACGGTCAAAATGCTTCCCCAGCATTCTTGACATAAAACAGTCATTTACAAACAGTCACAAAGTACAGTTTCTATATCGAACTCTCGTCTTACCACATTATCCCTCCTCAATCCACATTACTTAATCCACATTCCTTTCAATGTGTATTCATTTTCATCCATTTACTCATATCGACGACACATTATTTTCCATACGCATTCACGTTCATTATTCTACATTCACCTCCATATTCGTACATCCACATCATACCTCCAATCCCACATCCACATCCGCATTCACACATATGCATATATCCACATCTCCATGCATACATCCACATCCACATTCACATCCATACATCTACATCTACATGTATACATCCACATCTCCATGTATACATCCACATCTTCATTCTCATTCACATCTTTACATCTACATCTACATGCATACATCCACATCTCCATGTATACATCCACATCCACATTCTCATTCACATCCATATATCTACATCTACATGCATACATCCACATCTCCATGTATACATCCACATCCACATTCTCATTCACATCCATACATCTACATCTACATGCATACATCCACATCATGATGTATACATCCACATCTACATTCTCATTAACATCTAAACATCTACATCTACATGCATACATCCACATCTCCATGTATACATCCACATCCACATTCTCATTCACATCCATACATCTACATCTAAATACATACATCCACATCTCGATGTATACATCCACATCTACATTCTCATTCACATCCATACATCTACATCTACATGCATACATCCACATCTCCATGTATACATCCACATCCACATTCTCATTCACATCTATACATCTACATCTACATGCATGCATCCACATCTCCATGTATACATCCACATCCACATTCTCATTCACATCCATACATCTACATCTACATGCATACATCCACATCTCCATGTATACATCCACATCAACATTCTCATTCACATCCATACATCTATATCTACATGTATACATCCACATCTCCATGTATACATCCACATCTACATTCTCATTCACATCTATACATCTACATCTACATGCATACATCCACATCTCCATGTATACATCCACATCCACATTCTCATTCACATCCATACATCTACATCTACATGCATACATCCATTTTCTCATTTTCATTCATATAACCCCATACGCCTTCATATCTATTCTTTTACATCACATCCATTCTCGCCCTATCACAACCCATATGCATCTTATCCCATCACATACACTTCTTATCTCATCCCATACACATCTTATTACATCTTAACTCATCTTATCACATCCTAACTCATCTTATATGTATCTTATCACATCTCATACACCTCTTATCACATCCTAACTCTTCTCATATACATCTTATCACATCTTTACTCGTCTCATATGCATCTTATAACATCTCATCACATCTCATACACCTCTTATCACATCCTAACTCATATTATCACATCCTAACTCTTCTCATATACATCTTATCACATCCTAACTCATCTTGTCACATCGTAACTCATCTCATATACATCTTATCACATCTCATACATCTCTTATCACATCCTATCCCTTCCCATATCTATTTATAGAATACAAGGGAATTTTTATATTGATATAAGATTTCTTTACGCATCTAATTATGCATAAATTCCATTTAAGGAGACTAACACTTTCGAAATAAAAATCAATCTTTTATGCATCTTCCTATGCATAAATTCATTTTAAATGAGAATGACACTTTGAATTAAAATTCAATCTTTTATGCATCTTCCTATGCATAAATTCAATTTAGATGAGAATGACACTTTTGAATTAAAATCAATCTTTTATGCATCTTCTTATGCATAAAATTCAAATGTGATAAAAGTAATACTTTTACAATAAAATAATCATTTTTTTCTGTAACATTTTTACAATAAAATAAATTTTTTTTCATACCTCTATGCATGAAATTCAATATGATAAAAGTAGCATTTTTATAATAAAATAATCATTTTTTTTCTTTACAGTTTTACAATAAAATAATCATTTTTTTTCATACCTCTATGCATGAATTTTAATTATGCTAAAAGTAACACTTTAATAATAAAATATTCATCATTTATGCATACCTCTATGCATGAAATTCAATTATGCTAAAAGTAACACTTTTATAATAAAATATTCATCATTTATGCATACCTCTATGAATGAAATTCAATTATGCTAAAAGTAACACTTTTATAATAAAATATTCATCTTTTATGCATACCTCTATGCATGAAATTCAATTAGGCTAAAAGTAATACTTTTATAATAAATTAATCATTATAAAAACTTGACATTAATCAATTAACCATTCACCTAGGATAGAGAATGGTTGGTTTTGTTAGAAAAGAGAGGGAAATACCTTTTTGTAATGAGGTATATAATTTTTAGAGAAGACATAAAGCATAAGAACCATTAAAGTCATAAAAATCATAAAATAAGTGAAAAGAAGAATCACCAACTTATTAAAGACTTTAAAAGCTTTCCTTTGGCTTGGTGGTTAACTCTTGTTTGGACAAGAGTGGCCAACCAATCTTTGGAAGAGGAAAATGTCAAAAACTAATGAATTATTAATAAATTCATAGTTCTTGACTTGGGTGAAACAGAGTAACAATGCCTTAAACACTATATTTTTTTAACAAAGGGGAGGCCTCTATTTATAGGAAAAATTGAGCTCCTAACCAAACAAACTGATTCTAGAATTTTCCATAGTTCTTGACTTGGGTGAAACAGAGTAACAATGCCTTAAACACTATATTTTTCTAACAAAGGGGAGGCCTCTATTTATAGGAAAAATTGAGCTCCTAACCAAACAAACTGATTCTAGAATTTTCCAAGTCAGTTTGGTCAATTTTTGACCATTTTTAGGTCAGTTAAGCTAACTTTTTGGAACTAGACTTGAATGAGGAGAGAGGACAGATGAAATATCTCAAATTTTTATGATAAAAAACTCAATTTTTCCATCTGAAGTAGGCACCTCATTGAAGGTCGTCCCCTTCCTTACATATGTGTCAAAAATGGAATCATTATACTCAAAATATCTCATATTTTGATATTACTCATAGTTTTTTACTAATAAACCTTGTACATTTTCAACTCTTCATCTTATGTGAGCATTGAAGGGACTCCCCTTCCTTACATAGGTGTCAAAATGGAATCATTATACCCAAAATATCTCATATTTTTAATATTGCTCATAGTTTCTTACTAATAAACCTTGTACATTTTCAACTCTTCATCTTATGTGAGCATTTACTCATTTTTGGGTATCTTCTTTTACAAAATTGGATTTATCTCCTCCCCACACATGGATTGATCCTATTGGCCCAAAGGAACCTTAATTGGACCATAATCCAAAAATTTCTAAAAATCTAGACCCTTAGACTAAGGTCCTTTATACCCATTTCTAATTAATTCCAATTGCACATTGGAAAGTTCTTTTTGAATTTCTGTTTCAGGGGAACTCATCTTAATAATATGAGAAATTTTTCTATCTAAAAATTTTAAAAATCTGAATATTCTCTCTCTAGAATATATTCTCTCTCTAGGTTAAAACAGTTAGAAATAAGATCTTTTATATTTCTGAAGAGGGAATTGATTTACAGGGGAATATGCTGAACATTTTGAGAGGCTGGGGAGGAATCTTACATTCTCTCCCACTTGAAAAATGCGAGATGTCCTCATCTCGCGAACTGGGGTAATTTCGCAAGATGCACGAATATGAGACTAAGAGAAAATTTTTATTAAGATTAACCACCAAGAAAAGTCTCAAAGAGAGTAAGACTCAAGACAAGAACAAAGATTTCAACTTGACAAGAACAAGGATTTCAACTTTATTCATTCTTGGAACATATACAATAAAGATAGAGGAACTCTTTACAATTCCATAAGCCCGTCCATCATATGGTCACAGAAGCAGCACTCATCACAGGCTGCACACGTATAAGGTAACTCATCTATGGGAATAATTTGGTTGGTTATTGCAGCACCTACCTTAGTGGTATGAGGTGATCTAACAAAAGGACCTCTGAGAGGCAAGCCAAAAACGGGATAAAGGCATATCTTCTTATGAGGAAGAAAACACGCTAGTAAGAAGACCCGCTCAGAAAACCCAACATGCCTTGATCTCATCACGCAGTAGTATCGGGGACCCAAACCCAAAGCTTCAATAACCATAGCAAAGCAAACATTGTTACAAAAGTGCTGCTGATCCTATGGTGTTACCCTAGTTATGTCTTGATAGGTCCGCCATTTGGTCTGAGCTAGAGAAGTTTCCAAGTGAGGAAAAAGTGAGCGCTCATATAGATCTATAAAATCCTTCTTCACAGACTTGCTTGCGTCTTGAAGGTGAGAAATCATCATGGATAAAACTAAGTCCTATTTTGCCGCGCCATGAAAGAGATTAAGAAAGAAAGGAGATCGATGGAAGTAAGATTACTGCGAGCGACAAGTAAGAGTTACGACTTATATAAAAGAAGGAACTAGCATAACCTAGAAGTTAACGGGGTATCTTGCCACTGAAGTTTTACCGCGTCTTTCTATGATTTGGGTTTGGCACATATTTCTATAGAAGGCTTACATGAGATACATTATGAACTTTGAGATGAGGAGGTAAAAGAAGCTCGTAGGCTAAGTCACCTACTTTCTTTGAATTCAGATATGGCCCACAATATCTGGGGGATAACTTCTTATACTTCTCAAGAGATGAAGAACTTTTTTTGGGCCGTACTCGAATGAAGACCATATCTACTTCTTTGAATTCTCTGACTGTTCTCTTCTTATCTGCATACTGCTTCTGTCGATCCTGGGCAGCTTTTATATCTTTATGAATTGCCTGCATCAGCTGCTCCATGTCGTCAAGCATTTGACTGGTCATCTCGACCCCGATCAATGGGCCGGACCTAGCTAATGGAGTTAAGAAATCTTGTCCGAGACATACCTTGATTAGGTTGGTATAAAGGAATTGGTCTCTGAATTTGGGTTCTTGACTTCCCTGTGCCCTTGTCATGGCAGGAATCGGGCAGTCTTTTAATTGATGACCAAAACCTTGGCATCTAAAACATCGGTTCTCACTTCTGAACTCTTCGTTCAGAATCCTTAAAACAGGTGGGCTCCTGAGAAAATATTCTGGGAACAGAATCTTTCTTTTATCTTAGAGAGGGAATAATTATAAGATCAGAAAGGGAGGTTCTTACTCCTGTATACCTCATTCATATAACCCCATACGCCTTCATATCTATTCTTTTACATCACATCCATTCTCGCCCTATCACAACCCATATGCATCTTATCCCATCACATACACTTCTTATCTCATCCCATACACATCTTATTACATCTTAACTCATCTTATCACATCCTAACTCATCTTATATGTATCTTATCACATCTCATACACCTCTTATCACATCCTAACTCTTCTCATATACATCTTATCACATCTTTACTCGTCTCATATGCATCTTATAACATCTCATCACATCTCATACACCTCTTATCACATCCTAACTCATATTATCACATCCTAACTCTTCTCATATACATCTTATCACATCCTAACTCATCTTGTCACATCGTAACTCATCTCATATACATCTTATCATATCTCATACATCTCTTATCACATCCTATCCCTTCCCATATCTATTTATAGAATACAAGGGAATTTTTATATTGATATAAGATTTCTTTACGCATCTAATTATGCATAAATTCCATTTAAGGAGACTAACACTTTCGAAATAAAAATCAATCTTTTATGCATCTTCCTATGCATAAATTCATTTTAAATGAGAATGACACTTTGAATTAAAATTCAATCTTTTATGCATCTTCCTATGCATAAATTCAATTTAGATGAGAATGACACTTTTGAATTAAAATCAATCTTTTATGCATCTTCTTATGCATAAAATTCAAATGTGATAAAAGTAATACTTTTACAATAAAATAATCATTTTTTTCTGTAACATTTTTACAATAAAATAAATTTTTTTTCATACCTCTATGCATGAAATTCAATATGATAAAAGTAGCATTTTTATAATAAAATAATCATTTTTTTTCTTTACAGTTTTACAATAAAATAATCATTTTTTTTCATACCTCTATGCATGAATTTCAATTATGCTAAAAGTAACACTTTAATAATAAAATATTCATCATTTATGCATACCTCTATGCATGAAATTCAATTATGCTAAAAGTAACACTTTTATAATAAAATATTCATCATTTATGCATACCTCTATGAATGAAATTCAATTATGCTAAAAGTAACACTTTTATAATAAAATATTCATCTTTTATGCATACCTCTATGCATGAAATTCAATTAGGCTAAAAGTAATACTTTTATAATAAATTAATCATTATAAAAACTTGACATTAATCAATTAACCATTCACCTAGGATAGAGAATGGTTGGTTTTGTTAGAAAAGAGAGGGAAATACCTTTTTGTAATGAGGTATATAATTTTTAGAGAAGACATAAAGCATAAGAACCATTAAAGTCATAAAAATCATAAAATAAGTGAAAAGAAGAATCACCAACTTACTAAAGACTTTAAAAGCTTTCCTTTGGCTTGGTGGTTAACTCTTGTTTGGACAAGAGTGGCCAACCAATCTTTGGAAGAGGAAAATGTCAAAAACTAATGAATTATTAATAAATTCATAGTTCTTGACTTGGGTGAAACACAGTAACAATGCCTTAAACACTATATTTTTTTAACAAAGGGGAGGCCTCTATTTATAGGAAAAATTGAGCTCCTAACCAAACAAACTGATTCTAGAATTTTCCATAGTTCTTGACTTGGGTGAAACAGAGTAACAATGCCTTAAACACTATATTTTTCTAACAAAGGGGAGGCCTCTATTTATAGGAAAAATTGAGCTCCTAACCAAACAAACTGATTCTAGAATTTTCCAAGTCAGTTTGGTCAATTTTTGACCATTTTTAGGTCAGTTAAGCTAACTTTTTGGAACTAGACTTGAATGAGGAGAGAGGACAGATGAAATATCTCAAATTTTTATGATAAAAAACTCAATTTTTCCATCTGAAGTAGGCACCTCATTGAAGGTCGTCCCCTTCCTTACATATGTGTCAAAAATGGAATCATTATACTCAAAATATCTCATATTTTGATATTACTCATAGTTTTTTACTAATAAACCTTGTACATTTTCAACTCTTCATCTTATGTGAGCATTGAAGGGACTCCCCTTCCTTACATAGGTGTCAAAATGGAATCATTATACCCAAAATATCTCATATTTTTAATATTGCTCATAGTTTCTTACTAATAAACCTTGTACATTTTCAACTCTTCATCTTATGTGAGCATTTACTCATTTTTGGGTATCTTCTTTTACAAAATTGGATTTATCTCCTCCCCACACATGGATTGATCCTATTGGCCCAAAGGAACCTTAATTGGACCATAATCCAAAAATTTCTAAAAATCTAGACCCTTAGACTAAGGTCCTTTATACCCATTTCTAATTAATTCCAATTGCACATTGGAAAGTTCTTTTTGAATTTCTGTTTCAGGGGAACTCATCTTAATAATATGAGAAATTTTTCTATCTAAAAATTTTAAAAATCTGAATATTCTCTCTCTAGAATATATTCTCTCTCTAGGTTAAAACAGTTAGAAATAAGATCTTTTATATTTCTGAAGAGGGAATTGATTTACAGGGGAATATGCTGAACATTTTGAGAGGCTGGGGAGGGATCTTACATTCTCTCCCACTTGAAAAATGCGAGATGTCCTCATCTCGCGAACTGGGGTAATTTCGCAAGATGCACGAATATGAGACTAAGAGAAAATTTTTATTAAGATTAACCACCAAGAAAAGTCTCAAAGAGAGTAAGACTCAAGACAAGAACAAAGATTTCAACTTGACAAGAACAAGGATTTCAACTTTATTCATTCTTGGAACATATACAATAAAGATAGAGGAACTCTTTACAATTCCATAAGCCCGTCCATCATATGGTCACAGAAGCAGCACTCATCACAGGCTGCACACGTATAAGGTAACTCATCTATGGGAATAATTTGGTTGGTTATTGCAGCACCTACCTTAGTGGTATGAGGTGATCTAACAAAAGGACCTCTGAGAGGCAAGCCAAAAACGGGATAAAGGCATATCTTCTTATGAGGAAGAAAACACGCTAGTAAGAAGACCCGCTCAGAAAACCCAACATGCCTTGATCTCATCACGCAGTAGTATCGGGGACCCAAACCCAAAGCTTCAATAACCATAGCAAAGCAAACATTGTTACAAAAGTGCTGCTGATCCTATGGTGTTACCCTAGTTATGTCTTGATAGGTCCGCCATTTGGTCTGAGCTAGAGAAGTTTCCAAGTGAGGAAAAAGTGAGCGCTCATATAGATCTATAAAATCCTTCTTCACAGACTTGCTTGCGTCTTGAAGGTGAGAAATCATCATGGATAAAACTAAGTCCTATTTTGCCGCGCCATGAAAGAGATTAAGAAAGAAAGGAGATCGATGGAAGTAAGATTACTGCGAGCGACAAGTAAGAGTTACGACTTATATAAAAGAAGGAACTAGCATAACCTAGAAGTTAACGGGGTATCTTGCCACTGAAGTTTTACCGCGTCTTTCTATGATTTGGGTTTGGCACATATTTCTATAGAAGGCTTACATGAGATACATTATGAACTTTGAGATGAGGAGGTAAAAGAAGCTCATAGGCTAAGTCACCTACTTTCTTTGAATTCAGATATGGCCCACAATATCTGGGGGATAACTTCTTATACTTCTCAAGAGATGAAGAACTTTTTTTGGGCCGTACTCGAATGAAGACCATATCTGCTTCTTTGAATTCTCTGACTGTTCTCTTCTTATCTGCATACTGCTTCTGTCGATCCTGGGCAGCTTTTATATCTTTATGAATTGCCTGCATCAGCTGCTCCATGTCGTCAAGCATTTGACTGGTCATCTCGACCCCGATCAATGGGCCGGACCTAGCTAATGGAGTTAAGAAATCTTGTCCGAGACATACCTTGATTAGGTTGGTATAAAGGAATTGGTCTCTGAATTTGGGTTCTTGACTTCCCTGTGCCCTTGTCATGGCAGGAATCGGGCAGTCTTTTAATTGATGACCAAAACCTTGGCATCTAAAACATCGGTTCTCACTTCTGAACTCTTCGTTCAGAATCCTTAAAACAGGTGGGCTCCTGAGAAAATATTCTGGGAACAGAATCTTTCTTTTATCTTAGAGAGGGAATAATTATAAGATCAGAAAGGGAGGTTCTTACTCCTGTATACCTCATTCATATAACCCCATACGCCTTCATATCTATTCTTTTACATCACATCCATTCTCGCCCTATCACAACCCATATGCATCTTATCCCATCACATACACTTCTTATCTCATCCCATACACATCTTATTACATCTTAACTCATCTTATCACATCCTAACTCATCTTATATGTATCTTATCACATCTCATACACCTCTTATCACATCCTAACTCTTCTCATATACATCTTATCACATCTTTACTCGTCTCATATGCATCTTATAACATCTCATCACATCTCATACACCTCTTATCACATCCTAACTCATATTATCACATCCTAACTCTTCTCATATACATCTTATCACATCCTAACTCATCTTGTCACATCGTAACTCATCTCATATACATCTTATCACATCTCATACATCTCTTATCACATCCTATCCCTTCCCATATCTATTTATAGAATACAAGGGAATTTTTATATTGATATAAGATTTCTTTACGCATCTAATTATGCATAAATTCCATTTAAGGAGACTAACACTTTCGAAATAAAAATCAATCTTTTATGCATCTTCCTATGCATAAATTCATTTTAAATGAGAATGACACTTTGAATTAAAATTCAATCTTTTATGCATCTTCCTATGCATAAATTCAATTTAGATGAGAATGACACTTTTGAATTAAAATCAATCTTTTATGCATCTTCTTATGCATAAAATTCAAATGTGATAAAAGTAATACTTTTACAATAAAATAATCATTTTTTTCTGTAACATTTTTACAATAAAATAAATTTTTTTTCATACCTCTATGCATGAAATTCAATATGATAAAAGTAGCATTTTTATAATAAAATAATCATTTTTTTTCTTTACAGTTTTACAATAAAATAATCATTTTTTTTCATACCTCTATGCATGAATTTCAATTATGCTAAAAGTAACACTTTAATAATAAAATATTCATCATTTATGCATACCTCTATGCATGAAATTCAATTATGCTAAAAGTAACACTTTTATAATAAAATATTCATCATTTATGCATACCTCTATGAATGAAATTCAATTATGCTAAAAGTAACACTTTTATAATAAAATATTCATCTTTTATGCATACCTCTATGCATGAAATTCAATTAGGCTAAAAGTAATACTTTTATAATAAATTAATCATTATAAAAACTTGACATTAATCAATTAACCATTCACCTAGGATAGAGAATGGTTGGTTTTGTTAGAAAAGAGAGGGAAATACCTTTTTGTAATGAGGTATATAATTTTTAGAGAAGACATAAAGCATAAGAACCATTAAAGTCATAAAAATCATAAAATAAGTGAAAAGAAGAATCACCAACTTACTAAAGACTTTAAAAGCTTTCCTTTGGCTTGGTGGTTAACTCTTGTTTGGACAAGAGTGGCCAACCAATCTTTGGAAGAGGAAAATGTCAAAAACTAATGAATTATTAATAAATTCATAGTTCTTGACTTGGGTGAAACACAGTAACAATGCCTTAAACACTATATTTTTTTAACAAAGGGGAGGCCTCTATTTATAGGAAAAATTGAGCTCCTAACCAAACAAACTGATTCTAGAATTTTCCATAGTTCTTGACTTGGGTGAAACAGAGTAACAATGCCTTAAACACTATATTTTTCTAACAAAGGGGAGGCCTCTATTTATAGGAAAAATTGAGCTCCTAACCAAACAAACTGATTCTAGAATTTTCCAAGTCAGTTTGGTCAATTTTTTACCATTTTTAGGTCAGTTAAGCTAACTTTTTGGAACTAGACTTGAATGAGGAGAGAGGACAGATGAAATATCTCAAATTTTTATGATAAAAAACTCAATTTTTCCATCTGAAGTAGGCACCTCATTGAAGGTCATCCCCTTCCTTACATATGTGTCAAAAATGGAATCATTATACTCAAAATATCTCATATTTTGATATTACTCATAGTTTTTTTACTAATAAACCTTGTACATTTTCAACTCTTCATCTTATGTGAGCATTGAAGGGACTCCCCTTCCTTACATAGGTGTCAAAATGGAATCATTATACCCAAAATATCTCATATTTTTAATATTGCTCATAGTTTCTTACTAATAAACCTTGTACATTTTCAACTCTTCATCTTATGTGAGCATTTACTCATTTTTGGGTATCTTCTTTTACAAAATTGGATTTATCTCCTCCCCACACATGGATTGATCCTATTGGCCCAAAGGAACCTTAATTGGACCATAATCCAAAAATTTCTAAAAATCTAGACCCTTAGACTAAGGTCCTTTATACCCATTTCTAATTAATTCCAATTGCACATTGGAAAGTTCTTTTTGAATTTCTGTTTCAGGGGAACTCATCTTAATAATATGAGAAATTTTTCTATCTAAAAATTTTAAAAATCTGAATATTCTCTCTCTAGAATATATTCTCTCTCTAGGTTAAAACAGTTAGAAATAAGATCTTTTATATTTCTGAAGAGGGAATTGATTTACAGGGGAATATGCTGAACATTTTGAGAGGCTGGGGAGGAATCTTACATTCTCTCCCACTTGAAAAATGCGAGATGTCCTCATCTCGCGAACTGGGGTAATTTCGCAAGATGCACGAATATGAGACTAAGAGAAAATTTTTATTAAGATTAACCACCAAGAAAAGTCTCAAAGAGAGTAAGACTCAAGACAAGAACAAAGATTTCAACTTGACAAGAACAAGGATTTCAACTTTATTCATTCTTGGAACATATACAATAAAGATAGAGGAACTCTTTACAATTCCATAAGCCCGTCCATCATATGGTCACAGAAGCAGCACTCATCACAGGCTGCACACGTATAAGGTAACTCATCTATGGGAATAATTTGGTTGGTTATTGCAGCACCTACCTTAGTGGTATGAGGTGATCTAACAAAAGGACCTCTGAGAGGCAAGCCAAAAACGGGATAAAGGCATATCTTCTTATGAGGAAGAAAACACGCTAGTAAGAAGACCCGCTCAGAAAACCCAACATGCCTTGATCTCATCACGCAGTAGTATCGGGGACCCAAACCCAAAGCTTCAATAACCATAGCAAAGCAAACATTGTTACAAAAGTGCTGCTGATCCTATGGTGTTACCCTAGTTATGTCTTGATAGGTCCGCCATTTGGTCTGAGCTAGAGAAGTTTCCAAGTGAGGAAAAAGTGAGCGCTCATATAGATCTATAAAATCCTTCTTCACAGACTTGCTTGCGTCTTGAAGGTGAGAAATCATCATGGATAAAACTAAGTCCTATTTTGCCGCGCCATGAAAGAGATTAAGAAAGAAAGGAGATCGATGGAAGTAAGATTACTGCGAGCGACAAGTAAGAGTTACGACTTATATAAAAGAAGGAACTAGCATAACCTAGAAGTTAACGGGGTATCTTGCCACTGAAGTTTTACCGCGTCTTTCTATGATTTGGGTTTGGCACATATTTCTATAGAAGGCTTACATGAGATACATTATGAACTTTGAGATGAGGAGGTAAAAGAAGCTCGTAGGCTAAGTCACCTACTTTCTTTGAATTCAGATATGGCCCACAATATCTGGGGGATAACTTCTTATACTTCTCAAGAGATGAAGAACTTTTTTTGGGCCGTACTCGAATGAAGACCATATCTGCTTCTTTGAATTCTCTGACTGTTCTCTTCTTATCTGCATACTGCTTCTGTCGATCCTGGGCAGCTTTTATATCTTTATGAATTGCCTGCACCAGCTGCTCCATGTCGTCAAGCATTTGACTGGTCATCTCGACCCCGATCAATGGGCCGGACCTAGCTAATGGAGTTAAGAAATCTTGTCCGAGACATACCTTGATTAGGTTGGTATAAAGGAATTGGTCTCTGAATTTGGGTTCTTGACTTCCCTGTGCCCTTGTCATGGCAGGAATCGGGCAGTCTTTTAATTGATGACCAAAACCTTGGCATCTAAAACATCGGTTCTCACTTCTGAACTCTTCGTTCAGAATCCTTAAAACAGGTGGGCTCCTGAGAAAATATTCTGGGAACAGAATCTTTCTTTTATCTTAGAGAGGGAATAATTATAAGATCAGAAAGGGAGGTTCTTACTCCTGTATACCTCGAAGGCTAGGGGTCAATAAAGAAGACTTTATTCCACCTCCAACCTTTGTAGTAGGTAAGAACGAGTACTTGTACTACTTGGGGGCTGATGATTGCATCAAAGACGAGATGAAATGGAGATACGGCTTTCAATTAGGGCAAAAGCTAAACGAGAAGGAGAGTGACAACCCAAAGAAGAAGAGGAAAAGGAAACCGAAGCTAAAGTCTAAGGCTTCAGTGCATTCAGTCAAGACTAAACAAAGCACCATGACGAGGGTGGAGCATAAAGCTCTAGTGCAAGAAAGGAAGAGAATGCTAAAAGTAGCATGGTCTTCCATGAGTGATGACTCAAAGGAAGAAGAGGATACCACAAATATCCCCTCAAACTTCAAGAAATTCACCATACAAGATCGGAAAATAGTCTTGCAAACACCTATTCGATAGAAACCTGAGGAACCAGGAGTTTGCTATGATGGCCCTAAGGATGCCAAGAAAATAGACCTGGCAGAACCAAGCGAAGAGCCACGAAACGTGTGGATTGCCCACAGACTTAACCCAAGCGGAGGAAGAATTGCTAATCTCTACTCTGAGAGAGTATCGAGATATATTTGCTTGGAGTTACAAAGACCTTAAGGGGGTAGATCCAAAGATCTACCAACATACAATTCCCCTGCGAGAGGATGCCAAGCCGTCCAAGCAGCGTCCTTACACGTATAACGATAATTTTGCCAAAAAGATCAAAGAAGAGATTGACAAGCTGTTAGCGGCTGAATTTATTTATGAGATTGAACATACAGAATGGGTTTCACCGATTGTGGTAGTACCTAAGAAGCATGGAAAACTACGAGTATGTGTCAATCTAAAGAAAGTAAATGCTGCTACTGTCCGGGACCACTATCCGCTTCCACTCACTGATCATGTATTGGAGAGGGTAGCTGGTAAGAAGGCATACAGTTTTCTTGATGGATTTTCGGGCTACAACCAGGTATCTATTGATCCCAAGGATCAACACAAAACCGCATTTTGCTACAGAATGGGGAGTGTTTGCATATAGAGTCATGCCTTTTGGTTTGACTAACGCTCCAGCTACCTTTCAGAGGCTGATGAGCCATGCATTCAAAGAATACCTGCGATTATTTCTTGAAATATTCATGGATGACTTGTGTGTGCATTTTATCAACAAAGAAGAACATAGAGCATCTCAAAAAAATCTTTGAGAAATGCAGAGTGTATCGCATATGCCTTAACCTTGGTAAATGCAAGTTTATGGTTAGGCAAGGGAAGATTCTAGGCCACATTATGTCTAGGAATGGTATATCCACGGATGCGAAAAAGATAGCTGTTATTGTTGAGCTACCTAGACCTTACAATGCAAAAGGGGTACAAGTTTTCATGGGTCATTGTGGCTACTATCGTAGATTTATCTACATGTACGCTGAAATAGCACGGCCATTGTACGCACTCCTTGTTGTATTTGAATGGACAGAGGATTGTGAAGAAGCCTTTGAAAAGCTGAAGAAAGTAGTGAGACGGCACCTATTCTCAGGTCGCCAGATTGGTATAATTTATTCCACATACATATAGATGCTTCGGCTTTTGCAATTGGCTGTATTTTAGCTCAACCAGGCGAGAACAAAATGGACTTTCCAATCTCATATGCTAGCCGCCAGTTGAAAAGTGCTGAAAAGAATTACACCACCACGGAAAGAGAAGGCTTAGTATGATCTATGGAAGCTATTGATGTCCACCCACTTGAGAATGCAGACATACATCCACCCCCAATACAAGACTAGCACTTGTACTCTCTTAATAAGAACTAGAAGCCAGGGCACTTTTTCCCATTGGGTTTTTCCCCTCGGCCAAATCCGGTGTTTAGCACCAATGTTTTTTATTTTTTTGTCTTTTTAATTTTCTTTCTGTTTAGTTTGTTTTGTCGGAATAAAATAGATACAAGCACCAAACTACATCTTCCGCTTCAGTACCGCAACTGACAGTCATACAATCAAGTGCAAACAATTCTTCACCAACCAGCGCTTTAAAAGAAACAGGTGGACTCATGCCAATCTCTAGTGTTTTCTGTATTTTTCTTGTTGCTTAATTGTTTATAAATTTCACTTTACTAAGCATGGCAATATGCATCTCCTTTGGTCTAGAGTAGGGATAGCATTTTCGTAGCTTTAGACTTGATAGTGTAAGTTTAACCGTAATTGTTTTTACTCGTTTAGCAATACAAAGTAATTAGTGTTTTGTGCTAAAGGTAGAGTTCCAGACTTAGGACAAAGAGACTAAATTAATCATAGGACCGTCAGTGGGGATATCTTGCCCTTACTAGGACATTGCTTAGGGACAATCTAATAAACATTCCATAACAAAAATTGGCATGACAAAAATAAAAGAAAAGTGTATATGTTTGTGGCCTATTGCCTTGTTATTCATGGTAGGCGAGGGAGGTCTATACCTTTCCCAGACCAATGCCTTCTGTAGCAAGGAATAGCCATACCGCGGGTGCGCAAACATACTCTTGAAGAGAGCCCTGTCCAAAAAAAAAAAGGACAGAAAGGCACCAAGAGAAATGCTTGTCTAATCCAGGATGGTCGCCGTTGTGCTTAAAATATTAAACCTTAACACTAAGCAATATCAAGAGTCTGCCAATACATAATTCACATCCATACATCCACATCTCCATGCATACATCCACATCCACATTCACATCCATACATCTACATCTACATGTATACATCCACATCTCCATGTATACATCCACATCTTCATTCTCATTCACATCTATACATCTACATCTACATGCATACATCCACATCTCCATGTATACATCCACATCCACATTCTCATTCACATCCATACATCTACATCTACATGCATACATCCACATCTCCATGTATACATCCACATCCACATTCTCATTCACATCCATACATCTACATCTACATGCATACATCCACATCATGATGTATACATCCACATCTACATTCTCATTCACATCCATACATCTACATCTACATGCATACATCCACATCTCCATGTATACATCCACATCTACATTCTCATTAACATCTATACATCTACATCTACATGCATACATCCACATCTCCATGTATACATCCACATCCACATTCTCATTAACATCCATACATCTACATCTACATACATACATCCACATCTCCATGTATACATCCACATCCACATTCTCATTCACATCCATACATCTACATCTACATGCATACATCCACATCTCCATGTATACATCCACATCCACATTCTCATTCACATCCATACATCTACATCTACATGCATACATCCACATCTCCATGTATACATTCACATCCACATTCTCATTCACATCCATACATCTACATCTACATGCATACATCCACATCTCCACGTATACATCCACATCGACATTCTCATTCACATCCATACATCTACATCTACATGCATACATCCACATCTCCACGTATACATCCACATCGACATTCTCATTCACATCCATACATCTACATCTACATGCATACATCCACATCTCCATGTATACATCCACATCGACATTCTCATTCACATCCATACATCTACATCTACATGCATACATCCACATCTCCATGTATACATCCACATCCACATTCTCATTCACATCCATACATCTATATCTACATGCATACATCCACATCTCCATGTATACATCCACATCTGCATTCTCATTCACATCTATACATCTACATCTACATGCATACATCCACATCTCCATGTATACATCCACATCCACATTCTCATTCACATCCATACATCTACATCTACATGCATACATCCATTTCCTCATTTCCATTCATATAACCCCATACGCCTTCACATCTATTCTTTTACATCACATCCATTCTCGCCCTATCACAACCCATATGCATCTTATCCCATCACATACACTTCTTATCTCATCCCATACACATCTTAACTCATCTTATCACATCCTAACTCATCTCATATGTATCTTATCACATCTCATCACATCTCATACACCTCTTATCACATCCTAACTCATCTTATCACATCCTAACTCTTCTCATATACATCTTATCAAATCCTAACTCGTCTCATATGCATCTTATCACATCTCATCACATCTCATACACCTCTTATCACATCCTAACTCATATTATCACATCCTAACTTTTCTCATATACATCTTATCACATCCTAACTCATCTTGTCACATCGTAACTCATCTCATATACATCTTATCACATCTCATACATCTCTTATCACATCCTATCCCTTCCCATATCTATTTATAGAATACAAGGGAATTTTTATATTGATATAAGATTTCTTTACGCATCTAATTATGCATAAATTCCATTTAAGGAGACTAACACTTTCGAAGTAAAAATCAATCTTTTATGCATCTTCCTATGCATAAATTCATTTTAAATGAGAATGACACTTTGAATTAAAATTCAATCTTTTATGCATCTTCCTATGCATAAATTCAATTTAGCTGAGAATGACACTTTTGAATTGAAATCAATCTTTTATGCATCTTCTTATGCATAAAATTCAAATGTGATAAAAGTAACACTTTTACAATAAAATAATCATTTTTTTCTGTAATATTTTTACAATAAAATAATATTTTTTCTTCACATACCTCTATGCATGAAATTCAATATGATAAAAGTAACATTTTTTTAATAAAATAATCATTTTTTTCTTTACAGTTTTACAATAAAATAATCATTTTTCTTCATACCTCTATGCATAAAATTCAATATGCTAAAAGTAACACTTTTATAATAAAATATTCATCTTTTATGCATACCTCTATGCATGAATTTCAATTATGCTAAAAGTAACACTTTTATAATAAAATATTCGTCATTTATGCATACCTCTATGCATGAAATTCAATTATGCTAAAAGTAACACTTTTATAATAAAATATTCGTCATTTATGCATACCTCTATGCATGAAATTCAATTATGCTAAAAGTAACACTTTTATAATAAAATATTCATCTTTTATGCATACCTCTATGCATGAAATTCAATTATGCTAAAAGTAACACTTTTATAATAAATTAATCATTATAAAAACTTGACATTAATCAATTAACCATTCACCTAGGATAGAGAATGGTTGGTTTTGTTAGAAAAGAGAGGGAAATACCTTTTTGTAATGAGGTATAACATTTTTAGAGAAGACATAAAGCATAAGAACCATTAAAGTCATAAAAATCATAAAATAAGTGAAAAGAAGAATCACCAACTTACTAAAGACTTTGAAAGCTTTCCTTTGGCTTGGTGGTTTGAGGGTTCAACTCTTGTTTGGACAAGAGTGGCCAACCAATCCTTGGAAGAGGGAAATGTCAAAAACTAATGAATTATTAATAAATTCATAGTTCTTGACTTGGGTGAAACAGAGTAACAATGCCTTAAACACTATATTTTTTTAACAAAGGGGAGGCCTCTATTTATAGGAAAAATTGAGCTCCTAACCAAACAAACTGATTCTAGAATTTTCCAAGTCACTTTGGTCAATTTTTGACCATTTTTAGGTCAGTTAAGCTAACTTTTTGGAACTAGACTTGAATGAGGAGAGAGGACAGATGAAATATCTCAAATTTTTATGATAAAAAACTCAATTTGCCCATGTGAAGTAGGCGCCTCATTGAAGGTCGTCCCCTTCCTTACATATGTGTCAAAAATGAAATCATTATACTCAAAATATCTCATATTTTGATATTACTCATAGTTGTTTACTAATAAACCTTGTACATTTTCAACTCTTCATCTTATGTGAGCATTGAAGGGACTCCCCTTCCTTACATAGGTGTCAAAATGGAATCATTATACCCAAAATATCTCATATTTTTAATATTGCTCATAGTTACTAATAAACCTTGTACATTTTCAACTCTTCATGTTATGTGAGCATTTACTCATTTTTGGGTATCTTCTTTTACAAAATTGGATTTATCTCCTCCCCACACATGGATTGATCCTATTGGCCCAAAGGAACCTTAATTGGACCATAATCCAAAAATTTCTAAAAATCTAGACCCTTAGGCTAAGGTCCTTTATACCCATTTCTAATTGCCGGAGCACCGTATGGTCAGCACCCTCTAGGATCCTTCGCAGGTGACCTAGCGCTTCACTCATAGACCGCTTCCTTGGTCCCTCATCCACCGTACCGGAAGCTCACCATTTAAATCGAACCAAGGCTGGTCAAGACCTCGGTCGACCTTGCTACGCGAGACGTCCTCCATTGACTCTCCGTCAGCAGTTGCAACTTATCAGTTAGGTCTCCATGACCTTAATCCACAAGACGGTCAAAATGCTTCCCCAGCATTCTTGACATAAAACAGTCATTTACAAACAGTCACAAAATACAGTTTCTATATCGAACTCTTGTCTTACCACATTATCCCTCCTCAATCCACATTACTTAATCCACATTCCATTCAATGTGTTCATTTTCATCCATTCACTCATATCGACAACACATTATTTTCCATACGCATTCACGTTCATTATTCTACATTCACCTCCATGTTCGTACATCCACATCATACCTCCAATCCCACATCCACATACATACATCCACATCCGCATTCACACATATGCATATATCCACATCTCCATGCATACATCCACATCCACATTCACATCCATACATCTACATCTACATGTATACATCCACATCTCCATGTATACATCCACATCTTCATTCTCATTCACATCTATACATCTACATCTACATGCATACATCCACATCTCCATGTATACATCCACATCCACATTCTCATTCACATCCATACATCTACATCTACATGCATACATCCACATCTCCATGTATACATCCACATCCACATTCTCATTCACATCCATACATCTACATCTACATGCATACATCCACATCATGATGTATACATCCACATCTACATTCTCATTCACATCCGTACATCTACATCTACATGCATACATCCACATCTCCATGTATACATCCACATCCACATTCTCATTAACATCTATACATCTACATCTACATGCATACATCCATGTATACATCCACATCCACATTCTCATTCACATCCATACATCTACATCTACATACATACATCCACATCTCCATGTATACATCCATATCTACATTCTCATTCACATCCATACATCTACATCTACATGCATACATCCACATCTCCATGTATACATCCACATCTACATTCTCATTCACATCCATACATCTACATCTACATGCATACATCCACATCTCCATGTATACATCCACATCCACATTCTCATTCACATCCATACATCTATATCTACATGCTTACATCCACATCTCCATGTATACATCCACATCTACCTTCTCATTCACATCCATACATCTATATCTACATGCATACATCCACATCTCCATGTATACATCCACATCCACATTCTCATTCACATCCACACATCTACATCTACATGCATACATCCATTTTCTCATTTCCATTCATATAACCCCATATGCCTTCACATCTACTCTTTTACATCACATCCATTCTCGCCCTATCACAACCCATATGCATCTTATCCCATCACATACACTTCTTATCTCTTCCCATACACATCTTATTACATCTTAACTCATCTTATCACATCCTAACTCATCTCATATGTATCTTATCACATCTCATCACATCTCATACACCTCTTATCACATTCTAACTCATCTTATCACATCCTAACTCTTCTCATATACATCTTATCACATTCTAACTCCTCTCATATGCATCTTATCACATCTCATCACATCTCATACACCTCTTATCACATCCTAACTCATATTATCACATCCTAACTCTTCTCATATACATCTTATCACATCCTAACTCATCTTGTCACATCGTAACTCATCTCATATACATCTTATCACATCTTATCACATCTCATACATCTCTTATCACATCCTATCCCTTCCCATATCTATTTATAGAATACAAGGAAATTTTTTTATTGATATAAGATTTCTTTATGCATCTAATTATGCATAAATTCCATTTAGGGGACTAACAATTTCGAAATAAAAGTCAATCTTTTATGCATCTTCCTATGCATAAATTTAATTTACATGAGAATGACACTTTTGAATCAAAATCAATCTTTTATGCATCTTCTTATGCATAAAATTCAAATGTGATAAAAGTAACACTTTTACAATAAAATAATCATTTTTTAATGTAACATTTGTACAATAAAATAATATTTTTTTTTCACATACCTCTATGCATGAAATTCAATATGATAAAAGTAACATTTTTATAATAAAATAATTAATTTTTTTCTCTTTACAGTTTTATAATAAAATAATCTTTTTTTTTCATACCTCTATGCATGAAATTCAATATGCTAAAAGTAACACTTTTATAATAAAATATTCATCTTTTATGCATACCTCTATGCATGAATTTCAATTATGCTAAAAGTAATACTTTTATAATAAAATATTCGTCATTTATGCATACCTCTATGCATGAAATTCAATTATGCTAAAAGTAACACTTTTATAATAAAATATTCGTCATTTATGCATACCTCTATGCATGAAATTCAATTATGCTAAAAGTAACACTTTTATAATAAAATATTCATCTTTTATGCATACCTCTATGCATGAAATTCAATTATGCTAAAAGTAACACTTTTATAATAAATTAATCATTATAAAAACTTGATATTAATCAATTAACCATTCACCTAGGATAGAGAATGATTGGTTTTGTTAGAAAAAAGAGAGAAATACCTTTGTGTAATGAGGTATAACATTTTTAGAGAAGACATAAAGCATAAGAGCCATTAAAGTCATAAAAATCATAAAATAAGTGAAAAGAAGAATCACCAACTTACTAAAGACTTTGAAAGCTTTCCTTTGGCTTGGTGGTTTGAGGGTTCAACTCTTGTTTGGACAAGAGTGGCCAACCAATCCTTGGAAGAGGGAAATGTCAAAAACTAATGAATTATTAATAAACTCATAGTTGTTGACTTGGATGAAACAGAGTAACAATGCCTTAAACACTATATTTTTTTAACAAAGGGGAGGCCTCTATTTATAGGAAAAATTGAGCTCCTAACCAAACAAACTGATTCTAGAATTTTCCAAGTCAGTTTGGTCAATTTTTGACCATTTTTAGGTCAGTTAAGCTAACTTTTTGGAACTAGACTTGAATGAGGAGAGAGGACAGATGAAATATCTCAAATTTTTATGATAAAAAACTCAATTTGCCCATGTGAAGTAGGCGCCTCATTGAAGGCCGTCCCCTTCCTTACATATGTGTCAAAAATGAAATCATTATACTCAAAATATCTCATATTTTGATATTACTCATAGTTGTTTACTAATAAACCTTGTACATTTTCAACTCTTCATCTTATGTGAGCATTGAAGGGACTCCCCTTCCTTACATAGGTGTCAAAATGGAATCATTATACCCAAAATATCTCATATTTTTAATATTGCTCATAGTTACTAATAAACCTTGTACATTTTCAACTCTTCATGTTATGTGAGCATTTACTCATTTTTGGGTATCTTCTTTTACAAAATTGGATTTATCTCCTCCCCACACATGGATTGATCCTATTGGCCCAAAGGAACCTTAATTGGACCATAATCCAAAAATTTCTAAAATACTAGACCCTTAGGCTAAGGTCCTTTATACCCATTTCTAATTAATTCCAATTGCACATTGGAAAGTACTTTTTGAAATTCTGTTTCAGGGGAACTCATCTTAATAATATGAGAAATTTTTCTATCTAAAAATTTTAAAAATCTGAATATTCTATCTCTAGAATATATTCTCTCTCTAGGTTAAAACAGTTAGAAATAAGATCTTTTATATTTCTGAAGAGGGAATTGATTTACAGAATTTTTATTAAGATTAACCACCAAGAAAAGTCTCAAAGAGAGTAAGACTCAAGATAAGAACAAAGATTTCAACTTTATTCATTCTTGGAACATATACAGTAAAGATAGAAGAACTCTTTACAATTCCATAAGCCCATCCATCATATGGTCACAAAAGCACCACTCACAGGTTGCACACGTATAAGGTAACTTATCTATGGGAATAATTCAGTTGGTTATTGCAGCACCTACCTCAGTGGTATGAGGTGATCTAACAAAAGGACCTCTGAGAGGCAAGCCAAAAACGGGATAAAGGCATATCTTCTGAGATGAGGAAGAAAACACGCTAGTAAGAAGACCCGCTCAGAAAACCCAACATGCCTTGATCTAATCACGCAGTAGTATCGGGGACCCAAACCCAAAGCTTCAATAACCATAGCCAAGTGGACATTGTTACGAAAGTGCTGCTGACCCCATGGTGTTACCCTAGTTATGTCTTGATAGGTCCGCCATTTGGTCTGAGCTACAGAAGTTCCCAAGTGAGAGAAAAGTGAGCGCTCATACAGATCTATAAAATCCTTCTTCACAGACTCGCTTGCGTCTTGAAGGTGAGAAATCATCATGGATAAAACTAAGTCCTGTTGCCACGCCATGAAAGAGATTAAGAAAGAAAGGAGATCGATGGAAGTAAGATTACTGCGAGCGACAAGTAAGAGTTACAACTTATATAAAAGAAGGAACTAGGGTATCTTGCCACTGAAGCTTTACCGCGTCTTTCTATGATTTGGGTTTGGCACATATTTCTATAGAAGGCTTACATGAGATACATTATGAACTTTGAGATGAGGAGGTAAAAGAAGCTCGTAGGCTAAGTCACCTACTTTCTTTGAATTCAGATATAGCCCACAATATCTCGGGGATAACTTCTTATACTTCTCACGAAATAAAGAACTTCTTTTGGGCCATACTCGAATGAAGACCATATCTGCTTCTTTGAATTCTCTGACTGTTCTTTTCTTATCTGCATACTGCTTCTGTCGATCCTAGGCAGCTTTTATATCTTTATGAATTGCCTGCATCAGCTAACTCTTTGTTCAGAATCCTTAAAACAAGTGGGCTCCTAAGAAAATATTCTGGGAACAGAATCTTTCTTTTATCTTAGAGAGGGAATAATTATAAGATCAGAAAGGGAGGTTCTTACTCCTGTATACCTCGAAGGCTGGGGAAGGAATCTTACATTCTACCCCACTTAAAAAAGTGCGAGATGGTCCTCATCTCGCAAAGTAGAGGACAACTCTTTTTTTTAAGATCCAATTTATTCTGGGGTTCCTTATATTCTGGTCAACGCAACAGAATACAGGGATAAATATCCTTATATAGAACTCATCATTAAATAGCAATTCATTCATATCATATCATTCATATCTTTAACACGATAATGGTTCATTAGACCGAAAAATTTCCTTCTGAACATTCCTCCACGAGAATTTTAGTTAAGCAAGTTCTCAATTTGTCATCCCTTAACTTGATCTACCGTGTCAAGTGTTAACAATAGCAATTTGACAGCACAATCCACTAATCTCATAGTGATTTGCTGAAATCATTATCATCTTTCTAGTTGTGAATATCATCAGAGGGACTCGTCCCATTCATCCTCATTGAGGATTTACTCAGCTTATTACATTTCAACCAATTTTTCAGAAATCATCATTTTACAATTCAGAATACTTCCATCTGAAGACCCAATTACTAAATTACGAATTTTCAGATTGAATATCAATTTGTATGAATTATATCACACAATTACAACCTTTTTGTGCTTCTTGATAAATTTTTGACATAATTGGCTTCTCAGTTGATCTTTATTAGACAATTCGCTCTGATACCAACTGTGAGATCCCTGTCCCCACCGCACAACAGATTCGGGGTGCTAGCAACGGAAGTAGCACATCTTGCGCGGGCCAGGGGTCCCACATTCGGGGCCTCGCCCACGGATATCCGGAGGACAAGAGACTAATCCGTCGGTTTATCCAAAACCGAACCCGGAAAAACTTCCTTTACCCAGAAAGCACGGGCGATTCCACCAGGATAACTCTTTACTCTAACGTAGTCAAGACCATTGCTGATCAAACTGATCCGACTGCACCTATAAAGGTACTCGGTCAGATCAAGGAAGAAACTTGCACTTGGATCATTGGGATCAACGCTTTTTTTCCCATCAAGAGGCACAGCCGTTGATTCCTATCCATAGAACAATTACTATCCGGGATTTACTTCATCTATCCCAATAACAGAAAATGAGTCTCGATTTACGGATCCATCAGTCCAGCCAACCCCATCCCCTGTAGTGATGGGATCCAATTTGGAATTTGGTTAGGTTTTGTCCCGGGTACCAAGGAAAAGAGTTCCAAGGCCCCCTAGCCGGAAGTTCATGCAAACATAAAACTAGTCACACCACTTACACACCCAATATGAAATTGCCTTTTTCTCAGCATCAACTAGCTTTAAAACAATCCTTTAATAAAACCATTATGTCACTGATGACAATCCTCAAAGTCTCTGGTTGAATCCTTATTTCTAGTCATTCATTCATCGGTGTACTTATGGCATCATTGGCAACCAGAACGCTAATCACCTATTCACTCAGGGGCCTTTTCCATAGTTCCTAGCTCATCGTAACCGGCAATTAATTCACATAATAGAATGGAATCTCCGTGGAAGATCAGCAAGATCAACCCACAGGTCCATATAAAAGAGCCATGGACTCATCCGTTGAGGACCAGCAAGGTCAATCAACCAGATCCATGCGCAGTTTTAGAAAACAACTCTTATTCCTTGTTCCAATATCTTCCACGACGCACGTGTGGGTATCTTTGGCGACCCAAAGCCCGAGCACCGTATGGTCAGCACCCTCTAGGATCCTTCGCAGGTGACCTAGCACTTCACTCATAGGCCGCTTCCTTGGTCCCTCATCCATCGTACCGGAAGCTCACCATTTAAATCGAACCAAGGCTGGTCAAGACCTCGGTCGACCTTGCTACGCGAGACGTCCTCCATTGACTCTCCGTCAGCAGTTGCAACTTATCAGTTAGGTCTCCATGACCTTAATCCACAAGACGGTCAAAATGCTTCCCCAGCATTCTTGACATAAAACAGTGATTTACAAACAGTCACAAAATACAGTTTCTATATCGAACTCTCGTCTTTCCACATTATCCCTCCTCAATCCACATTACTTAATCCACATTCCATTCAATGTGTATTCATTTTCATCCATTTACTCATATCGACGACACATTATTTTCCATACGCATTCACATTCATTATTCTACATTCACCTCCATGTTCATACATCCACATCATACCTGCAATCCCACATCCACATTCGCATTCACACATATGCATATATCCACATCTCCATGCATACATCCACATCCACAATCACATCCATACATCTACATCTACATGTATACATCCACATCTCCATGTATACGTCCACATCTTCATTCTCATTCACATCTATACATCTACATCTACATGCATACATCCACATCTCCATGTATACATCCACATCCACATTCTCATTCACATCCATACATCTACATCTACATGCATACATCCACATCTCCATGTATACATCCACATCCACATTCTCATTCACATCCATACATCTACATCTACATGCATACATCCACATCTCCATGTATACATCCACATCTACATTCTCATTAACATCTATACATCTACATCTACATGCATACATCCACATCTCCATGTATACATCCACATCCACATTCTCATTCACAACCATACATCTACATCTACATACATACATCCACATCTCCATGTATACATCCACATCTACATTCTCATTCACATCCATACATCTACATCTACATGTATACATCCACATCTCTATGTATACATCCACATCTACATTCTCATTCACATCTATACATCTACATCTACATGCATACATCCACATCTCCATGTATACATCCACATCCACATTCTCATTCACATCCATACATCTACATCTAGATGCATACATCCACATCTCCATGTATACATCCACATCTACATTCTCATTCACATCCATATATCTATATCTACATGCATACATCCACATCTCCATGTATACATCCACATCTACATTCTCATTCACATCTATACATCTACATCTACATGCATACATCCACATCTCCATGTATACATCCACATCTACATTCTCATTCACATCTATACATCTACATCTACATGCATACATCCACATCTCCATGTATACATCCACATCCACATTCTCATTCACATCCATACATCTACATGCATACATCCATTTCCTCATTTCCATTCATATAACCCCATACGCCTTCACATCTATTCTTTTACATCACATCCATTCTCGCCCTATCACAACCCATATGCATCTTATCCCATCACATACACTTCTTATCTCATCCCATACACATCTTATTATATCTTAACTCATCTTATCACATCCTAACTCATCTCATATGTATCTTATCACATCTCATCACATCTCATACACCTCTTATCACATCCTAACTCATCTTATCACATCCTAACTCTTCTCATATACATCTTATCAAATCCTAACTCGTCTCATATGCATCTTATCACATCTCATCACATCTCATACACCTCTTATCACATCCTAACTCATATTATCACATCCTAACTCTTCTCATATACATCTTATCACATCCTAACTCATCTTGTGACATCCTAACTCATCTCATATACATCTCATATACATCTTATCACATCTCATACATCTCTTATCACATCCTATCCCTTCCCATATCTATTTATAGAATACAAGGGAATTTTTATATTGATATAAGATTTCTTCACGCATCTAATTATGCATAAATTCCATTTAAGGAGACTAACACTTTCGAAATAAAAATCAATCTTTTATGCATCTTCCTATGCATAAATTCATTTTAAATGAGAATGACACTTTGAATTAAAATTCAATCTTTTATGCATCTTCCTATGCATAAATTCAATTTAGATGAGAATGACACTTTTGAATTAAAATCAATCTTTTATGCATCTTCTTATGCATAAAATTCAAATGTGATAAAAGTAACACTTTTACAATAAAATAATTATTTTTTTTCTGTAACATTTTTACAATAAAATAATATTTTTTTTTCACATACCTCTATGCATGAAATTCAATATGATAAAAGTAACATTTTTATAATAAAATAATTATTTTTTTTCTTTATAATTTTATAATAAAATAATCATTTTTCTTCATACCTCTATGCATGAAATTCAATATACTAAAAGTAACACTTTTATAATAAAATATTCATCTTTTATGCAAACCTCTATGCATGAATTTCAATTATGCTAAAAGTAACACTTTTATAATAAAATATTCGTCATTTATGCATACCTCTATGCATGAAATTCAATTATGCTAAAAGTAACACTTTTATAATAAAATATTCGTCATTTATGCATACCTCTATGCATGAAATTCAATTATGCTAAAAGTAACACTTTTAGAATAAAATATTCATCTTTTATGCATACCTCTATGCATGAAATTCAATTATGCTAAAAGTAACACTTTTATACTAAATTAATCATTATAAAAACTTGATATTAATCAATTAACCATTCACCTAGGATAGAGAATGGTTGGTTTTGTTAGAAAAGAGAGGGAAGTACCTTTTTGTAATAAGGTATAACATTTTTAGAGAAGACATAAAGCATAAGAACCATTAAAGTCATAAAAATCATAAAATAAGTGGAAAGAAGAATCACCAACTTACTACAGACTTTGAAAGCTTTCCTTTGGCTTGGTGGTTTGAGGGTTCAACTCTTGTTTGGACAAGAGTGGCCAACCAATCTTTGGAAGAGGGAAATGTCAAAAACTAATGAATTATTAATAAATTCATAGTTCTTGACTTGGGTGAAACAGAGTAACAATAGCTTAAACACTATATTTTTTTAACAAAGGGGAGGCCTCTATTTATAGGAAAAGTTGAGCTCCTAACCAAACAAACTAATTCTAGAATTTTCCAAGTCAGTTTGGTCAATTTTTGACCATTTTTAGGTCAGTTAAGCTAACTTTTTGGAACTAGACTTGAATGAGGAGAGAGGACAGATGAAATATCTCAATTTTTTTTTATAAAAAACTCAATTTGCCCATGTGAAGTAGGCGCCTCATTGAAGGCCGTCCCCTTCCTTACATATGTGTCAAAAATGGAATCATTATACTCAAAATATCTTATATTTTGATATTACTCATAGTTTTTTACTAATAAACCTTGTACATTTTCAACTCTTCATCTTATGTGAGCATTGAAGGGACTCCCCTTCCTTACATAGGTGTCAAAATGGAATCATTATACCCAAAATATCTCATATTTTTAATATTGCTCATAGTTTCTTACTAATAAACCTTGTACTCATTTTTGGGTATCTTCTTTTACAAAATTGGATTTATCTCCTCCCCACACATGGATTGGTCCTATTGGCCCAAAGGAACCTTAATTGGACCATAATCCAAAAATTTCTAGAAATCTAGACCCTAGACTAAGGTCCTTTATACCCATTTCTAATTAATTCCAATTGCACATTGGAAAGTTCTTTTTGAATTTCTGTTTCAAGGGAACTCATCTTAATAATATGAAAAAATTTTCTATCTAAAAATTTCAAAAATCTGAATATTCTCTCTCTAAAATATATTCTCTCTCTAGGTTAAAACAGTTAGAAATAAGATCTTTTATATTTCTAAAGAGGGAATTGATTTACAGGAGAATATGCTGAACATTTTGAGAGGCTGGGGAGGAATCTTACATTCTCTCCCACTTGAAAAACGCGAGATGTCCTCATCTCGCAAACTGGGGTAATTTCGCAAGATGCACGAATATGAGACTAAGAGAAAACTTTTATTAAGATTAACCACCAAGAAAAGTCTCAAAGAGAGTAAGACTCAAGACAAGAACAAAGATTTCAACTTTATTCATTCTTGGAACATATACAGTAAAGATAGAAGAACTCTTTACAATTCCATAAGCCCATCCATCATATGGTAACAAAAGCAACACTCACAGGCTGCACACGTATAAGGTAACTCATCTATGGGAGTAATTTGGTTGGTTATTGCAGCACCTACCTCAGTGGTATGAGGTGATCTAACAAAAGGACCTTTGAGAGGCAAGCCAAAAACGGGATAAAGGCATATCTTCTGAGATGAGGAAGAAAACACGCTAGTAAGAAGACCCGCTCAGAAAACCCAACATGCCTTGATCTCATCACGCAGTAGTATCGGGGACCCAAACCCAAAGCTTAAATAACCATAACCAAGCGGATATTGTTACGAAAGTGCTGCTGACCCCATGGTGTTACCCTAGTTATGTCTTGATAGGTCCGCCATTTGGTCTGAGCTACAGAAGTTCCCAAGTGAGAGAAAAGTGAGCGCTCATACAGATCTATAAAATCCTTCTTCACAGACTCGCTTGCGTCTTGAAGGTGCGAAATCATCATGGATAAAACTAAGTCCTATTGCCACGCCATGAAAGAGATTAAGAAAGAAAGGAGATCGATGGAAGTAAGATTACTGCGAGCGACAAGTAAGAG
The DNA here is from genome assembly GCF_041138505.1 of Cibotium barometz. Taxonomy (NCBI): domain Eukaryota; kingdom Viridiplantae; phylum Streptophyta; class Polypodiopsida; order Cyatheales; family Cibotiaceae; genus Cibotium; species Cibotium barometz. The sequence continues at coordinate 26,913,937 of NC_141049.1, forward strand.
TTACGACTTATATAAAAGAAGGAACTAGCGTAACCTAGAAGCCAACGGGGTATCTTGCCACTGAAGTTTTACCGCGTCTTTCTATCATTTGGGTTTGGCACATATTTCTATAGAAGGCTTACATGAGATACATTATGAACTTTGAGATGAGGAGGTAAAAGAAGCTCGTAGGCTAAGTCACCTACTTTCTTTGAATTCAGATATGGCCCACAATATCTGGGGGATAACTTCTTATACTTCTCAAAAGATAAAGAACTTCTTTTGGACCGTACTCGAATGAAGACCATATCTGCTTCTTTGAATTCTCTGACTGTTCTCTTCTTATCTGCATACTGCTTCTGTCGATCCTGGGCAGCTTTTATATCTTTATACCTCTATGCATAAAATTCAAATGTGATAAAAGTAACACTTTTATAATAAAATAATTATTTTTTTTCTGTAACATTTTTACAATAAAATAATATTTTTTTTTCACATACCTCTATGCATGAAATTCAATATGATAAAAGTAACATTTTTATAATAAAATAATCATTTTTTTTCTTTATAATTTTATAATAAAATACTCATTTTTCTTCATACCTCTATGCATGAAATTCAATATACTAAAAGTAACACTTTTATAATAAAATATTCATCTTTTATGCAAACCTCTATGCATGAATTTCAATTATGCTAAAAGTAACACTTTTATAATAAAATATTCGTCATTTATCCATACCTCTATGCATGAAATTCAATTATGCTAAAAGTAACACTTTTATAATAAAATATTCATCATTTATGCATACCTCTATGCATGAAATTCAATTATGCTAAAAGTAACACTTTTAGAATAAAATATTCATCTTTTATGCATACCTCTATGCATGAAATTCAATTATGCTAAAAGTAACACTTTTATACTAAATTAATCATTATAAAAACTTGATATTAATCAATTAACCATTCACCTAGGATAGAGAATGGTTGGTTTTCTTAGAAAAGAGAGGGAAGTACCTTTTTGTAATAAGGTATAACATTTTTAGAGAAGACATAAAGCATAAGAACCATTAAAGTCATAAAAATCATAAAATAAGTGGAAAGAAGAATCACCAACTTACTACAGACTTTGAAAGCTTTCCTTTGGCTTGGTGGTTTGAGGGTTCAACTCTTGTTTGGACAAGAGTGGCCAACCAATCTTTGGAAGAGGGAAATGTCAAAAACTAATGAATTATTAATAAATTCATAGTTCTTGACTTGGGTGAAACAGAGTAACAATAGCTTAAACACTATATTTTTTTAACAAAGGGGAGGCCTCTATTTATAGGAAAAATTGAGCTCCTAACCAAACAAACTAATTCTAGAATTTTCCAAGTCAGTTTGGTCAATTTTTGACCATTTTTAGGTCAGTTAAGCTAACTTTTTGGAACTAGACTTGAATGAGGAGAGAGGACAGATGAAATATCTCAATTTTTTTTGATAAAAAACTCAATTTGCCCATGTGAAGTAGGCGCCTCATTGAAGGCCGTCCCCTTCCTTACATATGTGTCAAAAATGGAATCATTATACTCAAAATATCTTATATTTTGATATTACTCATAGTTTTTTACTAATAAACCTTGTACATTTTCAACTCTTCATCTTATGTGAGCATTGAAGGGACTCCCCTTCCTTACATAGGTGTCAAAATGGAATCATTATACCCAAAATATCTCATATTTTTAATATTGCTCATAGTTTCTTACTAATAAACCTTGTACTCATTTTTGGGTATCTTCTTTTACAAAATTGGATTTATCTCCTCCCCACACATGGATTGGTCCTATTGGCCCAAAGGAACCTTAATTGGACCATAATCCAAAAATTTCTAGAAATCTAGACCCTAGACTAAGGTCCTTTATACCCATTTCTAATTAATTCCAATTGCACATTGGAAAGTTCTTTTTGAATTTCTGTTTCAAGGGAACTCATCTTAATAATATGAAAAAATTTTCTATCTAAAAATTTCAAAAATCTGAATATTCTCTCTCTAAAATATATTCTCTCTCTAGGTTAAAACAGTTAGAAATAAGATCTTTTATATTTCTAAAGAGGGAATTGATTTACAGGGGAATATGCTGAACATTTTGAGAGGCTGGGGAGGAATCTTACATTCTCTCCCACTTGAAAAACGCGAGATGTCCTCATCTCGCAAACTGGGGTAATTTCGCAAGATGCACGAATATGAGACTAAGAGAAAACTTTTATTAAGATTAACCACCAAGAAAAGTGTCAAAGAGAGTAAGACTCAAGACAAGAACAAAGATTTCAACTTTATTCATTCTTGGAACATATACAGTAAAGATAGAAGAACTCTTTACAATTCCATAAGCCCATCCATCATATGGTCACAAAAGCAACACTCACAGGCTGCACACGTATAAGGTAACTCATCTATGGGAGTAATTCGGTTGGTTATTGCAGCACCTACCTCAGTGGTATGAGGTGATCTAACAAAAGGACCTTTGAGAGGCAAGCCAAAAACGGGATAAAGGCATATCTTCTGAGATGAGGAAGAAAACACGCTAGTAAGAAGACCCGCTCAGAAAACCCAACATGCCTTGATCTCATCACGCAGTAGTATCGGGGACCCAAACCCAAAGCTTAAATAACCATAACCAAGCGGATATTGTTACGAAAGTGCTGCTGACCCCATGGTGTTACCCTAGTTATGTCTTGATAGGTCCGCCATTTGGTCTGAGCTACAGAAGTTCCCAAGTGAGAGAAAAGTGAGCGCTCATACAGATCTATAAAATCCTTCTTCACAAACTCTCTTGCGTCTTGAAGGTGCGAAATCATCATGGATAAAACTAAGTCCTGTTGCCACGCCATGAAAGAGATTAAGAAAGAAAGGAGATCGATGGAAGTAAGATTACTGCGAGCGACAAGTAAGAGTTACGACTTATATAAAAGAAGGAACTAGCGTAACCTAGAAGCCAACGGGGTATCTTGCCACTGAAGTTTTACCGCGTCTTTCTATCATTTGGGTTTGGCACATATTTCTATAGAAGGCTTACATGAGATACATTATGAACTTTGAGATGAGGAGGTAAAAGAAGCTCGTAGGCTAAGTCACCTACTTTCTTTGAATTCAGATATGGCCCACAATATTTGGGGGATAACTTCTTATACTTCTCAAAAGATAAAGAACTTCTTTTGGACCGTACTCGAATGAAGACCATATCTGCTTCTTTGAATTCTCTGACTGTTCTCTTCTTATCTGCATACTGCTTCTGTCGATCCTGGGCAGCTTTTATATCTTTATGAATTGCCTGCATCAGCTGCTCCATGTCGTCAAGCATTTGACTGGTCATCTCGACCCCGATCAATGGGCCAGACCTAGCTAATGGAGTTAAGTAATCTTGTCCGAGATGGACCTTGATTAGGTGTGTATGAAGGAATTGGTCTCTGAATTTGGGTTCTTGACTTCCCTGTGCCCTTGTCATGGCAGGAGTCGGGTAGTCTTTTAATTGATGACCAAAACCTTGGCATCTAAAACGTCGGTTCTCACTTCTGAACTCTTTGTTCAGAATCCTTAAAATAAGTGGGCTCCTAAGAAAATATTCTGGGAATAGAATCTTTCTTTTATCTTAGAGAGGGAATAATTATAAAATCAGAAAGGGAGGTTCTTACTCCTGTATACCTCGAAGGCTGGGGGAGGAATCTTACATTCTACCCCACTTAAAAAAGTGCGAGATGGTCCTCATCTCGCAAAGTCGAGGACAACTCTTTTTCTTAAGATCCAATTTATTCTGGGGTTCCTTATATTCTGGTCAATCCAACAGACTACAGGGATAAATATCCTTATATAGAACTCATCATTAAATAGCAATTCATTCAGATCATATCATTCATATTTTTAACACGATAATGGTTCCTTAGACCGAAAAATTTCCTTCTAAACATTCCTCCACGGGAATTTCAGTTAAGCAAGTTCTCAATTTGTCATCCCTTAACTTGATCTACTGTGTCACATCCATTCTCGCCCTATCACAACCCAAATGCATCTTATCCCATCACATACACTTCTTATCTCATCCCATACACATCTTAACTCATCTTATCACATCCTAACTCATCTCATATGTATCTTATCACATCTCATCACATCTCATACACCTCTTATCACATCCTAACTCATCTTATCACATCCTAACTCTTCTCATATACATCTTATCAAATCCTAACTCGTCTCATATGCATCTTATCACATCTCATCACATCTCATACACCTCTTAGCACATCCTAACTCATATTATCACATCCTAACTCTTCTCATATACATCTTATCACATCCTAACTCATCTTGTCACATCGTAACTCATCTCATATACATCTTATCACATCTTATCACATCTCATACATCTCTTATCACATCCTATCCCTTCCCATATCTATTTATAGAATATAAGGGAATTTTTATATTGATATAAGATTTCTTTACGCATCTAATTATGCATAAATTCCATTTAAGGAGACTAACACTTTCGAAGTAAAAATCAATCTTTTATGCATCTTCCTATGCATAAATTCATTTTAAATGAGAATGACACTTTGAATTAAAATTCAATCTTTTATGCATCTTCCTATGCATAAATTCAATTTAGCTGAGAATGACACTTTTGAATTGAAATCAATCTTGTATGCATCTTCTTATGCATAAAATTCAAATGTGATAAAAGTAACACTTTTACAATAAAATAATCATTTTTTTCTGTAACATTTTTACAATAAAATAATATTTTTTCTTCACATACCTCTATGCATGAAATTCAATATGATAAAAGTAGCATTTTTATAATAAAATAATCATTCTTTTCTTTACAGTTTTATAATAAAATAATCATTTTTCTTCATACCTCTATGCATGAAATTCAATATGCTAAAAGTAACACTTTTATAATAAAATATTCATCTTTTATGCATACCTCTATGCATGAATTTCAATTATGCTAAAAGTAACACTTTTATAATAAAATATTCGTCATTTATGCATACCTCTATGCATGAAATTCAATTATGCTAAAAGTAACACTTTTATAATAAAATATTCGTCATTTATGCATACCTCTATGCATGAAATTCAATTATGCTAAAAGTAACACTTTTAGAATAAAATATTCATCTTTTATGCATACCTCTATGCATGAAATTCAATTATGCTAAAAGTAACACTTTTATAATAAATTAATCATTATAAAAACTTGATATTAATCAATTAACCATTCACCTAGGATAGAGAATGGTTGGTTTTGTTAGAAAAGAGAGGGAAATACCTTTTTGTAATGAGGTATAACATTTTTAGAGAAGACATAAAGCATAAGAACCATTAAAGTCATAAAATTCATAAAATAAGTGAAAAGAAGAATCACCAACTTACTAAAGACTTTGAAAGCTTTCCTTTGGCTTGGTGGTTTGAGGGTTCAACTCTTGTTTGGACAAGAGTGGCCAACCAATCTTTGGAAGAGGGAAATGTCAAAAACTAATGAATTATTAATAAATTCATAGTTCTTGACTTGGGTGAAACAGAGTAACAATGCCTTAAACACTATATTTTTTTAACAAAGGGGAGGCCTCTATTTATAGGAAAAATTGAGCTCCTAACCAAACAAACTGATTCTAGAATTTTCCAAGTCACTTTGGTCAATTTTTGACCATTTTTAGGTCAGTTAAGCTAACTTTTTGGAACTAGACTTGAATGAGGAGAGAGGACAGATGAAATATCTCAAATTTTTATGATAAAAAACTCAATTTGCCCATGTGAAGTAGGCGCCTCATTGAAGGTCGTCCCCTTCCTTACATATGTGTCAAAAATGGAATCATTATACTCAAAATATCTCATATTTTGATATTACTCAGTTTTTTACTAATAAACCTTGTACATTTTCAACTCTTCATCTTATGTGAGCATTGAAGGGACTCCCCTTCCTTACATAGGTGTCAAAATGGAATCATTATATCCAAAATATCTCATATTTTTAATATTGCTCATAGTTTCTTACTAATAAACCTTGTACATTTTCAACTCTTCATCTTATGTGAGCATTTTTGGGTATCTTCTTTTACAAAATTGGATTTATCTCCTCCCCACACATGGATTGATCCTATTGGCCCAAAGGAACCTTAATTGGACCATAATCCAAAAATTTCTAAAAATCTAGACCCTTAGGCTAAGGTCCTTTATACCCATTTCTAATTAATTCCAATTGCACATTGGAAAGTTCTTTTTGAATTTTTGTTTCAAGGGAACTCATCTTAATAATATGAGAAATTTTTCTATCTAAAAATTTTAAAAATCTGAATATTCTATCTCTAGAATATATTCTCTCTCTAGGTTAAAACAGTTAGAAATAAGATCTTTTATATTTCTGAAGAGGGAATTGATTTACAGGAGAATATGCTGAACATTTTGAGAGGCTGGGGAGGAATCTTACATTCTCTCCCACTTGAAAAACGCGAGATGTCCTCATCTCGCAAACTAGGGTAATGTCGCAAGATGCACGAATATGAGACTAAGAGAAAAATTTTATTAACCACCAAGAAAAGTCTCAAAGAGAGTAAGACTCAAGACAAGAACAAAGATTTCAACTTTATTCATTCTTGGAACATATACAGTAAAGATAGAAGAACTCTTTACAATTCCATAAGCCTATCCATCATATGGTCACAAAAGCAGCACTCACACGCTGCACACGTATAAGGTAACTCATCTATGGAAATAATTCGGTTGGTTATTGTAGCACCTACCTCAGTGGTATGAGGTGATCTAACAAAAGGACCTCTGAGAGGCAAGCAAAAAAAGGGATAAAGGCATATCTTCTGATGAGGAAGAAAACACGCTAGTAAGAAGACCCGCTCTCAGAAAACCCAACATGCCTTGATCTCTTCACGCAGTAGTATCGGGGACCCAAACCCAAAGCTTAAATAACCATAACCAAGCGGATATTGTTACGAAAGTGCTGCTGACCCCATGGTGTTACCCTAGTTATGTCTTGATAGGTCCGCCATTTGGTCTGAGCTACAGAAGTTCCCAAGTGAGAGAAAAGTGAGCGCTCATACAGATCTATAAAATCCTTCTTCACAGACTCGCTTGCGTCTTGAAGGTGCGAAATCATCATGGATAAAACTAAGTCCTGTTGCCACGCCATGAAAGAGATTAAGAAAGAAAGGAGATCGATGGAAGTAAGATTACTGCGAGCGACAAGTAAGAGTTACGACTTATATAAAAGAAGTGTTGAAACAGGTGCAGCCGGCAAACACGCGATGACGCACGAGGCCCAACCGGCCGGGGGCTCCCCCTCCCTTCATCCCTATACCCACCATAAAGGTGGAGGGATGATGGGAAGGAGCCCCCTTATCTCTATTTATATTGTGCTTGGAGGAGGCTACATTAGCTTATGGGATATTCAACGAGAGGTCAACGACATGGCAGCCAGCGTATGAAGATGAAATTCCAACACCCTCCCGTCATCGAATGCTGGTGACACTCATCCATCATGACAGAGGCTCTACACCAGGACTTGGCTCAGAGGCACGAGGAGTTTAGGGTTCAGAGGCTCACAATTTTCGGCTTGACCCATGACTACACACGGTGACTACACACGGCTTGGCTTAGAGGTTCTACTGGCGGGCTTAGGCTCAGAGGCGCACCACTTTTGGCTTGTCCATGGCCAGGCTTGTACACACGGGGCAGCAACAGCAGCAGACGGCGAAGAGGATGGCGAGACAGGCTCTGATACCATGTTGAAACAGGCGCAGCCGGCAAACACGCGATGACGCACGAGGCCCAACCGGCCGGGGGCTCCCCCTCCCTTCATCCCTATACCCACCATAAAGGTGGAGGGATGATGGGAAGGAGCCCCCTTATCTCTATTTATATTGTGCTTGGAGGAGGCCACATTAGCTTATGGGATATTCAACGAGAGGTCAACGACATGGCAGCCAGCGTATGAAGATGAAATTCCAACAAGAAGGAACTAGCGTAACCTAGAAGCCAACGGGGTATCTTGCCACTGAAGTTTTACCGCGTCTTTCTATCATTTGGGTTTGGCACATATTTCTATAGAAGGCTTACATGAGATACATTATGAACTTTGAGATGAGGAGGTAAAAGAAGCTCGTAGGCTAAGTCACCTACTTTCTTTGAATTCAGATATGGCCCACAATATCTGGGGGATAACTTCTTATACTTCTCAAAAGATAAAGAACTTCTTTTGGACCGTACTCGAATGAAGACCATATCTGCTTCTTTGAATTCTCTGACTGTTCTCTTCTTATCTGCATACTGCTTCTGTCGATCCTGGGCAGCTTTTATATCTTTATGAATTGCCTGCATCAGCTGTTCCATGTCGTCAAGCATTTGACTGGTCATCTCGACCCCGATCAATGGGCCAGACCTAGCTAATGGAGTTAAGTAATCTTGTCCGAGAGACGGACCTTGATTAGGTTGGTATGAAGGAATTGGTCTCTAAATTTGGGTTCTTGACTTCCCTGTGCCCTTGTCATGGCAGGAGTCGGGCAGTCTTTTAATTGATGACCAAAACCTTGGCATCTAAAACGTCGGTTCTCACTTCTGAACTCTTCGTTCAGAATCCTTAAAACAAGTGGGCTCCTAAGAAAATATTCTGGGAACAGAATCTTTCTTTTATCTTAGAGAGGGAATAATTATAAGATCCGAAAGGGAGGTTCTTACTCCTGTATACCTCGAAGGCTGGGGGAGGAATCTTACATTCTACCCCACTTAAAAAAGTGCGAGATGGTCCTCATCTTGCAAAGTAGATGACAACTCTTTTTCTTAAGATCCAATTTATTCTGGGGTTCCTTATATTCTGGTCAACCCAATAGAATACAGGGATAAATATCCTCATATAGAACTCATCATTAAATAGCAATTCATTCAGATCATATCATTCAGATCACATTATTCATATCTTTAACATGCTAACGGTTCATTACACCGAAAAATTTCCTTCTGAACATTCCTCCACGGGAATTTCAGTTAAGCAAGTTCTCAATTTGTCATCTCTTAACTTGATCTACCGTGTCAAGTGTTAACAATAGCGATTTGACAGCACAATCCACTAATCTCATAGTGATTTGCTGAAATCATTATCATCTTTCTAGTTGTGAATATCATCAGAGGGACTCGTCCCATTCATCCTCATTGAGGATTTGCTCAGCTTATTACATTTCAACCAATTTTTCAGGAATCATCATTTTTCAATTCAGAATACTTCCATCTGAAGACCCAATTACTAAATTACGAATTTTCAGATTGAATATCAATTTGTATGAATTATATCACACAATTACAACCTTTTTGTGCTTCTTGATAAATTTTTGGCATAATTGGCTTCTCAGTTGATCTTTATTAGACAATTCGCTCTGATACCAACTATGAGATCCCTGTCCCCACCGTGCAATAGATTCGGGGTGCTAGCAGCGGAAGTAGCACATCTTGCACGGGCCAGGGGTCCCACATTCGGGGCCTCGTCCACGGATATCCGGAGGACAAGAGACTAATCCGTCGGTTTATCCAAAACCGAACCCGGAAAAACTTCCTTTACCCGAAAAGCATGGGCGATTCCACCAGGATAACTCTTTACTCTAACGTAGTCAAGACCATTGCTGATCAAACTGATCCGACTGCACCTATAAAGGTACTCGGTCAGATCAAGGAAGCAACTTGCACTTGGATCATTGGGATCAACGCTTTTTTCCCCATCAAGAGGCACAGCCGTTGATTCCTATCCATAGAACAATTACTATCCGGGATTTACTTCATCTATCGCAATAACAGAAAATGAGTCTCGATTTACGGATCCATCAGTCCAGCCAACCCCATCCCCTGTAGTGATGGGATCCAATTTGGAATTTGGTTAGGTTTTGTCCCGGGTACCAAGGAAAAGAGTTCCAAGGCCCCCTAGCCGGAAGTTCATGCAAACATAAAACTAGTCACACCACTTACACACCCAATATGAAATTGCCTTTTTCTCAGCATCAACTAGCTTTAAAACAATCCTTTAATAAAACCATTATGTCACTGATGACAATCCTCAAAGTCTCTGGTTGAATCCTTATTTCTAGTCATTCATTCATCGGTGTACTTATGGCATCATTGGCAACCAGAACGCTAATCACCTATTCACTCAGGGGCCTTTTCCATAGTTCCTAGCTCATAGTAACTGGCAATATATTCACATAATAGAATGGAATCTCCATGGAAGATCAGCAAGATCAAACCACAGGTCCATATAAAAGAGCCATGGACTCATCCGTTGAGGACCAGCAAGGTCAATCAACCAGATCCATGCCCAGTTTCAGATAACAACTCTTACTCCTTGTTCCAATATCTTCCACGACGCACGTGTGGGTATCTTCGGTGACCCAGAGCCGGAGCACCGTATGGTCAGCACCCTCTAGGATCCTTCGCAGGTGACCTAGCGCTTCACTCATAGATCGCTTCCTTGGTCCCTCATCCACCGTACCGGAAGCTCACCATTTAAATCGAACCAAGGCTGGTCAAGACCTCGGTCGACCTTGCTATGCGAGACGTCCTCCATTGACTCTCCGTCAGCAGTTGCAACTTATCAGTTAGGTCTCCATGACCTTAATCCACAAGACGGTCAAAATGCTTCCCCAGCATTCTTGACATAAAATAGTCATTTACAAACAGTCACAAAATACAGTTTCTATATCGAACTCTCGTCTTACCACATTATCCCTCCTCAATCCACATTACTTAATCCACATTCCATTCAATGTGTATTCATTTTCATCCATTTACTCATATCGACGACACATTATTTTCCATACGCATTCACGTTCATTATTCTACATTCACCTCCATGTTCGTACATCCACATCATACCTCCAATCCCACATCCACATACATACATCCACATCCGCATTCACACATATGCATATATCCACATCTCCATGCATACATCCACATCCATATCCACATTCACATCCATACATCTACATCTACATGTATACATCCACATCTCCATGTATACATCCACATCTTCATTCTCATTCACATCTATACATCTACATCTACATGCATACATCCACATCTCGTTGTATACATCCACATCCACATTCTCATTCACATCCATACATCTACATCTACATGCATACATCCACATCTCCATGTATACATCCACATCCACATTCTCATTCACATCCATACATCTACATCTACATGCATACATCCACATCATGATGTATACATCCACATCTACATTCTCATTCACATCCATACATCTACATCTACATGCATACATCCACATCTCCATGTATACATCCACATCCACATTCTCATTAACATCTATACATCTACATCTACATGCATACATCCACATCTCCATGTATACATCCACATCCACATTCTCATTCACATCCATACATCTACATCTACATGCATACATCCACATCTCCATGTATACATCCATATCTACATTCTCATTCACATCCATACATCTACATCTACATGCATACATCCACATCTCCATGTATACATCCACATCTACATTCTCATTCACATCTATACATCTACATCTACATGCATACATCCACATCTCCATGTATACATCCACATCCACATTCTCATTCACATCCATACATCTACATCTATATGCATACATCCACATGTCCATGTATACATCCACATCTACCTTCTCATTCACATCCATACATCTATATCTACATGCATACATCCACATCTCCATGTATACATCCACATTCTCATTCACATCCATACATCTACATCTACATGCATACATCCATTTCCTCATTTCCATTCATATAACCCCATATGCCTTCACATCTACTCTTTTACATCACATCCATTCTCGCCCTATCACAACCCATATGCATCTTATCCCATCACATACACTTCTTATCTCTTCCCATACACATCTTATTACATCTTAACTCATCTTATCACATCCTAACTCATCTCATATGTATCTTATCACATCTCATCACATCTCATACACCTCTTATCACATTCTAACTCATCGTATCACATCCTAACTCTCCTCATATACATCTTATCACATTCTAACTCCTCTCATATGCATCTTATCACATCTCATCACATCTCATACACCTCTTATCACATCCTAACTCATATTATCACATCCTAACTCTTCTCATATACATCTTATCACATGCTAACTCATCTTGTCACATCGTAACTCATCTCATATACATCTTATCACATCTCATACATCTCTTATCACATCCTATCCCTTCCCATATCTATTTATAGAATACAAGGAAATTTTTATATTGATATAAGACTTCTTTATGCATCTAATTATGCATAAATTCCATTTAAGGAGACTAACACTTTCGAAATAAAAATCAATGTTTTATGCATCTTCCTATGCATAAATTCAATTTAGATGAGAATGACACTTTTGAATCAAAATCAATCTTTTATGCATCTTCTTATGCATAAAATTCAAATGTGATAAAAGTAACACTTTTACAATAAAATAATCATTTGTTTTCTGTAACATTTGTACAATAAAATAATATTTTTTTTCACATACCTCTATGCATGAAATTCAATATGATAAAAGTAACATTTTTATAATAAAATAATCAATTTTTTTTTCTTTATAGTTTTATAATAAAATAAACATTTTTTTTCATACCTCTATGCATGAAATTCAATATGCCAAAAGTAACACTTTTATAATAAAATATTCATCTTTTATGCATACCTCTATGCATGAATTTCAATTATGCTAAAAGTAACATTTTTATAATAAATTATTCGTCATTTATGCATACCTCTATGCATGAAATTCAATTATGCTAAAAGTAAGACTTTTATAATAAAATATACATCATTTATGCATACCTCTATGCATGAAATTCAATTATGCTAAAAGTAACACTTTTATAATAAATTAATCATTATAAAAACTTGATATTAATCAATTAACCATTCACCTAGGATAGAGAATGGTTGGTTTTGTTAGAAAAGAGAGGAAAATACCTTTTTGTAATGAGGTATAACATTTTTAGAGAAGACATAAAGCATAAGAGCCATTAAAGTCATAAAAATCATAAAATAAGTGAAAAGAAGAATCACCAACTTACTAAAGACTTTGAAAGCTTTCCTTTGGCTTGGTGGTTTGAGGGTTCAACTCTTGTTTGGACAAGAGTGGCCAACCAATCTTTGGAAGAGGGAAATGTCAAAAACTAATGAATTATTAATAAATTCATAGTTCTTGACTTGGATGAAACAGAGTAACAATGCCTTAAACACTATATTTTTTTAACAAAGGGGAGGCCTCTATTTATAGGAAAAATTGAGCTCCTAACCAAACAAACTGATTCTAGAATTTTCCAAGTCAGTTTGGTCAATTTTTGACCATTTTTAGGTCAGTTAAGCTAACTTTTTAGAACTAGACTTGAATGAGGAGAGAGGACAGATGAAATATCTCAAATTTTTATGATAAAAAACTCAATTTGCCCATGTGAAGTAGGCGCCTCATTGAAGGCCGTCCCCTTCCTTACATATGTGTCAAAAATGAAATCATTATACTCAAAATATCTCATATTTTGATATTACTCATAGTTGTTTACTAATAAACCTTGTACATTTTCAACTCTTCATCTTATGTGAGCATTGAAGGGACTCCCCTTCCTTACATAGGTGTCAAAATGGAATCATTATACCCAAAATATCTCATATTTTTAATATTGCTCATAGTTACTAATAAACCTTGTACATTTTCAACTCTTCATCTTATGTGAGCATTTACTCATTTTTGGGTATCTTCTTTTACAAAATTGGATTTATCTCCTCCCCACACATGGATTGATCCTATTGGCCCAAAGGAACCTTAATTGGACCATAATCCAAAAATTTCTAAAATACTAGACCCTTAGGGTAAGGTCCTTTATACCCATTTCTAATTAATTCCAATTGCACATTGGAAAGTTCTTTTTGAATTTCTGTTTCAGGGGAACTCATCTTAATAATATGAGAAATTTTTCTATCTAAAAATTTTAAAAATCTGAATATTCTATCTCTAGAATATATTCTCTCTCTAGGTTAAAACAATTAGAAATAAGATCTTTTATATTTCTGAAGAGGGAATTGATTTACAGAATTTTTATTAAGATTAACCACCAAGAAAAGTCTCAAAGAGAGTAAGACTCAAGATAAGAACAAAGATTTCAACTTTATTCATTCTTGGAACATATACAGTAAAGATAGAAGAACTCTTTACAATTCCATAAGCCCATCCATCATATGGTCACAAAAGCACCACTCACAGGCTGCACACGTATAAGGTAACTCATCTATGGGAATAATTCGGTTGGTTATTGCAGCACCTACCTCAGTGGTATGAGGTGATCTAACAAAAGGACCTCTGAGAGGCAAGCCAAAAACGGGATAAAGGCATATCTTCTGAGATGAGGAAGAAAACACGCTAGTAAGAAGACCCGCTCAGAAAACCCAACATGCCTTGATCTAATCACGCAGTAGTATCGGGGACCCAAACCCAAAGCTTCAATAACCATAGCCAAGTGGACATTGTTACGAAAGTGCTGCTGACCCCATGGTGTTACCCTAGTTATGTCTTGATAGGTCAGCCATTTGGTCTGAGCTACAGAAGTTCCCCAGTGAGAGAAAAGTGAGCGCTCATACAGATCTATAAAATCCTTCTTCACAGACTCGCTTGCGTCTTGAAGGTGAGAAATCATCATGGATAAAACTAAGTCCTGTTGCCACGCCATGAAAGAGATTAAGAAAGAAAGGAGATCGATGGAAGTAAGATTACTGCGAGCGACAAGTAAGAGTTACAACTTATATAAAAGAAGGAACTAGCGTAACCTAGAAGCCAACAAGGTATCTTGCCACTGAAGCTTTACCGCGTCTTTCTATGATTTGGGTTTGGCACATATTTCTATAGAAGGCTTACATGAGATACATTATGAACTTTGAGATGAGGAGGTAAAAGAAGCTCGTAGGCTAAGTCACCTACTTTCTTTGAATTCAGATATAGCCCACAATATCTCGGGGATAACTTCTTATACTTCTCATGAGATAAAGAACTTCTTTTGGGCCATACTCGAATGAAGACCATATCTGCTTCTTTGAATTCTCTGACTGTTCTTTTCTTATCTGCATACTGCTTCTGTCGATCCTGGGCAGCTTTTATATCTTTATGAATTGCCTGCATCAGCTGCTCCATGTCGTCTGGTCATCTTGACCCCGATCAATGGGCCAGACCTAGCTAATGGAGTTCAGTAATCTTGTCCGAGACGGACCTTGATTAGGTTGGTATGAAGGAATTGGTCTCTAAATTTGGGTTCTTGACTTCCATGTGCCCTTGTCATGGCAGGAGTCGGGCAGTCTTTTAATTGATGACCAAAACCTTGGCATCTAAAACGTCGGTTCTCACTTCTAAACTCTTTGTTCAGAATCCTTAAAACAAGTGGGCTCCTAAGAAAATATTCTGGGAACAGAATCTTTCTTTTATCTTAGAGAGGGAATAATTATAAGATCAGAAAGGGAGGTTCTTACTCCTGTATACCTCAAAGGCTGGGGAAGGAATCTTACATTCTACCCCACTTAAAAAAGTGCGAGATGTTCCTCATCTCGCAAAGTAGAGGACAACTCTTTTTTTTAAGATCCAATTTATTCTGGGGTTCCTTATATTCTGGTCAACCCAACAGAATACAGGGATAAATATCCTTATATAGAACTCATCATTAAATAGCAATTCATTCATATCATATCATTCATATCTTTAACACGATAATGGTTCATTAGACCGAAAAATTTCCTTCTGAACATTCCTCCACGGGAATTTCAGTTAAGCAAGTTCTCAATTTGTCATCCCTTAACTTGATCTACCGTGTCAAGTGTTAACAATAGCAATTTGACAGCACAATCCACTAATCTCATAGTGATTTGCTGAAATCATTATCATCTTTCTAGTTGTGAATATCATCAGAGGGACTCATCCCATTCATCCTCATTGAGGATTTACTCAGCTTATTACATTTCAACCAATTTTTCAGAAATCATCATTTTACAATTCAGAATACTTCCATCTGAAGACCCAATTACTAAATTACGAATTTTCAGATTGAATATCAATTTGTATGAATTATATCACACAATTACAACCTTTTTGTGCTTCTTGATAAATTTTTGACATAATTGGCTTCTCAGTTGATCTTTATTAGACAATTCGCTCTGATACCAACTGTGAGATCCCTGTCCCCACCGCACAACAGATTCGGGGTGCTAGCAGCAGAAGTAGAACATCTTGCGTGGGCCAGGGGTCCCACATTCGGGGCCTCGCCCACGGATATCCGGAGGACAAGAGACTAATCCGTCAGTTTATCCAAAACCGAACCCGGAAAAACTTCCTTTACCCGGAAAGCACGGGCGATTCCACCAGTATAACTCTTTACTCTAACGTAGTCAAGACCATTGCTGATCAAACTGATCCGACTGCACCTATAAAGGTACTCGGTCAGATCAAGGAAGAAACTTGCACTTGGATCATTGGGATCAAGGCTTTTTTTCCCATCAAGAGGCACAACCGTTGATTCCTATCCATAGAACAATTAATATCCGAGATTTACTTCATCTATCGCAATAACAGAAAATGAGTCTCGATTTACGGATCCATCAGTCCAGCCAAACCCCATCCGCTGTAGTGATGGGATCCAATTTGGAATTTGGTTAGGTTTTGTCCCGGGTACCAAGGAAAAGAGTTCCAAGGCCCCCTAGCCGGAAGTTCATGCAAACATAAAACTAGTCACACCACTTACACACCCAATATGAAATTGCCTTTTTCTCAGCATCAACTAGCTTTAAAACAATCCTTTAATAAAACCATTATATCACTGATGACAATCCTCAAAGTCTTTGGTTGAATCCTTATTTCTAGTCATTCATTCATCGGTGTACTTATGGCATCATTGGCAACCAGAACGCTAATCACCTATTCACTCAGGGGCCTTTTCCATAGTTCCTAGCTCATAGTAACCGGCAATTAATTCACATAATAGAATAGAATCTCCGTGGAAGATCAGCAAGATCAACCCACAGGTCCATATAAAAGAGCCATGGACTCATCCATTGAGGACCAACAAGGTCAATCAACCAGATCCATGCCCGGTTTTAGAAAACAACTCTTATTCCTTGTTCCAATATCTTCCACGACGCACGTGTGGGTATCTTCGGTGACCCAGAGCCCGAGCACCGTATGGTCAGCACCCCCTAGGATCCTTCGCAAGTGACCTAGCGCTTCACTCATAGGCCGCTTCCTTGGTCCCTCATCCATCGTACCGGAAGCTCACCATTTAAATCGAACCAAGGCTGGTCAAGACCTCGGTCGACCTTGCTACGCGAGACGTCCTCCATTGACTCTCCGTCAGCAGTTGCAACTTATCAATTAGGTCTCCATGACCTTAATCCACAAGACGGTCAAAATGCTTCCCCAGCATTCTTGACATAAAACAGTGATTTACAAACAGTCACAAAATACAATTTCTATATCGAACTCTCGTCTTTCCACATTATCCCTCCTCAATCCACATTACTTAATCCACATTCCATTCAATGTGTATTCATTTTCATCCATTTACTCATATCGATGACACATTATTTTCCATACGCATTCACATTCATTATTCTACATTCACCTCCATGTTCATACATCCACATCATACCTGCAATCCCACATCCACATTCGCATTCACACATATGCATATATCCACATCTCCATGCATACATCCACATCCACAATCACATCCATACATCTACATCTACATGTATACATCCACATCTCCATGTATACATCCACATCTTCATTCTCATTCACATCTATACATCTACATCTACATGCATACATCCACATCTCCATGTATACATCCACATCCACATTCTCATTCACATCCATACATCTACATCTACATGCATACATCCACATCTCCATGTATACATCCACATCCACATTCTCATTCACATCCATACATCTACATCTACATGCATACATCCACATCTCCATGTATACATCCATATCTACATTCTCATTCACATCCATACATCTACATCTACATGCATACATCCACATCTCCATGTATACATCCACATCTACATTCTCATTAACATCTATACATCTACATCTACATGCATACATCCACATCTCCATGTATACATCCACATCCACATTCTCATTCACATCCATACATCTACATCTACATACATACATCCACATCTCCATGTATACATCCACATCTACATTCTCATTCACATCTATACATCTACATCTACATGCATACATCCACATCTCCATGTATACATCCACATCCACATTCTCATTCACATCCATACATCTACATCTAGATGCATACATCCACATCTCCATGTATACATCCACATCTACATTCTCATTCACATCCATATATCTATATCTACATGCATACATCCACATCTCCACGTATACATCCACATCTACATTCTCATTCACATCTATACATCTACATCTACATGCATACATCCACATCTCCATGTATACATCCACATCCACATTCTCATTCACATCCATACATCTACATGCATACATCCATTTCCTCATTTCCATTCATATAACCCCATACGCCTTCACATCTATTCTTTTACATCACATCCATTCTCGCCCTATCACAACCCATATGCATCTTATCCCATCACATACACTTCTTATCTCATCCCATACACATCTTATTATATCTTAACTCATCTTATCACATCCTAACTCATCTCATATGTATCTTATCACATCTCATACACCTCTTATCACATCCTAACTCATCTTATCATATCCTAATTCTTCTCATATACATCTTATCGCATCCTAACTCGTCTCATATGCATCTTATCACATCTCATCACCTCTTATCACATCCTAACTCATATTATCACATCCTAACTCTTCTCATATACATCTTATCACATCCTAACTCATCTTGTGACATCCTAACTCATCTCATATACATCTCATATACATCTTATCATATCTCATACATCTCTTATCACATCCTATCCCTTCCCATATCTATTTATAGAATACAAGGGAATTTTTATATTGATATAAGATTTCTTTACGCATCTAATTATGCATAAATTCCATTTAAGGAGACTAACACTTTCGAAATAAAAATCAATCTTTTATGCATCTTCCTATGCATAAATTCATTTTAAATGAGAATGACACTTTGAATTAAAATTCAATCTTTTATGCATCTTCCTATGCATAAATTCAATTTAGATGAGAATGACACTTTTGAATTAAAATCAATCTTTTATGCATCTTCTTATGCATAAAATTCAAATGTGATAAAAGTAACACTTTTACAATAAAATAGTTATTTTTTTCTGTAATATTTTTATAATAAAATAATATTTTTTTTTCACATACCTCTATGCATGAAATTCAATATGATAAAAGTAACATTTTTATAATAAAATAATCATTTTTTTTCTTTACAGTTTTACAATAAAATAATCATTTTTCTTCATACCTCTATGCATGAAATTCAATATACTAAAAGTAACACTTTTATAATAAAATATTCATCTTTTATGCATACCTCTATGCATGAATTTCAATTATGCTAAAAGTAACACTTTTATAATAAAATATTCGTCATTTATGCATAACTCTATGCATGAAATTCAATTATGCTAAAAGTAACACTTTTATAATAAAATATTCGTCATTTATGCATACCTCTATGCATGAAATTCAATTATGCTAAAAAGAAACACTTTTAGAATAAAATATTCATCTTTTATGCATACCTCTATGCATGAAATTCAATTATGCTAAAAGTAATACTTTTATAATAAATTAATCATTATAAAAACATGATATTATAACTAACCATTCACCTAGGATAGACAATGGTTGGTTTTGTTAGAAAAGAGAGGGAAGTACCTTTTTGTAATAAGGTATAACATTTTTAGAGAAGACATAAAGCATAAGAACCATTAAAGTCATAAAAATCATAAAATAAGTGGAAAGAAGAATCACCAACTTACTACAGACTTTGAAAGCTTTCCTTTGGCTTGGTGGTTTGAGGGTTCAACTCTTGTTTGGACAAGAGTGGCCAACCAATCTTTGGAAGAGGGAAATGTCAAAAACTAATGAATTATTAATAAATTCATAGTTCTTGACTTGGATGAAACAGAGTAACAATGCCTTAGACACTATATTTTTTTAACAAAGGGGAGGCCTCTATTTATAGGAAAAATTGAGCTCCTAACCAAACAAACTAATTCTAGAATTTTTCGAGTCAGTTTGGTCAATTTTTGACCATTTTTAGGTCAGTTAAGCTAACTTTTTGGAACTAGACTTGAATGAGAAGAGAGGACAGATGAAATATCTCAAATTTTTATGATAAAAAACTCAATTTGCCCATGTGAAGTAGGCGCCTCATTGAAGGCCGTCCCCTTCCTTACATATGTGTCAAAAATGGAATCATTATACTCAAAATATCTTATATTTTGATATTACTCATAGTTTTTTACTAATAAACCTTGTACATTTTCAACTCTTCATCTTATGTGAGCATTGAAGGGACTCCCCTTCCTTACATAGGTGTCAAAATGGAATCATTATACCCAAAATATCTCATATTTTTAATATTGCTCATAGTTTCTTACTAATAAACCTTGTACATTTTCAACTCTTCATCTTATGTGAGCATTTACTCATTTTTGGGTATCTTCTTTTACAAAATTGGATTTATCTCCTCCCCACACATGGATTGGTCCTATTGGCCCAAAGGAACCTTAATTGAACCATAATCCAAAAATTTCTAGAAATCTAGACCCTTAGGCTAAGGTCCTTTATACCCATTTCTAATTAATTCCAATTGCACATTGGAAAGTTCTTTTTGAATTTCTGTTTCAGGGGAACTCATCTTAATAATATGAAAAAATTTTCTATCTAAAAATTTTAAAAATCTGAATATTCTCTCTCTAGAATATATTCTCTCTCTAGGTTAAAACAGTTAGAAATAAGATCTTTTATATTTTTGAAGAGGGAATTGATTTACAGGGGAATATGCTGAACATTTTGAGAGGCTGGGGAGGAATCTTACATTCTCTCCCACTTGAAAAACGCGAGATGTCCTCATCCCGCAAACTGGGGTAATTTCGCAAGATGCACGAATATGAGACTAAGAGAAAATTTTTATTAAGATTAACCACCAAGAAAAGTCTCAAAGAGAGTAAGACTCAAGACAAGAACAAAGATTTCAACTTTATTCATTCTTGGAACATATACAGTAAAGATAGAAGAACTCTTTACAATTCCATAAGCCCATCCATCATATGGTCACAAAAGCAGCACTCACAGGCTGCACACGTATAAGGTAACTCATCTATGGGGGCAATTCGGTTGGTTATTGCAGCACCTACCTCAGTGGTATGAGGTGATCTAACAAAAGGACCTCTGAGAGGCAAGCCAAAAATGGGATAAAGGCATATCTTCTGAGATGAGGAAGAAAACACGCTAGTAAGAAAACCCGCTCAGAAAACCCAACATGCCTTGATCTCATCACGCAGTAGTATCGGGAACCCAAACCCAAAGCTTCAATAACCATAGCCAAGCGGATATTGTTACGAAAGTGCTGTTGACCCCATGGTGTTACCCTAGTTATGTCTTGATAGGTCCGCCATTTGGTCTAAGCTACAGAAGTTCCCAAGTGAGAGAAAAGTGAGCGCTCATACAGATCTATAAAATCCTTCTTCACAGACTCGCTTGCATCTTGAAGGTGAGAAATCATCATGGATAAAACTAAGTCCTGTTGCCATGTCATGAAAGAGATTAAGAAAGAAAGAAGATCGATGGAAGTAAGATTACTGCGAGCGACAAGTAAGAGTTACGACTTATATAAAAGAAGGAACTAGCGTAACCTAGAAGCCAACGAGGTATCTTGCCACTGAAGTTTTACCGCATCTTTCTATGATTTGGGTTTGGCACATACTTCTATAGAAGGCTTACATGAGATACATTATGAACTTTGAGATGAGGAGGTAAAAGAAGCTCGTAGGCTAAGTCACCTACTTTCTTTGAATTCAGATATGGCCCACAATATCTGGGGGATTACTTCTTATACTTCTCAAGCGATAAAGAACTTCTTTTGGGCCGTACTCGAATGAAGACCATATCTGCTTCTTTGAATTCTCTGACTATTCTCTTCTTATCTGCATACTGCTTCTGTCGATCCTGGGCAGCTTTTATATCTTTATGAATTGCCTGCATCAGCTGCTCCATGTCGTCAAGCATTTGACTGGTCATCTCGACCCCGATCAATGGGCCAGACCTAGCTAATGGAGTTAAGTAATCTTGTCCGAGATGGACCTTGATTAGGTGTGTATGAAGGAATTAGTCTCTGAATTTGGGTTCTTGACTTCCCTGTGTCCTTGTCATGGCAGGAGTCGGGTAGTCTTTTAATTGATGACCAAAACCTTGGCATCTAAAACGTCGGTTCTCACTTCTGAACTCTTTGTTCAGAATCCTTAAAACAAGTGGGCTCCTAAGAAAATATTCTGGGAATAGAATCTTTCTTTTATCTTAGAGAGGGAATAATTATAAGATCAGAAAGGGAGGTTCTTACTCCTGTATATCTCGAAGGCTGGGGGAGGAATCTTACATTCTACCCCACTTAAAAAAGTGCGAGATGGTCCTCATCTCGCAAAGTCGAGGACAACTCTTTTTCTTAAGATCCAATTTATTCTGGGGTTCCTTATATTCTGGTCAACCCAACAGAATACAGGGATAAATATCCTTATATAGAACTTATCATTAAATAGCAATTCATTCAGATCATATCATTCATATCTTAAACACGATAATGGTTCCTTAGACCGAAAAATTTCCTTCTGAACATTCCTCCACGGGAATTTCAGTTAAGCAAGTTCTCAATTTGTCATCCCTTAACTTGATCTACTGTGTCAAGTGTTAACAATAGCAATTTGACAGCACAATCCACTAATCTCGTAGTGATTTGCTGAAATCATTATCATCTTTCTAGTTGTGAATATCATCAGAGGGACTCGTCCCATTCATCCTCATTGAGGATTGGCTCAGCTTATTACATTTCAACCAATTTTTCACGAATCATCATTTTTCAATTCAGAATACTTCCATCTGAAGACCCAATTACTAAATTACAAATTTTCAGATTGAATATCAATTTGTATGAATTATATCACACAATTACAACCTTTTTGTGCTTCTTGATAAATTTTTGACATAATTGGCTTCTCAGTTAATCTTTATTAGACAATTTGCTCTGATACCAACTGTGAGATCCCTGTCCCTAACAGATTTGGGGTGCTAGCAGCGGAAGTAGCACATCTTGCGTGGGCCAGGGGTCCGCAATAGATTCGGGGTGCTAGCAACGGAAGTAGCATATCTTGCGCGGGCCAGGGGTCCCACATTCGGGGCCTTGCCCACCACGGACATCCGGAGGACAAGAGACTAATCCGTCGGTTTATCCAAAACCGAACCCGGAAAAACTTTCTTTAGGCGATTCCACCAGGATAACTCTTTACTCTAATGTAGTCAAGACCATTGCTGATCAAACTGATCCCACTGCACCTATAAAGGTACTCGGTCAGATCAAGGAAGAAACTTGCACTTGGATCATTAGGATCAACGCTTTTTTCCCCATCAAGAGGCACAGCCGTTGATTCCTATCCATAGAACAATTACTATCCGGGATTTACTTCATCTATCGCAATAACAGAAAATGAGTCTCGATTTACGGATCCATCAGTCCAGTCAAACCCCATCCGCTGTAGTGATGGGATCCAATTTGGAATTTGGTTAGGTTTTGTCCCGGGTACCAAGGAAAAGAGTTCCAAGGTCCCCTAGCCGGAAGTTCATGCAAACATAAAACTAGTCACACCACTTACACACCCAATATGAAATTGCCTTTTTCTCAGCATCAACTAGCTTTAAAACAATCCTTAAATAAAACCATTATGTCACTGATGACAATCCTCAAAGTCTCTGGTTGAATCCTTATTTCTAGTCATTCATTCATCGGTGTACTTATGGCATCATTGGCAACCAGAACGCTAATCACCTATTCACTCAGGGGCCTTTTCCATAGTTCCTAGCTCATAGTAACCGGCAATTAATTCACATAATAGAATGGAATCCTCGTGGAAGATCAGCAAGATCAACCCACAGGTCCATATAAAAGAGCCATGGACTCATCCGTTGAGGACCAGCAAGGTCAATCAATCAGATCCATGCCCGGTTTCAGAAAACAACTCTTATTCCTTGTTCCAATATCTTCCACGACGCACGTGTGGGTATCTTCGGTGACCCAGAGCCGGAGCACCGTATGGTCAGCACCCTCTAGGATCCTTCGCAGGTGACCTAGCGCTTCACTCATAGATCGCTTCCTTGGTCCCTCATCCACCGTACCGGAAGCTCACCATTTAAATCGAACCAAGGCTGGTCAAGACCTCGGTCGACCTTGCTACGCGAGACGTCCTCCATTGACTCTCTGTCAGCAGTTGCAACTTATCAGTTAGGTCTCCATAACCTTAATCCACAAGACGGTCAAAATGCTTCCCCAGCATTCTTGACATAAAACAGTGATTTACAAACAGTCACAAATTACAGTTTCTATATCGAACTCTCGTCTTTCCACATTATCCCTCCTCAATCCACATTACTTAATCCACATTCCATTCAATGTGTATTCATTTTCATCCATTTACTCATATCGATGACACATTATTTTCCATACGCATTCACGTTCATTATTCTACATTCACCTCCATGTTCGTACATCCACATAATACCTCCAATCCCACATCCACATACATACATCCACATCTGCATTCACACATATGCATATATCCACATCTCCATGCATACATCCACATTCACATCCATACATCTACATCTACATGTATACATCCACATCTCCATGTATACATCCACATCTTCATTCTCATTCACATCTATACATCTATATCTACATGCATACATCCACATCTCCATGTATACATCCACATCCACATTCTCATTCACATCCATACATCTACATCTACATGTATACATCCACATCTCCATGTATACATCCACATCCACATTCACATTCACATCCATACATCTATATCTACATGCATACGTCCACATCATGATGTATACATCCACATCTACATTCTCATTCACATCCATACATCTACATCTACATGCATACATTCACATCTCCATGTATACATCCACATCTACATTCTCATTAACATCTATACATCTACATCTACATGCATACATCCACATCTCCATGTATACATCCACATCCACATTCTCATTCACATCCATACATCTACATCTACATGCATACATCCACATCTCCATGTATACATCCACATCCACATTCTCATTCACATCCATACATCTACATCTACATGCATACATCCACATCTCCATGTATACATCCACATCTATAGTCTCATTCACATCCATACATCTACATCTACATGCATACATCCACATCTCCATGTATACATCCACATCCACATTCTCATTCACATCCATACATCTACATCTACATGCATACATCCACATCTCCATGTATACATCCACATCTACATTCTCATTCACATCCATACATCTATATCTACATGCATACATCCACATCTCCATGTATACATCCACATCTACATTCTCATTCACATCTATACATCTACATCTACATGCATACATCCACATCTCCATGTATACATCCACATCCACTCCATGTATACATCCACATCCACATTCTCATTCACATCCATACATCTACATCTACATGCATACATCCATTTCCTCATTTCCATTCATATAACCCCATACGCCTCCACATCTATTCTTTTACATCACATCCATTCTCGCCCTATCACAACCCATATGCATCTTATCCCATCACATACACTTCTTATCTCTTCCCATACACATCTTATTACATCTTAACTTATCTTATCACATCCTAACTCATCTCATATGTATCTTATCACATCTCATCACATCTCATACACCTCTTATCACATCCTAACTCATCTTATCACATCCTAACTCTTCTCATATACATCCTATCACATCTTTACTCGTCTCATATGCATTTTATCACATCTCATACACCTCTTATCACATCCTAACTCATATTATCACATCCTAACTCTTCTCATATACATCTTATCACATCCTAACTCATCTTGTCACATCGTAACTCATCTCATTTACATCTTATCACATCTCATACATCTCTTATCACATCTTATCACATCTCATACATCTCTTATCACATCCTATCCCTTCCCATATCTATTTATAGAATACAAGGGAATTTTTATATTGATATAAGATTTCTTTACGCATCTAATTATGCATAAATTCCATTTAAGGAGACTAACACTTTCGAAATAAAAATCAATCTTTTATGCATCTTCCTATGCATAAATTCATTTTAAATGAGAATGACACTTTGAATTAAAATTCAATCTTTTATGCATCTTTCTATGCATAAATTCAATTTAGATGAGAATGACACTTTTGAATTAAAATCAATCTTTTATGCATCTTCTTATGCATAAAATTCAAATGTGATAAAAGTAACACTTTTACAATAAAATAATCATTTTTTTCTGTAACATTTTTACAATAAAATAATTTTTTTTCATACCTCTATGCATGAAATTCAACATGATAAAAGTAGCATTTTTATAATAAAATAATCATTTTTTTTCTTTACAGTATTATAATAAAATAATCTATTTTTTTATACCTCTATGCATGAAATTCAATATGCTAAAAGTAACAATTTTATAATAACATAATCATCTTTTATGCATACCTCTATGCATGAATTTCAATTATGCTAAAAGTAACACTTTCATAATAAAATATTCGTCATTTATGCATACCTCTATGCATGAAATTCAATTATGCTAAAAGTAACACTTTTATAATAAAATATTCATCATTTATGCATACCTCTATGCATGAAATTCAATTATGCTAAAAGTAACACTTTTATAATAAAATATTCATCTTTTATGCATACCTCTATGCATGAAATTCAATTAGGCTAAAAGTAATACTTTTATAATAAATTAATCATTATAAAAACTTGACATTAATCAATTAACCATTCACCTAGGATAGAGAATGGTTGGTTTTGTTAGAAAAGAGAGGGAAATACCTTTTTGTAATGAGGTATAACATTTTTAGAGAAGACATAAAGCATAAGAACCATTAAAGTCATAAAAATCATAAAATAAGTGAAAAGAAGAATCACCAACTTACTAAAGACTTTGAAAGCTTTCCTTTGGGTTGGTGGTTTGAGGGTTCAACTCTTGTTTGGACAAGAGTGGCCAACCAATCTTTGGAAGAGGGAAATGTCAAAAACTAATGAATTATTAATAAATTCATAGTTCTTGACTTGGGTGAAATAGAGTAACAATGCCTTAAACACTATATTTTTTTAACAAAGGGGAGGACTCTATTTATAGGAAAAATTGAGCTCCTAACCAAACAAACTGATTCTAGAATTTTCCAAGTTAGTTTGGTCAATTTTTGACCATTTTTAGGTCAGTTAAGCTAACTTTTTGGAACTAGACTTGAATGAGGAGAGAGGACAAATGAAATATCTCAAATTTTTATGATAAAAAACTCAATTTAC
Source organism: Cibotium barometz (assembly GCF_041138505.1). Lineage (NCBI taxonomy): Eukaryota > Viridiplantae > Streptophyta > Polypodiopsida > Cyatheales > Cibotiaceae > Cibotium > Cibotium barometz. The sequence continues at coordinate 26,941,690 of NC_141049.1, forward strand.
CCATTTGAAGTAGGCGCCTCATTGAAGGCCGTCCCCTTCCTTACATATGTGTCAAAAATGGAATCATTATACTCAAAATATCTCATATTTTGATATTACTCATAGTTTTTTACTAATACACCTTGTACATTTTCAACTCTTTATCTTATGTGAGCATTGAAGGGACTCCCCTTCCTTACATAGGTGTCAAAATGGAATCATTATACCCAAAATATCTCATATTTTTAATATTGCTCATAGTTTCTTACTAATAAACCTTGTACATTTTCAACTCTTCATCTTATGTGAGCATTTACTCATTTTTGGGTATCTTCTTTTACAAAATTGGATTTATCTCCTCCCCACACATGGATTGATCCTATTGGCCCAAAGGAACCTTAATTGGACCATAATCCAAAAATTTCTAAAAATCTAGATCCTTAGGCTAAGGTCCTTTATACCCATTTCTAATTAATTCCAATTGCACATTGGAAAGTTCTTTTTGAATTTCTATTTCAGGGGAACCCATCTTAATAATATGAGAAATTTTTCTATCTAAAAATTTTAAAAATCTGAATATTCTCTCTCTGGAATATATTCTCTCTCTAGGTTAAAACAGTTAGAAATAAGATCTTTTATATTTCTGAAGAGGGAATTGATTTACAGGGGAATATGCTGAACATTTTGAGAGGCTGGGGAGGAATCTTACATTCTCTCCCACTTGAAAAACGCAAGATGTCCTCATCTCGCAAACTGGGGTAATTTCGCAAGATGCACGAATATGAGACTAAGAGAAAATTTTTATTAAGATTAACCACCAAGAAAAGTCTCAAAGAGAGTAAGACTCAAGACAAGAACAAAGATTTCAACTTTATTCATTCTCGGAACATATACAATAAAGATAGAAGAACTCTTTACAATTCCATAAGCCCGTCCATCATATGGTCACAAAAGCAGCACTCATCACAGGCTACACACGTATAAGGTAACTCATCTATGGGAATAATTTGGTTGGTTATTGCAGCACCTACCTCAATGGTATGAGGTGATCTAACAAAAGGACCTCTGAGAGGCAAGCCAAAAAAGGGATAAAGGCATATCTTCTGAGATGAGGAAGAAAACACGCTAGTAAGACCTGCTCAGAAAACCCAACATGCCTTGATCTCATCACGCAGTAGTATCGGGGACCCAAACCCAAAGCTTCAATAACCATAGCAAAGCGGACATTGTTACGAAAGTGCTGTTGACCCCATGGTGTTACCCTAGTTATGTCTTGATAGGTCTGCCATTTGGTCTAAGCTACAGAAGTTCCCAAGTGAGGAAAAAGTGAGCGCTCATACAGATCTATAAAATCCTTCTTCACAGACTCGCTTGCGTCTTGAAGGTGAGAAATCATCATGGATAAAACTAAGTCCTGTTGCCACGCCATGAAAGAGATTAAGAAAGAAAGGAGATCGATGGAAGTAAGATTACTGCGAGCGACAAGTAAGAGTTACGACTTATATAAAAGAAGGAACTAGCGTAACCTAAAAGCCAACGGGGTATCTTGCCACTGAAGTTTTATCGCGTCTTTCTATCATTTGGGTTTGGCACATATTTCTATAGAAGGCTTACATGAGATACATTATGAACTTTGAGATGAGGAGGTAAAAGAAGCTCGTAGGCTAAGTCACCTACTTTCTTTGAATTCAGATATGGCCCACAATATCTGGGGGGATAACTTCTTATACTTCTCAAGAGATAAAGAACTTCTTTTGGGCCGTACTCGAATGAAGACCATATCTGCTTCTTTGAATTCTCTGACTGTTCTCTTCTTATCTGCATACTGCTTCTGTCGATCCTGGGCAGCTTTTATATCTTTATGAATTGCCTGCATCAGCTGCTCCATGTCGTCAAGCATTTGACTGGTTATCTCGACCCCGATCAATGGGCCGGACCTAGCTAATGGACTTAAGAAATCTTGTCCGAGACGTACCTTGATTAGGTTGGTATGAAGGAATTGGTCTCTGAATTTGGGTTCTTGACTTCCCTGTGTCCTTGTCTTCATGGGGCAGGAGTCGGGCAGTCTTTTAATTGATGACCAAAACCTTGGCATCTAAAACGTCGATTCTCACTTCTGAACTCTTTGTTCAGAATCCTTAAAACAGGTGGGCTCCTGAGAAAATATTCTGGGAACAGAATCTTTCTTTTATCTTAGAGAGGGAATAATTATAAGATCAGAAAGGGAGGTTCTTACTCCTGTATACCTCGAAGGCTGGGGGAGGAATCTTACAATAAAGAAGACTTTATTCCACCTCCAACCTTTGTAGGTAAGAACGAGTACTTGTACTACTTGGGGGCTGATGATTACATCAAAGACGAGATGAAATGGAGATACGGCTTTCAATTAGGGCAAAAGCTAAACGAGAAGGAGAGTGACAACCCAAAGAAGAAGAGGAAAAGAAAACCGAAGCTAAAGTCTAAGGCTTCAGTGCATTCAGTCAAGACTGAACAAAGCACCATGACGAGGGTGGAGCGTAAAGCTCTAGTGCAAGAAAGGAAGAGAATGCTAAAAGTAGCATGGTCTTCCATGAGTGATGACTCAAAGGAAGAAGAGGATACCACAAATATCCCCTCAAACTTCAAGAAATTCACCATACAAGATCAGAAAATAGTCTTGCAACAACCTATTCGACAGAAACCTGAGGAACCAGGAGTTTCCTATGATGGCCCTGAGGACGCCAAGAAAATAGACCTGGCAGAACCAAGCGAAGAGCCACAAAACGTGTGGATTGCCCATAGACTTAACCCAAGCAGAGGAAGAATTGCTAATCTCTACTCTAAGAGAGTATTGAGATATATTTGCTTGGAGTTACAAAGACCTTAAGGGGATAGATCCAAAGATCTACCAACATTCAATTCCCATATGAGAGGATGCCAAGCCGTCCATTCAATTCCCATATGAGAGGATGCCAAGCCGTCCAAGCAGCGTCCTTACACGTATAACGATAATTTTGCCAAAAAGATCAAAGAAGAGATTGACAAGCTGTTAGCGGTTGAATTTATTTATGAGATTGAGCATACAGAATGGGTTTCACCGATTGTGGTAGTACCTAAGAAGAATGGAAAACTACGAGTATGTGTCAATCTAAAGAAAGTAAATGCTGCTACTGTCCGGGACCACTATCCGCTTCCACACTGATCATGTATTGGAGAGGGTAGCTGGTAAGAAGGCATACAATTTTCTTGATGGATTTTCGGGCTACAATCAGGTATCTATTGATCCCAAGGATCAACACAAAATCGCATTTTGCTACAGAATGGGGAGTGTTTGCATATAGAGTCATGCCTTTTGGTTTGACTAATGCTCCAGCTACCTTTTAGAGGCTGATGAGCCATGCATTCAAAGAATACCTGCGATTATTTCTTGAAATATTCATGGATGACTTGTGTGTGCATTCCATCAACAGAGAAGAACACATAGAGCATCTCAAAAAAATCTTTGAGAAATGCAAAGCGTATCGCATATGCCTTAACCCTGATAAATGCAAGTTTATGGTTAGGTAAGGGAAGATTCTAGGCCACATTGTGTCTAGGAATGGTATATCCACCACGGATGCGGAAAAGATAGCTGTTATTGCTGAGCTACCTAGACCTTACAATGCAAAAGGGGTACAAGTTTTCATGGGTCATTGTGGCTACTATCGTAGATTTATCTACATGTACGCTGAAATAGCACGGCCATTATACGCACTCCTTGTTGTATTTGAATGGACAGAGGATTGTGAAGAAGCCTTTGAAAAGCTGAAGAAAGCATTAGTGACGGCACCTATTCTCAGGTCGTCGGATTCGGATAATTTATTCCACGTACATATAGATGCTTCGGCTTTTGCAATTGGCTGTATTTTAGCTCAACCGGGCGAGAACAAAATGGACTTTCCAATCTCATATGCTAGCCGCCAGTTGAATAGTGCTGAAAAGAATTGCACCACCATGGAAAGAGAAGGCTTAGCTATGATCTATGGAAGCTATTGATGTCCACCCACCTGAGAATGTAGACATACATCCACCCCCAGTACAAGACTAGCACTTGTACTCTCTTAATAAGAACTAGAAGCCAGGGCACTTTTTCCCATTGGGTTTTTTCCCTCGGCCAAATCCGGTGTATTTTTTGTCTTTTTAATTTTCTTTCTGTTTAGTTTGTTTTGTCGGAATAAAATAGATACAAGCACCAAACTACATCTTCCGCTTCAGTACCGCAACTGACAGTCATACAATCAAGTGCAAACAATTCTTCACCAACCAGCGCTTTAAAAGAAACAGGTGAACTCATGCCAATCTCTAGTGTTTTCTGTATTTTTCTTGTTGCTTGATTGTTTATAAATTTCACTTTACTAAGCATGGCAATATGCATCTCCTTTGGTCTAGAGTAGGGATAGCATTTTAGTAGCTTTAGACTTGATAGTGTAAGTTTGACCGTAATTGTTTTTACCTGTTTAGCAATACAAAGTAATTAGTGTTTTGTGCTAAAGGTAGAGTTCCAGACCTAGGACAAAGAGACTAAATTAATCATAGGACCGTCAGTGGATATCTTGCCCTTACTAGGACATTGCTTAGGGACAATCTAATAAACATTCCATAACAAAAATTGGCATGACAAAAATAAAAGAAAAGTGTATATGTTTGTGGCCTATTGCCTTGTTATTCATGGTAGGCGAGGGAGGTCTATACCTTTCCCAGAACAATGCCTTGTGTAGCAAGGAATAGCCATACCGTGGGTGTGCAAATATACTCTTGAAGAGAGCCCTATCCAAAAAAAAAAGGACAGAAAGGCACCAAGAGAAATGCTTGTCTAATCCACGCCGTTGTGCTTAAAATATTAAACCTTAACACTAAGCAATATCAAGAGTCTGCCAATACATAATTATGTTAGATTTATTAGGTTTGAACCGACATCTTTGATTTAGCATAGGCTCAGTATACTACTTGATAGTCCCTCGATTAACTGTTGTCTTTTGCCTTCTAGGAAAAGAACAATACATCTGGCATAAAACATTCTTTACTTTAGTTAGCTGCAGGTAGTAATTATTAAGGCTTGAACTAACCTATTCAATCTCTACACTGCTTCAATGTTTCCTTCCTCTAGCTAATTGGACGTTTATTACCATGTCTTATTCAGTAAAATTGCTTGTTTTGTTATTGTCTGTCAGTACTTTTGCTTTCAAAAAAAAAAAAAGAACACACAAACCACCTATCATTTTGCTTGCAGGTACACACTGGAGATTCTACTCTTCCTTGGCATCTACGCGCTCGAGGACGTGCGCAAAATAGGAAGGGGGGAATGTTGCATGACGAGTGGTGATCAAGGTAAGGATGCAACACAAAGATGGAAGCAGGAAAACAAGAGACTTGACATTCTTATTTAGGGCTCTTGTAGAGAGTTCCAAGTTGTAGGTGATAAGAGTTCCAAGTTGTAGGTGAGTGTGGGAGTGGGCTTGAGAATAATCCCACATGGGAAGTTTTGGGAGTTTTAGGAGTTTTAATATAAATAGTGGCTCATTTGAGAGCTCATGGACATTGGGCTAAACTCATGCTTGAGCTCTCTTGAGACTAGCTCTCCCTCTTGTTCATAGAGGTGCAAGCTCCTCTCCCCCCATCTACACTATTGTATGAGCAATGTTCTTCTTATTCAATGCAATGAGATGATGTTTTTCTCTCTTCTCATCTCTATTCTCTAGTGTGCATGCTCCTTTGTTGATGCTTGTGGATTCTCTATTAGGCTTTGTGTGGTAGTGGATTCAAGCTTAAGCTTCTCCATAGCTTGTAGCTTATCCATGGGCAAGGCATTGCTTGAGTAGTGAATGAGAATGCATGTTTATTTCAAGTTCCATTAACCTTCAAGGTTTGTGTGCATGCTAGGGAAGTAAGTGCTTGAGAATGAAGTATGCTTTGAGCTTGTGTATGCATTAGCTTAGCTTTCTTCTTGTATTGGATGCATGAAAGAGTGGGATGATGAGCGAATGGGTTATGGCAAGATTGAGCTTGTGTGTGTAAAGTCTATGTCAAGGTAGTGGTGTTCATAGCATTCTCTCCCATTCGTGGATAAGCTTCAGTGCACTGGTACGGGTTGAATCCCTAGCTTCGAAAGGGATGAAAATCCCATTGGATTGAGCTACACGCAGATCATGCTACTCTTGCTACAAGTGTAGAGAGTCCTCCGTCTCTCCAGTCATGTAGATCAAGCTTCCTACTATGCGCCTATACATAGTAGGATCCTCCAAAATCTCTCCTGAATCTACACTCAACTTGCCATTCTGATCCAATGGCACTGAGATAGACTTACAGCCTGTCATACCATACTTGGACAACATGTCCACAACATGTCCAAGCCATACTGTCTCTGCAGTAATCCAATACCATGTGGTGACCTAATCACCTCAATGTCCAAGAAATATCTGAGCTCCCCCAGATCCTTCATCTCAAACTTCTGTCTAAGCAAGATCTTTACATCAAAGATCTATGCATCATGGTCCCCCGTAATGATCAAGTCATCTACATAGATGACAACAAGCACAACCCCTCTATCACTGTGTCTCACATACAGCGAGAAATCTGCCTTGGCTACATGAAAGCCAATAGTGACAAGATATTCAGAAATCTTGTTAGACCATGCTCTTGGTGCTTGTTTTAAGCCATACAAGGCTTTCTTCAACCTACAAACATGCTCGGGGTGACTCACATCCTCATAACTAGGTGGCTACAACATATACACCTCTTCCTGCAAATCCCCATGCAAGAATGCATTCTTTACATCCATCTGATGTAAAGACCATTTCTTTGACGCAGCCACCCACTGCTATCACAACTCTCACTATTGCCATCTTGGCAACTGGGCTGAAAGTTTCCTCATAATCAATGCCATATGTCTGCGCATATCCTTTGGCTACCAATCTAGCCTTGTACCTGCTTATGCTTCCATCACTGATATGTTTTACTTTGCCCACTTGCATCCAATGGCTTTCTTGCCTTCAGGCAATTGCACTAAATCCCAAGTCTCATTTCCATATAGTGCATCCATCTCCTCATCCATAGCTTTCTCCCAACACACATTTCCAACAACCTCATCAATGCATGTGGGCTCTACAACCTGCACAACCTTTGCCATGTATGCATAGTGATGTGCCACATAACTATCATAGGTAAACCTCTGCACATGGTTCTTCACTCTCCCAGATCTTCGCAGCTTTGCATTCATGGCTTCCATAGCCTTCTTTACACCAGGTGTTCTCATAGCTGGTATCCCAAGCTCCTCATCAAGGCTCATCTCTGAGCCACTAGACTCTCCATCAACATGAGAATGCCCTACAGAAATGTCAGGCATACTTTCAACCATAACTCTAAAGTTCTGAAAGTGAGTGAACACCTCACCCTTCTCCTTCATGAAGTATACCCACACTGTCCTTGTGTGGTCATCAATAAATGTCACATAATACCTGTAGCCTCCCATAGACATGGTCTTCGTAGGACCCCATACATGTGAATGGATAACATCTAGTGCATTTCTGCTCACATATCTGTTACGTGAAAATACATGCTTTGTTTGCTTTCCAGATTGGCATGCTTCACATATTCTCTGCATACCTTCAACTTTAAATTTTGGCAGTCCTGTCACAATTCCTTTAGTCTGCATAGACTTCATTCTCTACACATTCACATGTCTAATTCTTTTATGCCAAATGTCTATGTCTGCAACAATTCCTGAACCATTTGCAAACATTGCAGCACTCACTTCAAGCATGTTTACATTCAACGACATAAACATTCTGCCCACTCTGTTCCCTTTTGCAACCAACCTGTACTTGTCTTTAAAGTCTTCAAAACATAACAACCATCAGGATTAAACCGAACCTGCAAACCCTGCTCAATTATCTGGCCAACTGAAACCAGATTCTTTGTTATGTTCGGAACATGTTCGGAACATGAAATACATCTGCAAGGTACTTCACTTTGCCATCCTACATAGATAATGGCACATCTCCAACATGGGCAATTGGATGAGCAGTGTTATCCCCTATTTCCACAAAACCTGGTCTTTCAAGGTTTTTCATCTCCTTGAACCACTCCCCATGACTTGTCATGTGGTTCGAAGCACCTGAATCAACGTACCATACATCATCTTTATGTGCTGCTTCAACATTTTCAGACATGGCATTAACGACATGCTGCATAACAAACAACCTTTCATTATCCTCATTGTTTCTGCTTGAGGATGCATAGTTGTTTTGATGCAATTTTCCATTTTGCATGTCAGCCTACTTCTAATTGATCTACCTGTACATGTCCAGGCTTACCACAATAAAAGCATCCACGTGTATCATTATACTACCTTTGCCAATTTCTATGACCTCTTTGACTCCCCTTGCCTCTGAATTGGCCTCTTCCACCTGCGTGTTGTTGTTGTGAATTCTAGGACTGTTGTGAATTCTAGGACTGTTGTAAATTCTAGGACTGTTGTTGTTGCTGCTGCTGGCCATAATTCTGATTACCTGTTTGGCCACCTCCTTGGCCGTGTCCATGGCCTCCTCTACCTCGTCCTTTTCCTGAACTTGTGTAGAAGGCCTGTTGCTCAGAACTGCTTTGGTTTTGTGAAGACTGTTGGTCTTCACCCAAGCTCTTCTCTTCTATTATCAACATAGACACCAAATCTGTGAAATTGGGAATGTTTTCCCGAGTCTGAATAGAGTCTTGAACGCCTTGTATTATGGCCCGAGACCACGTAGAAAGACTTCCACCTTATCATCATCATCTACTGAAACAACAATAGATGCAAGGGATTCCACAATACCCTTTATCTTCAATGCATAGTCATTCACAGACATACTCTTTTTCTCCACAGTATGAAGTTCATTCTTCAACTGTATCTTTCGTGCCTTGGTATTTGTTTCATAGAGTTTTACCAAGGTGTTCCATACCTCCTTGGGGGACTTGGCATCCTGAATGTGCCCAATCATGGTGTCCTGTATACTGATAGAGAGCCAATACATAACTTTTTTGGCTCCTTGGTTCCAGTCCTTGAACTCTTTCACATCTGTAGCAGTCGGATTGATCTTCGGTATCTCCGGTGCCTCTTCATGCTCACCTTCTATGTAGTCCCAATAACCCTTTCCCGTCAGGAAATTCGTCAACCTGAACCTCCAAGCATGGAAGTTGTTCTTATCAAGCTTCTCAGCAACAATCTCGTTTATGCCATCATTTGACATCTTGCCAGACACACAAATTTACCAGAAACAGCACTCTGGTTTGTCGTGCACAAATTGCTGTATTTTCTGCAGCGGTACTGTAGTACACTCAAATGTCAACCAATGACCTCAATGTGCATGCACTCTGGTTTGTCGTGCACAAATTGCTGTATTTTCTGCAGCGGTACTGTAGTACACTCAAATGTCAACCAATGACCGTGCATACATACACCCAATGGCAACTGTTGACCTCCTTGCAGCACATACAGTGTCTACACAGCCAATCTGTCTTCTTGCAGTTCTTAAAATAGAGTTCTGCCGAGAATCGATGACTTACCCGCAGTGCTCAATAGGACAGTATAGTTTCCCTATAGCTTTACTCCCACGAAGAAAGCTCCTCAATCAGAGATCGTTTGCCGGTGCCTCCCGTAGAGCTCCCGACAAGGGTGTAGTCGCCAACACAAATAGGGAAGAGTAGTTGAAGCTCTTACCCTCGTACCGCTTCCTGTGCTTCTCTTGCTTACACCTCAGCCCTTAGCATGAACCAGGCTCTGATACCATGAAAAGATGCAGGGGAGAAGAGAGCTTGAGCTCTTGCAAGCACACACACACTCACAAAACCCTAATAGAGAACACACAAGGTGAGAGGCTGAAAATCTTCTTCTTCTTCTTCACTCAGCACTCAACACACCATATACAAAGATAAGAGTACACACATATGAAAAGGTATTCAACCAAATACATACTAGGGTTCTCTATAGTGTGAACCCAACTAAATGAGCTGGTGCTATAACTATGCCAGTCTCTAGAATGGCTGTCACACAGCCTGTCATCCCAGTGGTAGCATATCACCCATGATCTCACCAACGATGCCAGTGGTGTAAGTGTGGGGCGGCCTATCCCCCAGGCGGGTCATCAGTGTCCACCACCTCACTAGATGAGCTCGATATCTCAACACTAGTTCCTCAGGTCTCATCAATACAGAGCTTTCGCCAGATGGTCAACTGGCACGCCCAGTGGCTCTGTGCTAAGCTGCCTCAGATGCTGATCGGAATGATTGATGGATGGGTGGTTGTGGCCTACTGCTGTTTGATTGAAGCCACCCTTTATTCTTCCACTAGTGCCTTTCTGCTACCTGGGGATCACATCCTAATCCTCCCTTATTATCACGAGGCTGTATTGTATCAAAAACTCTATCTGCATCAACTTGTGCAGCTTGATAATTTAAAGAATAAAAGAATAATTTGGCAGATATTTGTATCTATTTGTTGCATTCCAATTGTTACAGTGCACCTTTGCTTTCATCTTGGATGTTTGGTTTAGCTTCAAACAAATCGTGCCCTATAGTAGTAGCGCACCATCATTTTCGATCGGGTGCTCGAGATGTGCATTTTTCATTTGGTTTATATTTGCTAAGAAATTCCTCTAGCTTGGAGGTATTTACAGGAAAGTCACATCCCCCTTCATCATACTACTATTTGAATTTAGAAAGGGAGTAGGCAACATACTCCATATTTTATGCTCTGGCCTTCAGCTATTCTATTGCCTGTGTCTGTTGTCACTCCTTGGCCTCTTGTAGATTCACCAGAGGATGTTACCGGCTTCCTCCTTGTTGATGGCTTTCAACTCTTATTGGGTTTTCTGAACTGGGAGGTCAGATTGGAGTTTTCTTCTTTTAAAATGCGTAGCTGCTACAACTTCTTTATGTTGATAGTTTCGTGCTGCGCTGTTGCTCTGTTTGGCTTGCATTGGGACCTTGTCTTTGGGGAGGTTTTCTTCTCGTGACTTGCTCTTCTAACTGAATTAGCCTAGCTTTTTGTTTGTCTAGATTTGCATAAGCCTACATGAGTGCCTTGTCCGTGTTTTTGAACTCCTTATATCGAGCTCCTTCATGGCTGTTTGTCTGGCTTTGTTTTCATCTTGTTTGTCATGGTTCTTTGTTTGGCTTTGTTTTCATCTTGTTGTATAGCCATTTGTTGCTCTAAGATAATAATCTATTCTTTCAATTGGAATGGTGCCATCTAATCTATGGCATGTGTAGTCCCAACTATTATTTTCTTGATGGGCTCACCTACTGTAATGGTTCTTTCCCTTTGGCTAGTGCCATCTTTGTTCGTTGCTGCTAATTTTCTAGCTACCTTTTGAGTGTGACTATCTACTTTTGTTGGTCCAATAGCAACCTACTAATTTGGTGAGCCTTCCCGTACACAACGCCTTTAGCTAACAGTTGTTTTTGTAGTAATTCGAGCTTGATCTCGAGTTCTTTTTCTCATTGAGCCGCTCTGTTAGCTTTTGTACTTTGTTCTATAGTTCCCTCATCTGCTCTGCTAACTTGTCTGTGCATTTCCTCTAGTGCTGGTGAGTGTTAAGGTGGTGGTGGTTGCTGCTTTACAGCTATGCGGCCCATTGAGCCTCCAGCTCCACCTTTGTCATGGGGTGGGATTGGTGGGAGAGATGGATGGCATGTGGGAGTTGGCAATTATATTCTTTCAACAGCTATAAATTGTCCTGCCAACATGCTTTCTGAGTGGATGCTAGTTCCTCTTCCCACTACTCCATCACTTCCATTGGCAGTTGGAAGTGACTACAGGGAGTTCTTCATTAGCCTCTATGGCCTCCTGTATCCGCAGCTTACCCTTCATGAGGAGTAATTCCTTGTGGTCTTTTTCCATTTCCAGTTCCGCATTGCAGATCATCTAGGTTGCATGGTCCACAATGCAGGCAACTTTCTTTATCTTCCTGCTCTATAGACTAAGCCGCCTGATGCACCTTACTCTAGATCTCATTGTTTATTACTCTGAGCTTGGAGACCACCATTTCCAATTCTTCCCCTTTCCTCTATAGTCTTGCTGCTTCATCCTGTAGTCTCCAATGGTATCCTGCTCTATTGCCTTAGTAAGTCCTATGCAGCAGCTTGTTGATTATGTTACTGGACTTGAGCTAATAGTTACTCGACTTGTTCTTCGATTTGATCTACCCTAGCTAGTTTCTCTTCATTCTCCAGCTTGTCCATCACATAATTTGCTATATTTTCCAAGGTTGTGAGAATATTTTGAGTGGTTGGGTTAGTTCTCTGCATCATTCTATTTAGCTTTTCCAAGGTTGTGAGAATATTTTGAGTGGTTGGGTTAGTTCTCTGCATCATTCTATTTAGCTTTTGTCACTCAATTTTAATGGCGGTTATGATTGTTGGATTTCTTCTTGTGTGTTCTCTTTTGTTGGTTCTTCTCTCTGACAAGGGATAATCCTCTTATGATTAACTTTTTCCCTATGTCTTTGAGTTGTGCTGTCTTTGTTTGCTTAGGCCTCCTCCTACTTTTTTAGTGTGGTGATATGTTGAGACCAATCAAACTTTCTTTTGTGAGGATCTGTTTTGGTGGAGGCTACATCCTAAGCCTTCTTTTCAACTCCACTCAAGAATGCTACCACTTTGCCCTTGTTTGCCTCCTCTAGTTCCTTTTCCTCTGTCTCCTTTTTGTATGAGCCTCTTCACATGTGACAAGTTTTGCTTCAAGACATTTTCTCTCTACCTTCTCTACAGCTTTTGTTACTTTTACCTCTAGGACTCCTCCTCTTGTCTCTTCTTGGCTACTTCCTCTTCTTGTTGCTTTTTCAATCTCTCATGCTCCGCATCATTATTCTCCAAATCACCTAGTTGTGCCAAAGCTCTCTTAAGTGACCTCCCATCTTTGTGTGACTTTCTAATAGTGTAAGCTTCTGAGCTTTATGCTACATGTTCTTGGTCACCATCGGTGCCCAATTCACATTCTATCTGTTTTTTGATTCTGCCAATAGCCTGTAGTTGGTTTTGCTAATATTGGTGTTCTTGGCGCGCAAACAGATCATGTCGAGATAAAATCAGAATTGCCTTTTCCTGTTTGCATCAAAGAAGGTGGAGACAGAGTCTTGCTTACCAACTTTGGAGAGCTCCTCTTCAATGTCAGCCTCATAAGAGTCGACATTGGTGATGCCTTCAGTAGGAAGGTTGAATGCTTTGGCAACATCCTTCAGTGTTATCGGCGCTGCCTTGTGCCCTGTCATCTTCACTATGTTGTTCTTTGTCAACTCTGTTAGCTGCACCTCTGCTTCTAGGTCTTCCTACAAACTTGTCCCAGTTCTTTGCTGTGAAGCCATGCAGTCTGACATTCTACATCCACTTGTGCTGAAACATAGGGTCCAACATGGTGTTGCAGGGGGGTCAAACTCCACTTGCTTACTACTACTAGGCCATGGATGATTCTGATTTTTGGGGTTTGCAAAAAGGAGAAAAGACGAGAGATTGCGAGAGAGCAAGAGATAGCAAGAGAATGAGGCAAGAATAATTCCACGAGTGAGGGTAGTCTATGTGGGGTTTGGCTATTATTATAGGGTTTCTTGATTAGGGTGGCAATTTTGAGGCTCTTGCTCCTTTCCATGATTATTTTCCCAACAGCGAGGTAACCACCTAAAAATGTCATGATTCCCACATGTGTTTGCATTGTTTTGTGTGCCCCGCACTTACAAGCCTTTGCTCTGTGTTTACCCTCCTTTGCTCATCTTCATGCATTTTCCCTTTGTTTAATGTTGTTGGTTTGAGTGCTCCACACGTGCCTTCATGTGGTTGCACTGTGTAGGTGGGAATCGTTACCACCATGCATTGTTATGTTGTTTCTATCTCTATGTCTACATGACTTGTAGTTGCTGCTCTTTGTCATTTCCTTCTTTGTAGGGCTTGAGTTAAAATCCGTTTACAGGCTTGGGGAGTATTACACCACTTAACATCTTCAGTTAAAATGTGCCTAAGCTTAATGATTCTTCTATCTGACAGGAACCCATCCACTGGACTTTGATCTTACTTGGGTGTGGTCCAAGGTTTGAATTGCACAACAGTACTTTGTCTCCTTCCTTAAAGATCTTATGTTTGATGTTCCTGTCTACCAATTTCTTTCTTCTTTTCTTTATGACAAAATCCAATCTCCACTTTTGAAAGTGCTCTAGTGGTAAGACTGGCTGATGAGGCATCCAAACAGCAGCAGTGGATGACTGAGCGATCCTCTAACATACATCACACTGCTTTACATAATTCCATGCATCTTTGAGTATTGTGGGCCATCATATGCCGGTCATGCAGTACCTTTTTGCATGTTATTTCACCAGAGCAATGTCTACTTGACACTCCATGATGTGCTTCTGAAAGCATAGTCATTTGTTCATGGGCCGACACATAGTGGTAGACAACTTGGTCTATGCCTTCTTTGTACTACAGATCCCCTGCAATTTTAAGGAAACTCCTACTTTTGAGAGCTAGCTTTTTCCTCTGATCTCTGATGAACTTTAACATATAAAAATACCAATTTCTTTCAACTGGTATGGACTGAAGAGAAAATAGGCTTGCATCTAGAAATTGATCAGCTATCCCTGTAGGCTTCTCTCCTGTGTCTATTTTGCTAAGGAAATCCACTACTTCATGTCATTAGGTATGGACTGAATAGCAAATAGGCTTGCATCTAGAAATTGATCAGCTATCCCTGTAATCTCCCTTCTGTGATGAACTTTAACATATAAAAATACCAATTTCTTTCAACTGGTATGGACTGAAGAGCAAATAGGCTTGCATCTAGTAATTGATAAGCTATCCCTGTAGGCTTCTCTCCTGTGTCTCTTTTTTGTTAAGGAAATCCACTACTTCATTTTGAGTGCTTGGAGTGTGCACAATGGTGAAATGAAATTTCTGCAATCAAAGCATCCACCTTGCTAACTTCCTTGCAAGATCTGGCTTATTTACCAAATATAGTATTGCTTGATGATCTACATGAAACACAAATCGATTTCCAAGAAGATAATGAGAAAATTTGTTGATTGAGTAAATCTTTCCTAGAGCTTCCCTTTCAATGGTGCTATAATTTTTTTAGCATTTGACAACATCCAACTAGCATAGTATATTGGTCTATACCACCCTTCTTCTATCTACTGCATCAGCACACTTCCAATAGAGCTGTGTACGATGCATCCACAAACACATGGAACATCTTATCCCATTTTGGTGGTTGAATTATTGGTGCACTAGCAATAATTTTCTACAAATTTTGGAATGCCCCCCTACATGACCAAAGGAATTCCACCCCCTTCTTTGTGAGACTATATAGTGGTTGAGCCACATCAGCAGGGTATGTGAGAAATCTATTGTGCCATTTGTTTTTACCAAGGATTCTATTGAGCTCCTTCAGGTTTTGAGGTGGACCCAACTTCCTGAACTTTGCCAGATCTACATCAATTCCATCTTTGGATACTATGTGTCGTTGCCAGATCTACATCAATTCCATCTTTGGATACTATGTGTCGAAGTAGTGTTTGCTCCTAACTGCAAATCCACATTTCATCGGGCTCAAGCTTGGTTTGCCTACATCTTTCCAAGCATAGGAGTAGCTGATGTAGATTCTCCATGCACTTCCCAAAGACGCTAAAGCCATCCATAAACATATACATGAATTCTATTATAAAAAATTTCTTGTACCATGCGTTGGAATGTTGCGGTGCATTCCGGAGTCCGAAGCTCATGACATTTTAAGAAAATGCTCCCCATTCTATGATGAATGCAGTTTTCTCCATGTCCCTAGGTGCCGGGACCTGATTGTATCCACTAAAACCATTTAGGAAGGAATACACCCCATGGCTATAGCATCCATCATTGAGTCCCTAAGTGCCACCCTGACTCGATTGTATCCACTAAATCCATCTAGGAAAAAGAATACATCCCATGGCCAACTATAGCATCCATCATTGAGTCCGTAGGTGCCACCCTGACCTGATTGTATCCACTAAATCCATCTAGGAAGGAATACATCCCATGGTCGGCTATAGCATCCATCATTGAGTCCCTAGGTGCCACCCCCCGACCTGATTGTATCCACTAAATCCATCTAGGAAGGAATACATCCCATGGTCGGCTATAGCATCCATCATTGAGTATGTGAAAGGCAATGGAAATGGATCTGGTATGGTGGCTACATTCAGCTTTCTATAATCTGCACAAACTCTTAGCTTTCCATTTTTCTTTGGCATAATCACTATTGGGCTCAACCAAGTTGCTTATTCAGTTGGGTGGATGAATCCTACTACCAACTGAATAAGCATAGTTGTGCTTAATTCTGTATCTTTGCTGCGTGATCGAAAGTGCATCTTCCTTCATATTTATCTTGTGCTGGTAGAAACTTTGGGTCGATGCTAGGCATATCTGTATAGCTCCACGAAAAGACATCTTTGTATTAGGTCAACAATTCTTGAAGTTCCTTTTTCAAAATCTTTTCTAGCTTTTCACTGATCCTTACCATCTAAGGGTGGTCCTCCGTTCCCAAATTGAGCTCCGTGAGCTCCTCCTCTTGCACTTTGATAGATTATTATTGCTCCTTATCTTTGATAGATTGTTATTGCTCCTTATCTTTGCAGCGCATTGCCTCCATCCATTCTCTTAGCCCTTTGGTTGACTGGTCTTCTTCTTCATTCTTTGAGGAGATAGCTTTTTCTACCTACTCCTCCAACACTCCTTCTATGTCCGTTTCAGTTTCTGCTAGAGTTTTCACATGAAAGCAAAAATCATGCAAAGGCTTCTCTAGATCTTGTCCATGCAAATCTTTGTGGAAAAATACCTGCCACTATAATGGTGTTGTAGAGCACGAGACTCGCACAATTGTGGAGATGGCACAAAGTATGCTTAAAGGGAAAGGAATGTTGAATTCTTTTTGCATAGGAGTCACACAAAGGCAATGAAGGGCATGCCACCTTAAGAAACTTATTATGGTAAAAAAAACCTTAAGTTGCATATTTCAAGACATTTGGTCGTGTGATTGTTTTGTGCATGTTCCAGACTCATCCAAAACCAAGTGGGATTATGAGGGCAGGAAGTGTATCTTTTCTTAGGATACAATATGGAGTCAAAGGGTTATCGACTATACGACTCGAAGGCAAAGAATATAATTGTCAACTATGATATGGTGTTTGAGGAACAACCTCATGAACTAGAGAAGAAGGCTCCATCCTTACTATCTTGTCATAAATTAAACATGGCATTTTCAAGCATGCATGGCTATGGTGTGCTTAACCCTAACTACTATGATTAATGAACACTAATCATATGGTGGGTGTAGCCTAATCAACAACATAATGATGATCCTAATGACCTAATCAAGCTTAACTCAAGCACAATTAGTTTACAAGATGGAAACTTGTACTTATAAAGAGGCATGAGAGATACTTGTGTTCATTGCTTGAAAATGACCCTTTTTATATGAGGAGGGTACACCTCTTACAAATGTGCTCATGTGGGATAATGTCCAAGTGTGATGTGGTTGCATTCTCATGATATTGGTCCTATACGCATATGTTACCCTCAATGATGGCACCACAAATTTCAACACCCCCCCTTGGTGCCATGATGTATAGGCTACTGCTACAAGGTGGTTGGATGTGAATTACAAAAGATCCATAACTTCCCCTTAGTGCAACATGCTACCCAAGGTGGTCAAGTGTGGTATTACAAGATGTCATCACCCCCCTTGGGTGCATAAATTGCTACTTTGAGATGGTCAGGTGTGAAAAGAAAACACAATACAAAGGACTAGGTGTACTCATCAAGGACCTTTTCCAATCATGGGCTAAGGTGGTGAGAGGCTTATCGATGTAGCCTTGGCTTAGAAGAGATGCTCATCAGGGATCTTCTCTTTGCTTGAAAAAGCCTCCACGTAGTTGGCCTCCTAGTTCTTTAGTTTATATTCTTCTTTCTTATGCCCGATCTTGTTGAAATGTCCACATTTGGACTTGTGTTTGAGCCTGCATTCACTTTTAAATTGCCCTTTCCTTCCGCAGTGGTAGCACTCTTTTATGCCCTTGTTGGTGTAGAATGCTTGTTCCCTTGATGTACTTTGTATTCCATTCTTTAACTGCTTCTCTTCTTCAAGTAGTGATGAAATACAACCCTCAAATGTTGGTTCAAGTAAATTCTTTAGAGTGGTCACTAGTGCACCATATTCCTTAGAGTATTCCTTTGGCATGCTTTTTTATAAGTATGGCAAGTGTATCTTTTTCACCTATCTTTGCATCAATGCCATCTAATTGGGTTATATTACTTTTCATTTTGCTTTATGAATTGTGCTAGTGACTCATGAAATTCCAGGTTTAAGCCATAAAATTCTATTTCCAAATAGATTTTTTGATTTTTGTCCTTGGAACCAAATATTAAATTTAACTCATCCCATGCTTGTTTTATTATGGTTTTGGAATCAATGTGATGAATTAAGTTAGTGCCCAAGTGCAATCTAATTAATGACAATGCTTATTCATCTTTTTGAGTTCAATCTTCAGTTGGATTAGCGGGTACGTTCTCCTTAATTAATTTCCATAGCTTCTTGTGTATGATAAGGTACTTCATTTGTGTGGCCCGGTTAGGAAATCCTTCCCCAGAGAACTTCTCAACATTTGTGATGTATGTTACCATTTTTGCAAAGGTCTTACCAATTGACCTCATTGTGCTTCAGTTTGGCACTGTCTAATTCCATACAGTTTGGCAATGCAGTAAGCTTTTTAACTGCAAACACATGTGATAATGTGATTTGAGTGGATGGAGTGTTTCCATGTGTCGAATGATATCCCCACTTGTGATTTGTAACACCAATTCCTACTTATAATACTTAATTTACTATTAATGATACTAATTACTCTCTAATCCTTGATTAAAATAAGCTAAAATTAGAGTGTTAATTGAGCTTGGAGAAGACAACATTAATGAGGCTTTTTGCATGCGGGTGTTGCCCTTGATGGGTAGACAAAGCATACTTAAAAATATCCAGCTCATTCCTCTCCAAATCGCACCAGCTCTGTTACAAATCACCGACTCGTTTTGCCTTCTTCCTGGGTCGCATAGTGGATGATTTGAGTTAGGATTTGGATTGTTAAACCCTCATGCTATGCTCTACCAATGTCTAGGAGGGATATGACCAATTCGATGTATGCACAACGAATGGTACAAATTTGCAAGCGGCAATGCGACGGCATTTACACGCGATTCAGCATGACTTAGGGCAATTCCTTTGGTTTGCACAAACACCTTGGGGTGGACAAGATGTGACTTGAAGGGTTTGGCAAGATGTTGAGAGATTGAGGAGAAATCACTAGATCAATTTTGGCCACAAAGAGGGAGAGAAGAATAAGATGGGGGGATTAGTGACTAATTACTTAATTAGTGAAGTGTTTAGGCTAATATGAGCCGAGATGATGATTTGGAGAAGCTCAAAGAGGAGAGGGAGGCTCTGATACCATGTCAAAAATTAAACATGGCAACGTCAAGCATGCATGGCTATGGTGTCGTTCTGTCCGGGTATCCTAGTAAGACGTAGAACACCCGATCCCATTCCGACCTCCTCGATATGTGAAAAGCGTTTTCTGCCACATGTACTAATAATTTTTGGGAGACGTGGTTTGAAGCCCGAACCCCGGGTTTCAAATCGTATATGCGATTGCCTTCAGATGCGAATCTGGTATCGGCCATAAACTTTTTCCTTCTTTACCACCAGTAAAAAAGCAAACAAAGATTATCGTATAATAATCCATGCTTAAGAATGGGAAGTAATAATCCATGTTTAAGAATGGGAAGTAACCTCACGAGGTGAACGGGGAACAATTGGTGAGAATAGCACCCCTTTTCCTATGACGGAACAGGATCGTAACCAACTACTTAACCCTAATTACTAGTATTAATGAACACTAATATTATGGCGGGTGTAGCCTAATTAATAGCATAATGATGATCCTAATGACTTAATCAAGCTTGACTCAAGCACAATAATTAGGTTACAAGATGGAAACTTGTACTCATAGAGAGGCTTGAGAGTTGCTTGTGCTCATTGATTGAAAATGACCCTTTTTATATGAGGAGGGTGCACCTCTTACAAATGTGCTCATGTATGCCCAAGTGTGATGTAGTTGCATTCTCATGATCGTGGTCCTCTATTCATACCTTACCCTCAATGGCACCACAAATTTCAACATATCCTTCAACAAAGAAGTAGACTAGCAAACACAACCACTAGTGATAATACCAACTCCATAAGAGGTGGATGCATCAGATGATAAAGAAGAGAAGCCCACAACACCATAGAAGGGACCATATCCTAAATGGGTGAAGCGACTCTTAGATGGAAAAGCTCCACTGATAAAATCACATAAGAGCAAATAGTTGTTCATAGATCTATGATAATAGAGGAGAAAAAGAGGGCCTCCATTGACATTTTCAATATGGCCTTGATGGTTAATAATAATAAAAGTAAAAGTATAAGAGCCACTCCAAATTAGAGGGGGTTCAGTTAGGGTATGACTCTCAATTATGAGAAACCACACTTAGGATATCATGGATCATCCTGCAAAATGAAAAGTTATTGGCACCAAGTGGGTTTGAAAGGCCAAGTACAAGTCCAATTGTACATTGTATAAGGCAAGGCTAGTGGTGAAGGGTTTTGCACAAGAAGTTGAAGGGTTTGACTTTCAGGAGGCATTTACCCCCACAGCTAGATTACACCACTATTCATATAATACTAGCTTTTTTTGCTCATAGTAAGTGGCTGATATTCCAAATGGATGTGAAGTCAGCATTTCTGAAAGCCCATCTCTCAAGGAGGTGGTTTTGTAGTGTAGCCACCCAAGTTTGAGATACCAGTTTTAGAAAACAAAGTGTGTAGACTCCAGAAGACATTGTATGAGTTAAAACAAGACCCTCAAGCAAGGTACCAAAATAAAAGATGCTTTCTTTGTAAGTTTTGGTCTTTTTGTGTTGGGAAGGTGGATTACTCCATCGGCTCACACAAACTACCCCTACCGCGTAGTTCATAAGCATTGAACCCAAACCCCCATAACTATTCTACCACCTAGACTACCAGTTTTGGTCTTTCTAAAAGCCTATCGGATGAAAATTTGTATATCTTCTCTGAGTAGGGTAGGTAAACAATCATTGTCCTAGCTTAGTCTTTTGCATGTGATGGTTAGGGAAAAGTAATGTGCATGTTGTGTAATTGTTGCTCTTATATTTTAGGTGTTTGAACACATCACTAGATGGTGAATTTGAGGTGAGAGATTGAATTGATTGTGGCTAGTAGGCAAAAGATCTTGTATTTTCTATGTTTGAACAAATTGCTAGATGGTGAATTTGAGCTGAGAGATTGAATTGACTATGGCTAGTAGGCAAAAGCTCTTTGAATTGACTAGGGCTAGTAGGTAAAAGCTCTTTGATTTCATAACAATATCTTGCACCTTGTTCACCCAAAACCAAGCTCTCATACCATAAGTTATTTAAACCCTACTCCTAAAGTAAACATTAATTCAGAAGAGACTACAAATAATCGTTTAAGAAGTTATAGTGCAAGTACTCATCATTTTCAAAGTGCTCTTTCTTAAAGAGGGAAAATGCATGTTCCCCTATGATTATTTATATAAGGAAGGATTGGGGTCACCTTTTTGCCTTACCTTGTGTATGGTTTTTTTAAATTTCTTAGAACACACACATGCACAACATGGAAAAGTAAGGCTTGAAATGTTATTTTGCATGTTACTAGCTCTTGAACAAGCGTGTTGTTTTCAAGTTTGTAGAGAATTGCTTGAATATCAAATGGTGCTTAGTGGTCACTGCATTCTTCTCATTACGAGGGAGTTTCACTTAAAACAGTGCAAGGGCACTCTTGTCTTGCTACGTCTTTATGCTAGAGCTTTCAAAGTGAATCTTAAGTTCTTTCTAACTTTAATTATATTATGTTTGCGTTTGCATCATAATACAAATGGCTTCAATCCATCGCTTGTAACAAAATTGCTACATAAGCCCACTAGTTAAATACCTTACCTAAAGATATGTGAGATCCCCCCTCCAATATCAAGGATGGTGAAAATATATCCTTGAAATTGAGAGTTCATGTGGGGTGCAAACACCCTCAAAGCTTGCTTAAATACTATGCCAAAATAGAAATTCTTTACAGTTCAACCTTCATAATACAATCGACCACACTTGGTGGATGCGCTCCGCATGCTATGAGAGAGGACTTGCATGAATATATCCCATACTCCTTATATTTTATAAAGGCCCTCAATGTCTTTACCGACTTAGGGCGTTTTCAACATCATGTGGAACCCCACACTTTTGGGTGGCGTCCCTAAACAAGGGAGATATCTCCTCCTCATGGATGCTAGATGGGGACTCCCCCATGCATCATGTGTTTCTCCCAGCTCGTCAATGCAATCCTTCACACATGAACGATCATTTTAACCTACGTCCATGTTTTTTGAATTGTCATTACTTTTTTTAATTGCCACGGCATGCAACCCAAGGCAACGTTAGGTTTCCCAAAGTTGATGTAGCCATTGATGTGTTGTATCACCATGTGTGCAGAAGGTTGTTTGTGGTAGCATTTACATTGCCCTACCGTGACACAGCATCACAAGGTGCACTTCCATGTACGCGGGTTATGAGTGTAGACACTCATGAACACCAAGGATGATTTTTGACAGGCTGGGTCACCCTTCAAAATGATGGATATAATAGAAAGAATGCCCTAATTTACCTTATTTTTTTTAAGGTCACTCAAAATACGTGGCTGTAATTTACGAAAAAAAAAATCCCCTAAAAGATGACATTGAGATATGGATATGCCATCTGCAAGTATCCGTTACATTGCATGAGGGGAACCTTACTAAACTTACCGTTGGCGCCAAA
This sequence comes from Cibotium barometz, assembly GCF_041138505.1. Classification (NCBI taxonomy): domain Eukaryota; kingdom Viridiplantae; phylum Streptophyta; class Polypodiopsida; order Cyatheales; family Cibotiaceae; genus Cibotium; species Cibotium barometz. The sequence continues at coordinate 26,964,610 of NC_141049.1, forward strand.
AAAACACTAGCATTGGAATTTGGCATCACATTATTGTGTCTGTGCTGTGAAAACCCCGCACTTGAATCCCTCTAATAGCTTAATCTGTACACCGCTCTAATTGCCTTCTAATAGCTGGATAAGTAGCAGAAAGGCATCGTTAACAGAGCTTTTGGCTTTCTTTGTGATTGTATCTGTGTTGCTTTTTCTGCAGATTGCTGAAATGGATGCTAAAAATGGTGATTCTCCATACGAGAATGCCAGAAAACAGAGAGTCGAAGAGAACAAGAAGCGGCTACAGGTTATTCTGAGATTAGGAGTTCTTGCTCGAGACGATTGATTTCTTGATCAAGATTAGGATTTTTATTGTTCTCTCTGCAGAATCTATCCAGTCCAGATTAGGATTTCCTTGCTTCAGTTTAGGGTCTTTTGTTTGGATTTCTCTGCAGAAATGTGGGCAGAGTAGGGTTTTCCTTGCTTGAGGTTAGGGTCTTACCTGTAGCTATGCAGATTAGGGTTTTTTTCTTCTCAATATCAGCGTTGCGATGGGTTTTTCACAGATATGTAACTGCCCAAACTAGGGCTTTATAGCCTCAGGATAAAAATACATTTAAGAAATATAAATATGGGTTTTCTTTTTTTAAATCAGGTTGCAGATTAGGGCTTGTCCGGCCTGTATCTGGGCAGATTAGCTTTCTCTAGGTTTTAACTGTTCACTGTCAGGGTTTTAGCCTTTTTTTTTAATGTGCAGTGTGTAATTAAATATGTTTTATGCGGCAGGAGCTTGGATTAGCAGACCTGACAAACAGCTTAACCAATAGCTTAACTCCAACCAAGTCTCCAGGAGTGAGTTTTTAGGGTTTTGTATGAAATCAAAAGCAAATCAATGAAGATTCTGTTAAGGAAATCCCTAGTTTGATTGTCTTAACTCGACAACTGAATGGCTATACAGCAATCATGGCGAGGGAGACCAAGCGTTGTGAAAGAAAAAGTCAAGGTTCAGCTGCGGCGCTCCTCACGCAACTCGACCAATCCACAGCCTGATTATCAAGAGGTACTCAAAAAGATAACACTAACCCTAACCCTAAAACTCCACTCTTGAAAACAAAGCTAGCCTTGCTTCTCACATAAACCCGGTTTTCCCATGATCTGTTTGCAGGTTGAGATTGACATACGGAGAAGGTATCATCATGTACTAACATTATGGAACCATCTAACTCTTTTGCAACAACATTCATTTAAGGCCCATATGGTTGTGATTGCAGGGCTCGGTTCGAGAATAATGGCAGTGCCCGCTACTATTCACGTCTTTATGAGAGGAAGTATGCTTCTGAGGAGGCGCGGATGAGTGCCACAAGCAAAGCTGAGGCCATAAAGGAGGGGCTCCCTTTGACCAATTCCTCTTTTGTGAAGCCCATGCTGCAGTCACATGTGACTGGTGGATTCTGGCTGGTGCATCACTAAAACCAAACTGGTGCTTTGTGAGAAAAGCTTGTGATAATACCCTCTGCTCATATAAAAGTTTAAATGTGCCCTTCTCAATACACTTAGTGTCATGGCTTTAGTCTCTGCTTTGCTTGTTATCACGGCGAGAGATGCACAAAAAAAGGACTAAGGGGAATGCACTGCTGCCTCTAAACCATTGATTACCTGAATTCAATGCTTTAATGCTGTTTCCAGGGATTGCCAGCAGCTTTTTGCAAAGATTGCTTGCCAAAGAAAGATGATAGAATTGTTTTAGAAGATGAAAACAACGAAGAATGGGAAACCATCTATCTTGCAAACAAGACCGGATTGAGTGGAGGCTGGAGAGGCTTCTCACTTGATCATGGGCTTGTTGATGGTGATGCCCTTGTCTTCGAGCTAGTCGAACCCCTCAGGTTCAAGGTAATAGTGTTTCCCATACCAACATAAGTATATCAATCTTACTTCTTAATTATCTCTATAGTGTATGAGTATAATTAACGAGTCTTTCTCAGTTTTGCCTACTTAAGCAGCATGCTATCTTTCATAATGCATGATGACATCTCGTAGAATCTTGCAATGAAGCTAATATCATAATCTACTCTTGATGTAATCTATTAATGTCATAGGCTATGATGACATGAGTAAAGCTTGTCAAGATCATGATCTGATCTTGATTTAGTCTGTCCATTTTTTAGTGCAGCGAGATTAACTAAAGATTGCTATATTTGCTTCCTAATTAACTTATGAAGCCAAAGATGATCTTTCATTTGAATTTTGCAGGTGCATATTGTGAGGGCTTATGAGCCCAATACAAGTCCTAATGAAGCGGAGAAGGAGGTTGAAGAAGAGCCAAAGGAGGAGGCACAGGAACATGCTGGGAAATTGAGTTCTACTAAGGTGAGGCAACGGTTGATATGGGAGACAGAGCTTGATAAGGGAAACAAAGTAGAGAAAAAAGAAGGTTCTGAGGAGGCTGAAGTGGAGGGTTATACTAACAAAGGTACCATGAAAGAAGAGGGTAGAAAGAAGCGAAAGGACAAAAGTGATGATGAAATTGTTGACCCTTTTGATATCAAGGCTGATAAGCATCATGATGGCAGCAAGAAGGTCAAGGATCTCACATCTTACTTGAGGTCCAAAAAGCCTCTTAATGATACTAGGGTGCCTAAAAAAGCAATGCAGACAAGCAGTGATGGTATTGAAGTTTGTTGATGTGCTCATATAGGGGTTATCGTGGAGGTCAAGATTGATCTTGGAGTGCATGTGCTGGCAGGAACGATTGATCATAGAATGCATGTTCTGGCCTGTTTCTGATCTTAGGATGCAGTTTCTTGCCTGTTTTTTTGTATGGTGGGCATAGCATCAGCATATTATGTCTTCTAGCTTGGATTGCAGTTGTCTTCTTATCTTTGGGAAGCTCAAGATCAGGATGTTGATACTCTAAAGAGTCAGTTGTCGCCTGCTTTTGTGGCATTTCCCGATTTTGTAAAGAAGGAAAATGTGGTTGATGTTGCAGCTTGACCAGATATGTTACAACCCATTTTGGATGCAAGGCTTGTGGATGCAGCCTGCTTTTGTGGGGTTTTCGGATTTTGCAAATCAAAGGGACATGTGATTGACCTTGCATCTTGACCAGATATAACCCATTTTGGATGCAAGGCTTGTGTACAAACAAAGCTCCTAGTTTTTTAAAAGTTAGTAGAGGTTGAGAGAGAGAGAGAGAGAGAGAGAGAGAAAGAAAGAAAGAAAGATTTTATTAACGCCTTCCAAAAGACCGAACTCGGCCTACGAGACAAATCGGAGTACCTGAATGGGGTAATCTCTGTCATCCCAACAAAATGAAAAAGTACTGAACTAAAAAGCTGAATCTGGGTGTGCAATAAGTACAATGAGTGGTGAAGGGGATGGAGCTCTACTACTAGGAGAATGCAAAGCTATATGCATGGAGTATACAATCATGATATGCAACCTAGCTAGCTCCATCCTGTACCATACTGGGGGTAAAAAATGGTATACATCAGTGAAGGGGGTGTCCACAACTCCCTGAAGAACATGCCTAGGTGTGCTCTGAAGTGAGCCAGTCGCTCCGCACCCTCTCTGTGAAACTGAGCTCTGATCTCTGTCATCTCTCTCTGGTATAGGCGTGGTGTCTGAAAGCCAGGTGTCCTCTGTCTCCTGCGGGCTCTAAGTGTCTCTGCTCTCTGGAGAGTAATTCTAAAAACAATTGAGGGTATTTTTGAAGTTTGGATTTAAGAAGTCATGGCAAGCACATAATTAATGATTGTCAATGACATAATGCTTGAGGTAATATCCTGTCTCTGCTTTCTGGAGAGTAATTCTAAAAACAATTGAGGGTATTTTTGAAGTTTGGATTTAAGAAGTCATGGCAAGCACATAATTAATGATTGTCAATGACATAATGCTTGAGGTAATATCCTGTCTCCCACCACACGAGTGCAGCTCTGGTCGATGTCATTCGGATGAGATGCGGTTGGAACATATTTATTTGTAAGAGTGGTAGCCATCTCTCCAGCCTAGTTAGTTAGTAAACACATTGCCATTCATCTTCCTATTGAAAGTCATGTAGCAGGTGAGTTGCAGATCTCCTCTCCACCCCTCTCAATGTCAACCACAATGTGAAAGTCGACTCCCATGCGATGCTAAGAGTGCCCATATTATTACCTAATAAAGCTCCTGTCAAACTTGCTATGCTAGTTAATTTGGTTGTCGATTAGAGCCATATAATAAGATAATTCACTCAAATCATCCGGAGATCAAAAACCAGAAATTTCTTTTTCCACATTTGGAGGTAACTTCTCAAATAGATTGCTCACAAACTTGATTGACAGGTTCATGAATGTGATTGACCTTAACTCACAAATTTGCCACAATGACTATTTGATTCATGATCTAAGACTTGATTCAACTACAAATTTGCCATGATTGTTCATGATCTATGGCTTGATTGAGCTACAAATTTGCCATGATTGAACTAACTTATTTGTTTTGACCAGTTTTTCACATTACATAAGCATGAAGCCATGGAGACATAAGAAGACTCTTTCGTGCCCAAAAGAATAGTCTTACCAGGAGATCAGAGACATAAGAAGACTCTTTCACGCCCAAAAGAATAGAGTCTTACCAGGAGATCGGAGATCTTTAAGAGTATGTGAAGGACAAGTTGGCGAAAGCATAGGAGGCCTATATTGCTGATTTTTCTCATGCATCATATCAATCAAGCCTGACATCCCTTAGAATAGTACATTTACCTTAGAATTGGATTGTACATTTACCTTAGAATTGGATTGTACATGAAGTGCCGAAATTGGCATGCAAACAAACAACCCAACAACCTATTAGGGGAGTTTACCTTGACAATCCCTTATGTATCGGTGAGGGAGGATTCTAGAGGGGTGGCCTCTAACACTCTCCTAGATCCCCAGCTCACAAAACACAAGGAGGAGGGAGGCTAGGTGCTGGAAAAGGCGTTCCAAAGGAAAACTCTCTTGGACCTCACACCAAAACACTCAAGGCCTTGGACCGCACTCTTAGGGGAGCCAAGTCTAGTGGAGAAGAGAGTAGGGGCAAGCCCACACCTTTCCTTGCTCCTCCTTACTTCACATGTGCACATTAAAACTCTACCCAAAAGAAAGTTTAAGCATGGAATACAAATTATTTTATTGAAATGAGAGAGAGAGAGAGAGAGAGAGAGAGAGAGAGAGAGGATATGCACTTGATGATAGGAAAAGCTCACAATACAATCTTATTGATATGAAAAGTAGGGATACAAGCATAAGGATAACAAGGCTTGAGGATGGAGAGGATGATTAGAGTGATAGCCTAAGGATGATAGAGATGAAGGGTAATGGCTTCTATGGATGGACCTCTATTCTCTCTTGTGTTGGTGCCAAGACTATGATCCTTTTTATGGGCCTCCAAGAGTACAAAGATATTTCATATCATGAGATATTAAAAGGTTTGGTGTATTTTGATAGAGGGAGATACTTTGGATATCCAAGGTGAGTTGGGGTTACATGAGCTAAAATATCTCTAAGTAATTCTCCAAAATGAGCCTCTCCAAGGATATATGTAGATGGTGTGTAGAGGCTTAGTGAACCCTCATGGATGTTTCTAGAGATGGTGGATTTCTCCACAAAAGAAAATCTTGAGATACTACCAAGCTTTGATATTTTGTTTCTTTATTACAAAAAAGGAAAGATAGACTCTGCATGCCTTATTCCATAAATGGAAGGTTGAAAATTGTTGATGAAGCAGAGACCACCTTTGAATATCTCTTTTGGAGCCTTGTATCCTTGTAGCAAAGTGCGAATCCTCACATGCCTTTATTGGCTTACATATTTTTCAAAAGATAGGCCTAGTGTGGGTCTAAGACTAGTGAGGCTACTTTTAGGAATATATATATATATATAATCCAAAGATGGTTTTGAATTTTGTAGGCTAATGATAAAGTCTCCAAAAAAGGAAAGGAATTAACAATTACATGGAGGGTGGCATGTGTGGGGTTGTTCATGTGGGAGAGAAGGTTGATGAGGGTTTGGGCAAGCATGTGTGTGCGGGATGGCTCTGGGTGGCCCACGTGGGCTTGGGGGAGAGGTTATGCATGAGGGTGTGAGGAGGGAGCTTCCAGCATGCGTGTGGGACAAGTGGGATCCATGTAAACACGTGGGCGTGGGTGGGTCCATGTGGGCCCCACAAGGTGGTGTCGGGGAAAAAGGGGTGGGAGAGTGGAGATTGATAAACGAGGGAGAAAAAAATGATATTATATAGCACATATATGTATATCATTTTGGTGTAGCATGGCTTTTATATCTATTAGGTGGGAACTCTAATAAATACAATAAGGTGGTGTAAATAATATATATAGTAGTATCATAGCATAGCTAGGATAGGGCAATAGTAGGTTGGGTGCAAAAGGAGACTTTTAGGAAAAAGATATCTTAGGCATAAATATATATGAGGAAATAGACTTAGGATTTATTTACTTGTGCAAGTATATATATATATAAAGATGAGAGAAAAAATATGGCAAATAGTAGGTGGTAGAAGTATGCATACTTATAGTGTAGTTATAGATATAATACCTAAGGGATTTGAAAAGGTAGAAGGGAGATGGGGAGCAAGATTTTGTGCATTTTTCCCAAACCTTATGTGAAAAAAATTAATGCATGGGGGATTTCAATTTACCATGTCTCACCGGCTCAACTGGGCCAACCGACTTTGAAATTAGTCCAATAGCTCCTTCTTGCTCATGTAGACCTCTTTGCACAATGTGTTTGACTTCCTACTAGGGCTGAAAATTTGAAGGCCTACCTTAACCTTCAATTTTAAGGCCATAAACTAGGTTGACTTTCAAAATATATATGTTTACATCTAAAATTTACAAAAAATTTCAAAATAGTATCCTTCTGTGGTGTTTGCAACCATAGGACTTCTCTAGAAGGTATGAAAGCCTTTGATGGGCACCCTTGTTCGTTAAATTTGACATGAAAGGGATGAAATTTGATAGGAAAGGGATGAGACTTCCAAGATTTTCACTATTTGTATGTAATTTTTGATGGGCGCGTAAGGATAGAGGTGGGCCACCCGAGTGCTGTCCCATAAAGGGGCATTTGCATTCCTTGCGTGCTAGGCTGGTTGGCATATTAAGACCCCTACCTATATAAAGAGTGTTTGGGATTCTAGTATCTCATGTTTCTTACAAGACTCCGATGCACAAATGCAGCCCCCAATGTGAAAGAAAACATAAGGTAAGGGAGGTCCAAGGGCTAGCAAGAGAAGAGTGGCCAGAATATAAAGCAAGAGAAGGGTGGCCAGAATACAGGTAACGTTTCGAACACCACAAAAATCATAAACCTTAGGTTGCTTTTTTGGACTTTAGTTCGTTTTAAAGTTGGTGTAAGTGTCTCACCTAGAGGTTGTTCATATGGTCTTCTTCAAAAGCAAAATTATGATCCATTTTCACATGTGTTTGGAGTCTTTGAGATTATTTGCATGAGCTTCATTTTACCAACTTGGGTACCTAATTCAATAATGCCTTCATGGACAATGGTGTCGTTGGAATCTTCATAGGGTGAGATATCATCAAAATTATGCTTAGCATCACATTTTGTATCATCTTTTGTTTTTTTGGGATCTCTAGTGATCAAGAGGGAGTAAAACTTTTGTGCTTGGGTGTGTCCTGCTAGGATTTTCGGTCTAAAATGGATGTAACCTTTGATGTATGCAGCCTTTATAAGCAGGTATATGTGAATCCTTTGATTTTGAATAGTATTGAGTCCCTTAATTAGAATTTAGTAATGAGATTAGCTTTTTGTTTTCGAATGGTTTTAATTTAGTATATTATTAATTATCTTAATTAATCATGAAGTTTATGTTATTTTTTGATCCAACCCTCGCTCACTTAGAATCTCAAGAACTTTAGACCAAAAATGCATAGGTAGGGGGGTACCAAAGGTGGCTTGTCCATAGATGAATTATAGAAGTATCATCAAGAGAATATATGCTTTTTTTGCCATATAGATGGATAGAATAAGCAAATTTTCCCAAAAAAATTAGCTTCCAAATCTTGGTCCCACTAGAAGATTCCCCCATTAGACCCAATTATCAATACCATCCTTAGGAGGCTGGTGGAAGAAGCAATAAAGGGGCCTCCAAGGATCTAGGGACATGATTACAAGCTTAAATAGAGGGGATTTTAGTGAGACAATGTTAGTTACTTAAGAAGTGTTATACCACTTGTGAAGGTGATTAATTCTAGTATTATGACTATTGAAGTAATACGTTATTAGTGCTTCAAGCTCACTTAAATTCGATACATTGTTGTTTTCTTTTGGATGTTGTTAAGACTAATCATGTGAATGAGTTTTCTCAAGAGTTTATACGGCATAACCGAAAAAGATCCATAAGAAAAAAGATCAACTTTGGGGGTCCTAATGAGCTAGGTGTGGGGAGGTGTGAAAGGATTACTAGGCCTTTTGGAGGCATGGCTCCAATAGTTAAGAGCAATGTTGTGGAAGGAAACATACACATTTTCCCACTCGATTCTCGTTAAATCCACAAATCAAGCAATAAAAGCTTACATGTTTTTAGAATTACACTTTTTTATTTTAAATTTTTTGGGTTGAAATCCCTTTGGATGCAAGTCTATTTTGACTGTGTACATCCAATTTCTGGTTTGGTGCAAACTTACAATAGAAATTTAGTTACAAGAGAGTGTGTGTAGAGAATCTAAGTGTTGTGCATGTGTTGGAAAATAATGTATATGTATGTGTTGGTGAACGTATATGCATGTGACTAGTTCACATACAGTGGCATTATACCAGGTTTACAGTACTGCTGTTGAAGATTGTAAATTTTTTGCAAATGTAGAAGGTTTTTTACAAGCACTATTTGTGAGTTGTTGCAAGTAATTGATACCTTGTCAAATTGTAAGCACGAGAAGCTAGACAAGAATAATTTCTAGGCATGAAAATTCAGGATGAACAATTTCCTTATGAAAAAAGGATATTGAAATTCATCAAGTGATGAAAAGGAGCTAGAGATTGGTGAAGAAAATCCCACCCCTTAGCAAGTGCAGGCATATAAAGCATGGCATGAAAGAGCTAGAAAGGTGTTGTGTTTGTCAGTCAGTGTGACAAATTCTATGATTGTGCATATACAAGATGTATATATAAGATGCACAAATCATTTAGAGGATGTAAAAATTATATACAAATTCTATGATTGTGTATATACAGAATACACAAATGCCTAAGGAGGCTTGGGACACCTTAGTGAAGATGTACAACATAAACATCCAAGCTCGGAAGATGCAACTAAAGCAAGAGCTACATAATGTGATTAGAGGAAAGTTGAGTATAAATGATTACTCAGTGAAGGTTACAAGGCTTGCAAATGCCCTTGCTTCTATTGGATCACTAATAGATGATGATGATATGGTTTTGGTGCTTGCATGGTCTTGGCAAATACAACCAATTTTAGATCTCCATTGGAGTTTAAGAACTTTCCTAACTTTCAAGAACTGATTTTTGTACTCATTCGTGAGAAGATAAATATTGGGGAAGGTTCATCCTCTAGAAATTCAAATGAGTAGGCCTTCTACTTAGATACAAGTAGAGGTAGAGGGAGATCATCATCTAGAGACCAAGGTGGATTCCTTTTTGATATAGAAATCATGGTCAACAATAACAATAGGAATCAAATGTATAAACAGCTGGAAGAGGCCACTCTAGAGGTGGGGGAGCTAGAGAGGCCGAGGTTGTTTGGTAAAGTAATCAAAGTACAAATAGCATAGAGTGCTATTACTGTGAAAAACAAGGGCACATGGCAAAGGAATTCTATAAAAAGCAAAATGATGTTAAAAGTGAAAAGGAGGCAACTATGCATCATAAAGTAAACAGGGTGGTGATGACAAAAATAGTGAGTAGCTATTTGTGATGCTCAGCATGTGCTCAGCTCTATGACAGAAGATATGTTAAGATCAAGAGATGTTTGGTATGTTTATTCTAGATCCTCTAGCCACATGACCAGTCATGGTGGTGAGTGGTTTAGAGATAATAAAAAAAACCAGGTTATATAGAAACATGTGATGATACTGTGTATCCCATTACAAATGTTAGTAAAGTGCTATTGTCTATGTAGGATGGTAAAATGAAGTACTTGGTAGATGTACTTCATGTTTTAAATATCACAAAGAACCTCGTTTCTATTGTTATATGGTGGTTGAGCAGGGTCTGCAAGTGAGGTTTAATTCTCAAGGATGTTGTATGGAAGACTTTAAAATTAGTGCCACTTGGTTGTAAAAGGTAACAGAAATTGTAGGATGTTTACTTTGGATGTGAGTAAGGTGAAGGTAGCCATGTTTGTGCATGGGACAAGTGTTATTGTAGATATTAACATATGGCACGAGCACATTGGTCATGTGAATATACAGTGGATGAAGTCTATGTAGGCCCAAAATATTGTTGCAAGTTTGCCGAAGTTTAAGGTTGATGGTGTGCATAAAGTATGTGAAGCATGCTAGCTTGGTATAAGCAAACCAAACATGATTTATCGTATAAAATTCATGTTAATGCAAGGTCATTAGTTATATTTTTTGATGTACCGCCCACCAAGATTACAACAATTGTAGGTTGCAAGTATTATGTTACATCAGGAAAGTGTGGGCTTATTTCATGAAGGAGAAAATTGAGTTGTTTACTCACTTTTAAAGATTTAAAGTCTTGGTTGAGAAAAAGGTATATAGATCAAATGCCTAAGATCGGATGGTGGGGGAGAGTCTTTTTTCAACGAGTTTAGTGATTTCTTGAGAAAGTAGGGAACCAAGAGACAATTTATATGCACGTACACTTCATAAACAAAATGGTGTTACAGAAAGGAAAAATAATGTCTGAACAGAATATGTCAGATTATTTTTGGGCAGAAGCAGCATCAACTATTGTTTACATTATGAGAAAGACCTCGAGTTGTTCATGGTATGATTCATAAACAGATGTGTCTCACTTGAAAGTGTTTGAATCTATTGCATATGTATTGAATGTATTGCATATGTGCATGTTCAAGGATGGAACCGAGAAAAAAGTTGGATCTAAAGGTAAAGAAATGCATCTTCACTAGTTATGCTTTGGAGCAAAAAGTTTATAGATGTTAGAACCCTATGACTCGTGAGATGCAAGTAAGCAGAGTCTTTGATGAGATGAGTGGTTGGTATGCACTAGTGAAGGCAACATAAGGTGCAAATGTAAGAAGTAATGAAACTGCCCCACATGTAGAGCAGCAAATCACACATGCTTAGTGGACCTGGAGAGTCCTCTAGGAATGAATCCAACGTTAGTCCATGGTCAGACAGGTTAAGGATAGATATAGGTACACATGTATCATGTAAAGGAAATGAAAAAGTAGATCAACCTTTTGTGCTTGATCTATTAGTAGGTCACTCATATGTGGATGGTGACTCTAGTGACTTCGAGTAGAACCTTGATGAGGAGCTTAGCATTCCATCATTGGTTACTCCTAAAAAAAGAAGAAATAGGGATGTTTTGAGGAACTTGACAGTGATATAGGTGTATGTAGGTCTACGAGAGTTAGGTACCGTGTTGGTAGGTTGAGATATAATGGATATATAGCCCATCATTATGCCTACATAGTTAAATCAATATAGGAGTTGAAGCCCACTTGTTTTGAGTAAACACTTAGAAATAAAAAATGAGAAGATGCCGTGTTGGTAGGTTGAGATATAATGGATATATAGCCCATCATTATGCCTACATAGTTAAATCAATACAGGAGTTGAAGCCCACTTGTTTTGAGTAAACACATAGAAATAAAAAATCAAAAGATGCCATTGATGAGGAGATGGTAGCATTGGATACAAATGCAACATGGGAGTTAGTGCCTTTGCTTGAGGAAAAGAAGGCAATTAGATGTCAGTGGTGGGTATATAAGGTTAAGCACAGTGAGCATATATAATACAAGATTGGTTATTGCCAAAGGTTATACGTAGACCTATGGCTATGAGACATTCAGGTTGGTTATGCGATCATGAGAGTTGTTAATTGCTAGGGGTATAGCATAAAGGATTGGTCTTTACATCAGATGGATGCAAAGAATGATTTCTTGCATGGTGATTTGCAAGAAGTATAAATGATACAACCACTCCCACTGGGTTATGAGAGTGATGCACATCTAGATTTTGTGTGCAAGTTATGCAAAGCCTACGGTATGGCTTAAAGTAAGCACCCAAAGCATGATCAAACAAGATCGGGGAGGAGTATCCTGCTACCATTGGATTTCAAATTTCCAATGTAGATTTTTCACTTTATGTAAAAAAAAAGTTAGAGAGATTATGTTGTTAGTCATTTATGTAGATTATTTGATTCTCACTGGTGATAGTGATGTTGATATACATGATGTCAATATGTTTTTGAAGAAGAAGTTTGAGATGAAGGATTTGGGTGAGCTGTGGTATTTCTTAGGTATAGAGGTGGTGAGATCACCTCATGGCATTTTTTTATTACACAGGCAGTATGGCTTGGACATGTTGTCCAAATATCGTATGATAGCCTGTAAGCCTATTTCAGTGCCATTGGAGTATAACACAAAGCTTTCCATAGATACATGTGAGATTTTGGAGGAACCCACTATGTATAGGTATGCAGAGTGGGTAGCTTGATTTGCGTGACCTTAATAGGTTAGACTTGATTTACGCTATTAGACTTGTGAGTCAATTTATTCTAGTCCCTAGGAAGCCACACTTAGATATGTCTAGACGGATTCTTGATAGGTACATAAAGTCCACAGTTGATCATGGAGGAGTGTCATAGATAGGAGACTCTACCAGCAGCTTTATGTTTTCTTTTAGGAGTGTGAGTTGGAGTAGAAAGAAGCAACTAACAATTTCCTTGTCGTGGTATAGAGGTGTAGGCACAATACACGGGCACTGCTATGCTTCTTGGGAAGTAGCTTGACTTTAAAAGCTACTTAGTCATATGGGTGAGCCCATGAATAGGGCCGTTATCATTTATTATGATAACATTAGTAGCATACATTTAGCCAATAACCCAATCTATCATGCTAGGAAGAAGAACATTGAGGTGCACTGTGACTTTGTGAAGATCCACAGGTTTGGAGCTTACTTAGAATGCAGTGTGTAGAGTTGAGCTCGAGGGGAAGTGTTGAGATGTCGAGATTCAGTAGCACTGGTGGTGGACATTGATGACCATCCTAGATGATAGCCTCCACACTTATGCTATTGGTATGGTTAGTGAGATTATGGTTGATATGTCACTAATGGGTGACAAGCTGTGTGATAGCCACATTTGGATTACTAGATGATGGCATAGTTATAGCACCAATTTATATATCGGGAAACTATGGATTGACCATTGCAAGTTATAACATGAGAGTAGTTTTCCATAGTGTACTCTTATCTCTTTATAGTAGGAAAGAACTTTCACACCATGGACCGACCATTTTAGAAGTCATAATAGGAGATTACTTTCCCTTATAGTATGTACTCTTATGTCTTTATGTTAATTTTGTAGAGAGAAGAGAAGAATATAGAAGAAAAATTCAACCATCCATCTCTCCCTTATGTCTTTCTCTCTTGTGTGTGTGTGTGCTTACTTGTAAGAAAAATTCAACCATCCATCTCTACATTATGTCTTTCTCTCTCTCTCTCTTGTGTGTGTGTGTGTGTGCGCGTGCGCGCGCACGTGTGTGTGCAAGCTCTCCCTCTCCCTTACATTTATCTCTCTTTCTCTCTCTCTCTCTCTCTCTCTCTCTCTCTCTCTCTCTCTCTCTCTCTCTTTGGTGATAGGTCTTATAAGAGGTAATCACTAATAGCTATGTGTGTGTGTGTGTGTTGAGCTCTCCAACTAGTGTATTATTCTCTCTTTCCATCTCTATCTAAATGTGTGAGTGAAGTTTTCCAACATGTGTTTTATTCTCCATGGTGTTTTCTTAGTTGTTTATAACAATAATTGGTTTTCTTTAATAGAGCAAAGAAGCAGCATAAGAGGTAGAAACTCAGTTATATTCTCCATAGAAGAAAAACTAGTCGAGAACATCAACATTGTCAACATTATCAAGGACTATGAAGCTACAAGAAAAAGGGAGCAAAGAAGAAAAATCAAGTTGAAAGGCAACAATAACATGAAGAATATGAAAGGACGAGGAAACAAGACAAAAGATTTGAACAGACATGAAAATTTATTTTAATCAGGGAACAAAAGGAATGGACACAACATTTAGAAAGGATATATTTAATCGGCTTATCCTTCAGCCATCTATGAAGGATTTTCAAGACATGTCTTTTAAGCAAGAGGCTGAGGTCCAAGTATCACTTATAGTGAATTTTCATAATACTTTGAAAAGTGTGAAGTGGCCAAAATCTTCTAATGAGACAAAATCCTCTAATGAGATTTTTATTAAAAGATCCACCATATTAATGCTATTGAATTCTAATGCATCAACTTCTCAAAACCTGAACATAGTAAGAGCATCCAAGTTCTTAAGCATTAATAGGAGAAACTTTTACCTTGTAAAATTGCAACTTCAAGTTGATGAAGATAATTCCATGTTTTCATTATCCACATGGTAAAACAACAACACACAAGCATAATTACACAAGAGGTCAAGGATATAGTTTTCTCCTTTTTGGGCAACAAAGACTCGTGTCTCTCTCAATAAGAAGGATGTATGTAAGAAACATACTAAGAGAAAATCATTCATTAAGCATCTTCTCACCAAGCCTCAGGTTAAGTTCTAAGTCACTATACTAACTCCATGATTATCATGCCAGGCTATTGTAGTAGTACTAGAAAGAACAACATCTATCTCTTTAAGCATGTAATCATTGTTGATAGTACCACTACAAGCACATTTCCTAGCACTATTAACAATGATGAAAGTGCTAAGTTACAATAATACCACAACTTTTAGTGTTTACTAGCACAATCAACATTTGTTTTAGTGAAACCTACATTGATAGATTTTCTTTAAGTGCTAAATGTAATATGTACTATTATTGCCTTTAGTGATATAACTGGCTTTTCTATTGGTGCCTTTGATGTTAACTAGTAGTAATATCACTACTAGCACTACTATATGAATGCCAACTAGAAAAATTGTTGTTGCTTTTAGTGGTAAGTAGATTTAGCATCACTACTTTTGATGCTAAATAGCAATGTAAGTGCTGAACTAGTAGTCCTATCAACACTTTTAGTGGTTAGTAGAAGTACTAGCACTATACTAGTACTACTTTGAGTGCTAACTAACGATATTCACAATACTTTTGATGCTTACTAGCACTACTAGTATTGCTTTTAGTGCTAACTAGTAGTACCAATGCTGCTTTTAGTGGTTTCTCACTATTTTCCCTAACAGCGAAATGGCAGGATAGTAGTTTGGTGTATCAGACTAGTCAGGCAATGCCGTGGGAGACGCGTAGACTCCCGCTAAAAATTCTGGATTCAAAACACCAACCCATACGTGGTCATGAGGAACATTACAGACTTTGCTCAACTGGACAGGCTCATGCACAGTGTTTTCTAGCTCACCTTTTCATGTAACACTCACACTCTCTCTCTCACACATCATGTACCATTAAGCAGAAACACAACACACTTAGACATCCCAGAATACCATGTGACACAGAAGAGAGAAGCAATGGCAAGTGTGTTCTTGATTTCATTTTTCAGAAGAATTACAGAGTAACACAGAACTCATATAGAGTACAGATGAACACTTGCCAGATTCAATATGCTACAAGCTTCATGAAATAAGCATCAACTAATAATGAGTGTTAGCAAAGATATACTTCATTACACATCACACCGACAGTAAGTTAGCACACACTACTCTCACCATTCCTTTACTTTTAGCATCATCCATCTCTGCAATAGTTGGTCACTCTTTTTAAATGGCGCCTTCTTGATCTTGGCAACGGCTCTATGGTGGTTACAGTTTGCCACCTTCACACATGTGCTACCAAGGTGGTGCTCACATCGTGCACCGTGGAATCTGCTGCGCAAAGGCCATTGATCCTTCCGCTGCTACTGCACTATTAGGTGCAACACTTGGCACGCCTGGTGTTTCTTTGTTTGAATTTTATGTCCATCTCTGGGGGTGTATGATCCGGGATGTACACCTCATCGGTATAGGTGGCTCTTTCTTGGATCCTCTTCAAATTTTTTGCATGTTCTTTTGAACATCCCAAACCCCTGTTGCTTGCCTCCGCCGGTGTTTTTTGATCAAAAAGTCTCACCACCGGTCTCAGTGGATTTTGCCCTTGAATCTTTTTCTTTGCCATAGGTATGGGTCTCCATTTGACTTGGGCCGCTTGTTCACACTCTTTCAGATTATTTGATGATGGACTTTTTTCCCTTTCTGCCACTTGTTCTTTGGTGCCCCATTTCCATATATTGGTACTTGCGGGTGGTTGCATTCTGGGTGGCAGCATCCTCCTTCCCTTTAGTGTCATGTGAAAACAAAAATTGAGAGCATGGGGGCTCCAGGGGAAGAGGTTTCTGGACTAGTATGGACTTTACTATTTCTACATTTTTAAAATATTGTGGCAACTCTATGTTCACCTTCAGTAACTTAGAAAACATGACATGAGAGGCTTCAAAAAATGGGTTTTCCATGCTAGCCCATGGAGCAGAAGAACTAGTGACCAGTCGGTCCTATAAGCATTCATTTTCCTTGAGCAAAGCTTGGTTGATGTCCTACAGGTTCCGGACCTCAACCAGCAGTTCTCCTCGTTCTTTTTTGGGTACTCCGCGCGTCAGCATATGTGGGTTTTCTATGGCTAGCTCTGCATCTGTTTTCACTTTTGAAAGTTCTGCTTGGAGTCTGGTAATTTCCTCTTTTCCTTCCCTTATCTCTAACTTCCATTGAAATCTTATTTTCTGGGTTCGCTTCACCTTTTTGGCCAATTGGCACCGTTCTTCTATTTCTACTTGTAGGGCTGCCTTGTAATTTTCCCAGTCTTTGAGCCCTTCTTTTCTCATTTGATTTTCATTTTCTATGCATCTCTGCATCTTTAGTTCTAATGCATTTAACTCATTGATGGTATCCACTTCAAACTTTGTGCTTCTTTCAAATTTTGCCTTACACTCCTCTTCCTGGTCTTTTGCTCTGTATCTGTCATGGATTGCATCTCTTAATATGTATGCATATTACTTTGTGGGTGTGGCTTCCTGCAACTCCTGCCACAACACTTTGTTCCTTTCAGATAACTTCCTTGCTTATTTTTCCCAATGCTCTGCTTTCTAGGAGGCGGGCTTTAATGCCTGCACATAAGACTCTACTCTTCACACTCTGTTTGTTTCCCCTTTCCGGAAGCATTGGTCTTGGAAGATTCATGACCCATTGTTGTTGATATTGTTTTGCTGATGTTGTTGCTACTGTGTTTTGCGGTTGCTCCCCGTCTCCATCATCATTGTCATCCATGTCAGGGATGACTTGTTGGGGCTTGCAAGACAACTGCTCATGGATTTCTACCAGAGCTTGCAGCGCCTAATCCCATACTTTGCTAAGTCTGGCCTTTGTTGTGTTGATTACCGCTGCTTTTGTATCTAGCGGAAGGCACATGTCTTCCTCTTCTTCTTGGGTTTTTAGGGCTTGTATTTTAGACTAGGCGACTGCCATGGCTGTTGTGCTGTCCAGCAGTTCATCTTTTAATCCTTGGATTTTGTCGGCCCAAACTTTTGCTAGCTTCCTTGACTCTTCCAATTCTGCTTGCAGCCTTTCTTTCTGGGCTTGGAGTAATTGCCTCTCGCTAATGAGAGGCCTAATTTTTTCCTTGCTTGGCTCTTTTTGGTCTACTAGGGCCCTTTCAGCCATGGCCACCTTTTTTTGCAACTCCTCATTTTGCTACGCCATGGACTGTGATTTGCATTCCAACTCCTTGGTTTTTGCTGTGGCAGCCATCAACATTCCATATACTGTTTATGGTTTAGTGAACTCAATTGATTAATTGCACTTCGGGCCTTTTTTTGATACTCCATTGACAAAAGAGTGTGAGAGAGAATTTGTCCACGTGTAGCTCTTGGGTGGGAAGTTCCACCTCTAGTTTTTCAGGTATCTTGTCTTTTTGACTTGGACCTTCTTGTGCCTTTTGCACCAATGCTGCCACCCAAGGCTGCAATTCCACCAGTATTATCAGTTCTATTCTTGTGGGCGTCTTCCCATTTTGGGTTGATTCTTCTTTCTTTTTCTGCTATTCTCCTTCTCTCCTCTTCTTCTCTTCTTCCTCCTTCCTTTTCTTTTCTTCTTCTACCTTTTTCTTTTCCGCTTCTTCAGATTTCTTTTTTCTCTTAGTTTTCGCAGCGGTTTCTTGTTTCTTTTTCAGTTCCAGTTCCCTATTCCTTTCTTCTTATGTCCTCTTTTTCTTGGCCTCTTTTAGGCTGAGCAATGTTTCTTCATTCACCCTGTTCTTTCTCTTTTTGTGGCTTTTTAGGCGATCTTTTCCACTCTTCTTCGTCATCCACATATTCCTAAAATGAACTGAAGGTTACTTTGGTAGCCCTTGAGGATTTTGTGGCTTCTTTGTTTTTTTGCTTGTCTCGTTGGTCCATCGATCTTGCAGCTTGGGCTATTTCCCTCAAGTGTGCATGTACTGCAGTGGGCTGTTTCTCTTTAGCTTAGGTGGCTGCTCTCTTGGGCTAGGTTTTCCTTCTAAATTTCCACCCAATTTATCTTTGCTCCTGCCTGTGCTGCTCTGAGAAGTCTGTAATTTTTGTTAGACATGTCCTCCGGCTTCCCCATGAACATGATATTCTGCAAGAAGAAGATAAATTTTTCCCGCTGGGTTTCATCTACCACATCTTTTACTTGGTGCATGTTGCCTGTTTTAGGGATTTCTTTATCCACTCTTGGCTTCAAGTTGGTGTGTCAAGAGCTGCTTCCAAGGGTAATCCTAGCACATGGTGCACTACTTTTTTAGAGATATTTATCGGCTCCCTCTCCTCCACGTGCACAGTGTTGGTTTCCAAAAATTGATTAATCAATCTTCCCCCATCCTCTAGGTTCTGCAGATCCTCCCACTGTCGGCCGAGAAATTTTTCAAACTAGCTCCTTCTTTCTCATGTCTGGGATGAACATGGGCATGCAAAGTCTTTTCTCTAGTTTTTTGTCAGGCCTAAGCATCCTCTTGATCTTTGACATGGTGCTATTTTCTGAAAAAGGGCTGCATATGGTTGAGAGTGTGTCGAGCAAGAGGGTAGAATATGAATGTGAGCATTTATGTTCTCTTTTATGACGTTTTCTCCTTTTAGCTTCCTTTTTTGAGGTGTTATTGGCTTCTTCATTTTTAATTTGATATGACCCTCGATTTACATCATGCTCGTCGCCTTGGTTTAATGCTATTAAGGCAGCTTTGCCATTTTCCCTTCTTGCCATTGTGAGTGGATTTTTAATGATGTCGTGACACGTGCCCTTCATGTGGTTACTTATGTGGCCTTCTATACTATTGATGTGGCTCAGGCTGGTGCATGCTTAGTTACTTGCTTTTTTGTTGTCTTGACTTTGATAGGTTGGAACGATCAATGCTTTTGCAGTCTGGCCACCCTTCTACATATTTGTGATTTTTTGAATCTTCCGCATCCACCTCTACTAGTGAGATAAAGCCACATCATATGCTTTGAACCGGCACTTGGTCTTCCGCTTCTTCTTTTTCTGATGGGATTTCCACTAGTTTGCCTTTGTATTTCCTCATCCTAAAGCCATTAACTGCTTTTGGAAAGGGTGTGCCATCCAAGTTTTCTAAGGTGAAAGCATTTTGGTTGACTGAGTCTTTCACCATCGAATCTTGAATTTTTTGTGATGAGGTCCCAACTTGGCATTGCAGACTAATACAAGGTCCCCCTTTACAAAAATTATGTGCTTGAGATGCTTATCAGTCCAAGCCTTTCTTCTTCATTGCACTATCTTTGCTTTTAAAGAGCTGATTTGCGTCTCTTCCTCTAAGGCTAGGAGTTCTTGTATTCTATTCTCTCGGGATTCTTCCATTTGAAGCTTCTCCTGAATGGCCACTCTCAGACTCGGTACCACATACTCCATTGGCATGACTGCTTCTAAACCATAGACTAGTTTGGATGGTGTTTGCCTGGTCGTGACCTTGAATGATGTTCGGAATGCCGATAGGGCAACATCTAACTTCTAGTCCCAATCATTTTTGTTGGCATGCATGATTTTCTTTAGAATCTTGGTCAACACTTTGTTGGTGGATTCCACCTGGCCAATTCACTATGGGTAGTAAAGTGAGAATTTCTTGTGATTGATCAGGTATCTTTCTGTTAATCCCTTCGTCACTTTGTTCACAAAATGTGTCCCCCTGATCACACTGATTATTTCCATTGTATTGGCAGCCCATGTTAATCCCATTTTGGATGAACAAGCATGCTCCTCCAATTGAGGACATTAATAAGTGTCATGAAACGACACTTTTGGTGCCCAAGTGTGAATAAGGGCCAAATGTATATAAGGCATTTTCTCATAATGAAAAGACACAATCCCCTTTTGTGCTATTGAGAAATCTTCCTTGTGTCTTGAGAGATATTGAGAGAGAGTGCATTCTAGCATTGCGCCTCTTCTATGCTTGTATGATTTATGATTATGTGGGAGAGTGAGAGAGAGAGTGATTGCCTTATGCGACAGTGTGAGCGACTCTACGGTGACAACGTGGAGGTGGAGCTTGGAGGTTTAGAGCTTACAAGTGAGCTTGGAGGCCTCAAGGGATTTAAGTTCGAAGCATTGGTAAGTGCCCTACAACGGTTGTAATCTATTGCTCATCCTTTAGGTGAATGCATTGAGTTCCCTCTTGGAGGTGTGGTAGCCCATAACATTTTTGGCGCTGCTACCGAGGAAACACCTTTGTTTCTTCCTTCCTCTTGGAGTTTCATCTCCCATTGCATAAGATTCATGATTGCCTTTGCATTCTGGTAGTGTATTCTATAGGAAATGAATGGATAAGAATTGTGTGGAAGTAAAAAATCGTGTGAAATTGGTTGTGTCTGTTGTGAATATGTGTGGTGGAGTGGTCTTAGGATAGAGCTTCATTGTTTTAATTTTGATATTTTCATCATTGGAAGCATCAACGTGAATGAGCAGGTTGGTGTTCTATTTTTCTTCTTTTCCAAAAATCCATAAAAATCTAAAAACTAAAGAGCCATTGACTGTGCCTTGAACTTGTATTCCACTCCTTAAATGTGGCACAATCATTTTGGGAATGGTGGGATAAGTATTTTGCACCCAAAATCATAATAGTCAACGTGCGAGAAGTTTCCACATGAAACTGTAGGAAAATGTTCACGCCGTGAAGCGTTTTCTGCAACTTCATGCTGCGGACCGCTCTTGACATCACTGCTGCAATTAATGCCACACAAATCACAGGATTACCTTGCCAAAAATAGGTAATCTTATCCTGACACCTCTAACGCCACGAGGTCTGACAAAATCAAGAATCGTGAAGGTGCAGAAATTTGTTCATGACATGAACTATTTCAGAACTCCTCATGGCACGAACCATTTTTTGTTCACAACGTGAACCGTTTTAGAAGACTTTCACGGTGTGAACCCATTATTTTTCACGACATGAACTTTTTCCTGCAAACTCACGGTTTATTCCAATCCAATGCGCAAATTTGGTAAAGTCAGGTTAAGGCTACGAAGGTCTGGAAAGGAGTGACACCTACAACAAGGACGATAAATCCTGACCCCAAGAGATAAAAATTTTAAACACATGAAAGTGCAAAAAAACGTTCAGGATGTGAACTATTTTCTGACACTTCACCCCGTGAACTGTTCTCTGCAATCTCACGACCTCAGAAACAGATCGATAGAATCTGATCAAAACTGAATTGGGTCATCAAAGTAGCTTATCAAATCATACATACATGAACTTAAGATCTGGAAAGCTCATCGGAGATGATCTTACACCTGACGATAGTGCATCGAAACACCCAGGATATTCCTATAAAAAAGTGTGGGTTTAGGTCACTCGATAAGCACTCACTTGAGTATCTTAAAGGAGCCTGACCATCGTTGAAACTAGTATTGAAGAGTCCATGGAAGAAGGGCTGAGGTACTTTGGGTTTGGGGGAGAGGAGAAACCACCCTCCCCAACCAGATCCAATGGTATCATTGATATCGCCCGAGGATTTTTTGGTTTCCAAACCAGCCACCCATGGCGAAGAAGCACAATCTGTGGGCTTAGGACCATCCACTAGCGTTGGACTTGGTCCAAGACAAGAAGTGCCTATCCAAATGTCAAGTTCAAGGCTATTGAACACTGGCACCCCTCGAATGAGGCGGGACATGGAAAGTGCAGCCAAGACGGGTCAAGTATTCTTCCCCACCTCAAAGGAAGTAGAGCTAGATCTAAGAAGGATCGAGGTGGAACGACAGTTATGAGAGTTGAGCTTAAGGAAACAAGAGCTCAACACTCAAAGGATGAGAGATGAACTAAAGGAGATGGGAGGGTTAAACTTACTCCAATCATGGAGAAAGGAGCCGGAATTAGTCATGGGAAGAAGTGAGGGAGAAATTCCAAACTTAGAACCCATAAATGAAGAGCCCACCACTGAGGAGGGGTTTATAACCCTAGAAGAAGAGGATAATCTAGCAAGAACGGCGGGTGAAGTGGAGGTCCGACCGGCCCTTTGTACACCAAAAAAGATATTGAGCAGATGATCAATCATCCTATGTTCCTATAGGACATGGAACTTTTAATTCTGCAAAGGCACACAGAGGCAACTAATGATGAGTCACTCCAAGGTGCAGTGGCAGGACCATCCCATGGACCGGAGATACCTAGAAGAGCCAACACAGGAAGAGGATGAGGTCTAGGAAGGGGGGGAGCAATTCCTTAAAGGCCAAGGGTGGATCCACCCATTGACCTTAATACAACCACAAGGACAGATGTTAAATATGGCTGTAGAGATGGGCCGAGGAATGGTCAGGGAACTAGGCACCGTTCTAGAATCCCAACCCTCCGAGATGAAGCCACATATCATTTCCAAACTCGTCCAAAAATTCTCTGGGGACGGAGACCCTATCCAACATGTAGAGATTTTTGAATCCACATGCAAAACCTGCGGACCTGTCTCAGTGATGTGACAATGATTCATGCTTTCTCATTGACCCTAGAAGGGAAAGCGCATCAGTGGTTCCAAACCCTCAAACCTGAGGATAAGTTTAACTTCACATGACTCAAGAATGTGTTTGTGCCCAGCTTTGCTAGAAGTGGTGACCGATGGAGCCCGATGTGCGTGGCACAGCTGCACAATATCAAACAAAAGGAAATGGAGTCAATGAGAGACTATGTGTCTCAACTTAAGAACTTCAATTCAAGGTGCAAACTATGGGAGAGGCTAACGGACAATCAGTTAGAGACCACAAGATGCATGATTATCTGGTGCTAGCCTTGACCCACCACTTTAGATGCATGTTGCAAACTGGCAATTGAATATGAAGATAATATGCTGGAATTTTTGCAACCAGAAGATGTCATAATATCTTCAGCAAAACTACGACTTCTCGTGTCTCAAGTCACCAAGAAATTGGAACTCAAAGTAAGCAAGTAAAAAAAATGACTGTGGACGAGAGCTCAGTAACATAATACTAGAGAAATTGAAGATAAAGGAGGGAAGAGAAACATCTAGGCGTGGGCATAACCATCTTTACCCCCACAGGGAATCGGTGTGGTGCTCTATGTGCAGATTGAATCACACTACCACTGAATGTCCACAGTTGCCATTACTCTATTATGCACATTGTGTAAAATTAGGGAATCATGGCACTTCAATGTGCAGATATCCAAGATTCCAAACTATTGCACAACTACCAACACCTAGAGCTCCATTGGCTTTACTAGCACCACCTGGACAGATCACTGCTGCTGCAAGACAACCCAACTCTTCCTATTTACCTAGGGGGATGTTTCGGGTACAAGACACTTCACCTCTACCACACGAGTTCTACCACCACAACCACCACAGGCTAAAATCAACCAAGTATTGATTGAAGAGACATTAGAAGATGTTGATGTGGTACGTGAAGTAGATCTTAGTGGAGAGTACTCTGAGGAAATTGCGAAAGTCACGCTTGAATTCTATGTCCTACAGAATAACACGCCAGTACCTGTGTTTCAAGCCACGGTACGATGGAAGGGCATGGAAGGGCAAGGACATGAACTCAAACATGAGGAGAGGACCGCTACAATGTTTTTGGCTATGGAGGGCTGCATCAAATCACTAAGTGTCCAAACAAGAATATGGTTCATACGCACCAACCCCAACAAGTGACTGCCACACCCAGTGACATGCCAGTGACATGCCAGTACTCACTTGTACTAATTGTGGTATTGATCATTTGATCAAGGATTGTCCATATCGCGCAAGTGGTTCAACTTCCGTTTGCTAATGAGGCCACCATCCAAACCATTAGTGTGCATCGTGGAAATATCACACCACTCTCAATGTCCTGACACGAGCCTAATAAAAATTAGGGGACAAGGGGAAGAACCGATCACATATGACCATTTCGAGAACTGGCTGCATGGGAGAAGAGTGAAAAAAGAAGATAAGGGTGACACAAGTGTAACAATCCAAGATGGATCCGAAGAAGATACAATCGACACCGGATCCACCCATTCGTCGAGAGAAGAAGGGGATTAAAGGATCAACCACAAAGAGCCAGACCTAGAGGAGCAAAGGGAGCGACCCTCAACTCGAAAAAGAGTCCATGAGTACCCCAATGCCGATGAGGAGATAAGAAAGCTTGAAGATGCCAAGGCCTTATTAGTAGAAGAATGTCAACGGATTCATGAAGCCAAGCGAAGGGCTAACCAGGTCAAGGATACAATGTATCCAGGAAACGAGCCAACAAGGGAAAGGGAATTGGATGTGCCTACTCCTATTCTAGAAGTAATAGAAGAGGGATCTCAAGCAAACATGATGCCCATAATGTTTGAGGAAAATGCATTGTGGGTGAGTCCATCCATTCCTTCCCTATGGATGAATATGCGACACACCTGGGAGGAACCCTCAATCACCAGAGAACCCAGAGATATCGGAAGTCTCAGGGCTGTACTGTCCATGCCTGCCATTGGGAAAACTGTTACATAGTTCACCAAACCTATGGACAGACATAAAGGAATGGGTAGAAGAAGGTGGACTAAATCTAGCCGATACTATAGAGAAGGTTCTCCCACCTCTGGCAGAAAGAGCCGTAAGACACACAAGGAAAACCCAAGGCGTCAAGATACCAGTTAATAAATTGGGACGTTACTACGAAGGCGAGGACACAAATGCTACAATCTCGATTCATCATGGTGGATACCAAGCATTGGCTATCTTGGTGGATGGTGGGGCGGGGGTTAGCATCATCACAAGAATTGCTGGGAGAACTGGGGAGAACCTGATCTAAAAAGGGTAGGTCTAATCATTAAAATGGCTAACGGAACATCTTCATGGCCCATTGGACTTCTGGAGAATGTGAAACTCAAACTCTTTACGTTTGGCTACCATCATACATTTGTGGTAATGGACTTCCTGCACCAACTTGACTCATATGACATAATATTGGGGAGACTCTTCATGAGGGAATCCCAATTGGTGCATGATAGATCATGTGTGTGTCCGTAGGGATTCACAAATTTTAAAGATAGATCTGAGAACATGGAAAGCAAATCCCATGGAAGGGAAATTGTTCAGTAATGATTCGGTCAACAGAGCAGATCGCATCTGTACAAATATGCCAAACCATAGTGGAAAATTCCAAGGAAGAAGAGGAAACGGAAATGTATGAGTCACTTCCTCCTCTGGACTTCAATGAAAACTGGATGCATGTGCTAGCTACCATAGATGTGATGCAACCCAAGGGGATGCAATATGTGGAATCTGGAAATGTCCCTACAACCTTTGTTTGTAGGGTTAAGTGGCAAACCATTGATGAAGAATCGGAAGAGGAAGCCTCTAGCATAGAAGGGACCGTAACACAAGGCCTTACCAATGCTCAACGCCTCAGAAGTTGGCAAAACTAGAAGTGATATATCACCCGACAAAATGCCCTATTACGAAGAAAACCCACGGATGCCCAATGGCTGAGATACCTAGAAGCCACTAAGGTATACAATGAGTTTTCTAAGGATTGGGGTGAGGAGTTGATTAAGATATCATTGGAAGGAAGATACAAGGAGACAACCACCCTTTAAGAGCCAGAAACACCTACTAAGCTTACAAAAGCTGGGTGTCAAAAACGAAATAAAGCTTTGGTAGAAGCTCAACTTGAGGCTAGAAAAGTCATGGCTAAAACAAAAAGTGAGAATGAGGATAAACCAGACTTGCTCTCAATGCCAAACCACTTCAAAACCTACCCTGTTTAAACGAATGGAAAGTGGTCTGACTGATGGCCATGAGAGTTAAGGAGGATTTGCTATCCACATCATACGATGGCCCGCGGATGGAAGTCAAGGAAGTTGATATTGCGGGACCAGGGGAGAAAGCCAGACCCGTATACATTGCTAAAGACTTGACTTTGACTGAAGAAGATGAGCTCATTTTCCTCCTTAATAAATTCAAGGACTGTTTCGCCTGGAATTACAAGGAGATGAAAGGTGTACCACCTGAGGTAGTGCATCATATGATTCCAATTATGGAAGGTTCAAGACCAACCAGGATGAAACCATACCAGATGAATCTGAAGTATGCGGCAATTATAAAGGAGGAATTAGACAAGCTCATTGCTGCGGATTTCATCTATAAGATAGAACACACGGATTGGTTGTCATCAATCATAATAGTTCCAAAAAACAATGGAAAAATTAGGGTATGTGTCAATCTTAAAAAGGTCAACACAACTACTAGGAAAGACCATTATCCATTACCCTATATTGAAAGATCCCTGCCCCTACCGCTCATCGAATTCGAGGGTGCTAGTAGCGGAAGTAGCACTTCTTGCGCAGGCCAGAGCCTCTCACTCAGGGCCTCGCCACGGATATCCAGACAAGAGACTAATCCCTTGGTTCTTCCAAAACCAAACTCGAAAAAAACTTCCCTTGCCCAGAAAGCATGGCCGATTTCTCTAGGAAAATTTATTCTAATGTAAAGTCAAGGGCCTTAACTAACCAAACCGAACCCGTAAGTCACATGGTCAGATCAAGGAAGAGACTTGCACTTGGATCATAGAGACCAATGCTTTTTTCCTCATCAAGAGGCACAACCGTTGATTCTTTTCCATAGAACAAGGGTTATCCAGGATTTTACTTCAACTATCGTAACATAACAGAATTGAGTCTCATTTTAGGGATCCATTAGTCCAGCTTAACCCCATCCAATCCCATGGGTTAGCCAACCTCCCAACCACTGTAGTGATAGGATCCATTTAGAAATTTGGTTATGTTTTGTCCCAGGTACCAGGGAAAAGATTTCCCAGGCCCCTTAGCTGGCGCTTCAAGCAAACTTCAAGATAGTCACGCCACTTACACACCCAATATGAAATTGTCTGTTTCATAGATTCAGCTGTTTTTAAAACAATCTTTTAATGAAATTGTCTGTTTCATAGATTTAGCTGTTTTTAAAACAATCTTTTAATGAAACCATAGTATCACTGATCATAATCCTCCAAAATATCTAGCCTGAATTCCAATCATTCCTTCATTGGTGTACCTATGGCATCATTGGCAACCAGAACGCTCACCACCTGTTCACTCAGGGGCCTTTTCAATAGTTCCTAGCTCATAGTACACGGAAATATAATCACATTAGAAAACTTCAGCAGATGGACTCTCCGTTGAAGATCAGCCCAACGGTTCCATATAAAAGAGCCATGGACTCATCCAATCAACCAGATCCATGCCCGAGTTCAGAAAACAACTCTAACTCTTTGTTCCATTTTCTTTCCCGACGCACGCGTGAGTATCTTCGGTGACCCAGAGCCCGAGCATCATATGGTCAGCACCCTCTAGTCTCCTTCGCAAGTCACCTAGCGCTTCACTCATATGCCGCTTCCTTGGTCCCTCATCCACCGTACCGGAAGCTCACCATCTAAATCGAACTGAGGCTGGTCAAGACCTCGGCCGACCTTGCTACGCGAGACGTCCTCCATTGACTCTCCGTCAGCTGTTGCAACTTTATCACTTAGGTCTCCATAAACTCATTCTTAAGATGGTCAAAATGCTTCCCCAACATTCTTGACATAAAACAGTCATTTAAAAACAGGTTTCATAAATACAATTTCTAACAAACTCTCATCTTTCCACATTGTTCCACTTCATTTCTCGTTATTCCACATTCTTCTACATCAATTCACAGTGCTTATTCCACATCCAATCATATGTATTCCCATCGTCCTTCATCCATTCTCATCCAATCCATCATATTACATCTCATCACATCTCTCCTCATCACATCACGTCACATCCATCCACATCACATCTCATCCATTCACATCTATCCAGGTCCACATCACATTACATCACATCTATCTATGTCACAACATATCCACATCACATCACATCCATCTACATTCATTCAGATCCACATATCATCACATCACGTTCACATCTATTTACATTTCACATCCATTCACAGCCAGGTACCCAGATCCACATCACATCACATCTCATCTATCCACATCATATCTCATCCATTCATATCTAACCATATCCACATCACATCTCATACATTCACATCTCATCACATCACATTCACATCTCACCACATCTCACCACATCCACTCAGATATCATCACATCACATTCACATCCATTCACATCTCATCGCGCATCCATTCACATCTCATCACATCCACTCACATCTCATCACATCCATTCACATCTCATCACACCCATTCACATCTCATCACATCCACTCACATCTTATCACATCCATTTACATCACATCACATTCATTCCATCCACATCACATCACATTCATTCCATCCATATTACATCACATCCACATCTATCCATAGCACAACGCATCCATTCACATCTCATCACATTCATTCACATCCATCCATTCATTCACATTCACATATATCATATCACATCTCATCCATTCACATCTCATCACATTCATTCACATCCATCCATTCATTCACATTCACATCTATCCACATCTCATCCACATCTCATCACATCCACTTTTAGTACAGTTTCTCCACTTTCGATATTGATAGGACTTTTCTAAGTTTCTGCCATTGCTTGACCTAGTTAAAGGTACTTTTTCTCGATCCCATTAAAGCTAAGTATCAGAGTGTTGTTGAAGGTTTAAAAAGAGAAAATAAACCTTATCAGAATTGAATAGTAAAAACTCAGAAAGAGCATTTACGTATTATATTTTCATTCCTTAAGCTTCATTAATGAGAACTAATTCTAAAAATCCGTTTACTCATTGGATCCTCGATCCTACTAGGGATTCCAAATTCCCTTTTCTCAATAAGAATTATCCAAGTTTTCTCGGTGGATATTTTCACATTCTTTTTCAAACTTCTCAATTAAGATATATTCAAGATTCTTCTTTTTGAATAAAGCTATCCTAGTGGAGACCCAAGCCATTCTAAAGGAGATAAGGAAGGGGAGAAAGAAGAAGATAGACAAGAAAATGCGGGGCATCATCCTAGACATAGATGCAAAATCACAAAGACTAGAGGCTGAGGTTGCACAGGAAATCAAAAAATACTAGAAGGCATTGACAGAGCAAGAAGCCACAATCAACCATGCCACTCAAGAGCAACCGCAGCAAGTTACTCCCCCGACGAGCTCAACATAGCTGATTTTCATGAACCTATCCCCACTTAAGGATTCAGCTTTGGCAGACACACCGACAAAGATAGAATCCAAACAAGCACTATCAATTCCAGTACAGGTTGAGGAGACACAAGGCATAGAGGTAGCAATGGCTCAAGTGCATGAACTAGCCGCCCATACTGATACAAGCAAAAGACCAAGGAGTGCAGAACCATCAAGCCCAAGAAAAATAAGGCATTTGGAAGATGAGGGAAGAATATCCCAGCTGTCCTTCCTACAAAATGTTGACTATGAACAGTTCATATAGGAAACAATGGAAGGTTTGGATGAATTGTTAAGCCTGCCAAATGTTGGACTAGAAGAAAGTGCAAACACAAGTGCACCATGGGAGCAGGAGCAAAAAGTTTGGTGTTGCCACCTCCTCACAACACACATGCTCCATGATCATAATGCTGCCCTTTGGAAGCAGGTAAACGAGTCAAACACATAAGTGCGGACCTTAAAGGACCACTTGGCAGCAGTAGAGGCCAAGCATTGGGATGTCATAATGAAAAGCTTGAAGGCCACGGAGGAGCAAGAGACCAAATACAAGGCATTGGGGAGAACAATAATGTGGTCCTTAGCCAAACCATTGTACAAAGGATCAAAGAAAATATAGACCTCAAGGCAAAGTTAGAACAAGCTAAAGATCAACTCCAGAAAGAGGTCACCCACACCCATGAGCTCACAGCCCTTCATGCCCAGCAAGTACAAGAACTCTAGCACAATTACATGTCCAAAGAAGAGGAGTTGCAAAAGACAGATCCAACAACTATCCTCCAATCTGAAAGCAGCATAGGACAAAGCCACTCACTTATAGCAACAAGAGAGAGAACAATCAAACAAGAGAGAAAATGTTCTAAAGAGAGGTAATTCAGTTTTTAGATATCTTTGGATGGAAAAGTATCCCTTATTATTAAAATAAATTTCCCCGAAATAGAAGTTTCAAAAGAAATTCCTAAGGTGCATTAGAAATAAATTATAATGTGCACAAAAGACCTTAGCCTAAGGGTCAAGATTTCGTGAAAATTTTGGATTATGGTCCAATTAAGGTTCCTATGGACCAATAAGATTAATCCAAATGTAGGGAGGAGATAAATTGAAGAATAAAAGAACCCCCCCCCAAAATGAGTAAATGCTCACATAAGATGAAGAGTGGAATAAGGACCAAAGAAAAGAATTAAAAAATTGAATTTTGACACCTCAGTGTGGGGATCTCCCCTCATGAAGTAGGCACCTTTTTCTCATTACCCCCAATTTTTTATCAATAAAATGATATATTTTCATCTCTCCTCTCTCCTGTTTCAAAACTAGATCCAAAAAGTAAGCTGAACTGACCCAAAAATGGTCAAAAGTTGACCAAACTGATCTAGAAAATTCTAGAATCAGTTTGCTTAGTTAGAGGCTCACTTTTTCCTATAAATAGAAGCCTCCCCCTTTGTAAATCTTAATGGTGTTTATGCACTGTTACTCTACTCCTATCCTGAGCCATCTGTCCTGAGCCATCTACATTGATTTTTTTAATAATTCAATTGTTTTTGGCCTAATCCTCTCCAAAGTAATATATTAACTCCTAAAAACTTGTTAGTATTAAATCCAAAATGCCATAGAAGGCGAGTTACATCTTGTATTAAAGCCAAATGCCATGATAGGCAAGTTACATCAAGTCTCGAGTTACATAATAGGGAATACACAAAGACAAAGGTAAAATAGAGTAGGCTAGTCTCTACTCATCCTCCTCCTCCTCTTCCTCCTCACTTATTGCCTCTTCTTTATTTTAATATATCACATAAGATTAAGTAATATTAAAATACAAACTAGATAGATTTCTAAAAGCTTCTAAAACCAAAAGAATTTGAACTTTTAAAACTTGTTCAAACAAGTAACTTATAGCAGCAGGCATAGCGTCATAGTTCAAAGCGACACCTTGTTGTCACACAACCATTCAAACATAGTTCAGATTCCATTACGAGCGATAAGCATAGTCGTACTCCTCATGAGAAGGACAGTAGCCTACCAAACTTTCCTACATTAAACACACATTAAAAAAGAACATCATGGATGGATGGGGTGAACCCATTTGGATTCAGGTCTACATCATGGTCCACATGACCTTGTTGTTGAGAATTACAATATTCCTTGATGGATGCCCATTGTGAGGTGAAAAAAAGAAAGAAAAGCCTGCCTCTATAGCCCTTCCACCTCGCAAACTTGGAAACACTACCACGAACGGGGCACCACCAGCCACCGGCTGGAACACTCTCTCAACATGCGCCGCCCACCCACACCATAAGACAGCTCAGAACCACAACGAACAGATGATCATTCAGCAAAAAACATATACAGCATCATACACACTGTACAAACTCAGCAAAATACACCAAAGACCAGGACTCTGGCCAGGATTTACTGCCAAGGGAATACACCCTTGCGTCTGACGACCAAGCCTCTGTTTCTCGGTACCTGTAATCTCTAGAGGGCGCCCACACCAGCAACCCTTCTTAACTTTCTCTGTAGCCCGGCTACTCTCTGTCTGCTGCTACCTGCCAATTGTCATAGGCGAGCCCCACTGTCTCCAGCCCACACATCAGCACCTCTTCTGCATCCAACACACACAAAAACCCAAGGCTCTCTCTCTGGTCAGCATCCACGCACTGCGTGCAATCACTGCCCACACAAGACCAGCTACTCTCACCAGAAGGCGCCCACACCAGCTAACCTTCATTCAGCAGCTCCCACTCTCTGTATGTCGTGACCAGCAGTTTCACCAACCACCAGAGCCTCGCACAATCCTCAACACCACGACCCACTGCTCACCGCAGCATCACCAGATATCTAGCCCAAGCCACATCACCTAATCCTTTCCCGATCGCCACTATGGCTCTCTTCTCACGCGGTTACCTGCAGCTGCTTTCCATTCCAGAGCAGCCTCCATGCATTGTGGTCATTCTCTACAGAACCAACCCGGCTCTATACGTACATCACCAAGGCGCCTCTAGTTTCTCAGCTCTGCACCAGCCTGTCGTTAGCAGCCGCAGTCAACTTCACTTCACTCTGTCTCTGCAGAATTATCCACCAGGCGCTTATCCACACTCATCAGCTTCCAGCTACTGCGCTTCCTCCAGGGTTCTTCGCCTTCACGCCAGCTGTTACGCTCCACACACTAGGTGGCCAGCGCAAGAGATGTGCCTTCGCTTGTCTGCAGATCCCGGAGCCCTCTACTTTGCCACCAGTCACCTCACACACAGCTGCTGTCTCTTTGCTCTCTCTCTCTCTCTCCCTGCAGCTACGCCCCAAACAAAGGCGACAACTCCCCTTCTTCCAGCCGGCACACACACCAGAGCCTCTCCTTTGCACAGCTAGCGGCCCATAGCTACGAACTTTCCATCACCACGGCCGCCTCTCTTCAATGTGCTGACCCCCTCTTCTTTCACGCCAGCCCCTTTACTGCACCCGGCTCTCCTTCAAAACGGCCGCCTAGCATCTTCTTTCACGCCCTCCAGCTCTTCACAACCTTCTCGAAGCGCTGCTGGCCGCCACCTTGAACTCCACGTGGTTTTGTTATTGGGCCATGTGACATATTCAATATTTTTTTAAAAAAGCCTCCAAACCACATAATGATGGCCACCCACAAATGCTAAAAGAGCCCCTTCTCCTTATACTTTTTCCAGAAGATACGGCGCCCATAATTTCCAAAAAAATGCGAGAGTTGCCCGCCGTCATGATCAACATCATTATTTCCAACACATCCATTGCCCAGTCGGTGTGCTATGCATTTAGTATCCTTCTGCACACCATACCGTTACCATAAAACTCCCAGATCTCCAGCGTCTGCTCCGAAAAACAAAACACGTGCATAAACCAGCTCACAACCAAACCACTCGGCCTGTACACTTGCCAGGGCATTCAGGGCAAATTTTATTCACACACCACACGCACCATATGTACACTGACCCAAAATACCTCTCAGATTTTAGCCTGACATACTTTGCCCAACCCCTAGCCTACTAAATCATTTATGATCAGCAGAAAGCATACGACCACGTTTCCCTCCATCAATCCTCTGCTGAGCATCATACAGTGTAACCAGCACATCTCTGTTCCAGGTGATCCAAGAAACTCTATCATCCTCCACAGGCATAATTTTCCATCCCCTATTCCACAACATATCACCAGAACTTCTGGAGACAAAGTTTCTGACATACACACCATCCCGCCTCATCTCAACTCCAAAATCACTGATATGATCAGCACCAATATCGGAGAACCAATGCAGCAACTCTTGCTGAGGGTAATAGCTGATGAAAGCTTCATCAAGAAAAATCTGTTGTGCTATAACATTTTCCTGTCCATCCACATAAGAAGCCTCACCATCAAAACCAGCTACCACAGGAAAAACAAACTCCTCTTCAACAGGCACCATTGCCAAAGCATCCACCTCAGTTCCTGTATGCTCATCTTCATCATTCTCTTTCTTCATAGCCTCAATTCTGGTCATGGCTTTTCTAACATTTATGCACATCTGGTCATCCAGCTCCAACTCAGGCTCATCATCCTGTAGACTGTCTATTTCCCACTCATCCCACACAGGTTCATTATCCAAAGGCTTAAAAGCAAGCTCTTTCACATCACATGCATACCTTTGCTCAGGATTCATTTGTACCTCCTCGCATTCCTCATGTATGGCCTCTTCCTGCTCAGCAACCTCATCATCAAGCACTTCATCAATAACCAGGGCATCCATCTCTGCATCCTCCTCAGTAGATGAAGTATCCTCTGTTCCTTCACTAGTAGTGGTGCTACCAGTCGTATCATCACTCGAATCAGCTTCACTCTCCTCTTCATCACGAATAGGTTTCTGGTTATCCATATTAAACTGCTTCTTATCACCTCTCCTGTCATACAGAGTAATGACCCCTTTCCTCCAATCCTGAACAGCCTTCACTGCTCTCAGCCATGGTCTTCCCAAAATGATGGGGAATGCACCCATTCCTGCAGGCATAACATGACACAAGCACCTTTACATCAAAAGCTTCCAATTCTAATTCCTTAATCATACCTAAGCATTTGACTTTCTGATGATTAGCCAGCCGAATACGAAATCTAGACGCTTCAGTCATAAAGCATAAAGATTATGCATAAGGCTTATTCATAAAGCCTAAAGCATAAGGCTTATGCATAAAGCTATGCATGAGGCCTTAAGCATAAAACTATGCATGAGGCCTTATGCATGAGAGCTTATGCATAAAGCTTATGCATGAGGCCTTATGCATAAGGCTTATGCACAAACCTACAAAACAAATCCCCAACACCCAAGGGTGCAATAGTAATAGAGGAAAGAGAGAAAAGATATGAAAGCACTTACCTCTTTTTCATGATGTTGAAAGACAGGGTTAGAGGACCTATAAAACCAACAAAAAGGGTAAGCAAAACATTAGTAAATCTTATGCATAAAGCAATGCATGAGGCATTATGTTTAAAGTACTGTGCATAAGCTTAAATTACTATGCCTTAAGCATAAAGCTTAAGGCATAAAGCTTAAGAAATAAAGCTTATGCATAAGGCCTTAAGTATAAATCTTATACATAAGGCTTAAAGTATAAGGCTTATGCATAAAGCTCCATGCATAGAGCTTAATGCATGCATAGAGGTCTATGCATAGAGCTTAATGCATGCATAGATTAAGGTCTATGACTAGAGCTCTATTCATAGATTAAGCTCTATGCATAGAGGACCTACAAAACAAAACCCCTCTTTTTGGTAGATAAAATAGAGGAAAGAGAGGATAAAAAAGATAGGAAAGAGAGGAAAGATAAGAAAGCACTTACCTCTTTTTGGTGATATTGAAAGAGAAGATTAGAAGACTTACAAAACCAACAAAAGGGTGAGGAAAGGATTAGTAATGCATACATACAAAATCCCTAAGAACCTATTGCATACATACAAAATCTAAAAGATTAAGCTCTATGCATAGAGCTTAATGCATGCATAGAGCTCTATGCATAGATACAAAAGCTTATGCAAGCTATGCCACTATGCAAGCCTTATGCAAACTATGCCACTATGCAAGCCTTATGCAAGCTATGCTAAAGCTTATGCAAAAAGCATGCACATGAGGCCTTATGCACAAAGCTTTAAGCATAATGCTTTATGCATGACGCCTTATGCATGAGGCCTTATGCATAATGCTTTATGCATGAGGCCTTATGCATAATAAAGATTTAAGCATAATGCTTTATGCATAAGCCTTATGCATAAAGCACACTATGCATAAGCCTTAAGCATAAAACTATGCATAAGGCCTTATGCATAAAGCATGCATGAGGCCTTATGCATAAAGCCTATGCATAAAGCTATGCATGAGGCCTTATGCACAAAGCTTATGCGCAAACCTACAAAACAAATCCCTAGCACCCAAGGGTGCAATAATAATAGTAGAGGAAAGATAGAAAAGCACTTACCTCTTTTTCGTGATGTTGAAAGAGAGGATCAGAGGACATACAAAACCAACAAAAGGGTGAGAAAAGGATTAGTAATGCATACATACAAAGCTATGCCACTATGCAAGCCTTATGCAAACTATGCCGCTGTGCAATCCTTATGCAAGATATGCTAAAGCATATGCATAAAGCATGCATGAGGCCTTATGCATAAATATTTAAGCATAAATCTATACATGAGGCCTTATGCTGCATAAAGCATGCATGCGGCCTTATGCATAAATCTATGTATGAGGCTTATGCATAAAGCACTATGCAAGCCATGCTAGCCTGAACTAAACCGTACCCCGGCACTATGCATTAAGCATGCATGCATAGAGCTTAATGCATGCTGCATAGATTAAACTCTATGCATGCATAAAGATCCATGCATAGAGCTTAATGCATGCATAGAGGTCTATACATAGAGCTTAATCTATGCATAGATCTCTATGCATTATGAATGCATGCATAGAGCTCAATCTATGCATTAAGCTCTACGAATAGAGCTTAATGCATAGATTAAGCTCTATGATTAGAGCTCTATTCATAGATTAAGCTCTATGCATAGAGGACCTACAAAACAAAAACCCTCTTTTTGGTAGATAAAAATAGAGGAAAGAGAGGATAAAAAGATAGGAAAGAGAGGAAAGTACTTACCTCTTTTTGGTGATCTTGAAAGAGAAAATTCGAAGACTTACAAAACCAACAAAAGGGTGAGGAAAGGATTAGTAATGCATACATACAAAATCCCTACTAAGAGCCTAATGCATATATACAAAATCAAAAAGATTAAGCTCTATGCATAGAGCTTAATGCATGCATAGAGCTCTATGCATAGATCTCTATGCATTGTGAATGCATACATAGATCTTAATCTATGCATTAAGCTCTACAAATAGAGCTTAATGCATAAATTAAGCTTTATGATTAGAGCTCTATTCATAGATCAAGCTCTATGATTATAGCTCTATTCATAGATTAAGCTCTATGCATAGAAGACAAAAAAAAACTCTTCTTTTTGGTAGATTAAAATAGAGGAAAGAGAGGATAAAAAGATAGGAAAGAGAGGAAAGATAGGAAAACACTTACCTCTTTTTAGTGATGTTGAAAGAGAAGATTATAAGACCTACAAACCAACAAAAAGGTGAGGAAAAGATTAGTAATGCATACATACAAAAACCCTAAGAACCTAATGCATACATACAAAATCGAAAAGAGAGGAAAGAGAGAAAAGCATTTACCTGTTTTTGGTGAAGTTGAAAGAGAGGATTATGAGACCTACAAAACAAAACAAAAAGTTGAGAAAAGAATTATTAATACAAAATCCTAAGTGTGAATAGCATGGATACACAAGGAGGTTTAAGCTTTATGCATAAGGAGGATTAAGTAATATCATCTTATGCATAAGAGGCCTCTTATGCGCATAAGCCTCTTATGCGCATAAGCCTCTTATGTGCATAAGCCTCTTAGGCTTATGCATAAGAAAGAGAGAGAGAGAGAGAGAGAGAGAGAGAGAGAGAAAGAGAGAGAGAGAGAGAGAGAGAGAGAGAGAGAGAGAAGAGAATACCATTCAAAAATTTTAAACATAAGAAGCTTATACATGAGAGAGAGAGTGAAGAGAATACCAATCAAAAACCCCAATTCTAAACATACCATTTAAAAAACATGAATATATGAAGAGGTGGGAGAGACAAGTGGGATAGAGATTACCTTGTAAGGAATCATCCTTGGGAGGAGACTTTGTGAGGAGAGGACAAAGGGTGAGGTGCAGCCATCATGAGGAGGAAGAGGTACAACACATGGAGCAGAGGGGAGGGAAGCAAAAATAGTTGCAGCATTGACGCGGGAAGGATTATTCAAAAAAAAATTTAACAGAGCACGTCTATACTTGTGTCTATAGGTGCCTCTATATGCATGTCTATAAGCGTGTCTATATTAGTATAGACATGCTTATAGACACGCTTATAGACGCGCTTATAGACATGCATATAGACGCACCTATAGACGTGAGTAAAGATGCACATCCACCAAATCGCAAATTCGCCCATGGCCCCTCTCTCACTTTCATCTCTCTCTAGTTTGCGCATCTATGTTACGCGTCTATGTTCTCATTCTCTTGTAGTGCATGTACCCCATGATGAACTTTGTAGACCAAATGGATTCACTCCATTCATCACTAGGCCAAGTCGAATATGGTGAGCCTCCTCTTTAAAGGCGACCCACTTCTCTTCAATGTGCTTCCACGCAGGGGAATCCACGGGCACATGCATAACACCATCCATGGACCTAGTGTTATGGTGCCAAGTCATCAATCCTACAATGGATTTGCACATTTGAACATTGTTTTAATCCTAGCGATAATGGAAAAGTGTTATAAAAATTTTTCCGGCACCCTTTCTTCTTGCACATCTTGTCTATGTCTCGATGTACCACAATGCGGACATTGTACTACGTTGTTATATTCTTGTCATAAAGAATACAATCATTTGGACAAGCATTGTGTGTGTTGTAGTCCATGCCCATTGAGTGCAACATTGCTTTTGCTCGACTACTATGATGGTCCACTGGCATCTCATTATCTTCGAGCAATATTTGATGTTTCAATAAGAATTTTCAATAAGAAGGTACACAAAATAGACACGCTAAGAAAATGCATATAAAGGTACATAACTCACTAATTGCATATGATATCATCACTTATGTAAAAAGTTTTGATATACTCATATCAGACCATCCAAAAATCGATTTTGCAAGTTCAATATGGATAGGCAAGAACGTAGAACAGACACATGTGCTTCACAATATATAGTGGAAGACGAGCAAGCCTGCGTAGCTCTTTCTCTTCGTGGGAAGCGTATTCCACACGTCGTGTCATTTATTCTTGTAATATTCCTCCCCAGCCCCCTAAGATGTCTAGTTTCTTTCCCTGTAAACAATCCCCTTTTCAGAATAATAAAAGATCTTGTTTCTACCTGTTTTGTCCTAGAGAGAGAAAATATTCTAGAGAGAGATAACTCACTTTTTAGATATCTTTGGATGGAAAAATATCCTTTATTATTAAACTAAATTCCCTCTAAATAGAAGTTTAAAAAGAATTTCCTAAGGTGCATTAGAAATAAATTATAATCTGCTCAAAAGGCCTTAGCCTAAGGGTCGAGATTTTCTAAAAATTTTGGATTAAGGTTCTGAGGGACCAATCAGATTAACCAAAATGTAGGGAGGAGATAAATTGAAGAAATAAAGAAAAACTCCCCAAAAATGAGTAAATACTCACATAAGATGAAGAGTGGACTAAGGACCAAGGAAAATAGTTAAAAAACTAATTTTTGACACCTCAAAATGGGGATTCCCCCTCATGAAGGAGGTGCCTTTTTTCTCATCATTTCTTTCCATTTTAAATCAAAAAAATGAGATATTTCATCTCTCCTCTCTGCTAATTCAAGTCTATTTCCAAAAATTAAGCTGAACTGACCCAAAAATAGATAAAAAATTGACCAAATTGATCTGGAAAATTCTTGAATCATTTTTCTTGGTTTGAGGCTCACTTTTTCCTATAAATAGAAGCCTCCCCCTTTGTAAAAGCTTAATAGTGTTTATGCACTGTTACTCTACTCCTCCCCAGAGCCAAAAACATTGAATTCACTTTATAATTTTATTTTTGACTAATTCCTCTACAAAGAATTGGTGGACACTCTTGATCCAAACAAGAGTAGAACCCTCAATCCCTCAAGCCAAAGGAAAGCTCACAAAACTCCACGTAAGTTATTAATTCTACTTTTTTTTAATTCTAATCTATGGTTTTCTGAATTCTATGGTTTTGAATGTGAATATGGATGTTAAGGCTTGATGAAAAGGCTTCCCCTTCTCTTCATTAAGAATTTCAGCCTTTCTTTATCCTAAAATG
This sequence comes from Cibotium barometz, assembly GCF_041138505.1. Classification (NCBI taxonomy): domain Eukaryota; kingdom Viridiplantae; phylum Streptophyta; class Polypodiopsida; order Cyatheales; family Cibotiaceae; genus Cibotium; species Cibotium barometz. The sequence continues at coordinate 27,004,753 of NC_141049.1, forward strand.
AGTAACAAATAAATTGAGTTTAAACTTTTCCTATTGATTACTCTTTAGACGTGAAAATTGATTAGATTAGAGTGCTTTATTTCATCTTGGGATAAATTTAAAAGTAAATTTAGACTATAAAAATTGAGAAATGGTCAGCCATACAAAGGAGGTTATGGCAAAATTTTCTTAATTTTTTTTGAAAATTAATTTTATCTTTATGTTATTCCAAAAGAGTAATCTCCATCGTTTGTGTATTCTAAAAGAAATTCTTTTTATTTTAAAAGTGTTATTCCTATTTTATACATAAATAGATGCATAAAAGGATTTTCTTTTATATAAAAGTGTTATTCTCATTGGATTTTTATTTTATGCATGGAAAGATGCATAATAGAAATTTTTATTATAAAAGTGTTATTTTCATTAGATTCAATTTCTATGCATAGAAAGATGCATATTGGATATTATTTTTATTATAAAAGTGTTATTTTCATTCAATTCAATTTCTATGCATAAAAAGATGCATATTACATATTTTTTTATTATAAAAGTGTTACTTTCATTAGATTCAATTTCTATGCATAGAAAGATGCATATTGGAATTTTTTTAATTATAAAAGTGTTATTTTCATTAGATTCAATTTCTATGCATAAAAAGATGCATATTGGATATTTGTTTATTATAAAAGTGTTATTTTCATTAGATTTAAATTCTAAAAGATGTATATTGGAAATTTTTTATTATTATAAAAGTGTTATTTTCATTAGATTCAATTTCTATGCATAGAAAGATGCATATTGGAAATTTTATTATTATAAAAGAGTTATTTTCATTAGATTCAATTTCTATGCATAGAAAGATCTATATTCAAAATTTTTTTTATAATAAAAGTGTTATTTTCATAATTAGATTTAATTTCTATGCATATAAAGATACATATTGGAAAATTTTTTATTATAAAAGTGTTATTTTCATTAGATTCAATTTCTATGTATAGAAAGATGCATATTGGAATATTTTTAATTATAAAAGTGTTATTTTCATTAGATTTATATTCTATGCATAGAAAGATGCATATTGGAAATTTTTTTAATTATAAAAGTGTTATTTTTATTAGATTCAATTTCTATGCATAGAAAGATGCATATTGGAAATTATTTTATTATAAAAGTGTTATTTTTATTAGATTCAAATTTTATGCATAGAAAGATGCATATTAGTTTTTTTTAAATTATAAAAGTGTTATTTTCATAAGATTAGATGCATATTGGATGTTTTTTTATTATAAAAGTGTTATTTTCATTAGATTCAATTTCTATGCATAGAAATATGCATATTGGATATTTTTTAAATTATGAAAGTGTTATTTTCATAAGATTCAATTTCTATGCATAGAAAGATGCATATTGGAACTTTTTTTATTATAAAAGTGTTATTTGGATTAGATTTAAATTCTATGCATAGAAAGATGCATATTGGAAATCTTTTTATTTTAAGTGTTATTCCTATTAAATTAATTTTATGCATAAATAGATGCATAAAGAATTTTTATATCAAAATTAGATTCTCTTTAATTCTAATTTCCATGAATATTTGATAAATGAATAAGTTAATACTCTGAGAGGGAAAATTCTATCGTTTCATATTCACTTGGTTTGTAAAGAGAAAAATTTAGAAATTCTATCGAAGTCGAAATATTGAGATAAATGATTAATTTATTCCTCATTGAAACTCGTCATCATTAATTTAGAAATCAATTAAGTGAATATTCAATGAATGAAATTCAGTAAATTAGTAATTGAAATATCACCTCCTTTTCGAGAGAGATAATTCAGGAAGAAAAAGAGATGTGAGGTAAATAGAAGTGATGAGATGTGTAATGTGAATCAGATAGATGTGAATGAAGGGATGGATAGATGTGATGTAAATAGATATGATGAGATGTGATGTCATGTGAATCACGATGTAAATGAATGATATGGGATGTGAGTAGATGTATGTGAAAGAATGGATGTGAAGAATGTGATGTGGATGTGTATGCGAAGGAATGTGATGTGATGAAAAATGATGTGATGTGACATGAATATATGTTGATCTTGCTGATCTTTAACAAAGATTCCATTTTGATATGTGAATATTGCCGAGTACTCTGAGCTAGGAAAAGACCCTTGAGTGGGCAGGTGGTGAGCGTTCTGGTTGCCAATGATGCCATAGGTACACTAAGGAAGGAATGATTGGAAATTAGAATTTAATCGAAAAAATTTTAGAGGATTATGATGAGTGACTATGATTTCATTAAATGATTGTTTTAAAGACAGCTGAATCTGTGAAAAAGGCAATTTCATATTGGGTGTGTAAGTGGTGTGACTAGTTTTAAGTTTGCATGAATATCCGGCTAGGGGACCTAGGAACTCTTTTCCCTGGTACCCGGGACAAAACCTAACCAAATTCCGAATTGGATTCACTACAATGGTTGGGCCGTTGGTTAACCCATGAGACTGGATGGGGTTAGGATACACTGATAGATCCCTAAATTGAGACTCAATTCTGTTATGGTACGATAGATGAAGTAAATCCCGGACAGAAATTGTTATATGGAAAAGAATCAATGGCTGTGCCTCTCAATGAGGAAAAAAGTGCTGGTCTCTATGATCCAAGTGCAATCTTTCCCTGATTTGATTATGGGACTTACAGGTTCGATCAGATCTATTCAGTTAGTTATAAGACTTTTTGACTACGTTAGAAAAAAATTATGTTGGAGGAATCGCCCGTGCTTTCCGGGCAATGGGAAGTTTTTTCAGGTTCGGTTTTTGGAAGAACCGATGGATTAGTCTCTTGTCCGGATATCCATGCAAGAATTGCTACTTTCGCTGCTGGCGACCCTGAATAACACTTTTATAATAAAAACATATGGAATATGCATCTTTCTATGCATAGAAATTGAATCTAATGAAAATAACACTTTTATAATAAAAAAATTTCCAATATGCATCTTTCTATGCATAGAAATTGAATCTAATGAAAATAACACTTTTATAATAAAAAAAATTCTAATATGCATCTTTCTATGCATAGAAATTGAATCTAATGGAAATAACACTTTTATTAAATAAAAAAATATCCAATATGCATTTTTCTATGCATAGAAATTGAATCTAATGAAAATAGCACTTTTATGATAATAATTTCTTTTATGCATCTTTCCATGCATAGAATTTTAAATGCAATGAGAATAACACTTTTATATAAAAGAAAATCCTTTTATTCATCTATTTATGCATAAAATAGGAATAACACTTTTAAAATAAAAAGATTTTTTTTTAGAATGCACAAATGGTGGGGATTACTCTTTTAGAATAACATAAAGATAAAATTAATTTTCACAAAAATTTAAGAAAATTTTCCCATAACCTCCTTTGTATGGCTGACCATTTCTCAATTTTTACATTTTAAATTTACTTTAAAATTTTTCCCAAGATGAAATAAAGCACTTTAATCTAATCAATTTTCACTTCTAAAGAGTAATCAATAGGAAAACTTTAACTCAATTTATTTGTTACTCGTTTTAGGATAAAGAAAGGCTGAAATTCTTAATGAAGAGAAGGGGGAAGCCTTTTCATCAAGGCTTAACATCCATATTCACATTAAAATGCAAAGAATTCAGAAAACCATAGATTAGAATTAAAAAAAAGTAGAATTAATAACTTACATGGACTTTTGTGAGCTTTCCTTTGGCTTGAGGGATTGAGGGTTCTATTCTTGTTTGGATCAAGAGTGGCCACCAATTCTTTGTAGAGGAATTAGTCAAAAACAAGTGAATTCAATGTTTTTGGCTCTGGGGAGGAGTAGAGTAACAATGCATAAACACTATTAAGCTTTTACAAAGGGGGAGGCTTCTATTTATAGGAAAAAGTGAGCCCCAAACCAAGCAAATTGATTTTAGAATTTTCCAGATTAGTTTGGTCCATTTTTGACTATTTTTGGGTTAGTTCAAGTTAACTTTTGGAGCTAGAATTGAATTAGGAGAGAGGAAAGATGAAATATCTCATTTTATTGATTTAAAATGGAAAGAAATGATGAGAAAAAAGGTTCCTCCTTCATGAGGGGGAATCCCCATTTTGAGGTGTCAAAAATCAGTTTTTTAACTATTTTCCTTGGTCAGTCCACTCGTCATCTTATGCGAGTATTTACGAATTTTTGGGGGGTTTTTCTTTATTTCTTCAATTTATCTCCTCCCTACATTTGGATTAATCTAATTGGTCCCTCAAAACCTTAATCCAAAATTTTCAAAAAATCAGGACCTTTAGGCTAAGGCCTTTTAAGCATATTATAATTTATTTTTAATTCACCTTAGGAAATTCTTTTTAAACTTATGTGTCGAGAGATTTTTCCATCCAAAGATATCTAAAAGCTGAGTTATCTCTCTCTAGAACATTTTCTCTCTCTAGGCCAAAACAAGTAGAAGCAAGATCTTTTATTATTCTGAAAAGGAGATTGATTACAGGGGAAGAAACCGGACATCTTAGGGGGTTGGGGAAGAAACTAGGCATCTTAGGGGGCTGGGGAGGAATCTTACATTCTCTCCCACTTGAAAAACACGAGATGTCCTCATCTCATAGGTGGAGTATGATCTCTTTCATCTTCTTCTTCTTCTTCAATTACTTCTAGCGTTACTGCCTTGAAAGTGGATGGCCGATTTGAAAATATCTCTCTTTGGCTTCCCTTATTCTGAGGGGGAGGTCTTGCATTACTTTGGATTGTGACTGCGGGTTGGTTAGAGGGTCTACCTCTGGGATTTCCTTGATTTTGGCAGAAAGAAACCTGATTACCCTGGAAGGAAGGAGCTCGAGTCTGGAATCTTGATTCCTGATTTTCCTGTCCCGAAAACCTTGATCCAAAAAGAGTTGGGCAATCCATACTGTGATGTCAAATTCTTTGACAGTTATAGCATTTCACTCTCTTGTTCAAGGGTGGAACTTGTGAAGTTGAATTCCAGGGGATTGCCTTTTGGAAAAAGGACATTTCTTCTATTCTAGAACTTCCTATATCCTGGGCTTAACCCTGATATCTTTTAGGTAGCAGAAGGTTGGAATCACCAAACGTTTGGTGATATAATTCAATAGTTCTGCTCCCCTGGGTTAACCCTAAGAATTCGTTCATCTTTGTTTCCAAAAAGCCGGGAGGATAGAACCTCGTCTCCTTAGGTAATTTTTGAGATCATTCCATGTCTGGGTATTCCGATCCAGACGGTTTGTCTCGCAGTGGTTTCTCCATGCCACTCTGGCTGTTTCTACTATCTTCAGTCTTGCAAGAGCCATTTTGCTCTTCTCATTGTACCCGGTGACATCGAAGTACTCTTCCATTGCTTCGATCCACTTTTCCACGGCCTCACCCAAGTTTTCCCCTTCACCCTTGAAAGGTCCAGGCTATGATCTATGAAGAGTTTGACGAACATCCAAATCGAGCTCTTCCTTGTCGAGTTGGGGGTTATCATTTCTACCACGCTGACCTCGATCCATGCTTCTATCAATACGAAAATTCTTGTTAAGTCCCTTTATTTATGATTCAAATCCGATTTTAGATTCAACTAATTCTGGGGTTCTTAGATTAGTCCGCTCCTCACAGAATCATGGGATAAAGATATTCATATAGAACTCATTATCGGATAACAATTCATTCAAAACATCTCATTCATATCTTTAACACAATAATGGTCCATTAGACCAAAACTTCCATCTGAACAGTCCTCCATGGGGATTTCAATTATACAAATTTTTAATTTTTCATCCCTTAACTTGATCCACTGGGTCAAGTGTTAATAGTAGCAATTTGCCAGCACAATCCACTAATCTCATAGTGATTTGCTGAAGTCATTATCATCATTCCAGTTATGAATATCATCACAGGGACTCGTCCCATTCATCCTCATTGAGGTTTTTGCTCAGCTTATCGCTTTTCAACCAAAATTCAGGAATCATCATTTTTCAATCAAAATCCAATTCAACTCATCAACTCTCAACCAGAATTTTAAAATCATATCAACCTAATTCGAATTCATCATCTGGATAGCATTTATGTTTATAATTTCAAGGTCTTAGATTTACTCGTATATATTGCCACCAGCAAAAGAGCTGCAGTTATACCCTCGGTATATACGGGTAGTCACGGTCCTTGGAATTATAAGGTAAATACCACATGTCTAGGCCTCAAGAAAGTCAGGGATTCCATAAAATTATGGTACTTCTATCTAAAGACCCAATTACCAATTTATGAATTTCAGTCTGTATAACAATTTGTATGAATTTTATCACCCAATTTCAACCTTTTACTGCTACTTCATCAATTTGACATTTTTGGCTCATCAGTTGATCCACTTTAGCCAAATTTACTCTGATACCAGCAGCTGTAAGCTCCCTATCCCCATCGCGCAACGAATTCAGGGTCGCTAAGCAATGGAAGTAGCACTTCTTGCACGGGCGAGGGTCCCCCACTCGGGGCCTTACCCACGAATATCCGGACAAGAGACTAATCCATCGGTTCTTCCAAACCGAACCTCGAAAAACTTCCCATTGCCCAAAAAGCACGGGCGATTCCTCTAGGATAATTTTTTTCTAACGTAGTCAAAAAGTCTTAACTAAATGAACTGATTTGACCGAACCCGTAAGTCCCATAGTCAGATCAGGGAAAGATTGCACTTGGATCATAGAGACCAACGCTTTTTTCCACATTGAGAGGCACAGCCATTGATTCTTTTCCATAGAACCATTTTTTTCCAGGATTTACTTAATCTATCATACCATAACAGAATTGAGTCTCAATTTAGGGACCCATCAGTCTAGCCTAACCCCATCCAGTCCCATTGGTTAGCCAACCGCCCAACCACTGTAGTGATGGGATCCAATTAAGAATTTGGTTAGGTTTTGTCCCGGGTACCAGGGAAAAGAGTTCCCGGGCCCCCTACCCGGATATTCATGCAAACTTAAAACTAGTCACACCACTTACACACCCAATATGAAATTGCCTTTGTCATAGATTCAGCTGTCTTTAAACCAATCATTTAATGAAATCATAGTCACTCATCATAATCCTCCAAAAACTTTTCGGTTGAATTCTAATTTCCAATCATTCCTTTCTGAAGGTACCTATGGCATCATTGGCAACCAAAACACTCATTACCTATCCACTCAGGGGTCTTTTTTATGGTTCCTAGCTCATAGTACTCGGCAATATTCAGATATCAAAATGGAATCTTCGTTGAAGATCAGCAAGATCAACCAACAGATCCATATAAAAGAACCATGGACTCATCTGTTGAGGACTAGCAATGTCAATCAACCAGATCCATGCCCGAATTTAGAAAACAACTCTTACTCCTTGTTCCAATATCTTCCACGACGCACATGTGGGTATCTTCGGTGACCAAGAGCCCGAGCACCGTATGGTCAGCACCCTCTTGGATCCTTCTCAGATCACCTAGCACTTCACTCATAGGTCGCTTCCTTGGTCCCTCATGAATCGTACCGGAAGCTCACCATTTTAATCAAACCGAGGCTAGTCAAGACCTCGGCCGACCTTGCTACGCGAGAGGTCCTCCATTGACTCTCCGTCAGCTGTTGCAACTTTATCAGATTAGGTCTCCACGACCTCATTCACAAGACGGTCTCCACGACCTCATTCACAAGACGGTCAAAATACTTCCCCAGCATTCTTGACATAAAACAGTCATTAAAAAAAAACAGGTCATAAATATAGTTTCTTAAGCGAACTCTCGTCTTTCCACATTGTTCCACATCATTCCTCTTTTATTTCATCTGTATTTCATCATAATCATTCACATCACCATTCACATGACACCACATCAATTCCTCCATCACATTCAATTACCTCACATCCATTTACACCCATCACATCCCATTCATTCATATCCATCACATTCCTTCATTCATACCACCACATACATTCTCATAACCATCCCATCACATACATTCTATCCACATTATATCACATCACTTCTTACACCATATCTCATTCATACACATCCATCCAATTGTTCACCTATACGACTACCCACATCTATTCATACATTTATATCTATCACTTCACATCCACATATTCATGTCACATCACATCACATTCCTTTGCATACACATCCACATCACATTCTTTTACATACATTCACATTTATTCTTGCACATACATGCACTCACATCCCATATCATTCATTTACATCCTGATTCACATGACATCACATCTCATCACATCTATACATCCCTTCATTCACATCTATCTAATTCACATCACACATCTCATCACTTCTATTTACCTCATCTCTTTTTCTTCCTGAATTATCTTTCTCAAAAAGGGGGTGATATTTCAATTACTAATTTACTGAATTTCATTCATTGAATATTCACTTAACTAATTTCTAAATTAATCATGAATTTTAATGAGGATTAACTTAATCATTTATCTGAATATTTTGACTTCGATAGATTTCCTGAATTTTTCTCTTTACAAACCGAGTGAATATGAAATGATAGAATTTTCCCTCTCAGAGTATTTACTTATTCATATATCAAATATTCATGGAAATTAAACATAGAATTTAAGAGAATCTAATTTTGATATAAAAATTCTTTACGCATATATTTATGCATAAAATCAATTTAATAGGAATAACAATTTTAAAATAAAAAGATTTCCAATCTGCATCTTTCTATGCATAAATTTAAATCTAATGAAAATAACACTTTTATAATAAAAACAATTTCCAATATGCATCTTTCTATGCATAGAAATTTAATCTAAAGAAAATAACACTTTTATAATTAAAAAAATCCAATATGCATCTTTCTATGCATAGAAATTGAATCTAATGAAAATAACACTTTTATAATAAAAAAAATGGAATATGCATCTTTCTATGCAAAGAAATTGAATCTAATGAAAATAACACTTTTATAATTAAAAAATTTTCAATATGCATCTTTTTATGAATAGAAATTGAATCTAATGAGAATAACACTTTTATAATTAAAAAAATATCCAATATGCATCTTTCTATGCATAGAATTTAAATCTAACGAAAATAACACTTTTATAATAAAAAAATTTCCAATATGCATATTTCTATGCATAGAAATTGAATCTAATGAAATTAACACTTTTATAATATTTAATCTAATGAGAATAACACTTTTATAATTAAAAAAATATCCAATATGCATCTTTCTATGCATAGAATTTAAATCTAACGAAAATAACACTTTTATAATAAAAAAACTTCCAATATGCATATTTCTATGCATAGAAATTGAATCTAATGAAATTAACACTTTTATAATAAAAAAATTCCAATATGCATCTTTCTATGCATAGAGATTGAATCTAATGAAAATAACACTTTTATAATAATAAAAATTCCAATATGCATCTTTCTATGCATACAAATTGAATCTAATGAAAATAACACTTTTATAATAAAAAAATTTTCAATATGCATCTTTCTATGCACATAGAAATTGAATCTAATGAAAATAACACTTTTATAATAAAAAAATTTCCAATATGCATCTTTCTATACATAGAAATTGAATCTAATGAAAATAACACTTTTATAATAAATTTTTTTACAATATGCATCTTTCTATGCATCGAAATTGAATCTAATGAAAACAACACTTTTATAAATAAAAAAATATCCAATATGCATCTTTCTATGCATAGAAATTGAATCTAATGAAAATAACACTTTTATGATAAGAATTTCTATTATGCATCTTTCCATGCATATAATTTTAAATCCAATGAGAATAACACTTTTATATAAAAGAAAATCCTTTTATTCATCTTTTTATGCATAAAATAGGAATAACACTAAAAATAAAAAATAAAAATTTTTAGAATGCACAAATGGTGGGGATTACTCTTTTAGAAAAACATAAAGATAAAAGTAATTTTCACAAAAATTTAAGAAAATTTTGCCATAACCTCCTTTGTATGGCTGACCATTTCTCAATTTTTACATTCTAAATTTACTTTAAAATTTATCCCAAGATGAAATAAAGCACTTTAATCTAATCAATTTTCACTTCTAAAGAGTAATCAATAGGAAAAGTTTAACTCAATTTATTTGTTACTCATTTTAGGATAAAGAAAGGCTGAAATTCTTAATGAAGAGAAGGGGAGAAGCCTTTTCATTGAGGCTTAGCATCCATATTCACATTAAAAAGCAAAGAATTCAAAAAACCATAGATTAGAATTGTGAGATCCCTGTCCCCACCGTACAACGGATTCGGGGGTGCTAGCAGCGGAAGTAGCACTTCTTGTGCGGGGTAAGGTCCCACACTCGGGGCCTCGCCCACGGATATCCGGTCTAGAAACTAATCCATCGGTTTTTCTAAAACCGAACCCGGAAAACTTCCTTTGCCCGGAAAGCACAGGCGATTCCACCAGGATAACTTTTTCCTAATGTAGTCAAAAGCCTTAACTAACTGAACTGATCTGACCGAACTCGTAAGTTCCATAGTCAGATCAAGGGACAAATTGCACTTGGATCATAGAGACCAACGCTTTTTTCCTCATCGAGAGGCAAAGCCGTTGATCCTTTTTCCATAGAACAATTTTTGTCCGGGATTTACTTCATCTATCGAACTAAACAGAAATTGAGTCTCGATTTAAGGATCCATCATTCCAGCCTAACCCCATCTAGTCTCATGGTTTAGCCAACCGCCCAACCACTGTAGTGATGGGATCCAATTAGGAATTTGGTTAGGTTTTGTTCCGGGTACCAGGGAAAAGAGTTCCCAGGTCCCCTAGCCGGAAGTTCATGCAAACATAAAACTAGTCACACCACTTACACACCCAATATGAAATTGCCTTTTTCTTAGCATCAGCTAACTTCAAAACAATCCTTTAATGAAACCATTATGTCACTGATGACAATCCTCAAAATCTCTGGTTGAATCCATATTTACAATCATACATTCATCGGTACACTTATGGCATCATTGGCAACCAGATGCAAAATGAAAAATTGCAACAAAACAACTATGCATCCTCAAGCAGAAACATTGAGGATAATGAAAGGTTGTTTGTTATGCAGCATGTCGTTAATGCCATGTCAGAAAATGTTAAAGCCGCACATAAAGATGATGTATGGTACGTTGACTCAGGTGATTCGAACCACATGACAAGTCATGGTGGGGAGTGGTTCAAGGAGATGAAAAAGACCAGGTTTTGTGGAAACAGGCGATGACACTGCTCATCCAATTGCCCGTGTTGGAGATGTGCCATTGTCTATGCAGGATGGCAAAGTGAAGTACCTTGTAGATGTATTTCATGTTTCGAACATAACAAAGAATCTGGTTTCAGTTGGCCAGATGATTGAGTAGGGTTTGCAGGTTTGATTTAACCTTGATGGTTTTTATGTTGAAGAATTTAAACACAAGTGCAGGTTGGTTGCAAAAGGCAACAGAGTGGGCAGAATGTTTACATTGAATGTAAACATGCCTGAAGTGAGTGCTGCAATGTTTGCAAATGGTTCAGGAATTATTGCAGACACAGACATTTGGCATAAAAGAATTGGACATGTGAATGTGCAGAGAATGAAGTCTATGTAGACTAAAGGAATTGTGACAGGGCTGCCAAAGTTTAAAGTTGAAGGTATGCAGAAAATATGTGAAGCATGCCAATTTGGAAAGAAAACAAAGCATGTATTTCCACGTGACAGAAATGTGAGCAGAAATGCACTAGATGTTGTGCATTCAGATGTATGGGGCCCTACAAAGACCATGTCTATGGGAGGCAGGTATTATGTGATATTTATTGATGACCACACAAGGAAAGTTTGGGTATACCTCATGTGAAGGAGAAGGGTGAGGTGTTTACCCATTTTCATAATTTCAAAGTTATGTTTGAAAAGCAAACAGGGAAATATGTAAAGTGCCTAAGGTCAGATGGAGGGGGAGAGTACTTCTCCAATGAGTTCTCTAAATTTTTTAAGAAGAATGGTATTCGGAGACAGTTTACATGCAGCTACACTCTGCAGCAAAATGGAGTTGCTATAAGCAAAAAAACAGGCACATTGCTGAGATTGCGCAAGCATTGATGGGAGAGAAGAATATGCCGCATAGCTATTGGGCTGAGGCTGTTTCTACAGCAGTTTACATCATGAACAGGACTCCAACTACAGCCATACATGATGTAACTCCAGAGGAGAGGTTTACTGGGTATGTGAAAGTCTGTGGATGCATTGCATATGTGCATGTGCGAGATGAGCAGAGAACTAAGCTGGATCCAAAAGCTAAAAAATGTGTGTTTATTAGATATTCCCTTGAGCAAAAGGGATACAGGTGTTATAACCCTGCTACACATGAGTTGAGGGTAGGCAGGGATGTTGTTTTTATGAGATGAGCAGCAGGTATGCTGTTGAAAAAGAAGCTATTGGGGCTGATGTGAGTCAAAATGTAGTTGCATAGAATACAAGTCAGCAATCAGTCTTTGAGTAGACCAAGAGAGTCCTCATCTAGTGGTTCAGTTGATAGACCATGGAGTGGCAGGCTCTGCCATAATACCAGTCCTGTAAATGTGACTAGTACATCACATAAAGGCAAAGAGAAAGTGGTTGAGCCCCTTAGTATGCCTGATATTTCTGCAGGGCATTCTCATGTTGATGGAGATTCTAGTGATGAGCCTTGATGAGGATCTTAGGATACCAGCTATGAGAACACCTGGTGTCAAGAAGGCTATGAAAGCCATGAATGCAAAGCTGCAAAGATCTGGGAAAGTGAAGAATCCTGTGCAGAGGTTTACCTATGATGGTTATGTGGCACATCACTATGCATACATGGCAAAAATTATACAGGTTGTAGAGCCCACATGCATTGATGAGGCTGTTGGAAATGTGTGTTGGGAGAAAGCTATGGATGAGGAGATGGATGCACTATATGAAAATGAGACTTGGGATTTAGTGCAATTGCCTGAAGGCAAGAAAGCCATTGGTGTAGAGCCCACATGCATTGATGAGGCTGTTGGAAATGTGTGTTGGGAGAAAGCTATGGATGAGGAGATGGATGCACTATATGAAAATGAGACTTGGGATTTAGTGCAATTGCCTAAAGGCAAGAAAGCCATTGGATGCAAGCAGGTGTACAAAGTAAAACATAACAGTGATGGAAGTGGGTGTACAAAGTAAAACATAACAGTGATGGAAGCATAAGTAGGTACAAGGCTAGATTGGTAGCCAAAGGATATGCGTAGACATATGGGTGTACAAAGTAAAACATAACAGTGATGGAAGCATAAGCAGGTACAAGGCTAGATTGGTAGCCAAAGGATATGCGTAGACATATGGATGTACAAAGTAAAACATAACAGTGATGGAAGCATAAGCAGGTACAATGCTAGATTGGTAGCCAAAGGATATGCGTAGACATATGGCATTGATTATGAGGAAACTTTCAGCCCACTTGCCAAGATGGCAATAGTGAGAGTTGTGATAGCAGTGGCTGCGTCAAAGCAATGGTCTTTACATTCAGATGGATGTAAAGAATGCATTCTTGCATGGGGATTTGCAAGAAGAGGTGTATATGTTGCAACCACCTGGTTATGAGGATGTGAGTCACCCCGAGCATGTTTGCAACTTGAAGAAAGCCTTGTATGGCTTAAAACAAGCACCAAGATCATGGTCTGACAAGATTTCTGAATATCTTGTCACTATTGGCTTTCATGTAGCCAATGCACATTTCTCGCTGTATGTGAGATACAGTGATAGAGGGGTTGTGCTTGTTGTCATCTATGTAGATGTCCTGATCATTACGGGGGACCATCATGCAGAGATCTTTGATGTAAAGATCTTGCTTAGACAGAAGTTTGAGATGAAGGATCTGGGGGGTCTCAGATATTTCTTGGGCATTGAGGTGATTAGGTCACCACATGGTATTAGATTACTGCAAAGACAATATGGCTTGGACATGTTTTCCAAGTATGGTATTACAAGCTATAAGCCTATCTCAATGCCATTGGATCAAAATGGCAAGTTGAGTGCAGAGAGGAGAGATTTTAGAGGATCCATGTATAGGCGCATAGTAGGAAGCTTGATCTACATGATGATCACCAGGCCAGATTTGAGCTATGCTGTTGGGTTGGTGAGTTAGTTTATGCAGGTTCCTCAGAAGCCGCATTTGGATGCATTGAGATGCATAGTTACTGAGGTATGTGAGGTCTACTTTGCATTGTGGACTATTTTATGAAACTGGGACAGAGATATGTGTACATGGGTACATAGATGTTGATTGAGCTGGTAGTATCTTAGATAGAAGATCTACTAGTGGCTTCATGTTTTCTTTGGGGAGTGCTGCTGTGACTTGGAGTAGCAAGAAGCACCCGACGCGATTGCTCTATCCAGTACAGAGGTCCAGTACTACAGAGGCCGTATAGAGCTGCTGTTATGGCAGCATGTGAGGTAGCTTGGTTGAGAAAGCTACTTGAAGATTTGGGTCTATCAGTGGATAGACAAGTTGTCATTTATTGTGACAACATTAGCAGTATACAATTGGCTAGGAACCTAGTTTTTCATGCTCGCACGAAGCATATAGAGGTCCACTACCATTTTGTTAGAGAGAAGGTTTTGGCAGGAGACGTTGACCTTGTTTATGTCAACACACAGGATCAGGTCGCTGACATCTTCACCAAAGCATTGGGTACAGAGAAGCTCCGCAAATTCAGGGCTTTGCTTGGTGTACATGAGATGGAGTTAAGCTTGAGGGAGAGTGTTGAGATATCGAGCTCATCTAGTGAGGCGATGGACACTGATGACCCACCTGCTGGGGGATAGGCCACACACTTACACCACTGGCATGGTTGGTGAGATCATGGGTGATATGCGGCCAGTGGGATGACAAGCTTGTTGAAATGTCAAGCTCGTATACAGCTGGAGGATAGCACATGGGTGCTGATAGAGTGACAATATGGTAGATAGATATCGTGTGGTGTGTTTATGACCGCGTCCAGCTGGTCATGTGTGGTGTGGACATCACATTAGGTTTACTTTGTAGTGTGGACATAACACTATGTTGTGTTCTTCTTTGTGTGTGAGAGAGATGGTGACTATGGCTTCTCTCCTTCTTTATGATTGATGGATATGGATTAGGGTTTGCTTCTCTTGTGTGTGCTCCCTCCTGCTTCTATTTTTTATCATGGTATCAGAGCCTAGAGCTCATTAGTTGTGTTGTGAGAGTGAGTGAGAGAAGAGGGAAGAAGAAGAAGAAGCTGTGAAGATTTCCATTGAAGGTGTGGAGCAAAAGAAAGCTGTGGAGCTCACCTCGGTTACAGATCTAAAGCTTGGCCTAACTGGTAAGAGTAGCAAAACTCCCTTGAGCGGATTGCAGGTGCCAAAGAGAAAGTTCAGTGAAGATTGAAGTGCATAAAGCAAGCAGAAAATTTGTGGTTTTTCTCTAAGCTTTCATGGAAAGCTTGAAGTGAATATACTCTTGGCAAATGTATACACAAAGGCACATGTATTAGCAAAGTGGGCACAAGCAACATACAGAATCTTGAAGCAGATTGATGCATACAGATTTGAGCAAAATCAAGTGGAAGTGAACTTATGCAAAAGTTTCTGGTTTTTCACAAAAACAGTGAACATACCCCCCGATTGCAGAAGCTAGAGGAAGAATTGAGCCAAACCCTTCAAGCACAAGTTGGTTTAGGTCATTGCTAAGAATATTATCAACTCAATTGTGAATTGCCCCTCTTCTACAGCCCTCTGGAGCAGGCGGCGCATTCTGGAGCTGAAGTCTGGACAGTTTTCAATAGAATTCATGCCATTCACTCATTACTAATCCATTTGATGCCATTCAAAGCTTGGGGAGTTTAGCAAAGACATTGCTAAGGCATTGTGAAGCTTGGTTGCAGCTTATTTGATGTATTTGGAGCTCATTGAAGTCATTTGTCAGAGGTTTGTAGGTTTGCAGAAAGTCTGTCCAGAAACAGAGCATCACTAATCAAGGCATTAATCCTTGTCTATATCAAATTGGCCTAATTCCTTTGGTACAAGTAGAGTCCTATAAGTTGCTAAACTTTTGATTCAAAAAGTTTTGAATTTGGATCAGATTTGAAGGAGATAGAGCACTTTTAGAGAGAGGTGGTACCTGATAGATGCAGAAAAAGGCAAACCAGGGAGCTACAAAAATTGGTGGTTCTCATTAACCTTGAAGAATTTGATCAAACCCTTCTAGGATATGTTGGAGCAATGTGTTATGAAGCCAATGAATGCATAAACATCAAATTTGAACAAGATTTGAAGGAATTAGAGCAAGATCTTTGACTGGCTCTCTGGCGAGAAAAAAAACCAGAAATTTTTTTGTGAAGAAGTATCATTTGGTTTCAACTTTGATCGAGTGTACATTGTTGATGAATCATTGTGGGATGTAAATGCACATAATTTGCAAGCATTTGATGTGATTTGGAGAGATTTGAAGCTTTACAAGTCCTGTACAACTTGTCAAAGGGGTACATCCACTATATTTTTGCAACAATGGGAGATGGTCCGATACAGATTGTTGGAGAGAAGCTTGACAGAACTAACTTTCAAGTGTGGAAGTTTTGAATGAAGAGTTTTTTGAAAGGCAAAGGTTTATGGAGTCTCGTGTCGGATGAAGACCCGGAGCCATTCCTACCTCCTCAACCAAATAATGCTCAGTTGCTGGCTCACAAGCAATGGGTAGAGCGATCTTCGAAAGTGTTGCATTATTTTTCAATATGTGAATGCCTTGCTTATTCACATCCAAGATGCAGATACACCGAAAGAAGCATGGGGTATATTGTGCCGAATGTATGAGACAGACACTGGTGCAAGGAAGATACAACTAAAGCAACAGATTCACAGTGTAACACGAAGGAATAGGAGTATACATGAGTATGTTCAGGAAATCAAGGGTTATGCAGATTCCTTGTCATCAATCCATGCCCCAATGGATGATGATGATTTGGTTGCTCTCACATTGCGTGGTTTAGGCAAAGAATACAAATATTTTGACACTTCCATCTCAGTAAGGTTGGGAGGAATGCCAGACTTTAATGAGCTTGTGTCATTGCTCATTGTGGAAGAATTGAAGCTTGGACTTGGTGGTATGAGTCTTACAGGTGGTGCATCCTCGTCAAGCAATGATGAGCATGCAAGGAATCAGGCTTTTTACTCATCTAGAGGCTTTCGAGGCAGGGGGAGATTTACCCCTCGAGGCCGTGGAGGACGTGGTTGGAATGACAGGTTTACTCAACCACAATCAAATCAGAATTTTCAGAATTCACAGTCATCATTTGGATCACGTGGAGGTCGTGGATTTCAATCCCATAGGGGGAGAGTTGGAACAGGTGCTCATGGTAGAGGATGATGGCAAGGTCCTCAACAAAACTTGAATGGGATTGAATGTCACTATTGTGGCAAACTTGGACATATGGCAAAAGATTGTTACAAAAAGCAGAATGATGTGAGGAATGGAAGACCACAACATGGAAATTATGCATCTACCAGTAACAATGATGGGAGTTCAAATCATCTTTTTGCGATGAAGCACATTATGGGGACAATGGATTCTCAGAATGCTGGAGATGAGTCATGGTATATGGATTCAGGTGTCTCAAACCACATGACATGTCATGGTGAGTGGTTTGAGAAGATGCAACCATTGGATACAAATGGTTATGTGGTCACAGGAGATGATACTCAGCATCTTATAACACATGTTGGCAGTGTGCCTTTGAGGATGCATGATGGAAATGTGAAGAATATGTCAGAAGTGTTATATGTACCATCCATCACAAAGAATTTGGCATCAGTAGGCCAAATGGTTGAGCAGGGATTACAAGTAAGATTCAATGAGAATGGCTGTTTTGTGGAAGATTTTAACACTAGTTTGGTACCAAAACAGGACACTTGAGTGTCCTTTTTTGGGGGTTACAAAAAAAAATCAAACTCCTAATGTAGGCTTTAAAAACCAAAATGCTTCATTGGGCATTTATAACATAACCCTATGCTTATGTAAAAAATGCTAAACATATAAAATGCCTTTTTATTTGGAAGTACATAAGCAACAAAGTAGCATATGTCTTGAAAATGAACATTTTTCAGGATTTTTCAAGATTTTTCCAAATATGCAAGCATCATTCTCTCAAAAAAAAAATCCAATGATATCAATAGCATTTTTCCCAATGTAAGATTCCTCCCCCAACCCCTTTTTGATGTCTAGTATCTTCCCCTGTAATCAACCCTCTTCAGAAATATAAAGACCCTGTTGCTAACTATTTTAGCCTAGAGAGAGAAAATATTCTAGAGAGAGAATATTCAGATTTTGAATATTTTTGGATAGAAAAATATCTCTTATAATTCAGATGAGTTCCCCTGAAACAGAAATTCAAAAAGAATTTTCCAATGTGCAATTGGAATTAATTGGAAATAGGTATAAAGAACCTTAGTCTAAGGGTCTAGATTTTCAGAAATCTTTAGACTATGGTCCAATTAAGGTTCCTATGGGCCAATAGCATCAATCCATGTGTAGGGAAGAGATAAATCCAAATTTGTAAAAAGAAGATACCCAAAAATGAGTAAATGCTCACATAAGGTGAAGAGTTGAAAATGTACAAGGTTTATTAGTAAAAAACTATGAGCAATATTAAAAATATGAGATATTTTGGGTATCCAAAAATGAGTAAATGCTCACATAAGATGAAGAGTTGAAAATGTACAAGGTTTATTAGTAAAAAACTATGAGCAATATTAAAATGATACCATTATGACACATATGTAAGGAAGGGGAATTCTTTAAAGGAGGTGCATATTTCACATAAGATGAAGAGTTGAAAATGTACAAGGTTTATTAGTAAAAAACTATGAGCAATATTAAAATGATGCCATTATGACACATATGTAAGGAAGGGGAATTCTTTAAAGGAGGTGCATATTTCACATAAGATGAAGAGTTGAAAATGTACAAGGTTTATTAGTAAAAAAACTATGAGCAATATTAAAATGATTCCATTATGACACATATGTAAGGAAGGGGAATTCTTTAAAGGAGGTGCATATTTCACATGCTTGAATGAGTTTTAAACTCATAAAAATTGAGATATTTTATCTCTCCTCTCTCCTCATTCAAGTCTAGTTCCAAAAAGTTAGCTTAACTGACCTAAAAATGGTCAAATATTGACCAAACTGATTTAGAAAATTCTAGAATCAGTTTGTTCGGTTAGGAGCTCAATTTTTTCTATAAATAGAAGCCTCCCCCTTGTTGAAAAATATATAGTGTTTATGCATCGTTACTCTACTCCACCTAAGCCAAGAACTGTGAATTCATTTAATAATTCACTAGTTTTTGGAGCTTCCCTCTTTCTTCAATCCCCATTAGTGGCTCCATCAACATACTTAACCAATTGATTGGTTGGGGGCCTCTACCGTGAACAAAGAATCAAGCAAGTTGTAAGGTAATTAGTGAATATTGATCTTTCTATAATTTCTCAATGTTTCTCTCTTCTCAACCCCTCTCAAGCTTGAGAAGTTTAATTGGTATGGTTTTTTTTTAAATGCTATTGAAGTTTGAATAGTAGTGAAGAGTTACATAATGCTATTGAAGTTAATTTTCATTTATGTTTAAATTCTAATGAATTTTTATGTAAATTCTCTCTCTCACTCAAGAAATGGTCATACTCATGACCCATTCTCAATCCAAATCAAGCTTTTCATAAAGCTTTTCCTTAACCCAAGATTAAGCTATGCTTGAGGCCAAATTAATGGCTTTTTTCTATGCTTTTAGTTTATGTATATTAATGATTCAATCCATTATGGATTAATAATCCAATTAGAGATTATTTTAATTATTTCCTTAATGATAAGCATTATCCCTTAGAAAAATTGAGATTTATCAGTCATAGCAGCGGAGCTATGGCAAAATTTTTATAAAAATTACGCATAAAATAATCTCATTCAAAGCATAAAAAGAGGACTTCCTACCATATTCTAGGAATTATCATCCTAGATTAATTGAAAGAATTTCATTACAATCATGGAGAAATTGAATTTTAATATCATGCATAAAGGATAAGTTTTTATATCAAAAGTGTTATTTTTACCATTTTTATTTCATGCATAGAAGTATGCATAATGGATAAATTTTTATATCAAAAGTGTTATTTTTACCATTTTTATTTCATGCATAAGAGTATGCATAATGATAAATTTTTATATCAAAAGTGTTACTTTTATCATTTTTATTTTCATGCATAGGAATATGCATAATGATAAATTTTTATATCAAAAGTGTTACTTTTATCATTTCTATTTTCATGCATAAGAGTATGCATAATGATAAATTTTTATATCAAAAGTGTTACTTTTATCATTTTTAATTTTCATGCATAGAAGTATGCATAAGAGTTGATTATTTTATTATAAAAGTGTGACTTATATCATAATTGAATTTCATGCATAGAGGTATGCATAAAAGTTGATTATTTTATTGTAAGAGTGTTACTTTTATCATATTGGATTTCATGCATATAGATATGCATAAAAGATATTCTTTTTATACTAAAAGTGTGATTTTTCTCATAAATGGATCTTATGCTTAACTTAGATGCATAAGAGAAATTATTTTATTCTAAAAGTGTAATTTCCTACCAAACTGAATTTATACATAAGAAGATGCATAAAAGATTGATTTTAATTTCGAAAGTGTTAGTCTCCTTAAATGGAATTTATGTATAAATAAATGTGTAGAGAAATCTTATATCAAATATAAGAATTCTCTTTTAAAAAAAAAAGATATGAAATGTGATAAGATGTGATAAGAGGTGTATGAGATGTGATAAGAATTGATAAGATGCGTATGGAAAGTGATAGGATGTGATAAGATGTGTATGGGATGAGGTAAGAAGTGTATGTGATAGAATAGGATGTATATGGGTTGTGATAGGGCGAGAATGGATGTGATGTAAAAGATTAGATGTGAAGACATATGGGGTTACATGAATGGGAATGTGGAAATGGATGTATGTATGTGGATGTGTGGATGTGGAGATGGGAGTATGGATGTATGAATGTGAAAGTGGATGTATGAATGTGAAAATGGATGTATGCATGAAGATGTATATGCATAGATGTGAATGTGGATGTAGATGTGGATGTATAGATGTGAATGGAAATGTGGATGTGGATGTATGTATGTATGTGGATGTAGATGTGAATGTATAGATGTGAATGGGAATGTGGATGTGGATGTATATGAATGTGGATGTAGATGTGAATGTATAGATGTGAATGGGAATGTGGATGTGGATGTATATGAATGTGGATGTAGATGTGGATGTATAGATGTGAATGGGAATGTGGATGTGGATGTATGTATGTATGTGGATGTAGATGTGAATGTATAGATGTGAATGGGAATGTGGATGTGGATGTATATGAATGTGGATGTAGATGTGAATGTATAGATGTGAATGGGAATGTGGATGTGGATGTATATGAATGTGGATGTAGATGTGGATGTATAGATGTGAATGGGAATGTGGATGTGGATGTATGTATGTATGTGGATGTAGATGTGGATGTATAGATGTGAAAGGGAATGTGGATGTGGATGTATGTATGTATGTGGATGTGGATGTATGAATGAGGACGTGATAATGGATGTATGCATGTAGATGTGGATATATGGATGTGAACATGAATGTGGATGTGGATGTGGATGTATGGATGTGGATATGGATATGTATGTATGAATGTAGATAAGGGATGTGGATGTATAAATGAGGATGTGAAAATGGAGGTATGCATGTAGATGTGGATGTATGGATGTGAATATGGATGTGGATGTGGATGTATAAATGAGGATGTGAATGTGGATGTGAATGTGAATGTGGATGTGGATGTGGATGTATGGATGTGGATATGGATGTGTATGTATGAATGTAGATAAGGGATGTGGATGTATAAATGAGGATGTGAAAATGGAGGTATGCATGTAGATGTGGATGTATGGATGTGAATATGGATGTGGATGTGGATGTATAAATGAGGATGTGAATGTGGATGTGAATGTGGATGTATGGATGTGGATATGGATGTGTATGTATGAATGTGGATATGGGATGTGGATGTATAAATGAGGATGTGAAAATGGATGTATCCATGTAAATGTGGATGTATGAATGTGAATGTGAATTAATGTGTCGTCGAGATGGGGAAATGGATGAGAATGAGTACACATTGAATGGAATGTGGAATAAGTAATGTGGACTAAGGAGGGATAATGTGGAAAGACGAGAGTTTGATTTAGAAACTATATTTTGTGACTGTTTGTAAATGACTGTTTTATGTCAAGAATGCTGGGGAAGCATTTTGACCATCTTGTGGATTAAGGTCATGAAGACCTAACTGTTAAAGTTGCAACTGCTGACGGAGAGTCAATGGAGGACGTCTCGCGTAGCAAGGTCGACCGAGGTCTTGACCAGCCTCGGTTCGATTTAAATGGTGAGCTTCCGGTACGGTGGATGAGGGACCAAGGAAGCGGCCTATGAGTGAAGCGCTAGGTCACCTGCGAAGGATCCTAGAGGGTGCTGACCATACGGTGCTCGGGCTCTGGGTCGCCCAGGATACCCACGCGTGCGTCGAGGAAGATATTGGAACAAGGAGTAAGAGTTGTTTTGTGAAACCGGGCATGGATCTGGTTGATTGACCTTGCTGGTCTTCAATGGATGAGTCCATGGCTCTTTATATGGATCTGTTGGTTGATCTTGCTGATCTTCAACGAGAGTCCATCTTGATTTTTATAAGTGATTATATTGCCGAGTATTATGGGCTAGGAACTATTGAAAAGGCCCCTGTGTGGACAGGTGGTGAGCGTTCTAGTTGCCAATGATGCCATAGATACTCTGATGAAGGAATGATGGGAAATTATGAATCAACCGGATAAATTGGAAGATTATGATCAGTGGTACTATGGTTTCATTAAAGGATTGTTTTAAAGTTAGTTGATGCTAAGAAAAAGGCAATTTCATATTGGGTGTGTAAGTGGTGTGGCTAGTTCTATGTTTGCATGAACTTCCGGCTAGGGGGCCTTGGAACTCTTTTCCTTGGTACCCGGGACAAAACCTAACCAAATTCCAAAATTGGATCCCATCACTACAGTGGTTGGGCGGTTGGCTAACCCATGGGATCGGATGGGGTTAGGCTGGACTGATGGATCCGTAAATCGAGATTTAATTTCTATTATTACGATAGATGAAGTAAATCCCGGATAGAAATTGTTCTATGGATAGGAATCAACGGCTGTGCCTCTTGATGGGGAAAAAAGCGTTGATCCCAATGATCCAAGTGCAAGTTTCTTCCTTGATTTGACCAAGTACCGTTAGAGGTGCAGTCAGATCAGTTGATCCGTAATGATCTTGACTACGTTAGAGTAAAGAGTTATACTGGTGGAATCGCCCATGCTTTCCGGGTAAAGGAAGTTTTTCCGGTTTCGGTTTTGGACAAACCGACGGATTAGTCTCTTGTCCGGATATTCGTGGGCGAGGCCCCGAGTGTGAGACCCCTACCCGCGCATGATGTGTTACTTCCGCTGCCAGTATCCTGAATCCGTTGCTCAGTGGGAACAGGGATCTCACAGTTGGTATCAGAGCATTTGGCTAATAAAGATCAACTGAGAAACCAAATATGTCAAAAATTTATCAAGAAGCACAAGAAAGGTTGTAATTGTGTGATATAATTCATACAATTTGATATTCAAACTGAAATTCATAATTTGGTAATTGGGTCTTCAGATGGAAGTACCGCAATTATATAGAATCCTTGACTTGCTTGAGGCCTAGACATGATGGTATTTACCTTATAATTCCAAGGGCCGTGACTATCCGTATATACCGAGAGTATAACTGCAGCTCTTTACTGACAGTATATACGAGTAAATCTAAGACTTGAAATTATAAGCGTTAATGCTATCCAGATGATGAATTCGAATGTGGTTGATATGATTTTTAATTCTGTTTGAGAATTGATGAATTGATTTGGATTCTGATTGAAAAATGATGATCCCTCAAAATTGGTTGAAGTGTAATAAGCTGAGCGAAACCTCAATGAGGATGTATGGGACGAGTCCCTGTGATGATATTCATAACTGGAATGATGATAGTGATTTCAGCAAATCACTATGAGATTAGTGGATTGTGCTGTCAAAGTGCTACTGTTAACACTTGACTTGGTATATCAAGTTAAGGGATGACAAATTGAAAACTTGCTTGACTGAAATTCCCGTGGAGGAATGTTCAGAAAGAAAAATTTTCGATCTGATGGACCATTATCGTGTTAAAGATATGAATGATATGATCTGAAATGAATTGTTATTTAATGATGAGTTCTATATAAGGGATATTTATCCCCGTATTCTGTTGGGTTGACCAGAATATAAGGAACCCTAGAATAAATTGGATCTTAAGAAAAAGAGTTGTCCTCTACTTGGCGAGATGAGGACATCTCGCACTTTTTTAAGTGGGGTAGAATGTAAGATTCCTCCCCTGCCTTTGAGGTATACAGGAGTAAGAATCTCCCTTTTTGATCTTATAATTATTCCCTCTCTAAAATAAAAGAAAGATTCTGTTTAAAAAAAGGAAGACCCTTTTCCTAGAATACTTCTCAGGAGTCACGCTGTTTTAAGGATTCAGAACAATGAGTTCAGAAGTGAAAATCGATGTTTTGGATACCAAGGTTTTGGTTTTCATTCGAGTACGGCCCAAAAGAAGTTCTTTATCTCTTGGGGAGTATAAGAACTTATCCCCCAGATATTGTGAGCCTTATATCTGAATTCAATGAAAGTAGGTGACTTAGCCTACAAGCTTCTTTTACCTCCTCATCTCAAAGTTCTTAATGTATTTCATAGAAATATGTGCCAAACCCAAATCATGGAAAGACGGTAAAACTTCAGTGACAAGATACCGTTGGCTTCTAAGTTACGCTAGCTCCTTCCTTTATATAAGTCGTAACTTTTACTTGTCGCTCACAGTAATCTTACTTCCATCGATCTCCCTTCTTCTTAATCTCCTTCATGGCTTGGCAACAAGAATTAGTTTTATCCATAATGATTCCTCACCTTCAAGACGCAAGTGAGTCTGTGAAGAAGGATTTTATAGAACAGTATGAGCGCTCACTTTTTCCTCACCTAGGAACTTCTGTAGCGCAGACCAAATGGTGGACCTATCAAGACATAACTAGGGTAACACCCTGGGGTCAGCAGCACTTTCGTAACAATGTCCGCTTGGCCATGGTTATCGAAGCCTTGGGTTTGGGTCCTCGATACTACTGCGTCATGAGATCAAGACATCTTGGGTTTTCTGAGCGGGTCTTCTTACTGGCGTGTTTTCTTCCTCATGAGAAGATATGCCTTTACCCCGTTTTTGGCTTGCCTCTCAGAGGTCCTTTTGTTAGAACACCTCATACCACTGAGATAGGCGCAGCAATAACCCACAGAATCATTCCCATAGATGAGTTACCTTATACTTGTGCAGCTTGTGAGGACTGCTTTTGTGACCATATGATGGACGGGCTTATGGAAGTGTAAAGAGTTCCTCTATCTTTACTGTATAAGTTTCGAGAATGAATAAAGTTTAAATCTTGTTCGTATTTTGAATCTTGCTCTCTTTAAGACTTATCTTGGTGGTTAATCTTGATTAAAATTTTTCTCTAAGTCTCATATTCGTGAATCTTGCGAAATTATCACAAGTTGCGAGATGAGGACATCTCGCGTTTTTTAAGTGGGGTAGAATGTAAGATTCCTCCCCCAACCCCTTTTTGATGTCTAGTATCTTCCCCTGTAATCAACCCTCTTCAGAAATATAAAGACCCTGTTGCTAACTATTTTAGCCTAGAGAGAGAAAATATTCTAGAGAGAGAATATTCAGATTTTGAATATTTTTGGATAGAAAAATATCTCTTATAATTCAGATGAGTTCCCCTGAAACAGAAATTCAAAAAGAATTTTCCAATGTGCAATTGGAATTAATTGGAAATAGGTATAAAGAACCTTAGTCTAAGGGTCTAGATTTTCAGAAATCTTTAGACTATGGTCCAATTAAGGTTCCTATGGGCCAATAGCATCAATCCATGTGTAGGGAAGAGATAAATCCAAATTTGTAAAAAGAAGATACCCAAAAATGAGTAAATGCTCACATAAGGTGAAGAGTTGAAAATGTACAAGGTTTATTAGTAAAAAACTATGAGCAATATTAAAAATATGAGATATTTTGGGTATCCAAAAATGAGTAAATGCTCACATAAGATGAAGAGTTGAAAATGTACAAGGTTTATTAGTAAAAAACTATGAGCAATATTAAAATGATACCATTATGACACATATGTAAGGAAGGGGAATTCTTTAAAGGAGGTGCATATTTCACATAAGATGAAGAGTTGAAAATGTACAAGGTTTATTAGTAAAAAACTATGAGCAATATTAAAATGATGCCATTATGACACATATGTAAGGAAGGGGAATTCTTTAAAGGAGGTGCATATTTCACATAAGATGAAGAGTTGAAAATGTACAAGGTTTATTAGTAAAAAAACTATGAGCAATATTAAAATGATTCCATTATGACACATATGTAAGGAAGGGGAATTCTTTAAAGGAGGTGCATATTTCACATGCTTGAATGAGTTTTAAACTCATAAAAATTGAGATATTTCATCTCTCCTCTCTCCTCATTCAAGTCTAGTTCCAAAAAGTTAGCTTAACTGACCTAAAAATGGTCAAATATTGACCAAACTGATTTAGAAAATTCTAGAATCAGTTTGTTCGGTTAGGAGCTCAATTTTTTCTATAAATAGAAGCCTCCCCCTTGTTGAAAAATATATAGTGTTTATGCATCGTTACTCTACTCCACCTAAGCCAAGAACTGTGAATTCATTTAATAATTCACTAGTTTTTGGAGCTTCCCTCTTTCTTCAATCCCCATTAGTGGCTCCATCAACATACTTAACCAATTGATTGGTTGGGGGCCTCTACCGTGAACAAAGAATCAAGCAAGTTGTAAGGTAATTAGTGAATATTGATCTTTCTATAATTTCTCAATGTTTCTCTCTTCTCAACCCCTCTCAAGCTTGAGAAGTTTAATTGGTATGGTTTTTTTTTAAATGCTATTGAAGTTTGAATAGTAGTGAAGAGTTACATAATGCTATTGAAGTTAATTTTCATTTATGTTTAAATTCTAATGAATTTTTATGTAAATTCTCTCTCTCACTCAAGAAATGGTCATACTCATGACCCATTCTCAATCCAAATCAAGCTTTTCATAAAGCTTTTCCTTAACCCAAGATTAAGCTATGCTTGAGGCCAAATTAATGGCTTTTTTCTATGCTTTTAGTTTATGTATATTAATGATTCAATCCATTATGGATTAATAATCCAATTAGAGATTATTTTAATTATTTTCTTAATGATAAGCATTATCCCTTAGAAAAATTGAGATTTATCAGTCATAGCAGCGGAGCTATGGCAAAATTTTTATAAAAATTACGCATAAAATAATCTCATTCAAAGCATAAAAAGAGGACTTCCTACCATATTCTAGGAATTATCATCCTAGATTAATTGAAAGAATTTCATTACAATCATGGAGAAATTGAATTTTAATATCATGCATAAAGGATAAGTTTTTATATCAAAAGTGTTATTTTTACCATTTTTATTTCATGCATAGAAGTATGCATAATGGATAAATTTTTATATCAAAAGTGTTATTTTTACCATTTTTATTTCATGCATAAGAGTATGCATAATGATAAATTTTTATATCAAAAGTGTTACTTTTATCATTTTTATTTTCATGCATAGGAATATGCATAATGATAAATTTTTATATCAAAAGTGTTACTTTTATCATTTCTATTTTCATGCATAAGAGTATGCATAATGATAAATTTTTACATCAAAAGTGTTACTTTTATCATTTTTAATTTTCATGCATAGAAGTATGCATAAGAGTTGATTATTTTATTATAAAAGTGTGACTTATATCATAATTGAATTTCATGCATAGAGGTATGCATAAAAGTTGATTATTTTATTGTAAGAGTGTTACTTTTATCATATTGGATTTCATGCATATAGATATGCATAAAAGATATTCTTTTTATACTAAAAGTGTGATTTTTCTCATAAATGGATCTTATGCTTAACTTAGATGCATAAGAGAAATTATTTTATTCTAAAAGTGTAATTTCCTACCAAACTGAATTTATACATAAGAAGATGCATAAAAGATTGATTTTAATTTCGAAAGTGTTAGTCTCCTTAAATGGAATTTATGTATAAATAAATGTGTAGAGAAATCTTATATCAAATATAAGAATTCTCTTTTAAAAAAAAAAGATATGAAATGTGATAAGATGTGATAAGAGGTGTATGAGATGTGATAAGAATTGATAAGATGCGTATGGAAAGTGATAGGATGTGATAAGATGTGTATGGGATGAGGTAAGAAGTGTATGTGATAGAATAGGATGTATATGGGTTGTGATAGGGCGAGAATGGATGTGATGTAAAAGATTAGATGTGAAGACATATGGGGTTACATGAATGGGAATGTGGAAATGGATGTATGTATGTGGATGTGTGGATGTGGAGATGGGAGTATGGATGTATGAATGTGAAAATGGATGTATGCATGAAGATGTATATGCATAGATGTGAATGTGGATGTAGATGTGGATGTATAGATGTGAATGGAAATGTGGATGTGGATGTATGCATGTATGTGGATGTAGATGTGAATGTATAGATGTGAATGGGAATGTGGATGTGGATGTATATGAATGTGGATGTAGATGTGAATGTATAGATGTGAATGGGAATGTGGATGTGGATGTATATGAATGTGGATGTAGATGTGGATGTATAGATGTGAATGGGAATGTGGATGTGGATGTATGTATGTATGTGGATGTAGATGTGAATGTATAGATGTGAATGGGAATGTGGATGTGGATGTATATGAATGTGGATGTAGATGTGAATGTATAGATGTGAATGGGAATGTGGATGTGGATGTATATGAATGTGGATGTAGATGTGGATGTATAGATGTGAATGGGAATGTGGATGTGGATGTATGTATGTATGTGGATGTAGATGTGGATGTATAGATGTGAAAGGGAATGTGGATGTGGATGTATGTATGTATGTGGATGTGGATGTATGAATGAGGACGTGATAATGGATGTATGCATGTAGATGTGGATATATGGATGTGAATATGAATGTGGATGTGGATGTGGATGTATGGATGTGGATATGGATATGTATGTATGAATGTAGATAAGGGATGTGGATGTATAAATGAGGATGTGAAAATGGAGGTATGCATGTAGATGTGGATGTATGGATGTGAATATGGATGTGGATGTGGATGTATAAATGAGGATGTGAATGTGGATGTGAATGTGAATGTGGATGTGGATGTGGATGTATGGATGTGGATATGGATGTGTATGTATGAATGTAGATAAGGGATGTGGATGTATAAATGAGGATGTGAAAATGGAGGTATGCATGTAGATGTGGATGTATGGATGTGAATATGGATGTGGATGTGGATGTGGATGTATAAATGAGGATGTGAATGTGGATGTGAATGTGGATGTATGGATGTGGATATGGATGTGTATGTATGAATGTGGATATGGGATGTGGATGTATAAATGAGGATGTGAAAATGGATGTATCCATGTAAATGTGGATGTATGAATGTGAATGTGAATTAATGTGTCGTCGAGATGGGGAAATGGATGAGAATGAGTACACATTGAATGGAATGTGGAATAAGTAATGTGGAATAAGTAATGTGGACTAAGGAGGGATAATGTGGAAAGACGAGAGTTTGATTTAGAAACTGTATTTTGTGACTGTTTGTAAATGACTGTTTTATGTCAAGAATGCTGGGGAAGCATTTTGACCATCTTGTGGATTAAGGTCATGAAGACCTAACTGTTAAAGTTGCAACTGCTGACGGAGAGTCAATGGAGGACGTCTCGCGTAGCAAGGTCGACCGAGGTCTTGACCAGCCTCGGTTCGATTTAAATGGTGAGCTTCCGGTACGGTGGATGAGGGACCAAGGAAGCGGCCTATGAGTGAAGCGCTAGGTCACCTGCGAAGGATCCTAGAGGGTGCTGACCATACGGTGCTCGGGCTCTGGGTCGCCCAGGATACCCACGCGTGCGTCGAGGAAGATATTGGAACAAGGAGTAAGAGTTGTTTTGTGAAACCGGGCATGGATCTGGTTGATTGACCTTGCTGGTCTTCAATGGATGAGTCCATGGCTCTTTATATGGATCTGTTGGTTGATCTTGCTGATCTTCAACGAGAGTCCATCTTGATTTTTATAAGTGATTATATTGCCGAGTATTATGGGCTAGGAACTATTGAAAAGGCCCCTGTGTGGACAGGTGGTGAGCGTTCTAGTTGCCAATGATGCCATAGATACTCTGATGAAGGAATGATGGGAAATTATGAATCAACCGGATAAATTGGAAGATTATGATCAGTGGTACTATGGTTTCATTAAAGGATTGTTTTAAAGTTAGTTGATGCTAAGAAAAAGGCAATTTCATATTGGGTGTGTAAGTGGTGTGGCTAGTTCTATGTTTGCATGAACTTCCGGCTAGGGGGCCTTGGAACTCTTTTCCTTGGTACCCGGGACAAAACCTAACCAAATTCCAAAATTGGATCCCATCACTACAGTGGTTGGGCGGTTGGCTAACCCATGGGATCGGATGGGGTTAGGCTGGACTGATGGATCCGTAAATCGAGATTTAATTTCTATTATTACGATAGATGAAGTAAATCCCGGATAGAAATTGTTCTATGGATAGGAATCAACGGCTGTGCCTCTTGATGGGGAAAAAAGCGTTGATCCCAATGATCCAAGTGCAAGTTTCTTCCTTGATTTGACCAAGTACCGTTAGAGGTGCAGTCAGATCAGTTGATTCGTAATGATCTTGACTACGTTAGAGTAAAGAGTTATCCTGGTGGAATCGCCCATGCTTTCCGGGTAAAGGAAGTTTTTCCGGTTTCGGTTTTGGACAAACCGACGGATTAGTCTCTTGTCCGGATATTCGTGGGCGAGGCCCCGAGTGTGAGACCCCTACCCGCGCATGATGTGTTACTTCCGCTGCCAGTATCCTGAATCCGTTGCTCAGTGGGAACAGGGATCTCACACCCAAGATATTTTGATAGAATACATCAGTCCAAGGGGGTAGAAGTTCACCAAAAAAATCATTTTCCTTTCCTAGAATTTTTTCCAAAAAAGTTGTATAAAATCAGCAAAAGTAACGCGTATTATCAAAACTCAATCACACCACTAAAAAAAATTGTAGCCCTATCAATGAGAATGTTGATTATTGGTTTTCATGCTTGAGATGAGATAAATAAGCTATAATTTGATGTGTATGACACCAACTTAGCCTCCACTTAAGTAGGTTCTTATCGCCTAGTTCTAAAAAAACTGTAAAAAACAAAAATACAAAATTTGATCATCTTTTTTCAAAAACTAATCATAACTATGCTTGCACAAGTAGTCTACACCTATAGTTACAACAAATAATGCACTTACACAGCTTTCCCCTTTGATGAAAATCAAAATTAGGCTCATAATTAGACATTTTACGTATTAAAAACAGGTTGCGCAAAAGGCCATGTATGAGAAGAGGCCCAAAAAGTGGCTCTAAAGTTTTGGAAAATTCAAAACAAAGTAGTATTTACCCTATATAACATGGGTGCACCTCAAGTTTTACATTATTAGCTTGCATATGGAAGGAGAAAAATTCATGCTCCACCTGTATAAAAAACATCATTTCAATATTAGCGAGTCAAAAATTTATCCAATAATTATCGTTTGATGATTCCAAGATTTAGTTTACATCATGGGCTTTCCATCAAGCCAAGTTTCATGATCAAACTATGTCCCTTCTAAAAGTTATGTACAAATTACTACTATTTTGAAAACAGCAAAAATCATGCGTTTTATCAGCATGT
The DNA here is from genome assembly GCF_041138505.1 of Cibotium barometz. NCBI lineage: Eukaryota > Viridiplantae > Streptophyta > Polypodiopsida > Cyatheales > Cibotiaceae > Cibotium > Cibotium barometz. The sequence continues at coordinate 27,036,805 of NC_141049.1, forward strand.
GTCTAAGAAAATTAAAATATTACCTTACAAAAGCTAAGAAAAGTGCAATTTAAAAAATCTCAAATTTTTTTTGGGTCTTGAGGAACATCTGTGGATGTTAAGCATTTCAAAACTCTTAATAGATTGCCCACAAAAATTCAAGAAAAATGCTAACTTTCAGGACACTTTAGTGTCCAATTACAGAACTAGTGTTAAGCATGGCTGTAGATTGATTGCCAAGGACAAGAAGGAAGGAAGGTTGTTCAAATTGGATGCAGGCATACCAGAATTGAGCTCAGCCATGTTTTCAAAGAGCAATGGGATTGTGCAGGATATTGATATGTGGCACAAGAGGATTGGACATGTCAATATACAGAGATTAAAGAACATGCAAACAAGAGGCATTGTCAGTGGATTGCCTAGATTCAAATATGATGGACATATGCATGTTTGTGAAGCCTGTCAGTTTGGAAAGCAGGCAAGGTTGCGGTTTCCTAGAGAAGGAAATATGAGTAACACGCCACTTGAGATAGTACATAGTGATGTATGGGGCCTTGCACAAAACCCATCTATCAAAGGCAGTCTATACTATGTGACATTCATAGATGATTTCAGCAGGATGACATGGATATACTTTCTGAGAGAGAAGAGTGAAGTGTTGGAAAAGTTCATGGATTTCAAAGCTCTTGTAGAAAAGCAATATGGCTGTTGGATTAAATGTTTGAGAACAGATGGAGGTGGTGAATACACCTCAAAAGCTTTTGAGCATTTCTTGAGGAAGCATGGAATAAGAAGACAGTTGACTTGCAGGTATACACCTCAGCAGAATGGTGTGGCTGAGAGAAAGAATCGAGTCATATGTGAAGTGGCAAGGGCAATGCTCAATGAAAAGAGCATGCCAAATTACTATTGGGCAGAAGCATGTGCTACTACAGTGTATATCCTGAACAAAACACCTACAGCCATTCATGGAAGCACGCCAGAGATGAGGCTTACAGGTTACAGGCCAGACATTGGACATCTCAAAGTCTTTGGATGCATAGCTTATGTCCATGTGCCTGACGAAAGAAGACAAAAGTTGGATCCTAAGGCAGAGAAATGTGTATTTGTTGGGGATATGCACAGGATCGAAAGGCCTACAAATGTTATAACCCTCAAACTAGACAAGTAGTCATCTCACGAGATGTGGTGTTTGATGAGCTTGCTAGTTGGTACAAAGCAAAAGATGAGGGAGTCATTGACTCACTTGAGGCAGATGTGCCTGTGAACTTGCCACAAGCAAGTTCTAGTTCTACTGATATGTCTGGGCCAGCAGCAGCAGAAGCTGAGAGTAGCAGTGTACGTCCATGGTCAGGACGTTTGAGGCATGAGAGTGTGAGCACTGGGAGTAGTGCTATGGATAAAGGCAAGAAGAAAGTCGAAGGAATTGGAATCTCACAGGTTATGAGTCATCTAGTTCTGAGAGTTTGGATGAGGAGCTCGGCATACCTGTTTTACGCACACCTAGTGCTAGGCAGGACAGATATGTGCCACCACATGCTAGAGTTACAGGTGTACAGAGTGACCCGCATGCATTGCGGAGATCCCAGAGAGTCAGATATCCAGTTGAAAGATTGACATATTGAGATTTTGCTATGCACTATGCATACATGACATCTATGGTGAAGCATGTGGAACCTACATGCTATACAGAGGCTATTGGAGAGAATGTATGGGAGAAAGCCATGGATGAAGAGATGGATGCTTTGGACAAAAATGATACATGGGAATTGACTGAGTTACCTCAAGGAAAGAATGCAATTGGTTGCAAATGGGTGTATAAGGTCAAGTGTAAGTTAGATGGCAGCCTAGAGAGACATAAGGCAAGGCTGGTCGCTAAAGGATATGCACAAACTTATGGTCTTGATTATGATGAAACTTTCAGCCCAGTGGCTAAGATGGCTACAGTGAGGTCTATCATTGCACTAGCAGCACAAAAAGGTTGGGCTTTACATCAAATGGATGTAAAAAATGCTTTCTTGAATGGTGAACTACAAGAAGAGGTGTACATGGAACAGCCAGAAGGATATGTACATCCAAAATATCCTACCTTTGTTTGCAGGTTAAAGAAAGCAATCTATGGTTTGAAGCAAGCACCTCGTGCTTGGAGTGACAAGATCAGCAGATATCTTGTCAGTATTGGATTTGTGGTTGGAAATGCAGACTCTTCACTTTATGTGAAGAAGACACATGATGGTATCGTGATGATAGTCATTTATGTTGATGATTTGATTATCACAGGTGATTGTGGGAAAGGTCTTTGTGTGTGAGAGAGATGGTGACTATGGCTTCTCTCCTTCTTTATGATTGATGGATATGGATTAGGGTTTGCTTCTCTTGTGTGTGCTCCCTCCTGCTTCTGTTTTTTATCAAAGCTGTTGTGTGATGACAGCCATTCTAGAGACTGGCATAGTTATAGCACCAGCTCATTTAGTTGGGTTCACACTATAGAGAACCCTAGTATGTATTTGGTTGAGTACCTTTTCATATTGTGTGTACTCTTATCTTTGTATTTGGTGTGTTGAGTGTTGTGTGAACAAGAAGAAGATTTTCAGCCTCTCACCGTGTGTGTTCTCTTTTAGGGTTTTGTGAGTGTGTGTGTGCTTGCAAGAGCTCAAGCTCTCTTCTCCCCTACATCTTTTCATTTTATGCATAAATAGATGCATAAAAGGATTTTCTTTTATATAAAAGTGTTATTCTCATTGGATTTAAATTCTATGCATGGGGAAAGATGCATAATAGAAATTTTTATTATAAAAGTGTTATTTTCATTAGATTCAATTTCTATGCATAGAAAGATGCATATTGGAAATTTTTTTCATTTTATAAAAGTGTTATTTTCAGTAGATTCAATTTCTATGCATAGAAAGATGCATGTTGGAAATTGTTTTACTATAAAAGTGTTATTTTCATTAGATTCAATTTCTATGCATAGAAAGTTGCATATTAGATATTTCTTTATTATAAAAGTGTTATTTTCATTAGATTCAATTTCTATGCATAGAAAGATGCATATTGGAAATTTTTTTATTATAAAAGTGTTATTCTCATTAGATTCAATTTCTATGCATAGAAAGATGCATATTAGAAATTTTTTCATTATAAAAGTGTAATTTTCATTAGATTTAAATTCTATGCATAGAAAGATGAATATTGGAAAAAAAAATATTATAAAAGTGTTATTTTCATTAGATTCAATCTCTATGCATAGAAAGATGCATATTGGAAATGTTTTTATTATAAAAGTGTAATTTTCATTAGATTCAATTTCTATGCATAGAAAGATGCATATTGGATATTTTTTATTACAAAAGTATTATTTTCTTTAGATTCTATTTCTATGCATAGAAAGATGCATATTGAAAATTTTTTTTATTATAAAAGTGTTATTTTCATTAGATTTAAATTCTATGCATAGAAAGATGCATATTGGAAATCTTTTTATTTTAAAAGTGTTATTCCTATTAAAATAATTTTATGCATAAAGAATTTTTATATCAAAATTAGATTCTCTTTAATTTTATGTTTTATTTCCATGAATATTTGATAAATGAATAAGTAAATACTATGAGAGGGAAAATTCTATTGTTTCATATTCACTCGGTTTGTACATAGAAAAATTCAAGAAATCTATCGAAGTCGAAATATTCAGATAAGTGATTAATTTATTCCTTATCAAAATTCATGATTAATTTAGAAATCAGTTAAGTGAATATTCAATGAATGAAATTCAGTAAATTAGTAATTGAAATATCACCCCCTTTTCAAGAGAAAGATAATTCAAGAAGAAAAAGAGATGTGAGGTAAATAGAAGTGATGAGATGTGTGATGTGAATCAGATAGATGTGAATGAAGGGATGAATAGATGTGATGAGAGATGTGATGTCATGTGAATGATGTGGGATGTGAGTAGATGTATGTGAAAGAATGGATGTGAATGTATGTAAAAGAGTATGAAAGATGTGATGTCATGTGAATCAAGATATAAATGAATGATATGGGATGTGAGTAGATGTATGTGATGAGATGTGATGTCATGTGAATCAGGATATAAATGAATGATATGGGATGTGAGTAGATGTATGTGATGAGATGTGATGTCATGTGAATCAGGATATAAATGAATGATATGGGATGTGAGTAGATGTATGTGAAAGAATGGATGTGAATGTATGTAAAAGAGTATGAAAGAATGGATGTGAATGTATGTAAAAGAGTGTGATGTGGATGTGTATGTGAAGGAATGTGATGTGATGAAAAATGATGTGATGTGACATGAATATATGTGGATGTGAAGTGATAGATATGAATGTATGAATAGTTATGGGTAGTCATACAGGTGAACGATTGGATTGATGTGTATGAATGAGATATGGTGTGGACAGAAGTGATGTGATATTATGTGGATAGAATGTAAATGTGATGGATATGAATGAATGAGATGTGATGGGTGTAAATGGATGTGATGAAATTGAATGTGATGGACGAATTGATGTGGTGTCATGTGAATTATGATGTGATGAGAAAGAAAATATAGATGAAATAAATGAGGAATGATGTGGAACAATGTGGGAAGACGAGAGTTTGCTATAGAAACTGTATTTATGACTTGTTTTTTTTTAAATGACTGTTTTATGTCAAGAATGCTAGGGAAGTATTTTGACCGTCTTGTGAATGAGGTCATGGAGACCTAATCTGATAAAGTTGCAATAGCTGACGGAGAGTCAATGGAGGACATCTCGCATAGCAAGGTCGGCCGAGGTCTTGACCAGCCTCCGTTCGATTAAAATGGTGAGCTTCCGGTACGGTGGGTGAGGGACCAAGGAAGCGGCCTATGAGTGAAGCGTTAGGTGACCTGCTGCTGCGAACCAAGGAGTAAGAGTTGTTTTCTAAATTCGGGCATGGATCTGGTTGATTGACCTTGCTGGTCCTAACGGATGAGCCCATGGTTCTTTTATATGGATCTGTTGGTTGATCTTGCTGATCTTCAACCAAGATTCTATTTTGATATGTGAATATTGCTGAGTACTATGAGCTAGGAACCATCAAAAAGACCCTTGAGTGGATAGGTGGTGAGCTTTCTTGTTGCCAATGATTCCATAGGTACACTGAGGAAGGAATGATTGAAAATTAGAATTCAACCAAGAATTTTTTGGAGCATAATGATTAGTGACTATGATTTCATTAAATGATTATTTTAAAGACAGTTGAATCTGTGAAAAAGGCAATTTCATATTGGGTGTGTAAGTGGTGTGACTAGTTTTAAGTTTGCATGAATATCCGGCTAGGGGACGTGGGAACTCTTTTCCATGGTACTCGGGACAAAACCTAACCAAATTCCTAATTGGATCCCATCACTATAGTGGTTGGGTGGTTGGCTAACCTATGGGACTAGATGGGGCTAGGCTGGACTGATGGATCCCTAAATTGAGACACAATTCTATTACGGTAAGATAGATGAAGTGATCCCGGACAAAAATTGTTCTATGGAAAAGAATCAACGGTTGTGCCTCTCAATGAGGAAAAAAGTGTTGGTATTTATGATCCAAGTGCAATCTTTCCTTGATGTGACTATGGGACTTACGAGTTTGGTCAGATCTGTTCAGTTAGCTAAGACTTTTTGACTACATTAGAAAAAAATTATCCTAGAGGAATTGCCTGTGCTTTCCGAGCAATGGAAAGTTTTTCCGGGTCCGGTTTTGGAAGAACCGATGGTTTAGTCTCTTGTCCAGATATCCGTGGGCAAGGCCCCAAGTGAGGGACCCTCGCCTATGCAAGAAGTGCTACTTCCGCTGCTAGCGACCCTGAATTTGTTGCGCGGTGGGGATAGGGACCTTACACTTCTACCCCTTCGTGTTCCCAACTACGATCTTTTGTTCCATCGTGTAAGGCATTTATCATGTCATCCATATGTTCTAGTATTTGCTCTGAATCTGCCTCAAGTTCCTCGAGTTGTTGGATCACCTCGTTTGTGGCTACTCTTGTTGGTCTCCATCGTTTGTGGCTACTCTTGTTGGTCTCCATCGTTCACGCCGGATATCCACTGGTTTGTCTCACTGCTGAAGTGTAAGATTCCTCCTTAGCCTGAATATCAAATAAGCCTCTACTTCAATCCCTTATAATCATTCTATGATTCTGAATACAAGAAAATACCATTTTTCCTTGTTTTGCCTAGTGAGATAAAAAAAATTCTAGAGAGTGGTAAATCAAAATTGGGATATTTTTGGATAAATAAATTCCTCAAAAATCAAAAAAATGTTTCCCTGAAATAAAAAATCAAAATAGATTTTCCAAGGTGCAATTGGAATTAATTAAAATTGATTCAGAAGACCTTAGCCTAAGGGTCCAAATTTTTGAAAAAAAAATTGATTATTGTCTAATTAAGGTTCATATGGACCAATAAGATTAATCCAAGTGTTGGGACAAGATAAATCCAAAGAATAAAAGAAAATGCCCACATAAGATGAAGAGTTGACCAAGTACTAGGTTTATTAGTTAAAAATTATGGTGTATTAATAAAAAAATGAGATATTTTGGAGTAATCATTCATTTTTGACACATGTGTAAGGAAAAGGGAGATCTTCAAGGAGGCGGCTATTTCACATGCTTGGATGAGTTTAAAACTCAAAAATAATAGGATATTTTTATCTCTCCTCTCTCCTAAATCAAACCAAATAAAAAAGGGAGCCAAATTGGTCCAGATTAAGTAAAAATGAAGTTGGAAAATTCTAGAACTCACTTGGACTCAGTTAGTGGCCTCCCTCTCCTATAAATAAACCCTCATTTCTTTATAATATTATCTGTGAACTAAACTGTGCTGGTATTACTCTAAACTAAGCTTAATTTCTATTATCCTCTAAAAACCTCTACAAAATTGAAGGGATTGGAGCTTCTCTCTCTCTTAAATCTTCCTTGGTGACTCCTACGACATACCAAACCAATTGATTGGTTGGGGGCCTCTATAGTGACTAAAGAATCAAGCATTTTAGGAGATAAAGAGTGGATTATGGTCTTTTTTCTATAATTTCTAAATGTTTCTTTCTTTTCAACCCCTCTCAAACTTGAGAAGCTTTAATTTGAATGGCTTTTGAGTATTATTTAAATGCTTTAATGTATTGTAATAAAGAAACACACAAATTTTCATTTATGCTTAATTTTAATGGTTTTTAAGCATTTCTCTCTCTCTCCCCCCAAAGAAAGGTCATTCCTATGACCTATTCTCAATCCAAATGAAGCTTCTCCATGAAGCATTTCTCTAATCCAAAAGTAATTTCTATGCTTGTCTAATTGGAGGCCAAATTAATGCCTTTTTAATGCTTTTATGATATTTATTTTATAGAGAAATTATGAATCAATCCATAATTGGATAATGATCCAATTAGTGGTCATTCTAATCATATTAATAATATTAAACTTCATTCTCTCAATTTAATTGAGAATTATCAGTAATAGCAGTAGAGCTATGGTAAAATTTCAATAAAATAAACACATAAAACATTTCCATTCATAATGTGAAAAGAGGACTTCCTACCATATTCTAGGAATTATCATCCTAGATTAATTGAATGATTCTCATTGTAATCATGAAGAAATTTATTTTTATGATTATGCATAATTAGTAAATTAGGAAAAAGAGGAATTTTTGGTAATTTATTTTTGTGCTAAAAGAGTAATCCCCAAGACATTGGAAATCCATGTATTCCAATGATTTAGAGAATAAAATTGGAATGCTAAAATAATATAGAATTTATGAAAGATTTTAGTTAAATTTATCTTTTTGTATAGATAAACTTTTATGATGAAAGAGGAATTCCTACCATATTGAAATTCAAATATTGAAATAAGGAAAGTATAATTCCTAGTGAAAAGGAATTAATGAAGATTTTTATTAATTTTTAAGTGAAAATATAGTTAAATTTATCTTTTTGTATAGATAAATTTTTATTAGGATGAAAGAGGAACTCCCACGATATTGGAATCCAATTAATTAAATGAATAAAGTGTAATTCCTAGTGCAAAGTAATTAATGGAGATTTTTATTTAAATTCTAAGAGAAAAATTTAATTAAATTTATCTTTTTGAATAGATAAGTTTAAATCATAAAAGAGGAATTCCTACTATATTGGAATTCAAATGTTTAAATGAGAAAAGTGGAATTTTTATCTTAAAGGAATTAATGGTTATTTTTAAGAAGAATTTTAATAGATTTAATTCAGGGAAAAGAGGAATTCCCATGATAATTGGATTGCACTCATTGAAATGAGAAAAAGAAGGATTTCAAGTTTATTTAAAAAAATAGGTATTGATATTTTAGTTAAAAGATGTATTTCCATGATAATTTAGAAAAGATGGATTTGAATTAAATTCTAATGTCAAAAGATGAATTTCCATCATAATTCCACCTAATGAATTAAGCTTGAGAATTTATGTGGGAAAAAGAAAATCTACGTGAGGTTGGACAATAAACCTAATTGTCCTTCTCTGGAACTAAATCAAACAAAAACTTCGTGAGTGACCAATTCTAGTTACTAAATCCAAAGAATAGACTATCATAACTAATCTAGTTTTTCCCTGACCAATCTCACCAAGAATCTAGTTGGATAAATGGATAAATGGGTAGATTACCCTCATGAGAGATCAAGGATCCTCATTATTGAAATTGGGAAACTCTCTTTTTCATTCAAAGGATTGTTTTATGCCAAAATGCTGGAGGAAGCATTTAGCTTATGTTTTTCTAAAGGAGGTTCGTTGGAACAGTTGGCGGCATGGCGGGGAGTCGTCAAGGGACGTCGTCCTTGGCAAAGCCTGCCGAGGTCTTGACTAGCCTCGGTACGATTAAAATGGAGTGCTTCCGGTACGATGGGCGAGGGCCGACGAAGCGGTCCTTGAGTGAACTGCTAGGACACCTAAGGTAGATCCTAGAGGGTTTTGACTAAGCGATGCATGGGCTCCTGGTTGCTAGGACACCCAGGCGTACATCAAGGATATCTGATGGACAAAAAGAAAAGGTTTCGGGAACAAAAATTTGATACTGGATCTTGTTGGTTGGCCAGCTGGTCTTCAATGGAGAGTTCAGATGATGCATTTTTGTAATACAATGGACTTGGAATTTTGGAAAATGATGATCGAAAATATTATGATTTTATTCAAGGATTGTCTTAAAGCCAATCGAATCTGTTATAATTTTGGAAAATGATGATTGAAAATATTATGATTTTATTCAAGGACTGTCTTAAAGCCAGTCGAATCTATTATAAATGGAAATTTCATATTGGGTGTGTATGTGGTGTGCCTATTTGATTTTTGTATGAATCACCAGCTAGGGGGCCTGGGAACTCTTTTCCTTAGTACCCAGGCGAAAAACCCAATCAATTCTTTATAAAGGAATCCCGTCAATTCAGTGGTCGGGTGGTTGGCTAACCCATGGGCCACGGATGGGGTGGTTGGCTAATCCATAGGCTGGATCGGAGGATTCCTAAGAAACAACTAGATACGATTAGTCACGTTAATCAGTTTAAATCTTGAGAAGACCTTGTTTTGTGGGAAGGGATCATCATCTGTGCCTCCGAAATGAGGAAAAAAGTGGTGATTCCATGGACCAAGTGCAAGTCTCTTCTTGATCTGACCATGTGACTTTCGGCTTGGTCACTTCAGTTTAATTTAGTCAAGACTTGACTTGCTAGAGTAATCTCCTAGTTAAAAAAAATTTCACCTTCCTGTGGGTGGCAGAATCGCCCATGCCTTCCGGGCGAGGGGAGTCTTCCGGGCCCGGTCTCGGAGGGACCGCCCCCTGGGCTAGCCTCTCATCCTGGACATCCGTGGGCGAGGCCCCGAGTGTGCAGGACCCCCGCCCGCGCGGGAGGTCGACGCCGCTTTTGCCGCTGGGGCAAGAGCCCCGGGCGAGACCGGGTGGGCGGGGACCTCACAGCTGGTATCAGAGCCTTGTTGAAAGCTAATAAGGATAAACAAATTCTTATCAGAAATTGATAATAAAAACTCAGAAAAAGCATTTTTCATAATGTATTTTCATTCCGTAAGCTTTTTTAATGAAGAATTTTTAATCAAAGAAATTGCTTTTATAGATGGAAGTTCCCTATTTATCTGGTATTCCCGACCTCACCCAGTCTCAAGATATGACTGCGTTCGCCTTCGAGCATCTCATCTCTTCCGCTTCAACTCAAACAAGCCAAGCAAGACTCGCACGCCATTTTGAGGATTTATATTTTCCTAATCGAGTGGAGAGACGACATCATAAGTGGTTTGCAGGGTAGTATGTCCACGCCTCTTGCGACTGGCGTGCAATGCTGAGGCAGAACCTCTCATTGGCAATGATTCTGTTAAAGCTGAAAATGGTGCGTGGTGTCATTCTATATCATTCAATGCCTTGGAATTTTAGACTTTCATGCCAAGTCTACAGACTCATTAGTTGCTTTATTCCTAAGGAGAAGATAATAGCTCCCTTGTCAGTAAGCGAACGTTTGTATCAGGGCATGGCTATGGCCCAGTACCATCATCCTATGCGTCTCCCAAGGAGATTTTGAATTTTGGAGCCAAACTGCTCTATGTACATATTGCAACTTTTATATAAATAAAGAAATGTTTTTTGGATAAAAATTCCCTGTTGTATAAGTGTTTGTTTATGGACAAATTGTTAAAGAAAAATCTGTTATCAAACATATTTCATAGATCTCCAATAAGATCATTGTCTTGTTTAAGAAATTGTTTTCCAAACCTCTTAAGTCTTAGAATCTCATGGATGATATCAAAATAAAAATTTAATAATATATAATTTTTGGCAGAATCATGAGACGAGGAAATCGTGGCCGCCGTCAGCCAGACCCTCTCTTTGAAGATGATGAGCTTGACCCTGATGTTCAGAAGGCTCTTCATAGGACTCAGCCTAGGACCCTTTAAAGGAGAAGGGGAGAACTAGGGTGAGGTTGTGGAGAAATGGGTGGAAGCCATGGAAGAGTATTTTGACGTCAGAGGCTACAATGAGCAGAGCAAAATGGCTCTTGCCAGGCTGAAAATAGTGGAAACAGCCAGGGTGGCATGGAGGTTGGTGCATTCTTCCCTTGCAAAACAAACAAGGATTAGTAGGAAAAATCTGCTCAGTATCAATAGACACTGGCACTAACAAGCCGTTAAACATGTGTGGGGAATTGGCATAGGCATGTCTATTGAATGCCCCAAAAGGTATCATGATGAAACATCTCTACTGGTGGCTCCAATCTCCCCTCAAAGGCCGTAAAGCACCGGGCCCTCCAGGTGAACCAGATGGTGAGGCTGCTGAGGAGCTCCCATCGTAAATCCCTCTCCTGTGTCCAGCTGGCGGACGAGAAATCCGGTGCCGAAACCAGGCGAGGCTGGCCCCTAATAAATCAGATGGCCTGACTGCCCTGCTCCATCTCATAGCCCATAGCAGGCCCTGACGAAGTCGACCAAGCAGTGGCACCCCACGTAAACACACCCTCTGGAGAGAGGGGGACCAGAATACGCAGCATCCGCAGCCAAATCTGCTGTGCCTGAGGGCAGTCCCAAAGGCAATGTCTCTGTGTCTCCATAGGGTGGCCGCATCGGACGCAGGCCGCCGGAAGACCGTTGTAAACAAGCCAAGTGCCAATTGCTGAGCCCTTGTGGGCGACCAGCCACTGAAAAGCCGAGATCCTGCGGGCCTGCCGACTAGCCCAGAGCCGAGCCCAGAAATCCTCTAGGAACTCGTGTGAGAGTCCCTGCAATCGCCAATGCCCCGCTGCCGGCTGGAGAAACCGTCCTCCTCGCCGTCAAAATATGCCGTCCTAGCCGAACAGTATACTGGAAAAAGGTGATCTTGTGGCCTCAAGGGATGCATAAGGATCATGCCACTTGTACTCCCCGGGGTCCCACTGTAGCCGGGCCAAGGGCCGCGCTGCATATGCCCATATGCGCCAATCCGGGAGCACATCAGTAGGGTCGGGGTCAATATGCCACTTCCGAGAAGCGACAGCCACTACCCGAATCCTCTGAAAGGTGCACTCTGCAACCAAAGGCGACTCCACCTCCACTCTCTGGAGTCTGCCCTCATCCTGAATCTCATAGTAGAGGCATCTGCCATCCTCAGTGCTAGCTCTGATAGCAATCAGGATCTCCAACTGTGTAAAGGCTTCCATCCACCGTGGGGCCACTGGCTCGAGAGGTGTGAACCACTCCTCTGTGAGTGCCTCCTGTATATCATCCCTCATAATCAACCCCCCTCTGAAGTGACTCAGGCTCTCCACCTGGATCTCCTCTGGTAGACTACAGAAAGCCTGCCAGTCTCCAAAACTACGAGCTGGGCCTGCCGCTAAAGGTCCCCAGGCTAGACGAGGCCGAGAACCCAGCATATGACCCTGCTCCGTACGAACCGCTGGGCTCCAGATGAGCGGCTGCCTGGCCCGCTCCTCAACACAAGAAGGAGGCCGCTGAGAGAGCCCCGGTCTCAGCAGCTCCCAAGCTCTCAGGATACTCAAAGCAAATTTGTCCTCCCATCCTCTACTGAGGCCTGTCCTCCTTATCTCTATGAAGATCCAGCGAATCTCTGGTGCCCAAGTACCCCCTGCAGGGGGCGCTTGAGCCTGTAGTCGCTGCAAGAGGAGCTCTTTCCAAGGCTCAGCGCCTGGAAGCAACCCCCGAACAATAAGCTTCCCCAATAAGGCTCTACTCTGATCGACTGGATCTATAATGCCCAAACCGCCCTGAGCCAGCGGAAGTGTAATAACTGCCCATGCAACCTTTGCCCGAGCTGGCTGACCGTCCCGCCCAGACCACAGAAAGTTCCTGATCAGCCTCTGTACCTGGCTGATGCAAGAGCTCGAGAAAATCCAGCAAGACGTAATGTACCACATGGTCGCTAACAGCACCTGATTTGCCACCACCACCCTCCCAGCCAAGGATAGTCGAGCTGTACTCCAATACAATAGCTTCTTCCGAATGCTCAGAAGAAGCGGGGCAATCTACTGCTCAGTTGACAAATCGAGGCCAATCTGGCATCCCAAATACCGCACTGCTGTGCCTGGAGGAATCCATCTAAAACCGGGGTCCGGGCTCCATGCCGGAGTGGGAGCACTACTGATCCAAAAGGCCACTGTCTTGCGCCAATTGATCAATGCTCCCGAAGCTGCACTAAAAACCTGGAGCGACTGCTCAGCCCGAATAAGATTGGCCTCTTGGCCATGCAAAAATAAGCCCGTGTCGTCTGCAAACTCAGCGTCAAGCAAATCCTCCCCCCGGACTGGGAGCTGAAGTCCTCTCAAACCAACCTCCTCTGCCGTCAAATACATACTCATAGCCTCCGCAAAGAAGAGAAAAAGGAAAGGGGCGAGAGGACACCCCTGAGTGACGGACTGATCTGGTCAGCTCCAAACTCGGCCCCCGTCCTCCTGCAATCAGCACCTGGCTGCGAGCTCTGGAATACAGAGCTGCCACCCCTCTGATCCATCTTGGCTCAAAGCCCAGGCGAAGCATAGTGCCCTCTAAGAATCCCCAATCAACTCTATCGTATGCCCTCTCAAAATCGAGAAGCATCACGACCAAGTCCTCTCCAAGAAATCTAGCTCGGGCCGTCGCCTCCCAGAAAGTAAAGATGTTGTCAAGGATACTGCGCTCCTTGACAAATCCTGTCTGAGTAGCATGAATCAACTCCCCCCAGGAAGGGCTGGATCCTCAAACTCAAGGCCTTTGCTAAGACCTTGTAGACAGTATTGAGGATCGTAATAGGCCTCCAATGCCGAATGTCATCTGATACTCCCTCCCCCTTGGGGATAAGATAGATCAAGCACTCTGAAAATCTCTGCGGCATCACCCCAGTGTCCAAAACATGCTGAAAGCCCCTGCGGAGGCTTGGCCCCAAAAGGTCCCAATAGCGCATAAAAAAGGCCAGCGTCAGTCCGTCCTCCCCTGGGCAACTATGTCGCGACAGGACCCTCAAGGCCTCGGCAAGCTCAATCTCTGACAGAGGCGCACCTAGAACTGTACGCATATGGTCTGTGACCCTCCTCTGCACATGGGCCCACACAGTCTGTCTGCAAACATCTCGATCCTTAGTGGCAGGCTCCGCTGAAAGCAGGTCACTATAAAATGCAGTGGCAATGGCTCTGATCTCCCCGAGCTCAGTAGCTACCTATCCATCCGGTCTACCAAGCTGGCGGACTCCTGCTCGCGCATGACGGGGTCCAGTGATCTCAAAAAACTCCCCAGTCACTCTATCACCAAGCTGCGTCCACTGGTGGAGGCCTGACGACGATAGTAAAACTCATGTCTCTGCTCCTCTACCTCTCTAACCTCCTGGCGTGCCTGGCTCAGCTGGGACGCCACCCACTCACATGCAGGTTGCTGCTCCTCGTGAAGGCGCTGTAGCGAAGCAAGGCTGCGTCTCAGCCGTTGCTCCCTCTCGCGAATCTCTCCCAGTCGTGTCAAAGCTGCAGCGTGTAGAAAAGAGCTAAGATCAATGAGTCCCTGGGCACACTGGCCCGCTGCATCCTGGTCAGAGCACTGACTATCATGCCAGATCCTCTTAATGTCCTCAGCGAGACTGGGATCTGCAAGTACCCTCTCTGGGATCCTCAACTGCAAGCTGGGCTCCCGTGTCCCCTCCTCCACAATGTCAATATAACTGGCGCATGATCTGAAAATGAGGTGCCAGCGAGAATGCCGACGGAGCCCCCTCGCTCCCCTAACCAGTCGCCCACATAAAAGCGATCAATCCGTGATAGATTAGTCCCTCCCTGCCGGCGATCCGATCTGTCCTGAGACCGGGAGAAAGCCCCATGCTGCCATGCATCAGTGATCCTCAGTGACATGCAAAACCGGTCCCAAGCTGCAAGCTCCGTGCCGTGCACTGTAACATGACTGCCTCCCACCCTATCTGCCGGGTCCTCAAGCATGTTGAAGTCTCCCCCAACACACCAATGTGCGGCCTCTGGCAATGCATCTGTAATCTGAGTCCAGAACTCTACTCTGGCACTAGCATGATTGGGCGCATAGATGTTGAGCACACCCAATAGCTCATCATGCATCCTCAGAATGACATACTGTGCTCTACCAGGCACAATGATCCCTCAATCCACAATGGCCTGCCGCCATGCATCTGCAATAACCATGCATACTCTTCCCTGTCCACCCAAAGGACCAAATCCTGCTGACCAAAAAGTGTCCCATCTACCAGGCATCACCGAACCATATCTCCGGATCCTGCTCTCACCCAAGTGGTGCTCCTGCATCATCAAAATGTCAATGTTGCCACCAACCAGGCATCTCTGAAGCTCCTGCCTCAAGCAACCTCGATAGCGTATAAAGTGTGCTCCGCCAAGGCCCTGTACATTCCATGAGATGATCCTCATGGATGCCCTGCTGAGGTGGAGGCTGTCTCAGCCGTACGGCAGGCCTTCGCAAGCGGCTTGGATGGAGAGTAGTCCCCATCCGAACGACTGCGAATCTGCCCACCCGGTGTACTGCAAGAATCCCGGATCAGGCGCCAGTGGCTGTGGCCCATGGCGACTGCCTCCTGCTCTGACAGAGAAACCTCGTGTATACTCACATATCCAGGGTCGCGTGCCAAGTCTGCCACTATGCACACGACCAAATGCCGAATCCCTGAGGTATCCACACTCCCGGGATCCAAGAAAAAATGAGCCAACTCCCAAAGTCGGCCTATCACATCTGTCACCTCCAGATCGCTCATGTGGTGAGAAAACTCAACTGCCTGAGTCTTCAAAGTGCTGAGAGCGAGCTCAAGAGTCCACTCCCGATCACAAGGTCCACATAGAGGGAACGAGAAGGCCACAGCCGCTGAGTCTAGTGCCTCCTCCCCGCGGGCCGGAGGTATCACTACATGAACTCGAATGGGTGCTGGCTCATGGGGGCCCTCTGCTCCAAAAAGCCGTGTGAAGGTATAATCAAAGGCCTCCGAGCGCTGTCTAATGCCAAGGTGACTCAGCTGACTGCGGATAGATGAAATCCGTGAGGCCCTAATCGGCATAGGTCTCCTCTGTGTGATGCTCGAGCGAGGTCAGTGCTCAGCGCTCTCCGGACTGCAGGTGAGCGCCAGGGAACTGCCAGGGTCTCCCGGGAAGGTGAGGCGGGCGGAGGGGGAGGAGGGGGAGGCGAGGGAGGTGGAGAGGGAGCCGCTGCCGAAACCGGAGCGGGGGCGGGAGGAGGCAATGGTGGAAGCGAGGCGGTGGGAGGGGACGGGGGTGGGGGGGGTGAAGGAGGGGGAGCTGGCATCTCCTGGTCCTCGGTCGCTGTAGGGGTCTCCTCCTGAAGGGGAGCAAAGCTGTTCCTCACGGGAACCCAGTGAGGCTGAGACTGTGGCTGCTGCTGCAGCGGTCTCTGGGCATGCTGCTGTGGCTGTCTCCCTCGGCGGCCAGGCTGCCACTTCGAGGTCTCTGTGGCCTGAGCAGGTGTCCTTGAGGCAGCCTGCCGAGCGTGGGCGGGCCATCAGTAGCCTGCTGCTGTGGTGAGGGTCGAGGTCTCCTGCGAGGGCAGGCCTTGGCCAGATGACCGACCTGCCTGCAAATGAAGCACTGGTTCGGGAGCCCCAAGAACTCCACTCTCTGATCTATTCACCCCCCCCTATCCTAGGTAGCTGAATGACCTTAGGAAGGGAGGAGATGTCAGGCACCAACACTCTGAGCGAAGGTAGCCCAGCTGCTCTGGCCACCACTGAAGCTGCTGAGGGGCCCGTCTCTAGTACCGAGCCCACCAGTGCTCCGAGCCTGGAGAGGAGCGGAAGATACTCTCGGCGGAGACCAGGGAAACAAACTGTAATATGGAAGAGGCGCTCTCCCTGCTCCGCCGGCTGTGCTGGGTCAAATCCATGCTGCCAAGGTCTGAAGAAAGCCCGAGCACCCCTGATGTCCAGAGGACTCATGGCAAGGACCTTGGCAACGCCTCGAACTCGATCTGATAATGGCCTCGGCCCAGGAGCTGTACATCCAGGATCTTGCCCACATCTGCAAGAAGGCGAGCCTGAAGAAGATCCCGGATCTCCCCTCTGCTGGGGCGAGTGCCGACTATACGGCAGATGGTGGAGTGAGCCTGGAGGCGTTCCACCTCTGCGGTGAGGCTCGCTTCCTCTTCCGGCGAAAGAGAAAGCCTGATGGGGATGTCCTCGGCGGGGGCGGGCGAGGGGGCTGCGGAAGAGTCCCTCTGAGGCGAGGCGGGAGGAGTCTCCATCAGAGTCTGAAGCTCAGGCGAAGGCGAGGCGAAAGCGGAAAACCTGCAAGAAACGGGCTGCACACAAAGAGGCGGAAGACCGGATGAAAATGAAGAAAAAACAAAACCCCCTAGGGGTGAAAATCAGCACGAAAGAGGAGGGAGGGGGCGAAAAATGAAGGAGAAGCCCTGAGGGGGGGGCAGCAACAACGCGAAAGGGAGGGGGGGCGGGGCGCTGTTGAAGGGAGGCGGGCGCGAACAGGCGAAGAGGTGGGGGGGCGAACAGGCGACAAAGGGAGAGGGGGCGAACATGCGAAGAGGGGGGGTAGGCGAACAGACGAAGAGGCTAGGCGGGGGTGACCAGATGGCGAGGAGGGGGGAGGCGCAGCAGCGAGGAAGGAGGGGGCGCAACGGCGAGAAGAAGGGAGCGATGGCAGGCGGGGGGTGGAAGGAAGGGACGCGAGGGAGGGAATGCGAAGGGCGCGCAGTGCAGGGTGGAGGCGGGAGCTTCAGCGAGCTACGATTCTTCGGTGTAAGGTAATCTTGTCCATACAAAGCTTTGAAAGGACTCATCCCAAGACCAGATGCAAATGACTTAACCACTTCTTGGGTTCCCTGCTGCAGTATGACCGAAGGATATCTTCAATTACTTGATTCACCCTTTCCATCTGGCCATCTGTTTCGGGGTGATAGGCTCTGCTGAGATCCAAGAAATTTCCTACTGCTTCAAAGAATGTAGTCCAGAATTTCGATATGAATTTGGGATCTCGGTCACTTACTATCCTCCTGGGTAAACCATGCGATTTGAAGATCTCCTTAAGGAAAAATCTGGCAACATCCACTGCAGAGTA
Source organism: Cibotium barometz (assembly GCF_041138505.1). Classification (NCBI taxonomy): domain Eukaryota; kingdom Viridiplantae; phylum Streptophyta; class Polypodiopsida; order Cyatheales; family Cibotiaceae; genus Cibotium; species Cibotium barometz. The sequence goes on from NC_141049.1 coordinate 27,054,843, forward strand.
TGTTTCTTTCACTGGAATCAGATGGGCAACTTTGGTTAGTTTGTCAACTACCACAAAAATGGAGTTGTAACCTGATTGCAGTGAAGGTAATCTAGTGGCAAAGTCCATATTGATACATTGCCACTTTATCTATGGAATGTCTACAGGCTGCAGTTTCCCTGGCATCTTAACTCTTTGGCACATTAAGCATTTTGTTACATGATCAAGTACATCCTTTTTGAGTCCTCGCCCCAGAAGAAGCTTTTCTTTACAGACATATAGGTTTTTATAAACCCTGGATGTCCAGCTATCAGGCTATCATGGGCTTCTCTCATAATTCTTCTCTTTATTTCCACATCATTGGGGATACATAGCCAATTATTATAATACATACATCCTTCATCCAGTTTGTATCCAAGAACTCGACTCATTTCCTGAGGAGTCTTGCTTTCCCGCATCAGAAGGGTAGCAATAGGGGCAAAGAATTTGTCCTGCATGATTTTCTCCTTTGCTTCATTGATCAAATGGATTTGACACCACTATAATTGCAGGCAAGGAGGCTTTTCTGCTGAGCACATTGTAACCACATTTTCTTTCCCCGACCGATACTTTATTTTAAAATCAAATTCCTGCAGGGTCTACATCCATCTCCTTTGACGCATGTTGAGATCCCTTTGGGTGAAGATCCACTTCAGACTTTGATGATCTGTCACATCAAGGTGAATCTTTTTCCCAAAAGATAATGTCTCCACAACTCGAGAGCATACACTATTGAGAGTAACTCCAAGTCATGGACGGCATAATTCCTCTCATGTGTTCTGAGTTTTTTGGATTCATAGGCCACTGCATGACCTTCCTGCATTAGAGCATCGCCTACACTGGCATCAATAACTAACTTAAAGGGTTTGGTAAAATCTGGCAATTTAAGGACAGGGTTGGTTACTAAGGCTATCTTCAGCTTGTCAAAGGCACTCTAACACATTGTAGTTCACTAAAAAAGTATACTTTTCTTGAGAAGGTTAGTTAAAGGGGATGCTATCTGAGCATACCTAGATATAAAGATCCTATACCATCCGGTTAACCCTAGGAATCCTCTGACTTTCTTTACTGACTTGGGTTTTGGCCTTTCAACTACTGCTTGAATCTTTGCGGGGTCAGGAGAAATCCCATCCTTTGACACTATGAATCCCAAGTATTCCACCTGGTCAACAGAGAAGGAACACTTGCTCTTCTTTGCAAAGAGTTGGTATTTCCTTAGGATTTCTAGGACTTTGCGCACATGATCTTCATGGTCTGCAGTATTCTTCAAGTATACTAAGATATCATCAAAGAAGACAATAACAAAATCATCCAATAAGATGATTGAATGTCGCTGGTGCAGTAGTCAATCCAAACGGTATGACTGTGAACTCATAATGCCCATAGCGAGTATTGAATGCTGTCTTTGGGATGTCTTGCTCCTTGATTATGATCTGGTAGTACCCGGATTTGAGATCTATCTTTGTAAACATTTGGGTACCACTTAACTGATCCAGAAGTTCATCAATCCTAGGAATAGGATACTTATTCTTAATTGTTAATTGATTTAGTCCTCTATAGTCAATACGGAGTCTTAACGTTCCATCTTTCTTCCTTTGAAAGAGAACGGGCACACCCCAAGGTGAGACACTGGGTCTGACAAATCCCTGCTCTAACAGTTGTCTTAATTGCTCCTTAAGTTCTATGGCTTCAAGGACTGGCATTTTGTATGCACGGTGGGCTACCGGCTAAGCTCCAGGGGTCATTTCGAACTCATGATCAATCTACTTCACGAGATGGAGGCATCTCAGTCAGCTCTTCAGGAAATACATCTGCATACTCACTTAACCACTCTGGTTCTTTAGCCTTGCATTTTATGTCTATTGGATTCATTTTAACGACATACACAACTTGCCTTTTTTTGAGCCCTTTTAATAATTTGGAAGCCTTGACTAATTGTAGCACTAGGGATCCGGAAATTCCAATTCCTTGAACTTTATTCCCGTGAAGGTCTAGGAAAGAGATGGTTCCTTTGTGACAATGAATGTCAGCCTGATTCTTTTGGAGCTAATCCATTCCAAGGATTCCGTCATATATTCCCAGGGGTAGGACTCTAAACTGGCACTCTGTTACGTTCCCATCTAAGCTAAACTGAATAACGTTAGTCTCAAGGTGAGTGAAAAGAATCTTCCCATTGGCTAATTCCACTTGCATAGGTTTTCGTGATTTTTGATTTAGGACTAATTTATGCAGACATCCTGGGGAAATAAAAGAATGAGTACTGCGTGAATCAATCAAAAGCTTGAATTTCTTACCCTGGTACTCTGGTGGAGTCTGAAGGACTGAGAATTGATGGTTATTCCCCTGATTCTCAATTGCTGTGCATAGATCTGTCCTTTATCTTCCTCCACTTCCTCAGCTATGGTGACTGCTCAGACTGCTACAGTAGTCTGAGGTGGAACTCTCTCTCTTTGGTTATTCCAATTCTGGGCGGGAGTTCGAGACTGCGGAGGTTGCAGGCTGTTGAGAGTGTTGATATCCCAAGCTCATCTACATCTTCATCGGCAGTACATCATGAGCTTGAGAGGGGCTGTTGAGATTCAAGCTCGATGTCAGTGTGAGCCAGCTATGCTATGTGCTGGCAGATTAGGTAGGAACATGTGTGAGACATAAATGACCGCGTGTCCAGCTGGTCATAGTGTGTGTGGACATTACATTAGGTTTACTTGTAGTGTGGACATAACACTATGTTGTGTTCTCCTTTGTGTGTGTGAGAGAGATGATGACTATGGCTTCTCTCCTTCTTTATGGTTGATGATTATGGATTAGGGTTTGCTTCTCTTGTGTGTGTTACATCCTGCTTCTGTTTTTTATCACAGGCTAAGCTGGCACTCTTCTGGGGTTACCCTGATTTTGGCGCTGGGGACCCTGATTGGACTGATATATGAAGGAGTCTGTCTCGGAACTCTGGGACCCTGGCTTCCTTGGCCCAAAGAAGGAGATGGGCAATCCTTGAGCTGGTGCCCAAGTCCTTGACATCCGAAGCATCTGTTCTCGCCTCGAAGGTCTTCCCTTTGTATTATTCTAGAGAGAGCCGGAGTTCCTGAGAATGTACTTCGGGGGAAAGGTCTTCCTTCATTTTTGAAGCTTCCCATCTCCACATTCTGGTTGGATTGAGAATAGGTGATAGGAATGACCTTTCTTTGGGGGGAGAGAGAGAAATGCTTAAAAACCATTACAATTAAGCATGAATGGAAATTTATGTGTTTCTTTATTACAATACATTAAAGCATTTAAAAAATACTCAAAAGCTATTCAAATTAAATCTTCTCAAACTTGAGAGGGGTTGAGAAGAAAGAAACATTTAGAAATTATAGAAAAAAGACCATAATCCACTCTTTACCTCCTAAAATGCTTGATTCTTTAGTCACTGTAGAGGCCCCCAACCAATCAATTGGTTTGGTATGTCGTAGGAGTCACCAAGGAAGATGAAGAGAGAGAGAAGCTCCAATCTCTTCAATTTTGTAGAGGTTTTTAGAGGATAATAGAAATTAAGCTTAGTTTAGAGTAATACCAGCATAGTTTAGTTCACAGATAATAATACAAAGGAATGAGGGTTTAATTATAGGAGAGGGAGGCCACTAACTGAGTCCTCTGAATCAATTTTAATTAATTCCAATTGCACCTTGGAAAATCTATTTTTATTTTTTGTTTTAGGGAAACATTTTTTCGATATTTGAAGAATTTATTTATCCAAAAATATCCCAATTTTGATTTACCACTCTCTAGAATTTTTTTATCTCACTAGGCAAAATAAGGAAAAATGATATTTTCTTGTATTCAAAATAATTGGGATGATTACAAGGGATTGAAGTAGAGGCTTATTTGATATTCAAGCTGAGGAGAAATCTTACACTTCAGCAGTGAGATGAACCAGTGGATATCCGGCTTGAACGACGATGGAGACCAACAAGAGTAGCCACACAAACGAGGTGATCCAACAACCCAAGGAACTTGAGGCAGATTCAGAGCAAATACTAGAATATGACATGGATGACATGATAAATGCCTTACACGATGGAACAGAAGATCGTAGTTGGGAGCACGAAGGGGTAGAAGTGTAAGGTCCCTGTCCCCACCACGCAACGAATTCAGGGTCGCTAGCAGCGGTGGAAGTAGCACTTCTTGCATGGGCCAGGGTCCCTCACTTGGGGCCTCGCCCACCACGGATATTCGGACAAGAGACTAAACCATCGGTTCTTCCAAAACCAAACTCGGAAAAACTTCCCATTGCCCGAAAAGCACAGGCGATTCCTCCAGGATAATTTTTTCTAACGTAGTCAAAAAGTCTTAGCTAACTGAACTGATCTGACCAAACTTATAAGTCCCATAGTCAGATCAGGAAAAGATTGCACTTGGATCATAAAGACCAACGCTTTTTTCCTCATTGAGAGGAACAGCCATTGATTCTTTTCCATATAACAATTTTTATCCGGGATTTACTTCATTTATCGTACCATAACAGAATTGAGTCTCAATTTAGGGAAAATAATCATTTAATGAAATCATAGTCACAGTGATCATTATGCTCCAAAATTTTTTCGGTTGAATTCTAATTTCCAATCATTCCTTCCTCAGTGTACCTATGGCATCATTGGCAACCAGAATGCTCACCACCTGTCCACTCTCAGGGGTCTTTTTGATGGTTCCTAGCTCATAGTACTTGGCAATATTCACATATCAAAATGGAATCTTCATTGAAGATCAGCAAGATCAACCAACAGATCCATATAAAATAACCGTGGACTCATCCGTTTGAGGACCAGCAAGGTCAATCAACCAGATCCATGCCCAAATTTAGAAAACGACTCTTACTCCTTGTTCCAATATCTTCCACAACGCACCTGTGGGTATCTTTGGTGACCAAGAGCCCGAGCACCGTATGGTCAGCACCCTCTAGGATCCTTCGTAGCAAGTCACCTAGCGCTTCACTCATAGGCCACTTCCTTGGTCCCTAATCCACCGTACCGGAAGCTCACCATTTTAATCGAACCAAGACTGATCAAGACCTCGCCCTACCTTGCTACGCGAGACGTCTTCCATTGACTCTCCGTCAGCTGTTGTAACTTTATCAGATTAGGTCTCCACGACCTCATTCACAAGACGGTCAAAATACTTCCCTAGCATTCTTGACATAAAATAGTCATTTTAAAAAAATGGTCATAAATATAGTTTCTATAGTGAACTCTCGTCTTTCCACATTGTTCCTCATTTATTTCATCTGTATTCCCTTTCATTGTTCCACATCATTCCTCATTTATTTCATCTATATTCCCTTTCTCATCACATCATAATCATTCACATCACAATTCACATGACACCACATCAATTAGTCCGTCACATTCAATTACATCACATTCCATTTACACCTATCACATCTCATCTCATTCATTCATATCCATCACATTCATTCATTCATACCACCACATACATTCTCATAACCATCCCATCACATACATTCTATCCACATGTAATAAAGTAGGAACTTTATTAAATAGGGTTAATAATGGGACAAGTCCATGTATAAAAGAGGGGACTTGGACTATGGTTGTAACTTTTGATGATCATTTTTAGAAATGGAAACTCATGTTTCTTGGAGCTCATGGCTTCTTGGCTTGTGGAAGGCTATTTCCATTCTCTTGGTGTGAGAGACTAAACACACTTAGGCATCATGTTTACATGGTGATTACTCATATTTTCATGCATTACATCCCTTCATTCCAATTGGTATCAGAGCTCTTGATTTTGATCATGGGCATGCATGGGTTGTTGGGAAAATTTGCTTGAAAATTTGAGTTTCTTTTAATTTTTTTCTCATTTTCTTGTAATCCTTGAGTGATTCTTGACAAATCTTCTCCAATCTTGATTAATCTCATGGGGATGGTGACCATTTCATGTAGATTGCTTAGATTTTGAGTGATTTTGGCCATTTTTGCCCTTTCTGGACCAAATCTGGGGATACGGACCAAATTTTTTTGAAAAGTTTGGACCAAATTTGGGGGAAATCACTAATCTTGCTTAAGCATCACTAATCCAAAACGTTTTTGATTAAGGGAGCTTTCCTGCAACCCCAGCCATGGTTTTCCTCAACCAAACCCTCACCAAATGGCAAGCAAACATGGGGAAACAATCATAAGCAAGTTAGGAGTATTGTATGGGAGCTTTGGTGCTTCAATGGAAAGGCGTTTCCACGAGTTGCAGCGGCAGCCTGACGGCGAAACGGCGCCGATTTCATGGTAGAGAGGGAGCTTCTTTGCTTGCTATGCCTACCATGGATCATATGCAAGCTTTCCCTCATGTTTTGGTAGACTTTTCATGCCATTTTCATGAGTATTGGTTACCTTCTACATGCCTGCAAATCAGTGCTAAAAGTGGCCACGTTTTTCATCAACATGAAGCTTCTTCAACAAATTTCAGTCATTGAAGCTTAAGGGATGCCATTGGTGAGTGCCTTCATCAATTTCTAGCAATTTTGAAGCATTCATTGGTGCTTTGGGAGTTGATTGGGGTTCATTACATTGAGAAACCCTAAATTTCAGAAATGAAGCATTTAATGGCAAATCCATGTAGCATTGGTTGGAATTGAAGCATCATTCACATGTCATATACACCATTCATATGCCATATCCATGCTATGGATTGCCATTTGATAAGCTCATACCATGCCATGGAAACATGCTCATTTTGGATGCCATATGGACACTAGGAATGCAATTACATATGCCTTGACTTTGGTCTTACAAATGCTTATGCAAATGCCAAATGCCATGGTGAGGGCATTGTGATTTGATTGTTGATGTTGGAATTTGTTTGATGGATGGTGAACACTTGGAGTGAGGAGAATGAGCATGAGTTCATGCGTATTGATTCATGAGAATATTGTAAATGGCATGAGTCATGCCACACACATGTAAGTGATTTTACCTTCATCCCATTTGTAAATTCCAAACACATACACTCACCATTGCATTCACTTTCATTTCCTAGTGAATCTAGCAATGTGTGAGGGTACCTTGGCGTTGGTTGGAGAGGCCAAGGGGAGCATGTTTTGAATCTACCGTGTCGTGATTGCTTTGGGAAAGCGATACGGTGGAGGATTAGGTACATGGTGGTGAAGACATGGCCTCAACCTTCACCTTGGAGGAAAACTTGGTGAAGGGGTGAGAAGGGCTTGGCCGGGAGATCGGCAAGCTTCAATGCGCGTCCTCAACAATCCTCACATCGACTTTATGGATGCATTTGGGCAATGGGGCCCCCCTATTCCATCATATTGTGTGGATGTTGCTAATGCCTTGATGGACAAAGATTGCATAAGAGCTTTCATGGCATTGTGGGATGCAAAGAGCATTGTATTTTGATTTCAGAAATTGCATTTTTCAGTTGAGATTTGGCTCCATTTACAAAGGAGACTATGGCGAAATCTTTCCAAAATCTTGGCTATGCATGGCAATTGAGGTTGGTGAAACATTAATTGCAGACCTTGGGATGCAAAGGAAGTGCAAAAGGTGCTAACAAAGGTGTGGGAACAAGCAAGGATCATTGGGGGCACAAAAGGGTCACTTGGGCAAGAAAATTGCAGATTTACAAAACCCTAATTCAGTCCCAAACCTTTTGGACTGAATTAAAGGTGATCATACGAGCTCTTAGTGCTTCCTTAGAGCTACCCAATGAGCCCTTAACCTTTCCGTTTTGATATCTCTTTGGGGTAGAAATTAGGGTTTTTGCAGAAACAGTAAACCCTAATTCAGTCATAGGGGTTTTAAGGTCTTCAAGATCTAATCACATAGGCTCGTAGTACTCATCGAGGGCTTCGATTTGAACTAAGAAGTTTTGCATTCGGATATTTCTAGCCCAAGTTATGCTCAAAATACTATTTCAGCCTATAACCCTGTAAACCCTAAAACAGAGAATAGTAGCACTTCTCACCTCTTAAGGGTCTTTGTATAGTGGTCTAGTACACCTCATTAGCTCTCCAACAAGCTCTAGACCACTTCAATCGGACATCCCTACCTCAAGTTAGAGCCAAATCTTTGAAACCGATACTTTCCATGGGAACGAGGACAAGAGGGCGACCAAAGCATAACGCCTTGACTCCCGACGAGGTAGAGGGAGAAGAAGCAATTATGGAGCAAGGAATCTTAGATGCTCCGGAAGATACTTGTGGGCATACTTCAAGGGAAGTGCATGAAGAAGTGAATGTTGGAAGTGCCCACAAGCCCACCCCACAAGCGTCACATACCATCCCCATCGATTCGATCATGCAAATGCTGATGCAAATGAATGCGAAGATGGACACGATGGCTACAAGGGTGGAGGTCAATGATAGACTTGATACTATGGCCACAAGGATGGAAGTCTTGGAAGAGAGGGTGGCTCGGCCAATGAGCCAACCTTCATTTGATAGTGGTCATGGTGTTTCACATGCAGGCAAGCAATATGGGACAGCTTTTGAAGGCCGTAGGGAAGGCAAGCTACCTATGGCACAAGAGGTTTCTCCCAAAGTAATGCATGAGCATGCCACCAAGAATGCTACTTTTGGATTCATGGCGGATGCACGGAGGCCCCTTGTCAAGGACATGTTTCATTCTTCTTTTCACTCGGGTCCATCTAATTCCAATATGCACATGATTGATGAAGAGGTGGTACTCGATTGGAACCAATTGTCCTTTGCCCAAAGACAAAGGGATGCTCATGAGAAGTGGATGGAGTTACCAAATGACATCAAGAGGGACTACAAAGACTTTGCGCAATTCATGGAATCGTATATGAAGATGCAAAGGTTCAAACCCTCTACCCAACATGACAACCCATCCTACACAGCTTCTAAGGATGTCAAAGACAAAGTCTCACTATCAAAGTTCAAAGGTGATGGATCATCTCCGCAAGAGTTGGAGGAGTGGGCTACTAAGCTTGACACTTATTTCCAACTTTACCCAAAAAGTGAGCGTGATATGGTACAATTTGCTTCCTTACACCTTGAAGATTATGCACATCAATGGTGGAGGCACTTGGTCAAACAAGGGAACACGCCATCAACTTGGGAAGGATTGAAGCGGGAGATGAACTTGGCCTTCATTTCACCCCTAGTGCTTGACCGTTACCATGAAGAATGGTATGAACTTTCTCAAAAGGGGATGATGGTGAGAGATTATATCAAGAAATTTTTGAAGCTTTCAATGTACGTGGAAGGCTTGAGTGAAGACATGAAGATGAAAAAGTTTGTGCATGGGCTTGAACACTTCATCAAGGCGGATGTGTCGGCTCAAAGGCCTAGCTCTCTCAAAGAAGCTATGAGGTTAGCCGAACTCTATGAGCCAAAGTACAAGAGATCTCAGCCCATGACCTTCACCAAAGACACACTCAAACCAACCACTACTTCTTACAATTTTGGGAAAGGTCCTACCTCTACATTACCATCCTCTAATCCAAGAACTCCTACATCATTTGGGGGTGGACAGCCAAAGAATGGGATACATCAATTTGATGCCAAAAGGAGTAGTGACTTCATGAAGAAGAAGCCCTTTCAACCCTTCAAGAAGACTCAAAGAATGGATGATCCAAAGATTGAGGAGTTGAGAAGCAAAGGGCTATGTTTCAAGTGCAAAGAGAGGTGGTCACCCGGGCATGTGTGCAAATCAAAGAAGATTGTGGCCACTATGATCCTCATGGATGAGGAAGAGAACAAGGATGACTCTCATGACATTGAAGAATGGAAGGATTGCAATGAAGAAGCACATGAGGAGTCACTTGAAGACCATTCTTTCATCACGGAGGATGGTGAGTTTCCGTTTGATCCGGGAGGTAGAGTTAAGGAAAGCCTTGTGGATGGAGACATGCCTACAAATGCAGAAATTTCAGCTTGCATATGCTCTATCTCGCAAGAGTTGTTGGCGGGTTGCAAGAACCCAAGCACACTAAGGTTGGTGGGGACCATCAATGGGAGGGTTGCACATATTCTTGTGGATTCCGGGAGCACTCATAGCTTCATCAACTCTAAATCCATCAACTCTCTCAAACTCAACACAAAGAAGACACCTACAACGTTCCAAGTGCAAGTGGCAAATGGGGAAAGTGAGAAGACTAGCTTGGTTTGCCCTTCTACAAAAGTGGTTTTATCCTCTTCATACACTTGGGAAGGTGATTTGGTGGTTTTGGATATGGGTCCCATCGACATTATCATGGGGTGTGATTGGTTGGCTTCACTTGGTGACATTCACATGAACCTTCAACAAGGTTTCATGAGCTTTCTACATCATGGGCAACAAGTGGTACTTGCTGCAAATGCACCTAAGAAGCTCTCTTTGATCACTCCAAGGCGGCTCAAGAAAGAGATCAAGGCTTTTGGCACTATCTATGTGTTACATGTTACCCAAGAGGGGATGGAAGGCAGTGGACAGCACATAGATGAGGAAATGGCAACTCTTCTTAAGGAGTATGAAGATATTTTGCAAGTGCCAAAGAGTCTACCACCTAAGAGGGAGATTGACCATGCCATAGTACTTGAACCGAATGCAAAGGTTGTCAACAAGCCTCCTTACCGTTTGTCTAAGGTAGAAAGAGAGGAAGTGGCTAAGCAAGTGCAAGATTTGCTTGCTATGGGTCTTATTCAACCTTCACAATCTCCATTTGCATCTCCCGTTCTCTTGGTGAAGAAGAAGGATGGATCCTTTCGCATGTGCATTGATTATCGTGACTTGAACAAGGTCACAATCAAGAATAGGTATCCCATACCTCGCATTGATGATCTTCTTGATGAGCTCAAAGGGGCAAAGTTCTTCACCAAGATTGATTTGAGATCGGGATATCATCAAATAAGGATGAAGGAAGGTGATGAAGAGAAGACAGCATTTAGGACGGAAAGGGGATTGTTTCACTTCATGGTGATGCCCTTTGGTCTTACAAATGCTCCGGCCACTTTTCAAGCATTGATGAATCGGATATTGGCTCCCCTTCTTTTCAAGTTTGTGCTAGTGTTCTTCGATGACATCTTGATCTATAGCAAGAGCAAAGGGGAACATTTATGTCATGTGAAGCAAGTGTTTGAAGTGTTGAGGAAGCACAAGCTTTATGCAAAGGAGAGCAAATGCACATTCATGGTTAATGAAGTGGAATATCTTGGACACTTGGTGGGTGAGAATGGCATAAGGGCTGATCCTAAGAAAGTGGCATGTGTCAAAGAGTGGCCAACGCCAAGCAATACAACTCAATTGAGAGGATTTTTGGGATTATCTTCTTTCTATAGAAGATTCATGCAACATTATGCATCCATTGCGGCACCTCTTACCGACTTGCTCAAGAGGGAGGCTTTCTTTTGGGATTCCATTGCCAACAAGAGCTTCAATGAGCTCAAGGAGTTGCTCACTTCAGCCCCTATACTTGTATGTCCGGATTTTGCAAAGACATTTTATGTGAGGGCGGATGCAAGTGGTAGAGGAATTGGGGCAGTTTTGTATCAAGAGCATGGAGTCATTGCATTTGAAAGTAGGAAGCTTACCGAAAAGGAGATGGGGCTTCATGTTTATGAGCAAGAGATGCTAGCCATACTTCATGCCATCAAGAAGTGGCATCACTATCTTTATGGTGCTCATTTCAAGGTGAGAAGTGATCATAGGGTGCTGAAATTTTTCCTCTCCCAACCAAATCTTTCTCCAAAGCAAAAGAGATGGCTGGCCACACTTCAAGGTTATGACTTTGAGATATCTTACACACCCGGGAAGGACAATGTAGTGGCGGATGCATTGTCTAGAATGTGGGCTTGTGCTACAACTTCAATCATGGAGGTATATAGTGAATGGATCAAGGGAATTCAAGAGGAATACCTCATCAATGAGGGTGCTACCCACATTTACAGAAAATTACAGCAAGGTGATGGTGGAGAATTTCCTCATTACAAGCTTCATAATGGTCTCTTGTGGTACAAGGGTAAGGTGTATTTGGTTCCTACCTCATTCTACATACCAAAGGTGCTTCATGAGATGCATTCTTCACCACTTTCGGGCCATCTTGGTGTACTCAAAACCTATGATAAAGTGAGCAAGAGTTTTTATTGGAAAGGCATATGGGGAGATGTGAAGAAGTTTGTGATGGAATGTGCTTCTTGTCAAAAGAATAAGGATAGCCATCAACTCCCAAGTGGTTTACTTCATCCATTACCTATTCCGGATGGTAAATGGACTCACATTTCTATGGACTTCATCACGGGTCTACCAAAGACAAAGCATGGATGGGATCAAATATTTGTGGTGATTGATAGGCTTACAAAATCAGCCCATTTCATTGCTTCAAAGACCACTTATGGAGCATCTCATATTGCCAAGCAGTTTTTGGAACATGTATTCAAGATACATGGCTTGCCACTTAACATAGTTTGTGATCGAGATACCAAGTTCATGGGAACTTTTTGGAGGTCATTATATGAGAGCTTGGGTACTCAAATCACTCCATCTACAGCCTATCACCCTCAAACGGATGGGCAAACGGAGTGCACAAACAAATGGCTTGAGGTGTACTTGAGGCACTATTGTCATGACATGCAAACATCTTGGGATGAGTGGCTTTATCTTGCTGAATTTTGCCATAATTCAAGCAAGCATTTGAGTATTGGCATGTCACCATTTGAGGCTCTCTATGGATATCAAGTACATGTGCCATCGATAGCCTTCCGTGAAGACAAAGTGGTCAATCCATTGGCAAAAGAAGAGTTGGAAAGAATGAGACAGCTTCTTCAACTTTGCAAGGACAATATGAAGAAGGCTCAAGATGTCATGAAGGCTAAGGCGGATGTTCATAGAAGGGATGTGGAGTTTGAAGAGGGTGATTATGTGCTATTGAAGCTTCCCAAGAGTCGGCATAACACTCTCAAAGGTGTAACCAACTCAAAATTGGCTCATAGGTATTATGGACCATACTTGATTATCAAGAGGGTTGGTGATTTGGCCTACAAGTTGGATTTGCCTTCTTCGACAAGGATCCATAATGTGTTTCATGTATCTAACCTTAAGAGGTTTATGGGATCTTTGCCTCAAGAGATGGAAGAGCTTCCACCCATGAATGAAGAAGGTGAGATCATTTATGAGCCGGAGAGGGTTATTGGTAAGAGAACAAGAGAGTTGAGGAATCGGAATATTGATGAATACCTTGTCAAATGGAAGCAATTACCCATGGATGAGGCTACTTGGCAATCATTGGAGTATGTCCAACAACATGGTTTACTTGTGGATGACTTTCCGTGACCAAGTGGTATGGTTTACTTGAGCAAATTGGGTAATATGAGGAGAAGTATACATGCTGTAATTTTTGGACAGCTTTGGGAAGGTCTACTATTGGGCCTATTTTTTCTACTCCAACAAGCTTCATGGCGTATCCTAATGAAGGATTATGATGTGGGCTACATATGGCTGAGTGTACATATCATTTTCAGCCCAATATATGGAGTCTAAATGAAGGATTTTCAAGGGTCTTCATCGACTAGAAGGGCTGTCATAACAGTCCCACTCATACACTTTGGGCTTGAAGCTTTGTGGACTTGTACGCATCCAAATTTTTCATTGTATATGTGCTTTGGATGTACTTGAGAACTCTTAACCACTTCCCATCGATTACATTAGAGTCTCACACTTTGAGATTGTACATGTTATTGATTTTGAGGACAAAATCTTTGGGAAGGGATGGTTTGTAATAAAGTAGGAACTTTATTAAATAGGGTTAATAATGGGACAAGTCCATGTATAAAAGAGGGGACTTGGACTATGGTTGTAACTTTTGATGATCATTTTTAGAAATGGAAACTCATGTTTCTTGGAGCTCATGGCTTCTTGGCTTGTGGAAGGCTATTTCCATTCTCTTGGTGTGAGAGACTAAACACACTTAGGCATCATGTTTACATGGTGATTACTCATATTTTCATGCATTACATCCCTTCATTCCACCACATAATATCACATCACTTCTGTCCACATCATATCTCATTCATACACATTAATCCAATCGTTCACCTCCTGTACGACTACCCACATCTATTCATACATTCATATCTAGCACTTCACATCCACATGTATTCATGTCACATCAAATCATTTTTCATCACATCACAATCCTTCGCATACACATCCACATCACAGTCTTTTACATACATTCACATCCATTCTTTCACATACATCTACTCACATCCCATATCATTCATTTATATCCTGATTCACATGACATCACATCTTATCACATCTATTTACATCACATCTATCCATCCCTTCATTCACATCTATCTGATTCACATCACACATCTCATCACTTTTATTTACCTCACATCTCTTTTTCTTCCTGAATTATCTTTCTCAAAAAAGGGGGTGATATTTCAATTACTAATTTACTCAATTTCCTTCATTGAATATTCACTGAAGTGATTTCTAAATTAATCACAAATTTCGAATAAGGAATAAATTAATCATTTATATGAATATTTCGACTTCAATAGATTTCTTGAATTTTTCTATTTACAAACCGAGTGAATATGAAACGATAGAATTTTCCCTCTCAGAGTATTTACTTATTCATTTAATCAAATATTCATGAAAATCAAACATAGAATTAAAGAGAATCTAATTTTGATATAAAAATTCTTTATACATAAAATCAATTTAATAGGAATAACACTTTTAAAATAAAAAGATTTCCAATATGCATCTTTCTATGCATAGAATTTAAATCTAATGAAAATAACACTTTTATAATTAAAAAAAAATCCAATATGCATCTTTCTATGCATAGAAATAGAATCTAATGAAAATAACACTTTTATAATAAAAAAAATATGCAATATGCATCTTTCTATGCATAGAAATTGAATCTAATGAAAATAACACTTTTATAATAAAAAAATATGCAATATGCATCTTTCTATGCATAGAAATTGAATCTAATGAAAATAACACTTTTATAATAAAAACATTTTCAATATGCAGCTTTCTATGCATAGAGATTGAATCTAATGAAAATAAAACTTTTATAATAAAAAATTTTTCAATATGCATCTTTCTATGCATAAAATTTTAATCTAATGAAAATAACACTTTTATAATGAAAAAATTTCCAATATACATCTTTCTATGCATAGAAATTGAATGTAATGAAAATAACACTTTTACAATAAAAAAAATTCCAATATGCATCTTTCTATGCATAGAAATTGAATCTAATGAAAATAACACTTTTATAATGAAAAAAATTCTAATATGCGTCTTTCTATGCATAGAAATTGAATCTAATGAAAATAACACTTTTATAATAAAACAATTTCCAATATGCATCTTTCTATGCATAGAAGTTGAATCTAATGAAAATAACACTTTTATAATGAAAAAAATTCCAATATGCATCTTTGTATGCATAGAAGTTGAATCTAATGAAAATAACACTTTTATAATAAAAATTTCTATTATACATCTTTCCATGCATAGAATTTAAATCCAATGAGAATAACACTTTTATATAAAAGAAAATCCTTTTATGCATCTATTTATGCATAAAATGAAAAGATGCAGGGGAGAAGAGAGCTTGAGCTCTTGCAACAAGCACACACACACTCACAAAACCCTAAAAGAGAACACACAGTGAGAGGTTGAAAATCTTCTTCTTCTTCACACAACACTCAACACACCAAATACAAAGATAAGAGTACACACTATGAAAAGGTACTCAAACAAATACAGACTAGGGTTCTCTATAGTGTGAACCCAACTAAATGAGCTGCCGCTATAACTATGCCAGTCTCTAGAATGGCTGTCACACAGCTTGTCATCCCACTAGCCGCATATCACCCATGATCTCACCAACCATGCCAGTGGTGTAAGTGTGTGGCCTATCCCTCAGGTGGGTCAGTGTCCACCGCCTCACTAGATGAACTCAATATCTCAACACTCCCCCTCGAGCTCAACTCCATCTTATGTACACCAAGCAAAGCCCTGAATCTGCGGAGCTTCTCTGTACCCATGCTTTGGTGAAGATGTCACCGACCTGTGTGTGCTGACATAAACAAGGTCAACGTCTCCTGCCAAAACCTTCTCTCTGAAAATGGTAGTGGACCTCTATATGCTTCGTGCGAGCATGAAAAATTGGGTTCCTGGCCAACTGTATACTGCTAATGTTGTCACAATAAATGACAACTTGTCTATCCAACTGATAGACCCAAATCTGCAAGTAGCTTTCTCAACCAAGCTACCTCACATGCTGCCATAGCAGCACCTCTGTACTCGGCCTCTGTATTGGATAGAGCAACCACTCCCCAAAGAAAACATGAAGCCACTCTAGTAGATCTTGTATCTGAGATACTACCAGCCCAATCAGCATCTGTGTACCCATGTACACATATCTCTGTCCCAGTTTCATAAAATAGTCCACAATGCAAAGTAGACCTCATATACCTCAGTAAGTATGCATCTCAATGCATCCAAATGCGGCTTCCGAGGAACCTGCATAAACTAACTCACCAACCCAAAAGCATAGCTCAAATCTGGCTTGGTGATCGTCATTGTAGATCAAGCTTCCTACTATGCGCTTATACATAGTAGGATCCTCCATGTACACATATCTCAATCCCAGTTTCCGAGGAACCATAATAAACTAACTCACCAACCCAATAGCATAGCTCAAATCTGGCCTGGTGATTATCATGTAGATCAAGCTTCCTACTATGGGCCTATACATAATAGGATCCTCCAAAATCTCTCCTGAATCCGCACTCAACTTGCCATTTTGATTCAATGGCACTGAGATAGGCTTAGTACAACTTGTCATACGATACTTGGACAGCATGTCCAAGCCATACTGTCTTTGCAGTAATCCAATACCATGTGGTGACCTAATCACCTCAATGCCCAAAAAATATCTGAGACTGCCCAGATCCTTCATCTCAAACTTCTGTCTAAGCAAGATCTTTACATCAAAGATCTCTGCGTGATGGTCCCCTGTCATGATTAGGACATCTACATAGATGACAACAAGCACAACCCCTTTATCATTGTCTCACATACAGCGAGAAATCTGCATTGGCTGCCAATAGTGACAAGATATTCAAAAATCTTGTCAGACCATGCTCTTGGTGCTTGTTGTAAGCCATACAAGGCTTTCTTCAACCTGCAAACATGTTCGGGGTGACTCACATCCTCATAACCAGGTGGCTGCAACATATACACCTCTTCTTGCAAATCCCCATGCAAGAATGCATTCTTTACATCCATCTGATATAAAGACCATTGCTTTGACGTAGCCCCACTACTATCACAACTCTCACTGTTGCCATCTTGGCAACTGGGCTGAAAGTTTCCTCATAATCAATGCCATATGTCTACGCATAGCCTTTGGCTACCAATCTAGCCTTGTACCTGCTTATGCTTCCATCACTGTTATGTTTTACTTTGTACACCCACTTGCATCCAATGGCTTTCTTGCCTTCAGGCAATTGCACTAAATCCGAAGTCTCATTTCCATATAGTGCATCCATCTCCTCATCCCTAGCTTTCTCCCAACACACATTTCCAACAGCCTCATCAATGCATGTGGGCTCTACAACCTGTACAACTTTTGCCATGTATGCATAGTGATGTTCCACATAACCATCATAGGTAAACCTCTGCACAGGATTCTTCACTCTCCCAGATCTTCACAGCTTTCCATTCATGGCTTCCATAGCCTTCTTGACACCAGGTGTTCTCTCATAGTTGGTATCCCAAGATCATTAGGAAAATTATGGACTCAAAAGAGGGCTGTTTCAATAATAATATAATAATAGACACATAGATTGAGTGACATGAAATCTACAAACGATATTCACCGGTGGTGGGACCTCTGTACAAACCCACCTAAAACGTGGAGAAACTCTTATCTTCATGAAATATTAAAAAAAACCATCACCTTGTCTTAAAATATTTAAAACCGTTTTTTTGTTAGCACCTAACACAATAAAAGAATGTTTTCCACATTCCTGTGTTAGACGTGGAGCACTAAAAAATTCTTTCCACCACCCCTAGAACTAATGAAACTTGAATGCTTGGAATAGATAGATATACATTCTCCTGGTTATTCCCTCAACTTGGTTCCACTTTTGAATCTCGAAACATCTTTGGCACCCAAAAGAACACACAGTCCCTCATTTCTTCTTCCCTCCTTGATCCACAAAAGTGGTTAGCTCAGTCATCCACTTTTTGCTACTTCTTCTTTCTCATACGTCTGTTAATCTCTCATGGCACCCGAAAGTGGAATGAAACGAGCAAGGAGCAGTATCTCATCTGTTGTGTTGTATAGCATAAAGGACGAGAACGAAGAATGGATTCCCCAAGTATATAGGAAGTACTCTTGGGTCACTATGCAGCCAGGAAAACGTGGCCACTACCGAGTGAAGGGAAAGGCATCTGAAGACTTGGCCAAACATTGGAAAGGAAAGATTCTTGACTTTAAGATGGCACTAGGAGGGAAAACTGTCAAAGAAGTGTTGATCCAGCATGTATTCATGCAAAAAGAGATCAACATGGGACCATTGGAAGGACTTCCAAGACACAGACCACATTGTAAGTGCTTGTGTTTTGTATTTCAATGTTGCAAATAAGGTGATTGATATACATTTTTTTTACCATGCACAGATTTGTACCCATCCAATCTTCAGGAGTGGGAGCCTGCCCAATGCTTGACGGGATTCTTGAATGTCGTACATGGTGAGGTGGGGGAACTTCAATATGAAGGTCGTGCACCAAGTGATCTCGCAAGAAGTAGAACTTATTTCTATGACTCATTTTATACCTTGCCCACTCAATCGAGTTGACATGGAAAGTTGGAACGTATTCCGTTGCCCGCACTTGATAGTCCTGAGTGGCCATTGCTTGATACAGAAGTGATAGAGTCATACAGGACCAAAATGTTCAATGATATTAAATGTGCTATGAAGCCTAGCATTGGTGCAAGAAATGTCCACTTAAGTTTGTTTGTTCCAATTGCATGCTGTGTTGATTTATTTTCTGATTGTAAACAATTGAGAAAAACTAGAATAACTTTTGTGTGCAAAGATATAGATGAAGCCTGGCTTGATCATTTGTTTGACAAAGGTTGGAGAGTGAAATCATCAAAGGGAGATGATTTGATCGAATGTCGATTGAACACCTCCGACATTGCATTTCGGTGAGTGTTATAACATTCAAATGTATTTTTGTGAAACAGTTACAACGCTTATTTGATTATACTCAAAAAATTATCCTAATGATATTTTGGAATCAGATACTATATTGCCAGGCAACATCTGTGCATTTCATTTACTTATAGAAGGTGGCGATGGATCAATAATAACTGGGAAAGCATGGACCAAGATACAAGAGATGGAAGCCACTCTTGCTTGATAGATATAGTTATGACTCGACAGGGTCACCCATCATTGACATTGGAAGTGGAAGAGAATTGGACTCTCGAATATGTTAGGAAGGAATTAGAAGTAGCTATTCAGAATCCTCTAGATCAATTTTGCTTCAAGCTCGATGGTCGGAAGCTAAGTAAAAGAAGAGAGCATCAGATCATTTGTAAAGATGTTGCAGCCCCACATGAATTGGAGGCACTAGAAGATATATGATGTGACCATGTATACGGTGACAATGTATTTTCCATATGCAATTAAACTTATCTATTTAGAACATTGCTTTTGTAATGCTTTATTGTTTAAAATAATGTAATGAAGGCAAAAATTTCCCAATTGAATTTTTATGTACACAAAAAAGGCTTAAAGTAAGAAAACAAGCAGTTGAAGGAACATAGTAGCAAATTTGATCCTTTGATTTTCAAATTAAAAGTGCATTTACAATTGATGTTCTCTCTCCATGAACACCAAATATGTGCAAAAAAATATAAATGTACATGTCTAGCTGCATATTTACAAACGTACATTTGTTGGAAGAAGGAAAAAACTATTTATTACTGGAACCCATAGGTATCGGCTTCAGGATGGAGCCATGGCTCTTCTCCCAAGTACGGAGCCCATGTAAGAGCCTCAGGGGGGCCTATCCCCCCTCGTGGATTGGGCGGGATGAAGTCCACTGGGCCGTCTGGAGGCATAACTTCAGCGACCTCGATCAATTTCGCAATCGTTTCCTCCCTAAACGTTTGGACGTCTAGGTCCACGTAGCGAGACATTGATGGAAACTGCCATCACAATTCATCAAGGCATAAATAAGATCAACATGGCAATATACAAGAAGATAAACAAGAGTATGCATGCGTATGGGAGCTGAAAAATGCTTACATCCTTTGAAGGGAGCTGAAAAATGCTCCGTAGCAGCAACAATGCATTAAGTGCAACCCTCCATCCGCAGCTGTAACCATCTTCTTGTTTGGGGACACTAACCCTTCGAATGGTCGATCGATCCAGGGTGTCAATGTCCATGCTAAGGCTCTCATAAGCTGCCATTAGTTTCCTGACACCACTGTAAACAAAGACCAATCATTATCCTGATCAATCCGGACTTCTAACTCAAACAATAATATGTATCATAATGATTTTAACTTATAGCAAAACATTGCCATGGACACCAGATGTCGAATTTGCAAGGTAAATGACATTGTCTTGCACATCGACTAGTACAAGACTCTAATGGGAACTGCATCACATCCAAATAGATTTCTATTAGTTTCAATCCAAAGGAAGCACTATATAACTCGTGTATGGTGATTCGTATAAACATCATGCAAGAGAGATAGAGAGACAAACTCACTTTTCATGATATGCCAAAAAAAATATGTGAGCATCGTCCAGATGGACCTCCCGAAACCAGTTCAGCACATCAAGGTACGGAACTGACTCTACTAGCAACAGTGTTGAGACCAGCGAATCAATCTGGAAAACTCCTTGCTGTACGTCCTCGGGCAATTGCGAAATAACAAAACTTCACAAGGAAACATATCAAGAGTGAGGCATAAACTTTAAGAGCCAAGAATGAAAATTTGTGGGAGGACAGAGAAAAGAGTATACCTTAAAACACATCTGAGCACTTTGTCGTTGACTTCAGTTTTAGGATCAAACAAAATGTTTATCTCCTCTGCATGAATCGGGAAATAGCATCTTTGCCCTCTTATATTAAAGGGTACATAGAACTCCGGCAACAAAAATTGAAGCGCCTCCCGATTCATAGCATGGAGTGCGCGAACATTTTCTCTTTTGGTTTGCAATTCAAGCATTGCCGCTTGATGTTCCCTTTGAGCACTTGCCAGATAATTTGCCCGGGTCTCATGTTCATGATCTGGACCTCCCTCGGTCACCTCTTCAATTCTCACTTTTTGTACAGGACGGACATCCAAAATTTGCACCATTCGTGCATCAGTAAATGTAACTGGTCTAAGTAACTTATCATATCTGAAACGAAGGACTACTAGGCTGAAAAAATCTTTGTTCATCATCACTGTCACCCTGTGTGCGTGGGCAGCAAGAATGTAACTATCCAAAAAAAATTCAATCATCCAATCTTCTGTGGCCTCCTGCAAGAAAAATAGAGCTGATGCCTTCCACCTAAACAAAATTCCATTTTGCTCACAAATTCTCCTGGGACAAGCCTCTGGAAAGGCAATCTTGGGATAGCAGCAGTCGGGTGCTTCATAAATTTTGTGATTTCTCGCAGAGCTGACGAATGCTCTACGAAACGCCTTAGTCTAGGCTGCATTTTGGATAATCGGGAAGGACTGCTTGATTTCCTCAATCTTGAGGCTTTCAGAGTGCCCATCTTCTTCCCACTAGATGAGGGACCTGCATTGTCAATGGGTCTAGCTGTATGCCTTACACGAGCCATCTGAAAACGCAAGCAAGAGTAGAAAACTTAGCTATTTAGTAGTACACAATTAACAATTCACCATAAAGTAAGAGAGGGTGGCCAAGAAAGCAATATGCACTTCCTCGCGTTATGGTGAATCCATTCATCATAACGCGAGATAAAGGCCCACCGAAACACAATAATCCTCCTCGCATTATGGTGAATTAATTGACACCAATAAGAGGTGGATTATTGTGCATCCTTTGAGCTTTGATCTTGCATTATAGTGATTTGATTCACCATAACACGAGACTAAGAGCCAGTCTCAATGCAAAACAATCCTCCTCGCGTTATAGTGAATTGATTTACTACAACGGGAGGAGGATTATCACGAATCTCTTACCATTCCGTCTTGCGTTTTGGTGATTCGATTCACCATAACACATAGAGCCGTATTGAGATTATAATGGCTCGTCGTCTACTTTAAGGTGAATCGAATCACCATGGCAGAGGGCAAACAGTCGAAGAGAAAACAATGGCAGAGGGCAAACAGTTGAAGAAAAAACAAAACAATCAAGGAATATACAAGAAACTCACAAAACAATCAAGTAATATACGTCCATCACATTTTATGAGTGGGAATGGATGGAGAATGTCGTGTAGGAGGTGAATTAATTGACACCAATAAGAGGTGGATTATCGTGAATCCTTTGCCCTTTGATCTTGCGTTATAGTGAATTGATTCACCATAACGCGATACTAAGGGCCAGTCAAAGCAAAACAATCCTCCTCGCGTTATAGTGAATTGATTTACTACAACGGGAGGAGGATTATCGCGAATCTCTTACCATTCCATCTTGCATTTTGGTGATTCGATTCACCATAACACATGGAGCCGTATTGAGATTCTAACGGCCCGTCGCTCGTGTGCTTTAAGGTGAATCGAATCACCATGGCAGAAGGCAAAGAGTCGAAGAAAAAACAATGGCAAAGGGCAAACAGTCAAAGAAAAAACAAAACAAACAAGCAATATACAAGAAACTTACAAAACAATCAAGTTATATACAAAAACTCACATTTCTTGCGTGGGAATGGATGGAGACTGTCGTCGTGCAGGAGGTGGAATATTGGTTCAGTACTGTGGGGGTAGTTGGAAGTCACCTAGAGGCAAGCAGGAGGACGGACAAGGCAAAATCGATAAGAGGACAAAAAGGTGGCATGATTAACGGCTTTGATTAGTCTTTAGAGCGAACACACGTACTGGCGGGCTGCCAGGGCGACTAGGCGGCGCTGACGTGTTGCATAGCATTAAAAAGGGTTTTTAATTGCCTCTCTTTATTTGATTAGTCATTATAGC
This sequence comes from Cibotium barometz, assembly GCF_041138505.1. Classification (NCBI taxonomy): domain Eukaryota; kingdom Viridiplantae; phylum Streptophyta; class Polypodiopsida; order Cyatheales; family Cibotiaceae; genus Cibotium; species Cibotium barometz. The sequence goes on from NC_141049.1 coordinate 27,078,024, forward strand.
GTGTACACATGTTAGGTACATGGCGGACTGCCACGTGGCATTCATGGAATGGCGGGTGAAAATGCGGCGCTGACGTGTCGCATAGCATTAAAAAGGGTTTTTAATTGCCTCTCTAGGATAGCCATCTCATTTATTGCCTCTCTTGGAGTTCGTATTCTCATTTATCTCCCCACCAATGGCCTTCATCTCCATCAACGACTATTTCCTCCAACCCTCCTTCATCAATCATCCTCCTTCATCCTCCTGTATCAAACGTCAAAGACAAACCTCCAACCTCCTTCATCTCCATCAAAGATAACGACAAACTCCATCTCCATCTCCTGCGACGTTTGTATACAATTCATTTTCCTGGTATTTTTATCTCTTTTGTTATTTCGTTCTTTTGGTTTCATTCGTGCAGAACTCCTTGCTTTGTCTTTTCATCGCGTTAAGGTGAATTGAAAACCTATGACTCCTCGCATTATGGTGAATTGACTGCGAAGAAGACTATTGTAATTCGTTTGACACCTCCTCTCTCAGTATGGGTACTTGAGAAGTATCTTTATTTGTAATTCACCATAACGTAAGAGGCAGCGCCAAAGGATGAAAAAGTCATCATGTTGCGGCGGTGAATCAATTCACCATAACGTGAGCGAAGGTCCCATAGGAAGCGCAATATTCCTCCTCGCATTATGGTGAATCGATTCACCATAATGCGAGAAGAGGTCCTTGACTAAGCTGTAATTTTATTTGCGTTAGGGAAAATAGATTCACTACAACGCGAGGAGGAATACCTGGATTCCTCTGGCATCTCCTCTCGCGTTATGTTGAATCCATTCACACTACACAGAGATTTGTTGTTTAAGACCGACTGTCTCTTGATTCATTGCTTGAACTAATATTTTCCATGTCTTATCTACACCCTTGAATTCAGCCATGGCGCAAGTTCAAGTCGAGTTTGATGTGGATGAAGAGATTAAAGAAACACCTGCAACTCTGTTGTATGACTTCCTCTACAAATGTCGACGTCATGATTTGCACCCTTCAATTTCGTTGATGTTCAATTGTGATTTTTCTCTGGAGGATACATTTTCTAGCCATCTCGGATACTTTGAAGAGGCAAAGCAAGAGTTTGATGAGCTCACAAACGAAGATCCAGTGATGATTGATGGGAAAAATCACATTCATTTTAATCTCAAGGTGTCGCCGGAGAAGAAGCAGAGGTTAAACAGGGATTGGCACAAGGTACCATGTGATAAGAAGAGAGCTTTGCTATGCCCTTTTCACAAAAAAAAAATGCCGCTTGATGGAATACTCTGATGCCTTCTTATGCTTCTTGCACATGAATGTGCAATTAACAGATGAAGAATGTACAGAGCCGCATGCAACAAATGAAAGTGAAGACACGGTTTCTCGTCAGGCTAGTCCCATCGTTGAGGATGTTGCTGAAGAGGAGGACACTCCTCATGTGATTGAGGAGTTAAATGTTGAAGAAGAGAGGAAGCTCAGTTCGGCGGTTGATATTGAGGTAATGAGAGAACAAAACACTGATATAGGTCAGCTTGTGATTGAATCAGATGACTCCTCCCCCATTCCAACGCCATTACTCCCCTCCTACCAAGTGGGAGATTCAGAGTATATATTGCTGACAGATATACATGTATTTAACTTAAGGGAGGACCATTGCATAGCTTTCATAGCCCAAAATCTTGAGGTCGATGACAATTTTGTAGATGATGATGGGATAGATAAGTACTTACTAGAGTGGATAGCCATGTGAAAGACACCGAGTTCCTATCTGCTGCCTGCAGCAACACTAAAGATGATCTATTCTGATGCCCTTAAATATGACGGAAAAGATGCCACAGAGGAAGAGCTACAAGAAGCAAGGGAAAGACTGAATATTACCAACATGGGAGGGTTTAGGGATGTGCCAAGTAAGACAGCGGAAACCGTTCCTAGTTCGAGCACTAATTTATGGCAAGACGCCTTGCTTGAAGCAGATGAGAACCAAGAGGTTAATTTTTTTTGTTGTGTTTTCGTACTTTTGTTGTTTGCAAATTTGGCTTTATCAACTTTGTCCTGAAATGTTTGGTGATGTTGTTTCTGGCTAATGCTCCTTTATTTTTTCAGTTGGAAATATATGAAGACACATTCCTCAAACGTGCTTCAGGCAAGCGTATGGCGGGATTAGGCCACGATTTGACACTAGGAACATATATACATCGCCTGAAATTCCCTCAAATTGTGATATTTCACGCTAGCTTCTCCAAGGACAATGCAAGTTTTCCTCTGATGGCGATAAAGACTCTATCCAGGTATTTAGGTGGCTATTACTTAAGTCTAAATGCAAACAAGGCAATACTTCTGGAGCGGCAAGCAGCTGTTCAAATTTTTGGAGAGGGACCTGGAGTATATTCGTTGAGATGTAAATATTATTTAACATATGCTGCTTACGGCTTGGCATGTGGAAACACAGATCCTAATCTGTGTTGAGTGATTGCGGGAAGAAGCATCTTCTTAGAATAGCAAGGCCAAAGGTCCCTGTTGTGCCATTGATAGAGGATGAAGAAGATGATGTAGAAACTTCATCAAAAAGGGCTCGACTGGGGGAAGTCTCTGCTCCAGATTAAGAGATTTAGATTGTTCCAATTTCTAAGAAGTTTCTTCATATTTCTCAATACTCTTCTTTCTTACCATTAAAAACTATGAAATGTATATATATTGAAAACATTTATATGGGACATAGATGAAAGCTCTTGTTCTTTTAAAATCTTTTACAGTTACATCATTGTTTTATAATATGTATTTCAATGATCAATTTTCTTCTACACTCTGCCCTGTCTTTGTCGTTGTCTTAGCCATTCAGCATGATTCTGCCTTCCCTGTGAGGAGACATATATTGATCGTCTCCGTTCAGCCTGCATCTTTCTTATTGCACATGACACAGCTGATTCAGACTGTTTGATCTTCACACGAGCCCTCACTTGAATCCGCCTATACCACCACTGACATAGTTGCTTCATGGGATTACTTTTCTTCACTCCTCCTCCATGTTGAGTGGCCCTTTGATAGGCACAACGTGCTTGCCAATGAGATCTTTCCATGCCTTGGGTAGACCAAATCCCAAGGCTTCCAAACTCTTCCGCAAAAAAGGTTCCATGTGCATGTAAAATGTGCTACAAATGCTCAACAACAACAAGACATTTAGTATCGTACAATATATTTTTAACAACAATAAAAACTCAAAGTTGTAGGTATTCAAGTAATAACTATGTATTGTGTCAAGTTTGTCGCACCCCATGCCTTTTCATAGCTAGTGTAGAACTCTGTCACAACTGCCTCAAATTTCTCAACATCCCCATCTTCAAACCTTGCTTTTTGCAACAAAGGTGCTAGGCGATCAAGTGCCAACCACGCTTTGGCCTTTGCCACCCTTGCTTGTCCTGAAGAGCCTCGATCAGGTACAGCTGCATGAAGCTTCCTCCACACCTCAAAATCTGTACACAGATAACCTCTCTGGGTATGATTAGATAAGAACTTTTTGGCTTTTGCACCTCCAAAACATGGTTTGCTAGGAACATTTCCGGTCTTCCCTGATCTTCTCAAGTCCTTCTCAATCTTCACTTGACCACAATGTAAACCTGCATCTGAAAGAACTTGCTCTATTTTTTTAATAGTTCTTTCACTCTCTAATGCTGGTTTCATATTCCATGAAAATTCGATGTACATAGTGGAAGAAAGTGCAGTCTGGTTAAAGTACCACTTTAGAATTCATGGGTCTCAGTTGGAACCTGTTAACAAGAGGCCAGTTAAATTTTCTACAACATCATAATAAGAGGATAGCAACATAATGTACTTTTTTAAAAAATGGATAGCACGTCACCTCAAATGCAGCCAGCCATCAAATCTCATTTTCGGATTGTACACTAAAGTGCTTCTCATCAGCATTACTGATACTTGCATCCAAAGCTCTATTCATTAAAGTCATGCTAACCCTTTCCAGCTTCTGTCCTTTGATCACCTCACTCTCATCAAGTTTTAAAACAAATTTCAGCCTTCCATTGCACTCATGTACACTGATGTCATAAAATTTCACCATAGTCATTTGTAATTTTCGAACATCCATAATGAAATTGTTGAACTCTATAAGCTCTATGATTTTCTGTTCCCCGCTCTTTTTAGTCACTGTCAATGTACTAGACACGTGACAAGGCTCTCCAACAAGTTCGACCATTCCCAAGTTGAGAATATTTCGAGCTTTGTTCATGTGAAATGGTTTTGGAATGGGAATTACTGTTTTTTTTTCAAGCTTAGAATTGAAACCTTATTTAACTTCATTAAACAACATCCTGTAAGACTTTGCACGCTTATACCAGCCATATCACATATACCTTGTGCATCTGCAGGAGTGAATGCTTCACTCACCTCCTGCAAGGATTGCTTTGCTATGTCTGATCGAAGTCTTGCAAACTTAGGATGATGTATTGCTGACTCCACGATGTCTTTTGTTTTAGAACTTTACCAAATATATCAGAACCTTGCTCTTTTGGACCCACAACATCTGTGACCATCCTGAAGCAACAACGATAGCTATGTCAGTCCATCATTCATCTAACTATACCACCCCCACACCCAATCCCCTATCTCCAAAAAAGGAACTAAAGATGAAAATGAAAAGTGAGTGCTCAAAGAAATTTAAGCTCAAAGAAATTATAGATGCAAGCTTTTACACGACGCTTCCATTGGCCACCTCCAACATTGAGTTCTTCCAATGGTTTGATCCGTCTCTTGCGTAATCGAGCACCCAATGGTGTGTCTTTCAAATATTGTAATTTTTTGTTGAACTTTTCAAGTTGTTTTTGAAGGTGTGCATTCTCACTCTCCAATGTGAAATTATAGATTTCTCGAAGTGCCAAAATTTCATTCTTCTCGTTGATAGTGTCCTGCATCTTATGAATAGTCTGCTGCAAATGATCAAACTCTTTTTGTAACCCAGCACAAACTTTTGCTTTGTCCTCATTTGAAGCTTGCAAAACTGTTGTGATCGATGCCAAGTAAAAATTCGCACCTTCAAGCATTTTTATTCTGGCATCTCTATCACTCAAATGTCTTTCAAAGATACTTTGACATTGGCCAAACAATCTTTTGCAATATCTAAGCAATCCATTTTCACCCTCACACACAAACTTGAAGAAACTTGTCAACCCAAAGAATGATGGAGACTGAGAGGAGGTTGGATCTGGTGGGTAAATACTACCATCCAACCATAGATCCATATTTTTCTTTCCTTCATTTCAAAGCTCAGTAATGTGGGCTTCGCATGCTGGCCTAGACCAATTTCTCTTACACCAGGGAGCATAATCGGCTTCTACTTGGAAGTGGATGTCCACCTTTTTCTTCTTTTGTTTCACAGGTTCCATTGCATTATTCTGTGCTTTAACAACACCAAAAAGCATCATGAACTCACACTTTAACCAAAAGAAACCAAAGATATTACACTTATCTCCCTTGAAGAAGATTGCTTCATTAAAACCAAAAGACAACATCAGTAAATAATACCTCCTTATCCATCAAACAAACTTGTTGGTATCCTGGATGCACCAAAATGTACAGAATACTTGTAAGCACAACCCTCACTTGAAAAAGGTAAGAAATGGGATTGTTATTCATGCACAAGCAGGTATGGTGCATGAAGAACAAATACTTTTCCATCCTTTTTCAAAACTTGCCACCTTGAGAAGAAGAGAAAATAAAAAACCTCGCGCTCAAAACAATTTGGATTTGGAGTGGTTGTGGTTGTGGAGTCGGGAAGACAATGAGGGAGACAATGCAAGATGATGGGTTGCAGGGACGAAGTTCGGTTACAGTTTGGTAAGCAAAGTTGGCTTGGTTACATTCAAAAGTGTAATGAAGAAAGAGAGTGGTGTCTTTTTTCAATAAAATAAGGCACCATAGTGGGAATAAAAAACTATACTTAAGAGGCATTGTTTTGAATTAAAAAACACCCTACATGTCAGTCAATGGAATAAAGAACTCAAAAATGACGCACGTACCCTCCAATATTATATGTGGGTTTATTGGCTTGCTTTGTCCACATCACCATCCCAAGGGATCTCTTACAAGGCCCCTTTTTTAGTCCAAAATTTCCCTAATGCCTCATCAAGGCTCATCTCTTAGCCACTAGACTCTCCATCAACATGAGAATGCCCTGCAGAAATATCCGGCATACTAAGGGGCTCAACCACTTTCTCTTTGCCTTTATGTGATGTACTAATCACATTTGCAGGACTGGTATTATGGCATAGCCTGCCACTCCATGGTCTATCAACAACTGAACCACTAGATGAGGACTCTCCTGGTCCACTCAAAGACTGTGATTGCTGACTTGTATTCTGTGCAACCACATTTTCTTTTTCAACAGCATACCAGCTGCTTATCTCATCAAAAACAACATCCCTGCCTACCCTCAACTCATGTGTAGCAAGGTTATAACACCTGTAACCCTTTTGCTCAAGGGAATATCTAATAAACACACATTTTTTAGCTTTTGGATCCAGTTTAGTTCTCAGCTCATCTGGCACATGCACATATGCAATGTATCCAAAGACTTTCAGATGAGACAAATCAGGTTTTGTGCCAGTAAACCTCTCCTCTGGAGTTACATCATGTATTGCTATAGTTGGAGTCCTGTTCATGATGTAAATTGTTGTAGAAGTAGCCTCAGCCCAATAGCTATGCGGCATATTCTTCTCTCCCATCAATGCTCGCGCAATCTCAACAATGTGCCTGTTTTTCCGCTTAGCAACTCCATTTTGCTGCGGAGTGTATCTGCATGTAAACTGTCTCCAAATACCATTCTTCTTAAAAAAATCAGAGAACTCATTGGAGAAGTACTCTCCCCCTCCATCTGACCTTAGGGACTTTACATATTTTCCTGTTTGCTTTTCAACCATAACTCTGAAATTATGAAAATGAGTGAACACCTCACCCTTCTCCTTCATGAAGTATACCCACAATTTCCTTGTGTGGTCATCAATAAATGTCACATAATACCTGAAGCCTCCCATAGACATGGTCTTCGTAGGACCCCATACATCTGAATGCACAACATCTAGTGCATTTTTGCTCACATTTTTGTCACATGGAAATACATGCTTTGTTTGCTTTCCAAATTGGCATGCTTCACATATTTTCTGCATACCTTCAACTTTAAACTTTGGCAGCCCTGTCACAATTCCTTTAGTCTACATAGACTTCATTCTCTGCACATTCACATGTCCAATTCTTTTATGCCAAATGTCTGTGTTTGTCTGCAACAATTCCTGAACCATTTGTTGCAAACATTGCAGCACTCACTTCAGGCATGTTTACATTCAATGTAAACATTCTGCCCACTCTGTTGCCTTTTGCAACCAACCTGCACTTGTCTTTAAATTCTTCAACATAACAACCATCAGGGTTAAACCGAACCTGCAAACCCTGCTCAATCATCTGGCCAACTGAAACCAGATTCTTTGTTATGTTCAAAACATGAAGTACATCTGCAAGGTACTTCACTTTGCCATCCTGCATAGACAATGGCACATCTCCAACACGGGCAATCAGATGAGCAGTGTCATCCCCTGTTTCCACAAAACCTGGTCTTTCAAGGTTTTTCATCTCCTTGAACCACTCACCACCATGACTTGTCATGTGGTTTGAAGCACCTCAGTCAAGTACCATACATCATCTTTATGTGCTACTTCAACATTTTCAGATGTGGCATTAACGACATGCTACATAACAAACAACCTTTCATTATCCTCAATGTTTCTACTTGAGGATGCATAGTTGTTTTGTTGAATTTTCCATTTTGCATGTTAGCCTGCTTCTTATAACAATCTACTTGCACATGTTCAGGCTTACCACAATAAAAGCATCCACGTGTATCATTATACTGCCTTTGCCAATTTCCACGACCTCTTTGACTCCCCCTACCTCTGAATTGGCCTCTTCCACCTGCCTGTCGTTGTTGTTGTGAATTCTAAGACTGTTATTGTTGTTGCCTACTGGCCATAATTTTGATTACCTATTCGGCCACCTCCTTAGCCACGTCCATGGCCTCCTCTACCTCATCCTCTTCTTGAACTTGTGTAGAAGGCTTATTGCTCTAAATTGTTTTTGTTTTGTGAAGACTATTGGTCTTCACACCCAAGCTCTTCTCTTCTATAGTCAACATAGATACCAAATCTGTGAAATTGGGAATGTTTTTTTGAGTTTGAATAGACGTCTTGAATGCCTTGTATTGTGGCCCGAGACCACGTAGATAGACTTCCACCTTATCATCATCATACTGAAACGCCAATAGATGCAAGGGATTCCACCATACCCTTGATCTTCAATGCATAGTCATTCACATAGACATACTCTTTTTCTCCAATGTATGAAGTTCATTCTTCAACTGTATCTTTCGTGCCTTGGTATTCGTTTCGTAGAGTTTTACCAAGGTGTCCCACACCTCCTTGGGGGACTTGGAATCCTGTATGTGCCCAATCATGGTATCTTGTATACTGATAGAGAGCCAATACATAACTTTTGTGGCTCCTTGGTTCCAATCCTTGAACTCTTTCACATCTGCAGCAGTTGGATTGATCTCCACGATATCTCGGGTGCCTCTTCATGCTCACTTATATGTAGTCCCCCCAGTAACCCTTTCCCATCAGGAAATTTGTCAACCTGAACCTCCAAGCATGGAAGTTGTTCTTATCAAGATTCTCAGCAACAATGTGGTTTATGCCATCATTTAACATCTTGCCACCAGATACACAAATTTACCAGAAACAGCACTCTGGTTTGTCCTGCACAAATTGCTGTATTTTCTGAAACGGTATTGTACTATACTCAAATGTCACAACTAGTGATCTCAATGTGCATACATACACCCAGTGGCAACTATTGACCTCCTTACAGCACACAAAATGTCTGCACAACCAATCTATCTTCCTGCAGTTCTTAAAACAAAGTTCTGCAGAGAATCGATGACTTCAAAATCCCCTGCTTTCCAAAAAATGGAGGTCCTAACGCGCTCGAAATACGTTTTCGGCTCGAAAAATTATTGTCCGATAGGACATAATAGTTGCCCTACAGCTTTACTCCCGCGAAGAAAGCTCCTCAATCAGAGATCGTTTATCGGTGTGCCTCCCGTAGAGCTCCCGACAAGGGTGTAGTCGCCAACACAAATAGGGAAGAGTAGATGAAGCTCTTACCCTCGTACCGCTTCCTGTGCTTCTCTTGCTTGCAGCTCAGCCCTTAGCATGAACAAGGCTCTGATACCATGAAAAGATGCAGGGGAGAAGAGAGCTTGAGCTTTTGCAAGCACACACACACTCACAAAACCCTAGAACACACAAGGTGAGAGGCTGAAAATCTTCTTCTTCACACAACACTCAACACACCATATACAAAGATAAGAGTACAAACAATATGAAAAGGTACTCAACCAAATACATACTAGGGTTATCTATAGTGTGAACCCAACTAAATGAGCTGGTGCTATAACTATGCTAGCTCAGTCTCTAGAATGACTGTCACACAGCCTGTCATCCCACTGGCCACATATCACCCATGATCTCAACCAACCATGCCAGTGGTATAAGTGTGGGGCCTATCCCCTAGGTGGGTCATCAATGTCCACCGCCTCACTAGATGAGCTCGATATCTCAACATAAAATAGGAATAACACTTTTAAACTAAAAAGAATTTCTTTTAGAATGCACAAATAGTGGGGATTACTCTTTTAGAATAACATAAAGTTAAAATTAATTTTCACAAAAATTTAAGAAAACTTTGCCATAACCTCCTTTGTATGGCTGACCATTTCTCATTTTTTACATTCTAAATTTACTTTAAAATTTATCCCAAGATGAAATAAAGCACTCTAATCTAATCAATTTTCACTTCTAAAGAGTAATCAATAGGAAAAGTTTAACTTAATTTATTTGTTACTCATTTTATGATAAAGAAAGGTTGAAATTCTTAAAGGGTTCCGAAGCCTTTTCATCAAGGCTTAACAGCCATATTCATATTAAAAAGCAAAGAATTCAGAAAACCATAGATTAGAATTAAAAAAAAGTAAAATTACTAACTTACATGGACTTTTGTGAGCTTTCCTTTGTCTTAAGGGATTGAGGGTTCTACTCTTGTTTGGATCAAGAGTGGCCACCAATTCTTTGTAGAGGAATTAGTCAAAAATAAGTGAATTCAATGTTTTTGGCTCTAGGGAGGAGTAGAGTAACAGTGCATAAACACTATTAAGCTTTTACAAAGGGGGAGGTTTCTATTTATAGGATAAAGTGAGCCCCAAACCAAGCAAACTGATTCTAGAATTTTCCAGATTAATTTGGTCAATTTTTGACTATTTTTGGGTCAGTTCAACTTAACTTTTGGAACTAGACTTGAATTAGGAGAGAGGGGAGATGAAATATCTCATTTTATTGATTTAAAATAGAAAGCAATGATGAGAAAAAAGGTGCCTCCTTCATGAGGGGGAATCCCCATTTTGAGGTGTCAAAAATAAGTTTTTTAACTATTTTCCTTGGTCCTTAGTCCACTCTTCATCTTATGTGAGTATTTACTCATTTTTTGGGGGGTTTCTCTTTATTTCTTCAATTTATCTCCTCCCTACATTTGGATTAATCTAATTGGTCCCTCAAAACCTTAATCCAAAATTTTTAAAAAATCTGGACCCTTAGGCTAAGGCCTTTTGAGTATATTATACTTTATTTTTAATGCACCTTAGGAAATTCTTTTTAAACTTATGTTTCGAGGGATTTTTCCATCCAAAGATATCTAACAACTGAGTTACCTCTCTCTAGAACATTTTCTCTTTCTAGGCCAAAACAGGTAGAAACACTCTTTTATTATTCTGAAAAGGGGATTGATTTACAGGGGAAAAAAGTGGACATCTCAGGGGGCTGGGGAGGAATCTTACATTCTCTCCCACTTGAAAAATGCGAGATGTCCTCATCTTGCAGGTGGAGTACGATCTTTTTCATCATCTTCTTCTTCTTCTTCAATTACTTCTAGCGTTACTGCCTTGGAAGTGGATGGCCAATTTGGAAATATCTCTCTTTGGCTTCCCCTATTCTGAGGTGGAGGTCTTGCATTACTTTGGATTGTGACTGCGGGTTGGTTAGAGAGTCTACCTCTGGGATTTCCTTGATTTTGGTGGAAAGAGACCAGATTACCCTGGAAGGAAGGAGCTAGAGTCTAGAATCCTGATCCCTAATTTCCGTGCCCCCGAAAACCTTGATCCAAAAGGAGGTGGGCAATCCATACTGTGATGTCAAAATCTTTGACAGTTATAGCATTTCACTCTCTTGTTCAAGGGTGGAACTTTTGAAGTTGAATTCCAGGGGATTGAGTTTCCAAAAAAGGACATTTCTTCCATCATGGAACTTTCCATATCCAGGGCTTGACCCTGATATCTTTTAGGCAGCGGAAGGTTAGAATCACCTTCTGGAATTAAAAACCTTTTAAAAGGTGATGGTGCTCGCTTCGGCGGGACTTTGACATCAAAGGCCTTGGTGAAATCCTTCGCCATCCGCACTGCTTTAGCCATGGAAACTGGCTTGGCATTCTTCACCAGGATATTCAAAGGTTCGTTCAGTCCTCGAATGAACCTAGCCATCAACCGTTCTTCATCCAGCAGTGGCGAGAATTCGAGGAGGAGAGCAAACGCTTGGTGATATAATTAAATAGTTCTGCTCCCTTGGGTAAACTCAAAGAATTCGTTCATCTTTGTTTCCAAAAATTCGGGAGGATAGAACCTCGTCCTTAGGTAATTTTTGAGATCATTCCATGTCTGGGTATTCCGATCCAGACGGTTTGTCTTATAGTGGTTTCTCCATGCCACCACTACAAGACACTGCTGCCATACACGCGATAAGTTATGGGCGTGTGTATGGTCGCGCATGTATATGAGTAGTATCGGGTGCGTGTATATTGGCATCTAAATTCACGTGTATTGAAGTTTTAGAAACGCGTCTACCAAGGCATGTATATTGGCATCTAAATTCGCGTGTATACTGGTTTCAAAAATGCGTGTATAAGCGCATGTATATACACACAATTATACATGCATTATTACACCCGAGAACTTTATTAAGAAAAACTCCATTCCTTTACAAAATTAAAAAGTATTTTCTTTAAACCATCTCATAGTACATTACAGTATATATCATTACACAATCCCACTACATGCATTTACAACAATGAAATATATTCAAAAATAAATCATGAGATGATAATTAAAAGACAACATATACAATAGAAATGTTATCAATTTAGAACGATACAGTGATGGATTGGTTAGGGTTCGATCTCATCTTCAATAAGATCCATCCTTGCCAAACGATCAACATCAATATCCATTTGATCAATTTGTAAGGCTACGATTAAATTTATTCCACTATCGATATTCTGCCCCATTGATAATGGTATCGATGCCCTGATCATCCTCATCAACATCACCATCATCCTCAATGGTAGGTTCATTCTCATGATCATGAGAAATGTCATGCTCATCCTCATTATCATGATCATCTCTTATTTCTTGATCATCGATCACAACATCTTCATTGGCATGCTCGATATCATCTTCATTGGCATGTTCTATACCTTGCTTCACCACAAGTGGGACAATGTCGAGCCTCCTTATGCGTCCCATGAAAGAGAATGCGATCATTGACGCATGCATGTATGCGATCGTCTTTATTGGCATGTTCTATACCTTGCTTCACCACAAGTGGGACAATGTCGAGCCTCCTTATGCGTCCCACGAAAGAGAATGCAATCATTGACGCATGCATGTATGCGATCATAATCCAATCCTCCAAGAGATGTCACGTAGCGCCTCGCTATGTCTCTTGAGGTGGGTAGTCTATTCCCCTTTGGAAGCATGTTTGATGATAGCCTACATCCAATATCATCAATTAGTCCTAAATCCTAAACCCTAAACTACTAACTCAAATTTGCAAGTTAGAATGCTTACTTCAATAATGCATCAAGACTTGCATTGCTCCATCCATAAACTGTTTGTATATTGAGTATTTCAAGTGAAGCACATAAAATAGACAATGTGCACCCTTCAAAAACCGGTGTCGATGAAGCCTTGTGTAAAGATGCTCTTGTTCCATGTCATTGTCGTCCATACCTTTGGGATCATCCCTAAAAAGATACCGCACCATATCATCAAACACTTCCTCTTCCACAACTTCATGGGGTGCAGGGCTATTGTCATCTCTTTCCCACTCATCTCTGACAATAGATCCCAAAGCTCCAACATCATCTCGTCGACGCTTTGTGTGCTCTCGCCGCACGTAGGGCACCATGTTAGGGTGTGGTACTGCATCCTACTTCAATTAGAGTATACATATTACAACTCCATTAATTTAATTTGGATACCATGAGTCATTTGAATACTATCAATTTACATCTACTCACCTCTAAACCTGTTTGATTCCATTCTCCATACATGGAGATGTGATTCAAGGTAATTCGACGCGCTCGTACAATGCATTCTTGACATCGATTACACATACACTTGATCCTTTGTCCCAACCACACATCGCGATTATGATGACGCATTGTCTCATCCTCACCAGAACTGCTTGAGGAGGTTGATAACATCCTATGTACAAAAGAGCAAACACAAAATCATAATCACTTTTTAATGAAAGTATAAAAATTTCTATAAATCACGTGTATCAGCGCATCTACATCCTTAAAATCACGTGTATAAACGCGGCTACATCCTTAAAATTACGTGTATAAATGCGGCTACATCCTGAAAATCGCGTGTATAAACACGGCTACATCCTTAAAATCGTGTGTATAAACACGGCTGATGTATTATACATGCGAAAATACACGCGCTGTTACACGCAACGACTTGTCTATACCTAAAATAACCCGCCTTCTCCAAATAAACATTTTCAAACTAAGATTTCCTCTCCTTCGTCGCCGCCTCATCCAACAGACCACTAAACCTAAGTGCAAGGAGCAGACAAGGAGCACACACGGGTGAAGGAAACCAGCCAAAAAGAAGACTCACTTTTTCAGAGGTGAGTCAGTTTGTCCTTTGTCTTGTCTCTTTCCTTCCATTTGTTTATGCTATTGTCTCTTTTCTTTATGCATTGTCTTCGTCCTTCTCTGGTAGGACTTTTGTGAACGATTGTGACAGTGGGCTTTTTTTATAAGGACGATTTGTCGGAGGTCAGTTGCTTTCAAAAAAAATTTTGCGCAGGCCACGTGTAGGAACACGTGTATGTCTGCGTGTATCCTGTTTGCACAGAAGTTCACGCACATATACACGCATTTTTGGACGGGTGTATACACATGACTGTGCATTTACGCTAGCTTGCATTTGTGCTTTGATGCAACATGTATATACTTTTATTTGCAGATTCTTCATGGATCCAGGTTCTTCATCCGATCCATTTCCGTACGGCACTTGAATGATGGAGATGCTAAATCATTTTGGGCGCCATCCTGGTCCAGTTGAGCTTAGAGAGTACATGTATGCCCATCCCCCTCCTGGATTGCCTGGTATCTATACCCTGCCCCCGAGTATCCATGTCACTCCATTGCCGTTTATGCCTGCGAGTCCGATGAGATGGCATGCAGCTTCTCCTCTTCCACACCCACCGAGGAGACATACCCCGTCCCCAGACACACTCACGCACACCCTCCCAGGCACCGTCACGTCAGGGCTCACAGCCACCATCACGTACTCCCTCACAGCCACTGTCACATAGACAATCCCCCCAGTTGTGACTCCACCCGCAGTATAGAGGAGAGCAAATGCTGCAGTAGGAAGAGTGAGAGTGGAGGATGCGGCGGGTGCTTTGGGGTGGGGGAGGTAGTAGGGCACGCAGTGAGAGAGGAGATACAGGGAGAAGAGTTAGAGTAGACAATGAAGTTGAGGAGGAGGTGAGAGAGTGGAGGGAGTGATCTGCTATGATGTGACGGATAGGGGCGGGGTAGTGATGGATGCAAGGGGGAAAGAGGTAATGGAGTACATGCATGGGGTAATTTCAAACTTGTATAGAAATTATTTTATTAGATTTAAAGATCAAAATAGCCGATTAGTTGGGGAGGTGATAGATGCTGCTGTACATAGTCGATACCCCAATCCCCCACATGCGACATTCTCGGATGTATGGGGAAGGACGCGAATAAGGGAGATCTTAAGTAATAAAAGATCTCACCTTAAGAAACTCGCGTACGATGATGGGCTAAATGTAGCTGCGGGTGGCTATCTTGTCGAGAAACCTGCCAGTATGCACAAACGCGAGTGGAAGGAGGCAAAGAAACAAGTAGAGGGTGGCATGAAGAGCAGGCAGCATGTGGAGGCACGACGGATCTAGATGGAGACCATTGGATCTTCGCATTTCGGATCTGGCGGCGTCAAGTCATGGGAGGCAGAGTTCGTAAGTGTCTTGCCACTTTATTCGATTGTTTACTTAATTAATTGATTCTATGATTGTTTTAATCTTACAAATTGTGTTGATTATGATACAATGACGGGTTATGGGGAGGAAGCCCACAGCCCACGATATTGGGTATGCTCGTCGGCATAGCAGACGGGACACGTGGGCCCTCTTCAAAGCCGAGGGACATATTACGGACGCGCAGTTTGAGATGGCCATGAGACCATACGGTTGACAGGTACTTGAAAACTCGAAACGAATGATTTTGGTTTATTGAATTACATATATATATACTTATATACTATATATTACTTGAACAAGCACAAGCTGCTGCTACACCTGCTGATGATCCACCCGCCGCCACTGCAGAGGGTGGACGTGAGCACTACTCATCGGACATTCCGATCGATGTGAGCTCATCTGATCATGGAGGGAGCAGTGAGTCATCATCTGGGTCTGAGTAGTACTCAGACTTATAGTATCACATTCCATATTGAGAATGTGGTTGTATATATATTTTTGTAACTGAAGCCATGGGCTACTTCGACATATGGACTCCCTTGTATATATGTGTACACATAAAATTTTGATAGTAATATTGAATCGTGAATTGATAGTATTGCATTCATGTCTGTCTTGAATCGTGTATTGACAATGTATGCATTCATGTCGTTCTTATCTTAAATCTTCCTCGTGGATGGTACAATGCACCCAAAAAAAACTAGAGAGTGCTATTGGGTGCTGGAATGCTGGAACAGTATTTAGGTACCAAATAGCACTCTCTGGATTATTTTTTTTGCTCTCTGTTTGCGTGTATAGACGCGTCAACTCTGCAAAAGTTGCGTGTATATATGCGGATACTCTGTGAAATGCGCATGTATAAGCGTAGCTAAACTGACAACACGCATGTATACACCCTCGTATTAGCGCATCTAAGCACAGCTAAACTGACAAGACGCGTGTATACGCCCTCGTATCAGCGCGCCTGACTGCTTCTATACACGCGCTTTTACATGCATGTCTCTGGCCGTGATGATACACGCGCTGATACACGGGCTCGTTACTTTTTTTCCACAAGTCATTTTTAGTGGCTAGGAGCATGGGTATGAGCCCGATCCCTTGTAGTGCACTCTGGTTGTTTCTACTATCTTGAGTCTTGCAAAGAGCCATTTTGCTCTTCTCATTGTACCCGGTGATATCGAAGTACTCTTCCATTGCTTTGATCCACTTTTCCACAACCTCACCCAAGTTTTCCCCTTCACCCTTGAAAGGTCCAAGTTGTGATCTATGAAGAGTTTTATGAACATCCAAGTCAAGCTCTTTCTCGTCAAGTTGGGGGTTATCATTTCTACCACGACGACCTCGATCCATGCTCCTATCAATACGAAAATTCTTGTTAAGTCCCTTTATTTATGATTCAAATCCGATTTTAGATTCAACTGATTCTGGGGTTCTTTAGATTGGTCAGTTCCTCACACAATCATGGGATAAAGATATTCATATAGAACTCATTATCGGATAACAATTCATTCAGAACATCTCACTCATATCTTTAACACAATAATGGTCCATTAGACCAAAATTTCCATCTGAACAGTCCTCCATGGGGATTTCAATTATACAAATTTTTAATTTATCATCCCTTAACTTGATCCAGTGGGTTAAGTGTTTATAGTAGCAATTTGTCAGCACAATCCACTAATCTCATAGTGATTTTGCTTATCGCGCAGTTTTTATAGCTATGGGCTGAGCCCAATGCATATACTTTGCATGCTTGAGCCCGGATTTTCTGTCTTCATTTTTCAATCAGAATCCAATTCAACTCATCAATTCTCAACCAAAATTTTAAAATCATATCAACCACATTCGAATTCATCATCTGGATAGCATTTATGCTTATAGTTTCAAGGTCTTAGATTTACTCGTATATACTGCCACCAGTAAAGAGCTGCAGTTATACCCTCGGTATATACGGGCAATCACGGTCCTTGGAATTATAAGGTAAATACCATTATGTCTAGGCCTCAAACAAGTCAGGGATTCCATATAATTGCAGTACTTCTATTTGAAGACCCAATTACCAATTTATGAATTTCAGTCTGTATAACAATTTGTATGAATTTTATCACACAATTTCAACCTTTTATTGCTACTTCATCAATTTGACATTTTTGGCTCATCAGTTGATCCACTTAGCAAAATTTGCTCTGATACTAGCTGTAAGCTGCCTGTTCCCATCGCGCAACGAATTCAGGGTCGCTAGCAGCGGAAGTAGCACTTCTTGCATGGGCCAGGGTCCCTCAGTCAGGGCCTCGCCCCACGAGTATCCGGACAAGAGACTAATCCATCAATTCTTCCAAAATCGAACCTGGAAAAACTTCCTATTGCCCGGAAAGCACGGGCGATTCCTCCAAGATAATTTTTTTCTAATGTAGTCAAAAAGTCTTAACTAAATGAAGTGATCTGACTGAACCCATAAGTTCCATAGTCAGATCACGGAAAGATTGCACTTGGATCATAGAGACCAACATTTTTTTCCTCATTGAGAGAGGCACAGCCATTGATTCTTTTCCATAGAACAATTTTTGTCCAGGATTTACTTCATCTATCGTACCATAACAGAATTGAGTCTAAATTTAGGGACCCATCAGTCTAGCTAACCCCATCCAGTCCCATGGGTTAGCCAACTGCCCAACCACTATAGTGCAATTAGGAATTTGGTTAGGTTTTGTCCCGAGTACCAGGGAAAAAAGTTTCCAGGTCCCCTACCCGGGTACCAGGGAAAAGAGTTCCCAGGCCCCTACCCGGATATTCATGTAAACTTAAAACTAGTCACACCACTTACACACCCACCAATATGAAATTGCCTTACCCGGATATTCATGCAAACTTACCTGGGAACTCTTTTCCCGGGTATCAGGGAAAAGAGTTTCCAGGCCCCCTACCCAGATATTCATGTAAACTTAAAACTAGTCACACCACTTACACACCCAATCTGAAATTGCCTTACCCGGATATTCATGCAAACTGAAAACTAGTCACACCACTTACACACCCAATATGAAATTGCCTTTGTCTTTAAAACAATCATTTAATGAAATCATAGTCACTCATCATAATCCTCCAAAAAATTTTCGGTTGAATTCTAATTTCCAATCATTCCTTCCTCAGTGTACCTATGGCATCATTAGCATCCAGAACGCTCACCACCTATCCACTCAGGGGTCTTTTTGATGGTTCCTAGCTCATAGTACTCGGCAATATTCACATATCAAAATGGAATCTTCGTTGAAGATCAGCAAGATCAACCAACAGATCCATATAAAAGAACTTTGGACTCATCCGTTTTGAGGACCAGCAAGGTCAATCAACCAAATCCATGCCCGAATTCAGAAAACAACTCTTACTCCTTGTTCCAATATCTTCCATGACGCACGTGTGGGTATCTTTCAGCGCGACCAAGAGCCCGAGCAGCATATGGTAAGCACCCTTTACTAGGATCCTTCGTCGCAGGTCACCTAGTGCTTCACTCATAGGTCGCTTCTTGGTCCCTCATCCACCACCGTACCGGAAGCTCACTATTTTAATAAAACCGAGGTTGGTCAAGACCTCGGCGGACCTTGCTACGCGAGACGTCCTCCATTCACTCTCCGTCTCTGCTGTTGCAACTTTATCAGATTAGGTCTCCACGACCTCATTCACAAGATGGTCAAAATACTTCCCCATCATTCTTGACATAAAACAATCATTAAAAAAAACAGGTCATAAATATAGTTTCTATAGCGAACTCTTGTCTTTCCACATTGTTCCACATAATTCCTCATTTATTTCATTTGTATTTCCTTTCTCATCACATCATAATTCACATGACACCACATCAATTCGTCCGTCACATTCAATTACATCACATCCATTTACACCCATCACATCTCATTCATTCATATCCATCACATTCGTTCATTCATACCACCACATACATTCTTATAACCATCCCATCACATACATTCTATCCACATTATATCACATCACTTCTGTCCACACAATATCTCACTCATACACATCCATCCAATTGTTCACCTGTACGACTACCCACATCTATTCATACATTCATATCTATTACTTCACATCCACATATATTCATGTCACATCACATCATTTTTCATCACATCACATTCCTTCGCATACACATCCACATCACATTCTTTTACATACATTCACATTTATTCTTTCACATACATCCACTCACACCCCCCATATCATTCATTTACATCTTGATTCACATGACATCACATCTATTTACATCACATCTATCCATCCCTTCATTCACATCTATCTGATTCACATCACACATCTCATCACTTCTATTTACCTCACATCTCTTTTTCTTCTTGAATTATCTTTCTCAAAAAAGGGGTGATATTTCAATTACTAATTTACTGAATTTCATTCATTGAATATTCACTTAACTGATTTCTAAATTAATCATGAATTTCGATGAGGAATAAATTAATCATTTATCAGAATATTTCGACTTCGATAGATTACCTGAATTTTTCTCTTTACAAACCGAGTGTATGAAATGATAGAATTTTTCCTCTCAGAGTATTTACTTATTCATATATCAAATATTCATGGAAATTAAACATAGAATTAAAGAGAATCTAATTTTGATATAAAAATTCTTTATGCATCTATTTTTGCATAAAATCAATTTAATAGAAATAACAATTTTAAAATAAAAAGATTTCCAATATGCATCTTTCTATGCATAGAATTAAAATCTAATGAAAATAACACTTTTATAATAAAAAAAATTCCAATATGCATCTTTCTATGCATAGAAATTAAATCTAAAGAAAATAACACTTTTATAATAAAAAAAATATCCAATCTGCATCTTTCTATGCATAGAAATTGAATCTAATCAAAATAACACTTTTATAATAAAAAAATATGGAATATGCATCTTTCTATGCAAAGAGATTGAGTCTAATGAAAATAACACTTTTATAATAAAAAAATATCCAATATGCATCTTTCTATGCATAGAAATTGAATCTAATGAGAATAACACTATTATAATAATTTTTTTTTTCAATATGCATCTTTCTATGCATAGAATTTAAATCTAATGAAAATAACACTTTTATAATAAAAAAATTCCAATATGATATGCATCTTTCTATGCATAGAAATTGAATCTAATGAAAAAAACACTTTTATAATAAAAAAATATCCAATATGCATCTTTCTATGCATAGAAATTAAATCTAATGAAAATAATACTTTTATAATGAAAAAATTTCCAATATGCATCTTTCTATGCATAGAAATTGAATCTAATGAAAATAACACTTTTATGATAAAAATTTCTATTATGCATCTTTCCATGCATAGAAGTTTAAATCCAATGAGAATAACACTTTTATATAAAAGAAAATTATTTTATTCATCTATTTATGCATAAAATAGGAATAACACTTTTAAAATAAAAAGAATTTTTTTTAGAATGCACAAATGGTGGGGATTGCTCTTTTAGAATAACATAAAGATAAAATTAGTTTTCACAAAAATTTAAGAAAATTTTGCCATAACCTCCATTGTATGGCTGACTATTTCTCAATTTTTACATTCTAAATTTACTTTAAAATTTATCCCAAGATGAAATAAAGCACTCTAATCTAATCAATTTTCACTTCTAAAGAGTAATCAATAGGAAAAGTTTAACTCAATTTATTTCTTACTCATTTTAGGATAAAGAAAGGCTGAAGAGAAGGGGGAAGCCTTTTTATCAAGGCTTTACATCCATATTCACATTAAAAAGCAAAGAATTCAGAAAACCATAGATTAGAATTAAAAAAAAAGTAGAATTAATAACTTACATGGACTTTTGTGAGCTTTCCTTTGGCTTGAGGGATTGAGGGTTCTACTCTTGTTTGGATCAAGAGTGGCCACCAATTCTTTGTAGAGGAATTAGTCAAAAACAAGTGAATTCAATGTTTTTGGCTCTGGGGAGGAGTAGAGTAACAGTGCATAAACACTATTAAGCTTTTACAAAGGGGGAGGCTTCTATTTATAGGATAAAGTGAGCCCCAAACCAAGCAAACTGATTCTAGAATTTTCCAGATCAGTTTGGTCAATTTTTGACTATTTTTGGGTGAGTTCAACTTAACTTTTGGAGCTAGACTTAAATTAGGAGAGAGGAGAGATGAAATATCTCATTTTATTGATTTAAAATGGAAAGTAATGATGAGAAAAAAGGTGCCTCCTTCATGAGAGGGAATCCCCATTTTGAGGTGTCAAAAATAAGTTTTTTAACTATTTTCCTTGGTCCTTAGTCCACTCTTCATCTTATGTCAGTATTTACTCATTTTTTGGGGGGTTTCTCTTTATTTCTTCAATTTATCTCCTCCCTACATTTGGATAAATCTAATTGGTCTCTCAAAACCTTAATCCAAAATTTTTAAAAAATCTGGACCCTCTTAGGCTAAGGTCTTTTGAGCAGATTATAATTTAATTTTAATGCACCTTAGAAAATTCTTTTTAAACCTATTTTTCGAGGGATTTTTCCATCCAAAGATATCTAAAAACTAAGTTACCTCTCTCTAGAACATTTTCTCTCTCTAGGCCAAAACAGGTAGAAACAAGATCTTTTATTATTCTCAAAAGGAGATTGATTACATGGGAAGAAATTGGACATCTTAGGGGGCTGGGGAGGAATCTTACATTCTCTCCCACTTGAAAAACGCGAGATGTCCTCATCTCATAGGTGGAGTATGATCTCTTTCATCATCTTCTTCTTCTTCAATTACTTCCAACGTTACTGCCTTGGAAGTGGATGGCCGATTTGGAAATCTCTCTCTTTGGCTTCCCCTATTCTGCGGAGGTCTTGCATTACTTTGGATTGTGACTGCGGGTTGGTTAGAGGGTCTACCTCTGGGATTTCCTTGATTTTGGCGAAAAGAAACGAAAGGAAGGAGCTGGAGTCTGGAATCTTGATCCCTGATTTTCCTGCCCCGAAAACCTTGATCCAAAAGGAGTTGGGCAATCCATACTGTGATGTCAAAATCTTCGATAGTTTTAGCATTTCACTCTCTTGTTCAAGGGTGGAAATTCTGAAGTTGAATTCCAGGGGATTGAGTTTCGGGAAAAGGACATTTCTTCCATTCTAGAACTTCCCATATCCTGGGCTTGACCCTGATATCTTTTAGGAGGTGGAAGGTTGGAGGAATCACCTTCGCGAATTAAAAACCTTTAAAAGGTGATGGTGTTGGCTTTGGCGGGACTTTGACATCAAAGGCCTTGGTGAAATCTTTCGCCATCCGCACTGCTTAAGCCATGGAAACTAGCTTGGCATTCTTCACGAGGATATTCAAAGGTTCGTTCAGTCTCTGAATGAACCTAGCCACCATCAACTGTTCTTCATCTAGCGGTGGCGAGAATTTGAGGAGAAGAGCAAACGCTTGGTGATATAATTCAATAGTTTTGCTCCCTTAGGTTAACTCTAAGAATTCGTTCATCTTTGTTTCCCAAAAGCCGGGAGGATAGAACCTCGTCCTTAGGTATTTTTTGAGATCATTCCATGTCTGGGTATTTTGATCCAGACGGTTTGTCTTGCAGTGTCATGCCACTCTGGCTGTTTCTACTATCTTCAGTCTTGCAAGAGCCATTTTGCTCTTCTCATTGTACCCGGTGACATCGAAGTACTCTTCCATTGCTTCGATCCACTTTTCCACAGCCTCACCCAAGTTTTTCCCCTCACCCTTGAAAGGTCCAGGCTGCGATCTATGAAGAGTTTTACAAACATCCAAGTCGAGCTGTTCCTCGTCGAGTTGGGGGTTATCATTTCTACCACAACGACCTCGATCCATGCTCCTATCAATACGAAAATTCTTGTTAAGTCCCTTTATTTATGATTCAAATCCGATTTTAGATTCAACTAATTCTAGGGTTCTTTAGATTGGTCAATTCCTCATAGAATCATGGAATAAAGATATTCATATAGAACTCATTATCGGTGGATAACAATTCATTCAGAACATCTCATTCATATCTTTAACACAATAATGGTCCATTAGACCAAAATTTCCATCTGAACATTCCTTCTCCATGGGGATTTCAATTATACAGATTTTTAATTTGTCATCCCTTAACTTGATCCAGTGGGTCAAGTGTTAATAGTAGCAATTTGTCAGCACAATCCACTAATCTCATAGTGATTTGCTGAAGTCATTATCGTCATTCCAGTTATGAACATCATCACAGGGACTCGTCCCATTCATCCTCATTGAGGTTTTTGCTCAGCTTATCGCTTTTCAACCAAAATTCAAGAATCATCAATTTTCAATCAGAATCCAATTCAACTCATCAATTCTCAACCAAAATTTTAAAATCATATCAACCACATTCGAATTCATCATCTGGATAGCATTTATGCTTATAATTTCAAGGTCTTAGATTTACTGGTATATACTGCCACACCATTAAAGAGCTGTAGTTATACCCTCGGTATATACGGGTAGTCACGGTCCTTGGAATTATAAGGTAAATACCATCATGTCTAGGCCTCAAGCAAGTTAGGGATTCCATATAATTGTAGTACTTCTATCTGAAGACCCAATTACCAATTTATGAATTTCAGTCTGTATAACAATTTGTATGAATTTTATCACACAATTTCAACCTTTTACTACTACTTCATCAATTTGACATTGTTTGCTCAAGAGTTGATCCACTTTAGCCAAATTTGCTCTGATACTAGCTCTAAACTCCCTGTCCCCATCGCGCAAACGAATTCAAGGTCGCTAGCAGTTGAAGTAGCACTTCTTGCACAGGCTAGGGTCCCTCACTCAGTGCCTCGCCCACAAATATCTAGAGGACAAGAGACTAATCCATCGGTTCTTCCAAAACCTGGAAAAACTTCCCATTACCCGGAAAGCATGGGAGATTCCTTCAGGATAATTTTTTTGTAACGTAGTCGAAAAGTCTTAACTAAATGAACTGATGTGACCGAACCTGTAAGTCCCATAGTCACATCAGGGAAAGATTGCACTTGGATCAATGTCTAGAGGCTACAGTTTCCTTAGTATCTTGACTCTTTCTGCCTTGACTCTTTGGCACATCAAGCATTTCCGCACATGATCAAGTACATCCTTTTTGAGTCCTGGTCAGAAGAAGCTTTTCTTCATAGACATAAAGGTTTTTATAAACCCTGATGTCCAGCTATCAGGCTATCATGGGCTTCTCTCAAAATTCTTCCCTTATTCCCACATCATTGGGAATACATAGCCGATTATTATAATAATGCATCCTTCATCCAGTTTGTATCCAAGAACTCAACTCATTTCCTGAGAAGTCTTGCTTTCCTGCATCAGAAGGGTAGCAATAGGGGCAAAGAATTTGTCCTGCATTATTTTCTCCTTTGCTTTATTGATCAATGGATTTAACACCAGTGTAATTACAAGCAAAGAGGCTTTTCTTATAAGCGCATCTGCAACCATATTTTCTTTCCCCGACCGATACTTTATTTCAAAATCAAATTCTTGCAGGGTCTGCATCCATCTCCTTTGACACGTGTTGAGATCTCTTTGGGTGAAGATCCACTTTAGATTTTGATGATCTGTTTCATCAAGGTGAACCTTTGTCCCAAAAGATAATGTCTCCACAACTTTAGAGCATACACTATTGAGAGTAATTCCAAGTCATGGACGTCATAATTCCTCTCATGTGTTCTGAGTTTTCTAGATTCACAGGCCACTGCATGACCTTCCTGCATTAGAGCACCGCCTACGGCAAATCCACTGGCATCAGTAATAACTATCTCAAAGGGTTTGGTAAAATCTGGTAATTTAAGGACATGGTTGGTTACTAAGGCTGTCTTCAGCTTGTCAAAGGCACTCTGACACATTGCAGTCCATTGAAAAAGTGTACTTTTCTTGAGAAGGTTAGTTAAAGGGGATGCTATCTGAGCATACCTAGGTATAAAGATCCTATACCATCCAGTTAACCCTAGGAATCCTCTGACTTCCTTTACTGACTTGGGTTCTGGACATTCAACTACTGCTTGGATCTTTGCGCGATTAGGAGAAATCCCATCCTTTGAAACTGTGAATCCTAAGTATTCCACCTGGTCAACAAAGAAAGAACACTTGCTCTTCTTTGCAAAGAGTTGTTGTTTCCTTAGGATTTCCAGGACCTTGCGCACATGATCTTCATGATCTGCAACATTCTTTGAGTATACTAAGATATCATCAAAGAAGACAAGAACAAAATCATCCAAGTATTATGTGAGAATATCTTGCATAAGACGATTGAATGTTATCGGGGCATTAGTCAATCTAAACGGCATGACTATGAACTCATAATGCCCATAGCGAGTATTGAATGCTATCTTTGGGATGTCCTGTTCCTTGATTTTGATCTGGTAGTACCCGGATTTGAGATCTATCTTTGTAAACATTTGGGTACCCCTTAATCGGCACTCCTCTGCTTGTTTGGTCCTTGCACATGCAAACTCTCATCCTTCTCAAGCACAGAACTTGCATGCTATAATTTCTCGTTTTCATGCTTTTTTATGGATGTCTCGACAGAGGTGTTGCAAAACCACACAAACTACTCTTTAATACCATTAGGATGTCTTCTCCCCTTGAAGTAAGGTGCAGGGACACCCTCAGTTGCACTTCAACCTAATGTATTTATGAGTGCTGCACGTCTAGCCTTTCTGGGAGCAGCAATAAACCCAAAGCATGTCACCACACTACGTGGCTTTATTGTTTTGATGGCCCAATTAGTGTCATGAACAACACTCTTCTTTCATATAATCTCCTCTTCATGTACATTTGAAGAGGTAGGTATCCTCCCACCAACTGGTTGCCTACATGTAACATAAATGTACTCCGGCCTATGACTGTCATGCTCCATCACTAGAGAAAGAGTGGCAGAGCCTCTTCTTCTTCTAATTTGGGTTTGCTTCATTGATGGCCTTTGAATTTTAGGTGTCTAAAGCCAGTCTCTTCTATAACACTATGGGCAACATTAACTAGTCTCTTTATTGACACATTGCTTGAATCTCCTATCATAATCCTCTCCCTTAGTTTGTCCAAAGTAGGTCATGTTCCCAAATTTTTACCGTGTGGACCCACTACATGCCAAAGGCGTAGCGGATTCATGGACTCTCATCTACAAGTGCACCACTTCAAGGTGCTAGGGTCGCACTAGAATGCTAATGTGGTTTTGTTTCTATGATTTTGAGTTTGCTATGTGTGCCGAGAGGTCTAGTCCTAGAGATGGGCTACGGCATAGGCCCTCTAATGAGTTCATGTCAAGATAGTGGTAGATCTTGTTACTCATTTGATGTGGATGCACTCATAGTGGATACGCATGTGTTACCACTAGTGTAGGCATCCGTTGGCAAGAGAACTCATAGGGATGACTAAAAGGTTGGGGAGCATGATTATTCAGCAAATCCCACTTCTAATCCCTTTGATGACTATTGAGACACATTACTTTCATTTGGCAGTACTATGTACATTGTCTAGTGACAATATTTATTTATGTTTGATTAAAAAATGGCTCTTGTCATGGCATAATTTTTCCCTGAATCTAGATGTTTGATTTTCCTTGTGATTGCGGTATAAGAGAATGGTTGACTTAACATCATTATATTCTTTGTCATTGTATTCCTTGCTTCCTAATCACTTATTCTTCTTTGAATTTTGTCAATTGTAGTGTTTGGCCTACCTATGCAGAAGGAATGGCTAGAGCCATGGTGAGAGACAAGCAGTATGATCAACAGAGCAAGGAACATTCACGCAGTCATAGTCTAATTGTGGATGATGAGTGTGAAGACAGTGGTTGAGGTGTTTTAAGGATATTTGAATTGTTTGGAATATTGAGTACATGGAATATTGAGCTAGAAGATTGTTCCCTTGTCTATCCCATAATGACTTGCTTTTGTTAATTTTTTAAGGATTAATCTTTATTGAATATGTATTCAAAACTTCCATGAGTGAATGGAAAGAACCAATGATCATCCTATGTTTTTGTTTATGTGAAGACAATATGTAAAAATCAATTGCAAATAAAGTTTTACACAACGTTTCTCAAAAGCATCGCTCGAACTCTAGGCTCGCTCGAATGCAGTCGCTCGATGTTTCGACTTACTCATAAAATGACCCCTTCTTCTTTATGGACTTTTACGGGTTTTCTTTCCAAAAAAAACCCTTCTGTAAATGTATTTCTGTAAGTTTACCTTAAAACTTTCAATTTAAAAATCTTTTCATTTGAACTCACATGGTATACTTACATATTTTTAGGAGAACCCCCCGAGTTGCTTACATATAAGCTATTTTCAAGATTTTTAACTGGGTTACATTATAAAGTGCATAATGCAATGTGATCAGAAGGTTGGCATTTTCTCACTCAACATGTGGACTCCAAGAGAATCACATATGATTTTGGTGTAATGGCAAGTTTTAACCAAGATATTCAAGCAAGTAGAAGAGATAATAACATTATAGCGTGGAGAAACTTGAATATTGTGGAACAATTCAAGACCTCTTGGAGATTGTATTTAGAGCTTTTAATGTGTTCATCTTTGATATTAAGTGGTTCAAAGTGGTATATAGAGGTACTAAAGCAACCTTCAAGAAGAATTCAAGCAGATTTTTTGTAGTTAACTCAACTAAATTACAAAAAGATTCAAGAGACATGTCCTACCACAACATTGTGAACATGTTTGTGGCTTGATTTTCAATTTTAATGAATCTAAAGATAAAAGGAAACCTTTCCTTGGACCATATAAATGACTGTACACAGACCATATATGGGCCAAAGACCGTATACATACCATATAAATGGCTGGACATGGACCATATAAATAGTTGTATATGGACCAAAGACCGCCGATTGCCCTAACATAAGGTATTCCCTGGCCACCACGTGGACACCCATGCAACTACTATCCTGGAAGGCCCACGTATACCCCACCTTTAGCCCACTTAAAGAAGGCACCACCCTTTCAACAGGCTTATGCAGTTGTACATTGTCTTGCCCACACATGCAATCACAAGCATGGGCACTCATGCAACCGCACAATGGCCTGCAACCATAGACCAGCGCACTTTCACATACACCCTCCTTTCCACCACCCTTTTTGCTCTCTCCTTACCCGTAATCGTGCTAGTACCAGACCCCATATAAACCCCCCCAATACCCCCCTCTCTGGGTGGAAGCTCTCCTCGATATTCCTCTGCAGCCAAGGTCCCAGAAACTCTCCCCAAAAGCCCTCTACAATCAAGCTCCCATAGCCAGCCCCCTTGTGTTGTGGAGGGGGTGTCTAAAACCTCCCCCCCTAGTGTGAATAGAATTAAGGGGAGAACCTGCCTCCTCCCCCCTAACCATGGCCATCCCCTGTTGTCCTACTTCCAACCATTCTTGTTCTTCACAACAAAGGACACTCTAATTTCTGCCTCCCCCATATAAAAAGACTTAAGCAAGAACACTCTAGCCCTAGGAGGTGGTTTGCACGGGTGAGACTTTTGCTCATAGAATGGACTCCAAATTTTACGAGCTATCTAGATCATTGAGTTTGACATTGTACGCGCTATGAGAGAGTAGATAGTATGTCTCCTTATCAAAGATGCTGAAATGTTGCCTGGAGAATCATGCACGATAATGACATAAGAGGGGATTCTCCGAACATGGCCCTAGCTCCTCCCTTGGGACTCCCTCTATGAAGAAAATGGTCCAGTTAGCTTGAAAATCATCTAAAAAGATGTTTTTGGATTAGGAGTTGTGTAAATCTTTAATCTTAGAATTAATTAAGAAAGATAAATTTAGATGTTACTTTTCCTTGTTTTGAGAATATAGGCTTCCATATTCATTTAAACGTAAAAATCTAATTTCTTGTAGAATTGATGCATTCTCTTTCCTTTGATTCAAGCATATAGGCTTCCATATTCATTTAAACGTAAAAATCTAATTTCTTGTAGAATTGATGCATTCTCTTTCCTTTGATTCAAGCATATAGGCTTCCATATTCATTTAAACGTAAAAATCTAATTTCTTGTAGAATTGATGCATTCTCTTTCCTTTGATTCAAGAAAAGATAATGTGGTTTCTCGTATTTTATGAGATTGGGTTAAACTATTGTGTTTCTATCTTGCTTAAATTAAATTACAGGTACATCCTCTCCCCGCCTCGAGGCTAACCCTGTCCCTATGCTTGTGTCTAACCCTGTTCCTCCCTCTCATAAAGTGAGCAAACAGACTCCAAATTGCGAGCCGTCTAGATCATTGAGTTCATCATTGTATGCGCTATGAGAAAGTAGACAATATGGTTCCTCCTCAAAGATGCTGAAATGTTACCTCGAGAATCATGCACAACAATGACATAAGAGGGATTGCTCCGAACATGGCCCTAGCTCTTCCTCCCTTGGGACTCCCTCATGAAAGAAATGACTAGGTTAGCTTGAAAATAATCTAAAAAGAGGTTTTTGGATTAGGATTTAGGTAAATCTTTAATCTTAGCATTAATTAAGAAAGTTAAAAGATGTTACTTTTCCTTGTTTTGAGAATATAGGCTTCCATATTCATCTAAACGTAAAAATCTAATTTATTATAGAATTGATGCATTCTCTTTCCTTTGATTCGAAAAAAGATAATGTGGTTTCTCATATTTTATGAGATTGGGTTAAACTATTGTGTTGCTATCTTTCTTAAATTAAAGTACAAATACATCCTCTCCCTGCCTGGATGCTAAACCCGTTCATGTACTTGTGTCTAACCCCGTTCTTGTGCTTGTGTAGCCAGGTGGTGATGTTAGCGAGGCCCGGAGTCAACCCAAGGTATCCCTCCTACCATTGGAAAGTTGGAATTTTCTACTTTGGCAAGATTTATGGATGTTGCCTAGTTCTAGCGGCCCAGTCTAGTGCGGTGAATAAGCCCACCCGAGTGCATAGACATCCCTCCGAGAGGAGCAAGAGGATTAAGCGAAAGAGACTAACAGGGCTACAGGCCAACTTGAGTCCTCTCTAGCTACTATTGACGAGGTGTATGGGCTCGTAGTAGGGATTGCCTAGTCTATGGAGACTTGAAGGCCGGATTCTAGATCATCAGCATAATAAAATGTGGAATGAGCCTAGATTTGGCTATAGTTGGATTTTAACCTTTCTAATTATTTTTAATTAAGTCCCTTGTTTTCTAGTATTGCTGTATCATTGTTTTAAGTTAAGTGGATCTTCTAAAGTAAGATCCTTGATTAATAAACTTGTCTATATATGTCACAAAGTGTGGTAGGATTAATTAGAAAACAAAAATTATGGGTGAGTTGGGTGGAAAGTGGGAGGGTGGATTGCCCTGACGGCGCCATCCTATGAATGGGTGGACCCCATTATTTGGGTAGGATTTTTGATGTTTATCTTGTATCATTATGCAATGCCAACCCAAATTTATGCGGGAGGTCTTATCTCTTGCCTTATTCTGGACAAGGGCAGTGCCTGATTTCATATTTACACAGATGTAATGTGCCCAATACATAATGCGTATAGCATCCATTCTTATGCACATTCCCAAATGCAACTTTGGTTGTGAATAATCTTGATTTTGAGTGAGATTTACAGTCATTAACCAAGGGTTAGATGCAAAATGATGATTATCACAAATTTATCAGCACAATTTTTCCAGAAATTACATTAAATCAAGGGTAACCAATTTGTACGGGATGGTTGGAGTATCAAACCAACTCCGAATTGCAATATGAAGTTATAGGGATCTGTATCAGATACCTAATGGTTAATTTGAACCCTCAATTGCACCAAAATATAGTGATTAGCATTGATTAAGCACTGATTAGCAAATTAATCCTCTGGTTTGTGTGCAGAAAACAGAGTATGTGGGGAGTCCAGATCTGGTGCCTTAGACTTCAAATGAGCTCAAATGCTTTCAAAGCCATCAATAGCAATGAGTCTAGTAGAGGATTAAGCCAAGAAACACAAGATTTGACCAAATATTGAAAGCTTAATCTCTGTTTTACCAAAGTCACCTGTAGATTTGATGAAGAGCTTGGATCTCACTGTAAACTTGATGAAATTGAATTCTATCTTCACCAGCTTGTAGAGCATGCTTGAAAACACCTTGGGCTAAGAGGAATTAGAGTGATTCACCCTGAGTGAGTTTAGATCTGAGATCTTCTATTGAAAAACGTAGCCTGCTAAAACAGCGATTTCTCCTTCATCCGGCGGCGGTTTGCTACATTGTTTGGTTGAGCTTGAAGAGCTATGAGATACCTATCATGTGCTAGAAGGGTTTGGCCTAATTTTATGTGTGCAAGGAGAGGGAGGAGAGCAAGATAATGGGCTCACAAATTAGCATGGCTCTGATACCATGTTGAAATTAGAGCAAAATGTTTATCATACACCACTTTCTTTAGTGCATGTTCTTGTTTGGATACAAGTGATGGTCCACAAATTGGACATGCGTTATATCTTGCAGTTGTGAGACCTACCAAAATGGCATGTAAGAATTGAAAGTTAATAGACATTACTATACATTAGATCTATAAATGGAAGTTATGCATGCATAGATAACAATCAATTTATTTATTGGTGTACCTGAACACTCTGTATAGCCTAGAAAATCATGCATAGTACACATCAAGATACCCTTGACCATCACATTACAACATGAAATTTGATGAGAAACATCATGCACCCTTATGCCTCTCTATAATTTCTTGAGCTCATCAGTCAAGGGCTCAAATTATACATCGATATTATTTATCTTATGCTTTCTGGGCACAAGAAGCGCAAGCATCACATGACCCTTCTTGATGGACATCCATGCAGGAATATTGTAATTCACAACAACAACAATGGTTCAAGAAGAGAAAGCATCATATGACCCTTCTTGATGGGCATCCATCGAGGAATATTGTAATTCTCCACAACAATGGGCCATGTGGACCATGATGTAGACCTCAATCCAAATGGGTTAACCCCATCCATCCATGATGTTCTTTTTTTATGTGTGTTTAATGTAGGAAAGTGTGATAGGCTACTGTCCTTCTCATGTGAGGAGTACGACTATGCTTATTGTAATAAAATCTGAACTACGTTTGAATGGTTGGGGGTGACAACATGGTGTCGCTTTGAGCTATGATGCTATGCCTGCTGAAAGTTACTTGTTTGAACAAGTTTTAAAAGTTCAAATTCTTTTGGTTTTAGAAGCTTTCAGAAATCTATCTAATTTGTATTTTAATATTTCTTAATCTTATGTGTTATAGTAAATAAAGAAGAGGCAATAAGTGAGGAGGAAGTGGATGATGATGAGGAGGAGGAGGATGAGTGGAGACTGGCCTACTCTGTTTTAACTTTGTCTTTGTGTACTCCCTATTATGTAACTCGAGACTTGATGTAACTTGCCTATCATGGCATTTTGGCTTTAATACAAGATGTAACTCGCCTTCTATGGAATTTTGGATTTAATACTAACAAGCTTTTAGGAGTTAATATGTTTCACATGTATTTTGATATGTCGATATGTTTGTGTAGACAAATAAGATCTTTCTTTAACATATTGAATTAAAATGGAGTTAATTGGAGATAATACCCCAATCTACCAAAGAAAATAAATTGGTCTTAGCATTGTTGAGAGATGATTATAGCATGGATTATAACAACACTTATATCATGGATTATACTGGCATTTATAGCATCGGTGTTAACATTGCTTATAGCGTGGGTTACGGGTGTTCATAGAAGTGCTTATAGCATCAAAAAGTAACATTTCTTATAGTAGCACTTACAAACGACGCTTACATCCTGACATTTTTCTAGTTCCCTTTATAAAAGCCACACTATAAATGCTGCCACCCCCTCATTTTACTATAGTGAAAGGTAATCTAACTGCCTTAAATTTTGAGGAGTTGGTTTTTATGCTCTTGCAAGAAGAGCAATCTTGGCAAAACAAAGCTGTCATGCATACATGAGATCACGCTTTTGTTGCCAGTCAACAAAGAGGCAAAGGTGAATCCTTTCCTCAAGGTAGTTACAAGACAAAATTAGAGTCATCAAGCAAGCCTACAGACAAGGAAGGAAACAAGACAAAGATAAAAGGCAAATGCAACTATTGCAGGAAACCTGGTCACTATTAATGATTGCAGGAAACGGCTAGAGAAGGAGAAAACGAAAGACTCAAGTATGGCTGCTAGCTGATGCGTCAGCTTCTAATGCAGAAAACAAAGAATTTGCAAACTATGCACATGATGATTGGGCTTTCATTGTGTAGTTCAATTTTGACCCTTTGCATAAGGATGCATGTATGGTTGTTTACATATGTACATGTCTGGTATTTTAACAGTGGTGCTAGTACTACGCACATTACTTCTCATCGCATTTTGTTCTCTCAGCATTTGAATATGCTTCAAGGAAAACACTATTAATATGTAAAAAACTCCTTATATCATGTAAAAGGAGTTGGTAAAATTATTATCATTCCTTCATATGTATTATATGTACAAGGAATCAAGAAGAATTTATCTGTCTTTGCCATTACTAAGGTAGGATTAGTGGTTAAGTTTGTGGATGAAAGATGTATTGTTCATGATCGTTGTGACGGCAATACAATTATTTCTTCAATTTCTTTGTCTCATGGCCTTTACAGGCCCAGATGCATATGAAAGATGAAGGCATGTTGTATGTACAATGTTTTCCATAGTTTCTCAAGCTCCTCAATCAAAGGCTCGAGGTACACATCCATGTTTGCCACCTTATACTTTCCTAGTATGAGGGGAGAGAAAGCATGATATGACCTTTCTTGATGGCCAAGTAGACCATGATGTGGACTTGAAGCCTAATGGGTTAACACCATCCATGTTCAAGCCAAGACGTAAGTGATAGGGCTCATCTTTAAACTCTAGCCATTGATGCTCCACATGCTGCCATTCTGGTGAATCAGCTACAATCCTCATGATGCCATCACTTGAGCAATTAGTAGCATGCCATGTCATGAGTTATGCAATCCCCTTACATTTAAACATATATTGGATGCAAGAAATAATAGAGAAATGTCTCAACACCTTTCAGGAGATTTTTTATCCTTGAAAATCATCCCTATAGCAGCTCTTTCCACATTGTAGACATTGTGTTGCATGTTTATTAACCCCTCTAAATAGCATACAATCATTACTATATGCGTATATTTTTGTATAATCCATACCTACCATAGAGATCATTTTATGACACCCATATCGTGAGTTTAGGAATATATTTTGACGGGGAATAATCCTCTTGAGAAGCCTACAACATAACATAAGAAATCATATGTCAAAATATTTGCAAGGAGAGTATAAAAAACATGAGACATTTTCTATTTAAGAGAATAAAATGAGGCGATCTTATCTAAGAAGACTTGTGATATTTTCATCACTCCATCCATAAGTTGTTTGCAATTTTAATAGATCCAAGTTTGCTTGCAATGTGGAGTATGAATATATCTCATACTAAGGGGTGCTTGTGTCTCTATGCAATGTTTCCTCCTCTTGTGACATTGGAACTTGCTCACTATCATCTATGACCTCTCGTCCAAAGAAGTCATTCACCATGTCATCCATGATGAGGTTTTCTTCATCGTCATGTAGCACAACAGGTGAGGCACCTCATTCATTGGTTGGTGAAGATGAGTCTCAACCATGCTTTCCATTATTATGAAGCCTTGCCACCTTTCGCAATCTACTCAATGTCACCGAATAGTGTGGCATGTTACCTAGCACTCTCCTATGCTTCTCCTCCATGTTATCATTTACACTTGGTCATGCCAATGCCTCATGAAGACCATATGTCCAACATGCTCAATTGTTATACACCATTATCATATATATACTGGACCTTGCATTCACACATACAACAAATTTTTTCTCTCACCCATGTTACAAAACCAACTTCCGGCCCTTGCTCACTGTCAGACATCTGAACCCGACCAAAACTGATTATGTGTTAGTAAAAAAACACTTCATCTATCGAGAACAATCCAGACAGAAGATTGTGCAGACAGTGATTACATCAGCAAAATTTTGTTGCCCATAGCAGTGAAGTTAGCAGGGCAACAACCTGGAAATTGAGACTCCCGCCTAAATCGCGCTGACGGGAGTCTTTTCTTTGTACCTGCTTCGACTCCTTTCACATGCAAAGAGGACGCTTGCACAACAACATTTCCTCCCACCACACCTCTTCCATCAAGCCTCTCTTCCTCTTCAATATAATATGAGATGTAATATAATGTGATTGGATGAGAATGGATGAAGGACGATAAAAATAAATATGATTGGATGTGGATTAAGCAAAGTGAATTGATTTAGAAGAAGTGATTGAAGAAGAAGAAGATGAAAGAGATTATACTCCACCTGCAAGATGAGGACATCTTGCGTTTTTTAAGTGGAGTAGGATGTAAGATTCCTCCCTCCAGCTTTTGAGGTGTAAAGGTGTAAGAACCTCCCCTTCTATTCTTGTAATTATTCCCCTCTCTGAAATAGAAGAAAGATCTTGTTCTACCCTATTTTAGCCTAGAGAGAGAATGGACATCCTATGCTAAAAGAATGATTTTTATCAAATTCATGGGAAACTAATTCTTAGTGTTTATGCATAAACAATTAATTAAAGAAAAGAGAAATTTTAGATAAATTTATTTTATGCATGAGAAATTTTTAAATGATAAAAGAGGAATTTCCATGACATATGGAATTCAATCATTTAAATGGATAAAGTGGAATTCTTGGCATATTTGGAATAATGGATATTTTTACAAAAGAAAAGAGGAATTTTAGATAAGTTTATATAGATAAGTTTATTTTATGATAAAAGAGAAATTCCTCTGACATTTGGAATTCAATCAATTAAGTGCAAAAAGAAGAATTCCCATGATATTTGAGATCCAAGAAATTAAATGGAAAAAGAGAAATTTTTAGCATAATTCAAATTATGAGTATTTATCAAAAGTGGAATTTTGAGCATTATTAATTTTATTGGGAAACATGGGTAGAATTGATTTTTGTAAATCCCATGAATCTTTTACTTAAAAGAAGAATATTAAATATATTTCACATGAGAAAATTGAGAAAGAATATGAAAATATCCATCGAGAAAAAGTACCTTTACCGAGACCAAGCAATTGGTAGAAATTTAGAAAAGTCCCATCGGTATCGAAAATAGAAAATGTTACTAAATGTGAATAGATGTGAGTCAGATGTGGTGTGATGTAAATGAATGTGGATGTGGATGTGATAAGATGCGAGGTGATGTAAATGGATGTGAAGAGATAAGAATGAGATGTGAGGATATGTGAAAGGATGTGATGTGATGTAAATGGATGTGGATATGGATGTGATAAGATGTGGTGTGATGTAGATGAGTGTGGATATGGATGTGATAAGATGTGATGTGATGTAAATGGATGTGGATGTGGATGTGATGTGATGTAAATGGTTGTGGATGTGGATGTGGATGAGATGTGATGTGATGTAAAGGGATGTGGATGTGGATGTGATGTAAATGGATGTGGATGTGATAAGATGTGATGTGATGTAAATGGATGTGGATGTGGATGTGGATGTGATAAGATGTGATGTGA
The DNA here is from genome assembly GCF_041138505.1 of Cibotium barometz. Taxonomy (NCBI): domain Eukaryota; kingdom Viridiplantae; phylum Streptophyta; class Polypodiopsida; order Cyatheales; family Cibotiaceae; genus Cibotium; species Cibotium barometz. The sequence continues at coordinate 27,115,096 of NC_141049.1, forward strand.
TGTAAATGGATGTGGATGTGGATGAGATGTGATGTGATGTAAAGGGATATGGATGTGAATGTGATGAGATTTTTATGAAATGTGATGTGATGTGAATGTGAATGAATGGATGGATGTGGATAGACGTGCATGTGAATGATTAGATGTATGTGGATGAATGAGATGGAATGTATATGGATGTGATGAGATATGGATGGATGTGGATAGAATGTATGTGATGGGATGTGGATACAATGAATGTGATGGATGTGAATGGATGAGATGTGATGTGAATGGATGTGATGTGATGTGATGTGAATCGAAATACATGTGAATGGATGAGATGTGATGTGATGTGATTCGAGATAGATGTGAATGGATGAGATGTGATGTGAATGGATGAGATGTGATGTGAATCGGGATAGATGTAAATGGATGAGATGTGAATCAGGATAGATGTGAATAGATGAGATTTGATGTGAATGGATGTGATGTGAATCGGGATAGATGTGAATAGATGACATGTGATGTGAATGGATGTGATGTGATGTGAATCCGGATAGATGTGAATGGATGAGATGTGATGTGAATCGGGATAGATGTGAATGGATGAGATGTGATGTGAATCGAGATAGATGTGAATGGATGAGATGTGATGTGAAAGGATGGGATGTGATGTGATGTGAATCGGGATAGATGTGAATGGATGAGATGTGATGTGATGTAATGTGGATATGGGTAGATGAGAATGGATGAGATGGGAGGAGGATAGATGTGGATAGATGTGATGAGATGTAATATGATATGATTGGATGAGAATGGATGAAGGACGATGAGAATACATATGATTGGATGTGGATTAGGCAAAGTGAATTGATTAAGAAGAATGTGGAATAACGAGAAATGATGTGGAACGATGTGAAAAGATGAGAGTTTGTTAGAAACTCTATTTACGACTTGTTTTTAACTAACTGTTTTATGTCAAGAATGCTGGGGAAGCATTTTGACCATCTTGTGAATGAGGTCGTGGTGGAGACCTAAGTGATAAAGTTGCAACAGCTGACGGAGAGTCAATGGAGGACATCTCGCGTAGCAAGGTTAGCTGAGGTCTTGACCAGCCTCAGTTCGATTTAAATGGTGAGCTTCCGGTATGGTGGATGAGGGACCAAGGAAGCGGCCTATGAGTGAAGCGCTAGGTGACCTGCAAAGGATCCTAGAGGGTGTTGACCATACGGTGCTCGGGCTCTAGGTCTCCGAAGATACCCACGCGTGCATCGAGGAAGAAAATGAAACAAGGTGTTAGAGTTGTTTTCTGAGCTTGGGTATGGATCTGGTTGATTGACCTTGCTGGTCCTCAACGGATGAGTCCATGGCTCTTTTATATGGATCTGTTGGTTGCTCTTGCTAATCTTCAACGGAGAGTCCATCTGGATTTTTATAAGTGAATATATTTTTGGGTACTATGAGCTAGGAACTATTGAAAAGGCCCCTGAGTGAACAGGTGGTGAGCGTTCTGGTTGCCAATGATGCCATAGGTACACCGATGAAAGAATGATTGGAAATTAGAATTCAACCGGATATTTTGGAGGATTATGATCAGTGATCCTATGGTTTCATTAAAAGATTGTTTTAAAGACAGTTGAGTCTATGAAAAAGGCAATTTCATATTGGGTGTGTAAGTGGTGTGACTATCTTGAACTTTGCTTGAAGCGCCGGCTAGGGGGCCTGGAAACTCTTTTCCCTGGTACTCGGGGCAAAACATAACCAAATTCCTAAATGGATCCTATCGTTACAGTGGTTTGGCGGTTGGCTAACCCATGGGACTGAATGGGCTTAGGCTGGTGGACTGATGGATCTCTAAAATGAGACTCAATTCTGTTATGGTACGATAGATGAATCAAATCCCGGATAGTCTTTTTTCTCTATGGAAAAGAATCAACGGATGTGCCTCTCGATGAGAAAAAAAGCGTTGGTCTCTATGATCCAAGTGTAAGTCTTTTCCTAGATCTGACCATGTGACTTACGGGTTTGGTCAGATCAGTTTGGTTAGTTAAGGCTCTTGACTACGTTAGAATAAAAATATCCTGGAGGAATCGCCCGTGCTTTCCGCGCGAGGGAAGTTTTTCCGGGTTCGGTTTTGGAAGAACCAAGGGATTAGTCTCTTGTCCGGATATCCATGGTGGGCGAGACCCTGAGTGAGAGGCTATGCCTTGTGCAAGAAGTGCTACTTCCACTGCTAGCACCCCCGAATTCATTGCGTGGAGGGGACAGGGATCTTTTAGCTGGTATCAGAGTGAATTGGCTAAAGTGGGTCAATCAAGAAGCAAGAAATGTCAAGAATTTATGAAGTACCAGTAAAAGATTGTAATTGAGTGATGAAATTCATACATATTGTTGTGTGTTGATAGTACCCAATGGCTTAATATGGGTTACACCTTACTATCATCCATAGAAATGGTTTGTGTTGATGTTGTCCCAAGATCACTCTATCTTACCCAAAATTTGCATTTCAAAGAGTTGAGAGAGAGACAATATAACCTACATCTCTCCAATGCCCTTGTAAGACAATAGAGATGTGTTTTCCATTCAGAACTTCCATTTTGAATTGACATAACCTACATCTCTCCACAACACCCTTTGAAGGCACTAGAAAGGTGTTTTCCATTTGGAACTTCCATTTGGAATTGACATAACCTATATCTCTCCACAACACCCTTTGAAGGCACTAGAAAGGTGTTTTCCATTTGGAATTGATGAAAATGTCATCCATGAAGACCTCAAGGAAATTCCAAAGCTACTCGTTATGTGACATGCACATCAATCTTTGAAAGGTTCCTAGTGCATTGTTGAGTCAAATGGCAGCTAAAAATTTTTAAAATATTAAGAAGCCACCCCTATTGAAGTTTTATTTTTGAAGGGAAGCCACTTGTCATCGTGGATCACTCAATTTTTTGGTAGTCTTTAGTACATCATAGCCTCCATAGATTATTGCACTAAATAGAGGGAAAGGCACAAAGTTAGAAGAAAAGTAGATACATAATCAAATGCCAAGTTTGTTTCCGGACAACCCCAAAAAAAATATAAATATATTTCCTGTTGGGTCCATCGGGCTCATTTTCACTTTGTGTGTTTGTGTGTGTTTGTGTGTGTGTGTGTGTGTGTGTGTGTGTGTGTGTGTGTGAGAGAGAGAGAGAGAGAGAGTGTGTGTGTGTGCACAAAGAGAGAGTGTAGTGCTGCACCACAGGTAATTTTTTAAATATTTTATGTTTAGTTTAAAAAAAAAACTAGTCTATAATCAACGGTGTGTTGTATTTTTGGCACGTATGCCATAGTTAAAGAATGTTAGAGAGATTGATTTTAGACAAGGCAAAAGGAAAGTAAGGTAGCCAACTTAGTATAGCTAGATGCCATCTAGGAGATGAGATATTTGTGAGACTATTCTTTAGCATGTGAAGAATATACTTGAATCCAAATCATATACTTAAAATTTGATTTGATGGCTTGCATCTTTACTAAAGAAGCTGAATACTCTCCTTGGAGATCTTTCACTCTATACACTTATCTCTATGATGAATAGTTAGAATGCCATAAGATATAGGGAGTCCCAATACCTTAGTCTCTTTGCATGTAAAGGTACCAATGGAGACACTACTTTGAGGAAAATCACAGGCTATAGACTATCTAAAGAATCAGATGGATGGATGGATAAAGCCTTGACCTATTCACTAGGTGATGAAATAACTCTTCATTCTAGAGGAGTAAGGAGGATGATAACCTCCCCAAAATTGCTTGAACCCATGTAAAGCAATTAGGGCATTATTTCAAGAATGATGATACCTATACGACTATCCTTGATACTAAATCAATTAGAGAACTATTTCTCTCTTTATTTAATATAGAGCTAATGGTCTTTGTCAGTGGGGTGAGTGTGCCCTTGATGGTGGTATTACACCATGCTTATAATAAGGTATGCTAGACATGATGCTTCTAATTAAGGTGAGTTTTAGGAGTCAACGAAGCTACTGAATCTTTTATTGTAATAGTATAAAAAAATAATGAAGTGAGTTAGTTAAAGCATGAGGTTTGCCATCCTCCTTGTAGAGGAGTTTCAATCCTATGACCAATGTAATGGTTCCCAAAAGATTTCTCCATCTAAAGTGAATAGGTGTAGAACTCACCACCACACCTATTGCACCTTTGAGTAGTTCTAAAGGTAATGATTCTAAGACTCTTAGGAAGGACAACACCAACCACAAGAGGCATGGTAACTGGATATAGCGAGCAAGGTGCCCACTATTGATAGAGCTTCATCCTACTACAATAGTTATTAAAACATAACAGCATATAAAGCCATGAATTTATAACCTAAGTTGTGAAGTATAGTGAGCAAAGGCATCCACATTGAGGCATGGTAACTAGATACAGTGAGAAACTGTGCCCCAAGGCATGGTATTTGGATAAAATGAGCAAGTTCATAGAGCTTCATCCTACTACTACTACAATAGTTAGTAAATATAAAGCTATGGTAGTGACTTTATAATCAAAGCTATGGTAGTGACTTTATAATCAAAGAAATGGTAGTGACTTTAGAAACAAAGCAATGGTAGTGACTTTACAAACAAAGCTACGATAGTGACTTTATAAAGCAATGGTAGTGACTTTACAACCAAAGCTATGAATACAGTATTAAATATAGAAACAAAGCAATGGTAGTGACTTTACAACCAAAGCTATGAATACAGTATTAAATATAGTTGGTCTAAAATGAAAAAACTTCAAGGATAATAATTCACATCTGTACTTTCATCTTTCATTATATTTTGATGAACTAGGTTTATCAAGAGGAATCCGATAGATATTATAGCTTTTTGGGTAAAATTTATGGGTGCGTTGACCCACTTTATATACACAATGTGTGTCGACCCATTTTTATTTACAAACATGCACACACACCCACCCATGAGTGGGTCCTCCCCCACCCCCTTATAATAGTAGAGAGTTCTCTTTGGCTTGTGAAAGTTTCACAACTTTAAACATTTGCAAGAGTGATGTCCTTCTCTAGGAAAAGAAAGTTTTTTTCTCATAAATGTAGAGACTCTCCTCTTCTTTCTTTCTTTTTTTTTAAAGTGCAAGTACTCATGTCCTTACATAAAAGGAAGTCCTCATGTCCTTCTCTAGTAGACAAAAGTACTCTTAGTTATTTTTTCGCAAAAGAGTCATGTACTGTAATCTTATCTCTCATAACTAAAAATCATACATTAAGGTCTAAAGTCATACCTTATGCCATTAATAACAAATACTGGCATCTATTTTTGACATATGTGTGTATACTCTCTTTCTCTCCCCTCCTTTTAGTTTAACTTATAGCAATATTACTCCTTTCACTAAAAGAGGCGGGGCCATTATCCATGCCTTTTTCGACGCTTTAGAACTAAGCTCAAAATCCTCAAAACATCGAAATATGCGTGGAAATAAGCGTCGAAATAGAAACGTCGAAATTCGCATCGATATATCCGTCAAAACACGCGTCGAAATAAACATGTTTTTCCACTCTTATTTTGACGGACTTTTCGACGCCTATTTCGACTGCCATTTCGAGTGGTATTACGACGATTATTTTGACAAATGCAGGAAACTTTCGACGCTTTTTCGACGGATGCAGAAGACTTTCGACGGATGCAGGAAACTTTCGACGCTTTTTTCAACGGATGCAAAAGACTTTCGACGCTTATTTTGACGCATGCAGTAATATTTTTTTTTTTGGCATAATGGTGCATCCAGCTACAGTCTTGTAGCTGGATGCACTATTATGCCAAACTTATAGAGTACCAAAGTCAACTGTACTCTGATGTGAAGAACGAAGCGAATTTGTTCGAAAAGTTGGAGTGCCATAACGTTTTTGACATTACAAAGTATGTACATTGTACACAAGTGCAAACAATGGCCAAATTATATTGCAAGATGTGAAATTCACATATCAAAGACCATATTACAAGCTCTGACGAGATGAGCCGACAAAAGACCATAGTATGGTATGGAAAGCCAAAATGGTTTTTATACTCGATGACCAAAATTGCCAAAATGGTTTTTATACTCGATGACCAAAATTGCATAAACTAGTTGCATGCAAGCTATACAAGCTCAAACAAAGATGTGAGCTGAGCAAAATATGTATATACAAGAGGAAAGACATGGTCAAGGCCACTCTATGCGAAGCCCTCACTCAGGGTCAGGTATTGGTCCCTGTAAAAACCATACAAGATGCTTCTTTTTGGTATACAAAACGACGATCTAACATGACATGGCAAAGCAAGTATCATAAGGTTAAGGCTTCCCGTACTTACTATATCTGTAATGCGTCCCCAATTGAGGTTGGCGCCTTCTTGCTCAAGCTTCTCCAAAAGAAAGTACGTATTATGGCGGGGCGAGGAATGTCTTCCTCTTCTCCCGTTTTGGGCCGACCAACCACTTGATTCTAAAAGTACCAAAACAACAAGATAAGGGTTGATACTTACAAAGTAGACATAACATCAAATGAAGCATACAAGATTAGCATTGATACTTACAAAGTAGACATGGAATGCATCCCAACCGCCGCTTCCAAGGTGAGAGATTCCTACGCTCTCCATTCAGGCTTTCGTCGCATCCTCTTGTTGCTTATAGCATTGGGGATTTCTTGCATACTTTTGCTTCTCCTCATTCCAATCCTTGGTGCTGATGTACCAAGACTTCTCACCCCCTGCCTTCACTCTCCTAGTCACATCAGCTCCTCACCAATGTTTCATGACATCCACCATGTGGTCCTTTATCCACCTTATTAGGGATGACATCACTATCGACGATCGGCTTGTACTCATCCTTGATTTGATTAATGACTCTATCTTTTTTAGCTTTATCCAACTTTGGCCATAAAGTCATAAAGTCATTAGCAAAGACAATGTGGCAAAGCTCGTGGATGTGGCTCTTCATCTCTTGCCCGACATCACCCAAAACCACATTGCCATTGACAATTGTATAATATTTTTTCCCATCGGGTGTGGGGTGTGTGTTGAAACGACACGATGATCGCGAGCGTGGAGTGCTTCTAGTGCTAGATGGGAAAGGACGCTCACATGGCATAGACCCATCCATGCCTCCACTTGGACGATAGCCACCTCCACCTTCACCACTCAAGCATTGTCCTCCTACGAGTGTTGGACGAGCGACCTGGAGGAAGGGGTTATGGCGGCTCTTCATGGGGTTTCTATTGGTGAACTAGGGTTAGCACTGGTGGTGTCTGATTATGGTGCAGCCGAAGTGCTTGCCCCTCCCCTAAAATATTATTATGCCATCACTCTTTGCTCGAGCGTGGCTTGTGCTAAAAAACCATAAATTGGTTAGGCGACATGGCATATGGAGAGAAGGATGGAGAGTAAGCCGATGTCTCATTTGGAGTGCGGGACATGTTTCTACACACACATAACAAAGCCCACATGGGCACTTGAGTAAGAGCATACACATGAATAAGAGCACACATCTCACAACACACAACACACGCCCATGCAACCAAGAGGAGAGGGGAGGGAGGGCAAAGTAGGAGGCAAACCTGCTTGAGTGGCAAGGAGGTGGAGAAGAGCTTGGGAGATAGAGAGAACATGCAAAACAAAGAACCAAAAAAAAAGAAAAAGAAAATATTCATTATCCCTCAACACACACACACACATCTCAGAACTAAGAGGAGAGGGGAGGGAGGGAAAAGAAGGAGGCAAACCTACTTGAGTGGTAAGGAAGTGGAGAAGAGCTTGGGAAAGAGAGAGAACCTGCAAAACAAAGAACAAAGAAAAAAACAAAAACATTCATTATCCTTAATCACACACACACACATCTCACAACAACCAAGAGGAGAGGGGAGGGAGGGCAAAGAAGGAGGCGAACCTACTTGAGTGGTAAGGAAGTGGACAAAAGCTTGGGGAAGAGAGAGAACTTGCAAAACAAAGAACAAAGCAAAAAATAACAAAATTACCCCTAATCACACACATAGACATTTTACAACACATAGACATTTTACAACACACATAGACCCAAAAAAGCGTGGAAATAAGAGTCAAAAACATAAATTTCCCACATTTATTTCGACGGATGTTTTGATGCTTTTTTCCACCCTGATTGCGATGACCTTTTCCACGATCTTTTCGATGCTTATTTCGACGATCGCTACTTTTCATTCAAATTCAAAATCTTTCCAGATCTTGCATGCCCCCGACATTTCAAATTCCATATCACTGACTACCACCCTCCACAAATACTTAAGGGAGAATTCCCCTCAAAAAATAAGCATTCATTCCCATTGTAAATCAATATGGAAACCATGGATGACGCCAAACCATGGATGACGCCAAACCCTCAAATTTTGTTGATTTAGAGGAGAAGGCACTTTGCCCATGTACTCGCTGCAAATACCAAGTGGCTTGACGTTGACGAATTTCCAATGATCATACAAAAAAATGGGGAATATATTCAGTGAAGCGATTGGAACATCTAATTAGTGGCAATGCAAGATTCATGTGAGGTCCCCGCTCGCCCAGTCTGGGGTTCCTGCCCAGCGAGACAAAAATGGCGTTAGCCTCCCGCACGAGCGGGGGGTCCTGTACACTCGCCCGCGGATATCCGGGACGAGAGGCTAGCCTGGGGGGCGGTCTCTCTGAGACCGAGCCCGGAAGACTCCCCTCGCTCGGAAGGCACGAGCGATTCCGCCAGGAAGGTGAAAAATCTTTTAACTAGGAGATTACTCTAACGAGTCAAGTCTTGACTAAATTAAACAGATCTGAACAAGCCTGAAGTCACATGGTCAAATCAAGAAGAGACTTGCACTTGGTCCATGGAATCACCGCTTTTTTCCTCATTTCCGAGGCACAGCCGATGATCCCTTTCCACAGAACAAGGAGTCTTCTCTCAGAATATAAACTGATTAATGTAGCTAATCGTATCTAGTTGTTTCTCAGGAATCCTCCGATCCAGACTAACCCCATCCGGCCCATGGGTTAGCCAACCACCTGACCACTGAATTGGTGGGATTCCTTTATAGAGATTTGATTGGGTTTTTTACCCGGGTAACGAGGAAAAGAGTTCCCAGGCCCCTTAGCCGGCGATTCATACAAAAATCAAATAGGCACACCACATACATACTCAATATGAAATTGCCATTTATAATAGATTCGACTGGCTTTAAGACAATCCTTCAATAAAATCATAATATTTTCGATCATCATTTTCCAAAATTCCAAGTCCATTGTATTACAAAATTGCATCATCTGAACTCTCCGTTGAAGACCAGCTGGCCAACCAATGAGATCCAGTATCAAATTTTTGTTCCCAAAAACCTTTCCTTTTTGTCCACCATCAGATATCTTTCTCGACGTATGCCTGGGTGTCCTAGCAACCGCGAGCCCATGCATCGCCTGGTTAGAACCCTCTAGGATCCTCCTTAGGTGTCCTAGCACTTCACTCAGGGACTGCTTTGTCGGCCCTCGCCCATCGTACTAGAAGCGCACCATTTTAACCGTACCGAGGCTGGTCAAGACCTTGACAGGCTTTGCCGTGGGTGACGTCCCTTGATGACTCCCCGCCAGCTATTCCAATGAACCTCCTTTAGAAAAACATAAGCCAAATGCTAGCATTTTGGCGTAAAATGATCCTTTGAATGAAAAACAGAGTTTCTAATGCAAGTGAGATTCTAGTTTGAGATTGGTTCCAAAGACCCTTTTTCCAATAATTCCAAGTTTCAATAATGAGGATCCTTGATCTCTCATGAGGGTAATCTACCCGTCATTTTATCCATTTATCCAACTTATTCAACTAGATTCTTCGTGAGATTGGTCAAGAAAAAACTAGATTAGTTTCGGTAGTCTATTCTTTGGATTTAGTAACTGGAATTGGTCACGAAGTTTTTGTCTGATTTAGTTCGAGAGAAGGACAATTAGGTTTACTGTTCGACCTCACGTAGTCTAACTAAATTCATTCAATTTAGTTCTACCAGGATTCCTTTCAACTAAACATCTAGTTTTTGGGTAAATATCCATTTAGTGATTTTTCCAATTCAATTATCCAAGATTTTCTTTTTCACAGATAAATTCTCAACCTTAATTCATTAGATAGAATTATGATGGAAATTCATCTTTTGACATTAGAATTTAATTCAAATCCATCTTTTCTAAATTATCATGGAAATTCATCTTTTAACTAAAATATCAATACCTATTTTTTGAATAAACTTGAAATCCTTCTTTTTCTCATTTCAATGAGTGCAATCCAATTATCATGGGAATTCCTCTTTTCCCTGAATTAAATTTATTAAAATTCTTCTTAAAAATGATATAAAAATAACCATTGATTCCTTTAAGCTAAAAATTCCACTTTTCTCATCTAAACATTTGAATTCCAATATAGTAGGAATTCCTCTTTTATCATTTAAACTTATCTATGCAAAAAGATAAATTTAATTAAATTTTTCTCTTAAAATTTTAAAAAAAATCTCCATTAATTACTTTGCACTAGGAATTACACTTTCTTCATTTAATTAATTGGATTCCAATATGGTGGGAATTCCTCTTTCATCATAAAAATTTATCTATATAAAAAGATAAATTTAACTATATTTTCTCTTAAAAATTAAATAAAAAATCTTCATTAATTCCTTTGCACTAGGAATTATACTTTCCGTATTTAAATATTTGAATTTCAATATGGTGGGAATTCCTCTTTCATCATAAAAGTTTATCTATACAAAAAGATAAATTCAACTAAAATCTTTCATAAATTATACATTATTTTAGCATTCCAATTTTATTCTCTAAATCATTGGAATACATGGATTTCCAATGTCTTGGGGATTACTCTTTTAACATAAAAATAAATTACCAAAAATTTCTCTTTTTTCTAATTTACTAATTATGCATAATCATAAAAATAAATTTCTTCATGATTACAATGAGAATCATTCAATTAATCTAGGATGATAATTCCTAGAATATGGTAGGAAGTCCTCTTTTCATATTATGAATGGAAATAATTTATGTGTTTATTTTACAAAAATTTTACCATAGCTCTGCTGCTATTACTGATAATTCTCAATTTAATTGACAGAATGAAGTTTAATATTATTAATATGATTAGAATGACCATTCATTATCCAATCATGGATTGATTCATAATTTCTCTATGAAATAAATATCATAAAAGCATTAAAAAGCCATTACTTTGGCCTCCAATTAGACAAGCATAAAAATAACTTTTGGATTAGAGAAATGCTTCATGAGAAGCTTCATTTGGATTGAGAATAGGTCATAGGAATGACCTTTCTTCGGGGGAGAGAGAGAAATGCTTAAAAACCATTAAAATTAAGTATAAATGGAAATTTATGTGTTTCTTTATTACAATACATTAAAGCATTTCAATAATACTCAAAAGCCATTCAAATTAAAGCTTCTCAAGCTTGAGAGGGGTTGAGAAGAAAGAAACATTTAGAAATTATAGAAAAAAGAATATAATCCACTCTTTACCCCCTAAAATGCTTGATTCTTTAGTCATTGTAGAGGCCCCCAACCAATCAATTGGTTTGGTATGTCATAGGAGTCACCAAGGAAGATTGAAGAGAGAGAGAAGCTCCAATCTCTTCAATTTTGTAGAGGTTTTTAGAGGATAATAGAAATTAAGCTTAGTTTAGAGTAATACTGGCATAGTTTAGTTCACAGATAATAATACAAAGAAATGAGGGTTTATTTATAGGAGAGGGAGGCCACTAACTGAGTCCAAGTGAGTTCTAGAATTTTCCAGCTTCAGTTTGGCTGAATTTGGACAAGTTTTAGACCAGTTTGGCTCCTTTTTTGATTTGGTTTGATTTAGGAGAGAGGAGAGATAAAAATATCCTATTATTTTTGAGTTTTAAACTCATCCAAGCATGTGAAATAGACGCCTCCTTGAAGGTCTCCCTTTTCCTTACACATGTGTCAAAAATGAATGATTACTCCAAAATATCTCATTTTTTATTAATACACCATAATTTTTAACTAATAAACCTAGTACTTGGTCAACTCTTCATCTTATGTGGGCATTTACTCATTTTTGGGTATTTTCTTTTATTCTTTGGATTTATCTTGTCCCAACTCTTGGATTAATCTTATTGGTCCATAGGAACCTTAATTGGACCATAATAAAAAAAATTCAAAAATCTGGACCCTTAGGCTAAGGTCTTCTGAATCAATTTTAATTAATTCCAATTGCACCTTGGAAAATCTATTTTGATTTTTTGTTTCAAGGAAATATTTTTTTAATATTTGAAAAATTTATTTATCCAAAAATATCCCAGTTTTGATTTACCACTCTCTAGATTTTTTTAACTCACTAGGCAAAACAAGGAAAAATGATATTTTCTCGTATTTAGAATCATAGAATGATTACAAGGGATTGAAGTAGAGGCTTATTTGATATTCAGGCTGAGGAGAAATCTTACATCCTCTTCCACTTGAAAAACGCGAGATGTCCTCATCTCGCAAAGTGAGGGTAATCCTTCGCCAACTCCTCTTCTTTCTCCCAGGTGGCGTCTTCTAGAGGGAAGAACTTCCACTTTACTAAGAATTCTCTGAGGACTCTGCTCCTAAGAATCTTCTCCCGAACATCAAGGATTTCTTCAGGTTGGAGTACCATCTGGCCTTGAGTTGGAGAGATCAATTGCTCATCATCAAGCACGTGATTCGGGCTCGATACATACTTCTTAAGCAAACTGACATGGAATACATCATGTACCTTGAGATGGGGAGGCAGAAGAAGTTTGTAGGCTAGATCGCCCACTTTCTTTATGATAGCATACGGCCCACAGTATCTGGGAGAGAGCTTTTTGTACTTCCCTAAGGATAAGGAACTTCTTTTTGGTCATACTCGAATGAATACCATATCTGATTCTTCAAACTCTCTCTTAGGTCTCTTTTTATCTGCATACTGCTTTTGCCTGTCTTGGGCTGATTTTATATCTTTACGGATTGATTGCATCTGCTGGTCCATGTCATCAAGCATTTGTCTAGAGAGAGCCGGAGTTCCTGAGAATGTACTTCGGGGGAAAGGTCTTCCTTCATTTCTGAAGCTTCCCGTCTCCACATTCTGGTTCGGACCTTGGTGTCTCTTTGGAGGCGGAAAGTTGGAAGAACTTCCTGAGGGAGCTGGCTTTGGTAGGACTTTTACGATGAAGGCTTTGGAAAAGTCCTTTGCCATTCTGACAGCTTCTGCCGCCATGGACACTGGCTTGGCATTTTTGACCAGTGTATCCAAGGGTTCATTCTCATTCCTCGAATGAACCTGGCCATGAGTTGCTCTTCATCTAGAGGTGGTGAATATTTGAGTAGAAGAGCAAAGGCCTAGTGATATTCTTCCATGGTCTTGCTCCCTTGCTTTAGCTCTAAGAATTTGTTCGTTTTGGTTTCCAAAAATCCAGGGGGAAAAAATCTCTTTCTCAAATAGGTTTTAAGGTCGTTCCAGGACTGAGTATTTCTATCCAGATGGTTGGTGTCACAGTGGTTCCTACATGCCACCCTGGCTGTTTCCACTATTTTCAGCCTGGCAAGAGCCATTTTGCTCCGCTCATTGTAGTCTCCTCTGACATCAAAATATTCTTCCATAGCTTCCACCCATTTCTCCACAGCCTCACCCAGGCTCTCCCCTTCTCCTTTGAAGGGTCTTGGGCTGAGTCCTATGAAGAGCCTTCCGAACATCACGGTCAAGCTCATCATCTTCAGAGAGAGGGTCTGGCTACGGCCACGGTTTCCTCGTCTCATGATTCTCCCAAAAATTATATATTATTAAATTTTTATTTTGATATCGTTCACGAGATCCTAAGACTTAAGAGGTTCGAAAAACAATTTCTTAGACAAGACAATGATCTTGTTGGAGATCTATGAAATATGTTTGATAATAGATTTTTCTTTAACAGTTTGTCCATAAACAACCACTTATACAACAGGGAATTTTTCTCCAGAAAACATTTCTTTATTTATATAAAAGTTACAATATGTACATAGAGCAGCTTGGCTCCAGAATTCAAAATCTCCTTGGGAGACACATAAGATGACGATACTGGGCCATAGCCATTCCGTGATACAAACCTTCGCTTACTGACAAGGGAGCTATTATCTTCTCCTTAGGAATAAAGCAACTAATGAGTTTGTAGACTTGGCATGAAAGTCTGAAATTTCAAGGCGTTGAATGATATAGAATGACACCACGCACCATTTTCAGCTCTAACAGAATCATTGCCAATGAGAGGTTCTACCTCAGCATTGTATGCCAATCGCAAGAGGCGTGGACATACTGCCCTACAAACCACTTATGCTGTCGTCTCTCCACTAGGTCAGGAAAATATAAATCCTCGAAATGGCATGCGAGTCTTGCGCTCGGTTTTTTTGAGTTGAAGCAGAAGAGATGACATGCTCAAAGGTGAACGCAGTCATATCTTGAGACTGGGTGAGGTCGGGAATACCAGATAAATATGGAACTTCCATCTATAAAAGCAATTTCTTTGATTAAAAAAATTTTCATTAAAAAAGCTTACGGAATGAAAATACATTATGAAAAATGCTTTTTCTGAGTTTTTATTATCAATTTCTAATAAGAATTTGTTTATCCTTATTAGCTTTCAACAAGGCTCTGATACTAGCTGTGATGTCCCCGCCCGCTCGGTCCAGGGCTCCTGCCCCGCCGACGGCGACGGCGGAAGCGGCATCGACCTCCCACGCGGGCGGGGGTCCTACACACTTGTTGGGGCCTTGCACCCGGATGTCCAGGACGAGAGGCTAGCCCGGGGGGCGGTCCCTCCGAGATCGGGCCCAGAAGACTCCCCTCGCCCGGAAGGCACGGGCGATTCCGCCAGGAAGGTGAAAAATCTTTTAACTAGAGATTACTCTAACAAGTCAAGTCTTGACTAAATTAAACTGATTTGACCAAGCCTGAAGTCACATGGTCAGATCAAGAAGAGACTTGCACTTTGTCCATGGAATCACCACTTTTTTCCTCATTTGAGGCACAGTCGATGATCCATTTCCACAGAACAAGGTCTTCTCAGGATTTAAACTGGTTAACGTAACTAATCGTATCTAGTTGTTTCTCAGGAATCCTCCGATCCAGCCTAACCCCATTCCGCCCATGGGTTAGCTAACCACCCGCCGACCCACTGAATTGGTGGGATTCCTTTATAAAGATTTGATTGGGTTTTTTGCCCGCGTACCAAGGAAGAGAATTCCCAGGCCCCCTAGCCAGCGATTCATACAAAAATCAAATAGGAACACCACATACACACCCAATATGAAATTGCCATTTATAACATACTCGACTGGCTTTAAGACAATCCTTGAATAAAATCATAATATTTTCGATCATCATTTTCTAAAATTCCAAGTCCATTGTATTACAAAAATGCATCATTTGAACTCTCCATTGAAGACCAACTAGCCAACCAACGAGATCCAGTATCAATTTTTTGTTCCCAAATTCCTTTTCTTTTTTCCCATCAGATATCTTTCTCGACGTACGCCTAGGTGTCCTAGCAATCGTGAGCCCATGCATCGCCTGGTCAGAACCCTCTAGAATCCTCCTTAGGTGTCCTAGCACTTCACTTAGGGACCGCTTCGTCGGCCCTCGCCCATCGTACCGGAAGCGTACCATTTTAACTGTACCGAGGCTGGTCAAGACCTCGGCAGGCTTTGCCGCGGGGGCGACGTCCCTTGTTGATGACTCCCCATGGTGCCAGCTGTTCCACAACGAACCTCCTTTAGAAAAACATAAGCCAAATGCTTCCTCCACCAACATTCTAGCGTAAAACAGTGCTTTGAATGAAAAACAGAGTTTCCAATGCAAGTGAGATTCCAGTTTGAGATTGGTTCCAAAGACCCTTTTTTCAATAATTCCCAGTTTCAATAATGAGGATCCTTGATCTCTCATGAGGGTAACCTACCCGTCATTTTATCCATTTATCCAACTAGATTCTTGGTGAGATTGGTTAGGGAAAAACTAGATTAGTTCTGGTAGTCTATTCTTTGGATTTAGTAATTGGAATTGGTCACTCACGAAGTTTTTGTCCGATTTAGTTCGAGAGAAGGACAATTAGGTTATTTTTTTCGACCTCATGTATTCTAACTAAATTCATTTAGTTTAGTTCTACCAGGATTCCTTTCAACTAAACATCTAGTTTTTGGGTAAATATCCATTTAGTGATTTTTCCAATTCAATTATCCAAGATTTTCTTTTTCCCACATAAATTCTCAACCTTAATTCATTAGGTATAATTATGATGGAGATTCATCTTTTGACATTAGAATTTAATTCAAATCCATCTTTTCTAAATTATCATGGAAATTCATCTTTTAATGTACAAGCAGCTCTCTCGAATATTTTTTTAAATTCCAGAGCGTGTCTATAACACAAGCTATAAAGGTGTCTATTTACACATCTATATGCGCATCTATAAGTGTGTCTATAAGCACGTTTATATCAGTATAGATGCATTTATAGATGCGCATATAGACGTGTGTTTGTAGACATGATTTTAGATGCAATTATAGATACATCGGTAACATTTTAAAGCACATTGTCAAAACACATCTATAAACATGCCTATGGTCGCTTTTTCTTGTATATAGTGATGGCCTGTTTTATTGATTGCATCCTTGTATCTCCCAATCCACTTCTCCATGATGGGACTATTTAGAATGTAGAATGTATTCACCTTTTAGCGTAATGCTTCATCCAGTCTTTGTTGCCTTCCTTTTCCTTGTGGCACATTACTGATTAGTTGGTCATCCTCCTCATTGCTCCACAATTGTGGCATGGAAGGATCTTTGCAAGATAGATGTTTTGAGATATACAAAAGAGACTCTTGCATCAATCATCCCTCTGCCATGCTTGCTTCTAGCCTTGCTCTTTGTCTCACAAAGTCCTTTAAGATTTTCATGAACCTTTCAAGATAAAACATCATCAAACATGAACAACACCATAAAGTGCCACTTCATCGACCAAATGCACTGCAAGATGCAATTGGCTAGTGATAATTGTTCTAGGAAAGTTGTCCCCTCGATCATATACATTGCCTATAGCATTGATACGAGCCATCTCAATGGATGTAGGATCTATCTCCTTTAAGGATATGTACCTACATACATAGTAATCATGTATACTATTTATTATACATAACTTGTGAGCACATAAGAATACCAAATATGAAATATAACGTAGCTAGTGAATTGAAGAGAAGATTCATACCTCATCAAGCTTCCCATTTTGTAAATAGCCTCTCTCATGTTCTTGTCTCCATAACTAACTATAGCAATTATAAGAATAAACTATGCATAGAAAAAAATGGAAGTTAGTATATAAGCCTAAAAATTATGTACAATAAAGAGAAAATGAATAAGCAAATATTTATATAACTATAATATCATGTGCCAATCATGTGCCTTGAGTGTTGGTAAAAGCATAATGAGTGATAATGCAAGCTTAATGTGAGCAAGGGATGATAAATGAGCTATGGTGGTTCAAGATAAGCCATGGTGGTCACATGAGCAAAAAGGTAATTAACTAGCACTTAATCAAGGATTAAGGGAACAAAATGGCAGCATAATGAGGAGCTTCACATAGCATAGAAGTTCATCTATTTCTCATTAGGAGGGCCATCATTTTATAGCCAAAGTGTACAAGGTTGAGTGACATCATTGCTTACATATCATCAAGGGCATCGAAGGCCATCTCCCCCCACAAGGCTCCCTAGAATATAGCCTCCAGAGCATCTTCTGAAACTCGCCTCTTCCAAGTGGGGGTTTACCCTTCATTCTCTTCATATTACATGGTCCTTTTACATTTCATTGTGTGCCTTAACCTTAGGCCATGACATTGATCACATATTCCAACACCCTCCCTTGATCATGGCATGGTATATTGCCCTCCCTTGATCTAAACATTACATGAAAGAAAAGAAGCTTAACTCATAAGGAGTATAGCTCTACAGTACATAAAAGAAGTTAGCATAGCTCATAGGGAGCATGGCTTCTACATTGTGAAAAGAAAATAGCATGACATGAAAACATTCCTCTCCCATACCCCATCATCATCATAGCATCATCATCATCATATCCATGGGCATCATCATCATTTGTTGGTCATGGAGACCCAACTCCCCATCAATCCCCCCTTGAGGGCTACATGGCCTACTAAGAGATATTGTGGGCATCATAAAAATAACACATAACCTACATCATCGGTGGTTAGAGGTGTCCATACATAAACATTTTGGTAAGAGAGGGCATAAACATTGTTGGCTTTAGAAAGCCCAATCTGCATCTACCGCTTCATCAAAAGAGGTAGTAACATTGTTACATGCTTGAATTACTTCTTCGGAATCATTCGAAGTGCTTGCCATATTTGCCTGGTTGGTGTAGCATTTGTCGGCAAGGTGACCTGGCTTTCCACATTTGTCACTTTGGCTTGTCTTTGTAGTAGCAATTCTTGAGAAGATGACCTGTCCTTCCACAATGTGTACATTGGAGTGGTTTGCCGGCTTGCTTTTGAACAAGGTATGCCTGGGTTGAGATAAGATCAATGGCCCTACCTTTTAACTTCTTCTCTTCTTCCAAGAGAACATTCTCTATCCCCTCCAAAGTGGGATCATGCATGTACTTTAAGGTCGGCATGAGTGTATCATACTCAGATGGCATTGACTTTAGGAGGATGGCTATGGCATCACTCTCCTTGACTGGTTCATTGATGGCTTCAAGCTGGGCCATCAAGCTCTTCATGGTGTTGATGTGAGACGCAAGTGTCTCATCAACCTTGAACTCTAGACTGTAAAAGTCTACTTTGAGACTGATTTTGCTGTGGAGGCCTTGAGCACCAAAGGATTTATCCAATGAATTCCAAGCAATTTGTGAAGATGTTCCATTACCAATGTAATGTATATAACTATCTTCAACTCCAAGGGCAATGAGAGCTAATGCTTTCTCATCCTTGGTTTTCCAAGAGACTTCTCCTTCTCGTGTGGCAGGTTTAGGTATAGTACCATTGACTATGCCCCAAACTCCTTCTTTCATTAGTAAGAACCTCATTTGACTTGCCAAGTGTGGAAGTCATGACCGTTGAATTTCTTGATGAAAGAGGATGATGCCTCCATGATTGGAATTGAACAATGCAAAGTATTAAAAGCTAGAATTCCCCTTCACCATATAGATGCATGTTATTACTCAAGAATTCCCCAAACCCATAAGCCTTTGCATAGTAATAATAACTGGGCCTAGACTTGATTTTCATCCTAGGTTTTCTAATTTTGCTTTTGGGTTTCAATGATTTCTTGATATAAGCTTCATTAGATGATTCCGCATCCGAAGGCATGATTGCAAAGAGGTATTCAACTCAATATGCATATTAAAATGTCATCACAATAGATAATTACTATTAAGTACATGATGATTAGTGGAGGTGATTAATTCAAAGAGGGAAAACTGCCCCAAAAAAACAGAGTGAGCTTTGAGCAGTTGAATGAAGCTCTTCCCAAATGAGAAACATAAAATGCTTTAAACCAAGTGAAAACCAAGGTGTTGGCTTTAAACTCAGCACTCAAACATGTCAAGATGCTGCTTCAATCTCTGGAAATCTTCTCTGCAACACAGCATGTACTGCTATACTGATGATAAATTAGTTCAAACAGCAGCTACAGTGGACCATTTCTCATGAAAATCAACACGTGGGGGGCTTCATAGCATCAACATTATGCTCAAGAGGAATTAGCAAACCATTCACCATTCAGCACGAATTAGACGAATTTTGCCAGAAAACAGCGTGCTGTTGCAGAGTCGATTGCACCGCGTAGACTGGTGGGAGCTCACATGGAGCTAGGCGTCAATGGAGCCGGCTACAAGCTTTCTTTTGAATCAAGAAGCTTGTGATTTGATGGATTATAGAGCCCGTATGAAGCAAAAAACCAGCAGGGGGTGAGTTGGAGCTTTAATGGAAAGCTTGCAAAAGTGAGAAATATGATTAATGTGGTTAATTACTATGCCTAAGGATAACCTCGCTCTGATACCATGTTGGTAAAAGCATAATGAGTGATAATGCAAGCTTAATGTGAGCAAGGGATGATAAATGAGCTATGGTGGTTCAAGATAAGCCATGGTGGTCACATGAGCAAAAAGGTAATTAACTAGCACGGATTAAGGGAACAAAATGGCAGCATAATGAGGAGCTTCACATAGCATAGAAATTCATCTATTTCTCATTAGGAGGGCCATCATTTTATAGCCAAAGTGTATAAGGTTGAGTGACATCATTGCTTACATATCATCAAGGGCATCCAAGGCCATCTCCCCCCACATGGCTCCCTAGAATATAGCCTCCAGAGCATCTTCTGAAACTCACCTCTTCCAAGTGGGGGTTTACCCTTCATTCTCTTCATATTACATGGTCCTTTTACATTTCATTGTGTGCCTTAACCTTAGACCATGACATTGATCACATATTCCAACATTGAGGCCATATAATTGTACCTTTCCATTATTTTTGGTCTTTGTGAAGGCACCCTTCAATGAATGCATTACTCTCGTTGGTGTATGAAAAGAGCCAGCAATCACACTTTTCACCTTATTATACTCCTTCTTGGTTAATAACCATGGTGTCTTTGATAGGACCATGTTACCACTCTCATTTTCGATTGACAATGCACTTTGAAGGAGACATGTTTTTTAAGTCATCCCTTGCACCCTTTGTATCTCTTTTACCAATTAGCTAGTCCCAAATATTTGTTGCCACATTCTTGAAGATACGCATGGGATCTAAGAGATGATTGATCTTTAACTCACACCAATATGGAAGTCAAAAGAAGATTGAGTGTCTAGACATCCCATTGGGTGGTGGATTGGGGATGCTTCTCCATGCCTCTCAAACCAATCTCTACCTCTCATCACAAGTGGTGATACATCATGTGGCACATACTTGGGATGTGAAGGAGAAAGAAATCGATGATGTTTATCATACACCACCTTCTTAAGTGTAGAGGGTCTTTTTGAAACAAGTGATGGTCCACAAATTGGACATGCATGATGTCTGCAGGGTGCCAAATATATTTTAAAATTGAGGTGATTAAGAGATAGAGATATAAACTTAAAGTTTAAAGTTTAAAGCTTAAAGTTATCTGGTGGTTCAAGTATGTATTTGAGCACTCCGAGAACCCAGGATAGTCATGCATCGTCCAAAGCAAAACTACTTTCACCTCCGTCTCATGCCTATTTATTGGCCGTGAGACATCATGCACTTTGATACCTAGCCACAGTGTCTCAAGATCCTCAATCAAAGGCTCCAAGTACACATCCATGTTTTCCACCTTGTACTTGCCTGGTACAAAGAGAGCAAGCATGATATGACCTTTCTTGATTGCCACCCATGGAGGGATGTTGTAATTCACCAATACAATAGACCAAGAGACTATGATGTGGACTTAAAGCCAAATGGGTTAGCACCATCCATGCGTAAGACAAGATGTAAGTGACAAGGCTCATCTTTAAACTCTGGCTGTTGATTCTCCATATGTTGCCATGCCGGTGAATCAGCCTACAATCCTCATGATGCCATTGGTTAAGAGATGAGTAGCATGACATGTCATGATTTTTGTAATCCCCTTACATTTAAATATGTGTTGGATGTGAGGAATGATAGGGAAGTATCTCAACACCTTCCGGGGAATTCTGTCTCCTTGAAAATCATCCCTATAGTGGCTCTCTTGACATTGTAGACATTGTGTTGCATCTTTATTAGCCCCTCTAAATGCATGCAATCATTGGAACATACATGTATTTTGTGTAATCCTCCATACCTATCATAGAGAGCATTTTATGACACCCATGTCATGAGTCAGGTAATAGATTTTGAGAGGGAATAATCTTCTTGATAAGCCTACAACATAACATAAGAAATCATATGTCAAAATATTTGCAAGGAGAGTATATAAAACATGAGACATTTTCTATTTAAGAAAATAGAAGGAGACAATCTTACATAAGAAGACTTGTGACACTTGTATCACTCCATCCATAAGTTGTTTGCAAGTTTAATAGCTCCAAGTTTGCTTGCAGTGTGAAGTACAAACATCCCTCATATAAAGGGGTGAGGGGTGCTTGCCTCTCTATGTAATGTTTGCCTCTCTATGTAATGTTTCCTTCTCTTGTGACATTGGAGCTTGCTCATTGTATCATCTATCACCTCCCATCCAAAGACATCATTCACCATGTAGTCCATGATGGTGAGATTCTCTTCCTCGTCATGTGGCAATGGTGGAGGCACCTCATTCATTGGTTGGCAAAGATGAATCTGAGACATGATTTCCATATGAAGCCTTGCCACCTTAAGCAATCTACCCGATGTCACCGAATGATGTTGCATGTCACCTAGCACTCTCCTATGGTTCTCCTCCATGTCATCATCCGCACTTGGTTGTGCCAATGTCTCATGAAGCCCATACGTCCAGACATACTCAATTATTATATGATGTTGTCATATATATCGGCCCTTGCATTGATTACACATAAAATAAATGTTTTCTCAACTCTCAAACATGCTTTGGATCCAACTTATGGCACCATTGATCACTATCAAACATCTAAAACTTGGCCAAAACTAACTATGTGTTAGTACAAAAAACTTCAGCTATCCAAAACTAGCCAAACAGAAAATTTCCTAGGATTTCGTTGCTAGAAAGCGATTACAACAATGAAATTTCCTAGGATTTTGTTGCTAGAAAGCAATTACAACAATGAAATTTTGATGCTCAGTATAGCGAAAAAAACACTGCTCAATAGCAAAATATTGCTACACAAGCAGGGAAGTAAGCAGCAAAATTTTGCGCTGGTGGGCAACGACCTAGAAACTGAGTATCCCACCTAGATCACCACCAAGACGGGAGTCTTTCCTTTCTACCTACTTTGACTCCTTGCACATGAAAAGAGGACGTGTGCACAACAACATTTGCTCCCACTGAGTCTTTCCTTTCTACCTACTTTGACTCCTTGCACATGAAAAGAGGACGTGTGCACAACAACATTTGCTCCCACCACACCTCTTCCATCAAGCCTCTCTTCTGCCAAGGTAATTTCCCCCTCCACATGCAAAGAGGATGCCTGCACATCAATATTTCCTCCCATCACACCTCTTCCATCAAGCCTCTCTTCATATCCAAGGTAAGTGCCCCTTTCCTTTATTGCTTTCTCCCAAACTTTCATGGAAAGATTCAATGCTTTCTTGCATTCTAAGCTTTCATGGAAAGCTTCTATATAGCTCTATATGAGCTTTTCTTTCCCTTTCCCTCTCTTTCCTTTTGCTTTCTCCCTTCCCCTATCTCACATAAAGATTTTATAGAGAGCTTTCATGGAGAGATCTCCATCAAGCTATCTATTAAGCATTCTATTCATAGAGCTAGGATTAGGGCAACATAAAAAATATCTTTCAATCACTTATGGATTAGGAATAGGGTTTAGGGTAATCACCTCTTTTTTGTCTTCTTCTCCTTGCTTGCTAATATGTTAGAATGAACTAACTTTTTCATTGATTATGTTTCTTTTTTTGTAGGTTTATTCAAGTGAACAACTAACAAGGATTTAGGCCAATCCTCTCCTACAGCTTCTCAAAGAAGAGATAAGCCATCTTTCTCCATTCTTTTTTATGCTTTTCTCTTTGTTTTATTATACCCATGGGTGCCAGGATTAGGGTTAGGTCAAGTTATGCATGAGGTAGGCCATCAGAAGGTCTTGAACACGCTTTGTTTGGTTTTCTGTAACTCTGAGAGCCAATCCATCTTTAGTTTTTCCATGCAAGCCTTGTGCACGCTTATGCATAAGCCTTAGGGTTAAGGCTTTGGATAAGCCTATCCTTAAGGCTTAAGGCTTAAGGCTTAAGGCTTATGCATAATCCTATGTTTAAGGCTTAAGGCTTATGCCTTATGCAAGCTTATGCTTAAGACTTTTGCCTTATGTAAGCTTATGCTTAAGGCTTATGCATAAGCCTATGTTTAAGGCTTAAGGCTTATGCATAAGCCTTGAGTCCTATGCATAAGGCTTAAGGCTTAAGCCTTCTGTAAGTTGTATGCATAAGCTCTCTTTGCTTAAGCTTCATGAATAGGATTAAGCTTATGTATAGACCTTAAGCATAAGGCTTAAGCTTATGCAAAGAGAGTTTATGCATAAGCTTAAGCATTATGCTCAAGATCTATTCATAAACCTTATGCTTAAGTCTTGTGCATAAGCCTTAAGCTTAAGTCTTATGCATAGGTCTTAAGGCTTATGTTCAAACCTATGCATAAGCCTATGCTTAAGTCTTATGCATAGGTCTTAAGGCTTATGTTCAAACCTATGCATAAGCCTATGTTTAAGGCTTATGCATAAGCCTTGTGTTTAAGGCTTAAGCCTTATGCATAAGCCTATGCTTAAGTCTTAAGACATGCATAAGCCTTATACTTAATTCTCATGCATAAGCCTATGCTTGACGCTCATGCATAAGCCTTATGATTAACCTTATGCTTAAACTTATGCTTAAGGCTTATGCACAAGCCTTGCTTAAGACTTATGCATAAGCCTTATGCTTAATGCTTATGCATAATATTATGCTTAAGGCTTATTCTTATGCTTATGCATAAGCCTATGCATAAGGCTTATGCATAAGCCTTATGCTTAAGGTTTATGCTCAAGCTCTATGCATAAGGCTTAAGCTTACTCAAAGAGATTGAAGCTTATGCATAGAGATCTGGGGCATTTATGCATAAGACTAAGGGTTCATTCTTTTTTGATGTGGAGTGCTATGCACGCATGGAGTTTAAATGTGTTACTAATCGTTTTTTCTTATATTATATTTTTTAGGTCTTACATTGTTTTCCTCTCCATCGGCTTGACATTGTCGAGGTAAGCTCTCTTATTCATGTAATCGTCGCTAATGCAACCTCATGTTGATCGCACCCTTGGGTTTCGGGTGTACAGTTAACCACATTGCATAAGGATTAAGCCTTACAGAAGCTTATACATAAGCTTTATGCATAAATCTCTATTCATAGGGCTTATGCATAGAGATATGGGCCATTATTGTAGGCCATCTAAAATGTTGAAGTCAAGTTAGGAGAAGTTATCCGCAAGTAGGTGGTTATAGTGGAGGGGGAGCCCTTGATCTTTTCACTGTCCTTCTCTTGTAAAACAAAAGTTGCCTTTGGCTTTAATATTGGGAAGCATGTGTGTAAAGTCCTCAATAGCTATCATCCAAAAGGGGCATTGTCTACCCTCCTTGTCTAAGCAGTATGATGTAAGGTCTCAACAATGTTCTAATATCACATGTTCTCTATTTTAAGCATTATTCTGTTCGAGCATTCTTGTGTTCTTGCCTCTTTTGTTTTGCATCTCTTGCACTAAGCCTCTCTTTTGTCTTTGCATAAGAGCGGTAAGATCTCAACATGTTTTTACTTTATTGCACCCTTGGGTGTTGGGTCTAGGTCTAGCTTAGGTTTACCTCTATGCATAGGCTATATGCATAGAGATTTATTTATAAAGACTTTATGCGTAGGCTCTATGCATAAAGCTTCTATGTGTAGGCTCTATGCATAGGCCTTATGTGTAAGGCTCTATGTATAGGCTTTATGCATAAGGCTCTATGCATAGAGCTTTATACATAAGGCTTATGCAAGCTCTATGCATAAGGATCTATGAGTAGAGCTTTATGCATAAGCCTCTATGCGTAGACCTTTATGCATAGGCTCTTGCAAGCTCTATGTATAAAAACTCTATACGTAGGCTTTATGCATAAGGCTCTATGCATAGGCGTTATTCATAAGGCTCTATGCATAGAGATTTATGCATAATTATCTATGCATAGGATCTTGTAAGCTCTATGCATAAAGCCTACTCATAGAACCTTATGCATAATACTCTATGCGTAGGCTTTATGCATAGAGATTTATACAGAAGTGTCCAGGATTAAGGCTTTATGAATAAGGCCTTTATGTTTTATGCTTCAAGAAATTGACTCTTATGCATGTATTTATTTGGGCTAGGTTATATGTATAGGAAATGTTGATCGACCCATCGCAGGACCCAGGTGTCACAAATCTACTCTCTATCATCAACGAATGATTTAGGCAGCATGCTTGGTCACAGTTTACTAAGACATAGGTATGGTTTAACAAAACCTTTTTAAAAAAACAAAGTTAACCCTTTATACGTTTGATAATTCTTATCGTTTAATCTTATATTCAGGCAGGATTGCCATCGAGCCAGGACGCCATGGGGAAATCTACTCCACTTGGCCAGTCCGGGGAAAACCATGTCTTTGATAGACACAGGTCCAAGTGCCGAAGGTCCAAGTGGTACAAGCCAATCACGATATGGTTGTGATTAGCCTACACCACCTACCTTGACTAGATCCACCCCCTCTCCCTCACGTCCATCTTCACCACGATGATGACGTAGTAACGAGTTTGTGGGGGCTAGTAGATGTGCTAGTGTGGGGAGAGAAGCTGCTTTTGCTTTGCCAAAAGCTACACTAGGTCGCCTGATGCATCTCCCCAACAAGGGGGCTCTTGATCTGCTCATTATGAGCTAGCCCCAAGCAGACCAATTTCACCATTTGATTCACATATCCTACCATACAACGTGGATGTTGATGGTGTCCTTGTGATGGATGCACAAGGGAATCAAGATATGAACCGCATGCATGTACTTGCTAACCTGGAGTTCATGAACTCCTTCTCAAAAAGTGTAAAAAACAAGATGAGATTTCAAATAAATATGTCATTTATGTGCTTAAGTCAGAGTTTCATGTTCACATGCGTGCCTTTGCCCTCTCAGAGGAGTGGATGAAGAGAAGAATAAAGCATTTGCCCTCTAATAGGAGAGCAAACATCAAGAGAGCAGCAAAGAACAATTTGGAAAAGCCCAACATTTATACGTAGGAGGAGTGGAGGCACGCACGCAACTCCGTGAGAAAGCACCCACATTCTTTTCAACAACAAGTGGCAACAAGTGCTTCCCTACTACGGAAGAGAGGGGTTTCACTCTTCGGATCTGGAGGAAATTCCTCGTTCATTGCTTGTTTCGTAAGTACCTATTTTACTAATCATTTTCTTCTCCTTTTTCATTTTGTTTTGTACTATATTGTTTTCGTTAACTAATTGTACATTTTCTTAATTGTTTTTTGTAGAGGAAGTTTGTTGGGAATGTCCCAAGAAAGGAGGAGTATGAATATGGCTACAGAGCCCCCATTCCGTGCAATTCTGAGCGTAGATGTGTATACAAGACATACACTTGGACAAGTCCATTTTAGGGACTCAAGCAAACGAGGTAAGTAGTCAAACAACCCTTCTCTTATCTATATCTAATTGTCTTTCATTTGTATTACACTTACCTTGCACTTGATAGCATGTATACAAGACATACACTTGGACAAGTCCATTTTAGGGACTCAAGCAAACGAGGTAAGTAGTCAAACAACCCTTGTCTTATCTATATCTAATTGTCTTTCATTTGTATTACACTTACCTTGCACTTGATGGCATGTATGTAGATGAAGGGGAAGAGGAAGAGGGAGATCCAATATTACGAGCATGAAGCGATAGAAGGAAGTGAAGAGGAGGACAAAGACGATCATCATGAGCACTCAAAATCCAATGAGGATTCCGATTAGCCACCTCTTCTTTGATATATTTTTGGTAAATATTGAAAGATCCCTGCCCCCTCCGCGCAACGAATTCAGGGGGTGCTAGCAGCGGCAGTACCACTTTTTGCGCAGGGCAAAGCCTCACACTCGGGGCCTCGCCCACGGATATCCGCACAAGAGACTAATCCCTCGGTTCTTCCAAAACCAGACCCGAAAAACTTCCCCCGCCTAGAAAGCACGGGCGATCCCTCCATGATATTTTTACTCTAACGTAGTCAAGGTCATCACTAACCAAACTGATCCAACTTTTAAGTCACTCGATCAGATCAAGGAAGAAACTTGCACTTGGATCATAGAGACCAACGCTTTTTTCCTCATCGTCGAGAGGCACAGCCACTGATTCTTTTCCATAGAATAAGGACTGTCCGGGATTTACTTCATCTATCATACCATAACAGAATTGAGTCTTATTTTAGGGATCCATCAGTCTAGCCTAACCCCATCTAGTCCCATGGGTTAGCTAACCATCCAACCAATGTAGTGATGGGATCCAATTATGAATTTGTTTAAGGTTTATCCCGGGTACCAGGGAGAAAAGAGTTCCTAGGTCCCCTAACCGGATCTTCATGCAAACTTTAAGCTAGTCACACCACTTACACACCCACCAATATAAAATTGCCTGTTCCACAGATTTAGCTATCTTTAAAATAATCTTTTAATGAAACCATAGTATCACTGATCATAATCCTCCAAAATATCTAGTTGAATGGTAATTTCCAATCATTCCTTCATTGGTGTACCTATGGCATCATTGGCAACCAAAACGCTTACCACCTGTCCATTCATGGGCCTTTTCGATAGTTCCTAGCTCATAGTACCCGGAAATATATTCACTTATAAAAATCTAGATGGACTTTCTATTGAACATCAGAAAGATCAACTAATAGATCCATATAAAAGAGCCATGGACTCATCCGTTGAGGACCAGCAAGGTCAATCAACTAGATCCATGTCCAAATTCAGAAAACAACTCTTACTCCTTGTTCCAATATCTTCCTCGACACACGCATGGGTATCTTTGGTGACCCAGAGCCCGAGCACCGTATGGTCAGCACCCTCTAGGATCCTTCGCAGGTCACCTAGCGCTTCACTCATAGGCCGCTTCCTTAGTCCCTCATCCACTGTACCGGAAGCTCACCATTTAAATCGGACCATGGCTAGTCAAGACCTCGGACGCGAGACGTCCTCCGTTGACTCTCTGCTGTTGCAACTTTATCACTTAGGTCTCCCACGACCTCTTCACAGGACGGTCAAAATGCTTCCCCAACATTCTTGACATAAAACAGTCATTTAAAAACAAGTCATTAATACAGTTTCTATAATGAACTCTCGTCTTTCCACATTGTTCCACATCAATCCACATTACTTAATCCACGTCCAATCATATGTATTCCCATCATCCTTCATCCATTCTCATCTAATCACATTACTTAATCCACGTCCAATCATATGTATTCCCATCGTCCTTCATCCATTCTCATCTAATCACATCATTTTCCATCTCATCACATCTTTCCACATTTATCCTCATCACATCTCATCCACTCACATCTACCCATATTCACATCTCATCACATCACATTCATTCACTTCTCATCACATCACATTCATTCACTTCTCATCCATTCATATCTACCCCGATCCACATCACATTACATCCCTTGCACATCACATCTCGGGCTTTGATGTGGGTTCAAAAGTTGAAAAATATGAGCAAAAACATGAATTGACACAATCCAAGATATACCAACAAACCTTAAAGATTTTGAGAATTTAAGGGAGTTATGGATATCAAACATCATCTTGGATTTCAAGAGTCCTGACAACTTATTAGGGATAGGCCAATATGAGTAACAAAAACATTTACTAGTTGAAATCCCAAAAAATTAATACATTAAATGAGGTTTAACTACCTAAACAATAATGCATTGAATGGGAGGTCAGGGTGGAGAGTTAAAAAAGAGAATGAAGGGGAGAGGGAGAGCTTGAGATCCTTGCAAACAAACACACACACTCACACACACATAAGAGTGCAAGACACAAGAGAGAGATAAGAGAGAGATGGATGGCTAGATTTGTTTCTATCTTCTTCTCTTATCTATAACCGTATAACTTAAAGATAAGAGTACATAAAGGGAAATTACTCTCCTAATAACATACAATGGTCCGTCCATACTGTGAACCCAATTATATGAGTTGGCACTGTAAGATTCCTCCTCAGCCTGAATAATGAATAGGCTCTACTTCAATCCCCTGTAATCATTCCCTGTTTCTGAATACAAGAAAATATTATTTTTCTTGTAAGATTCCTCTGCAGCCTGAATAATGAATAGGCTCTACTTCAATCCCCTGTAATCATTCCCTATTTTTGAATACAAGAAAATATTATTTTTCCTTGTTTTTGCATAGAGAGAAGAAAAATTCTAGAGAGTGGTAATTCAATATTGAGATATTTTTAGATATATAAATTCTACAAATATCAAAAATATATTTTCCTGAAACAGAAAATCAAAATGAATTTTCCAAGGTGCATTAGGAATCTTAGCCTAAGGGTCAAGATTTTCTGAAATTTTTGGATTATGGTCCAATTAAGGTTCCTATGGACCAATAAGATTAATCCAAGTGTTGCGATGAGATAAATCTAATGAATAAAAGAAAATACCCAAAAATGAGTAAATGCCCACATAAGATGAAGAGGTAACTGAGTATAAGATTTATCGGTTAAAAACTATGAGATATTACTAAAAACTTTAAGATATTTTGGAGTAATCATACAATTTTGACACCTTGGTAAGGAAAGGGAGAGCCTTCAAGGAGGCACCTATTTCACACATGTGTGAGTTTTAAATTCAAAAATATTAAGATATTTTTATCTCTCCTCTCTCTTGGATCAAACCAAATAAAAAAGGGAGCCAAACTAGTCCAAATCTTGTCTAAATTCAGTCAAACCGAAGCTGGAAAATTTTTGAACTTAGTTGGACTCAGTTAGTGGCCTCCCTCACCTATGAATAGACCCTCATTCTTTTGTATTCTCATTTGTGAACTAGACCATGCCAATATTACATTAGAATAAGCATATTTTCTATTATCCCCTAAAAATCCTCTACATTTTGAAGAGATTGGAGCTTCTCTCTCTCTTTAACCTTCCTTGGAGCTTTGCTCAACATACTAACCAATTGATTGGTTGGGGGCCTCTCCTAAGAATAGAGAATCAAGAAAAACAAGAGGTAAGGTGTGACTTTATGGGTTTTTCTTAATCTTCTAAATTTTTTTCACTTCTCAACCCCTCTCAAGCTTGAGAAGTATTCAATTGAATGGTTTTTCAATGTAAATGAAGCTCTCTAATGAATTTTAAATCAAATAAATTTTACATTTATGCTTAATTTAGGATGTTTTTTATGTATATCTCTCTCTCCCCAAAAAAATGGTCATTCCTATGACCAATTCTCAATTCAAATGATGCTTCTCATGGAGCAATTCCTAATTCTAAAATCAAACTCTATGCTAGTCAACAAGCTAGAGACCAAGAAATGGCTGTTTTATGCTTTAATGTTACATAAATTATGGTAAACTTAGGAATTAAGTCCATAAATTGCATATTGGTCCAAATGATAGTTACTCTATCATAATCCTATCACTAAGTCTTATTCTTTTAGAAAATATTAAAAATTATCAGTAATAGCAACGGAGCTATGGTAAAATTTTTAAAAAATAACACATAAATAATTTTTATGCATAATGTGAAAAGAGGACCTCCTATCATATTCTAGGATTAGTCATCCTATGTTAAATGAATAATTCTCATCATATCCATGGAAAATTAATTTTCATGTTTATGCATAAATAGTTAATTAGAGAAAAAGAGAAATTTTTAGTAATTTCTTTTTTATGATAAAAGAAAAATTCCCATGATAATGGAGATCCATGTATTCCAATGGAGAAAGAGAAAATTTGGAATACTAAAATAATGGATATTTTATTTAAAATTAAAGAAGAATTTTAGATAAATTATTTTTATGCATAAAAAATTTAAATGATGAAAGAGGAATTTCCATCATAAATGGAATTCAATCATTTAAATGGAAAAAGTGGAGTTCTTGTCATATTTGGATTAATGGATATTTTTATTTAATTTTAAGAGAAATTTTAGTTAAATTTATTTTTATGCATAGAAAAAATTTAAATGATAAAAGAGAAATTCCCATCATATTTGGAATTCAATCATTTAAATGAAAAAAGTAAAATTCTTGTCATATTAGGATTAATGGATATTTTTATGTAATTTTTAAGAGAAATATTAGTTAAAATTATTTTATGCATGAATAGATTTAAATGATGAAAGAGGAATTTCCATCATATTTGGAATTCAATCATTTAAATGGAAAAAGAAGAATTCTTGGTATATTGGAATGTTGAATATTTTTATTTAATTTAAGGAGAAATTTAGATAGATTTAAGTTATGATAAAAGAGGAATTTCCATGACATTTGGATTGCACTCATTAAATGACAAAAAAAGGAATTTCAAGCTTATTCAAAAAAAATAGATATTGGTATTTAGTTAAAAGAAAAATTTTATGATATTTAAGAAAAGAAAGATTTGAATTAATTTTAGGTGTCAAATCCCTAGATGAAGAGAAACTTATAGCCAGGTTCATTCAGGGAATGAACGAACCCTTAGACACACCGATCAAGAATGCCAAGCCAGTGTACATAGCAGAAGCTGTCAGAATGGCGAAGGACTTTGCCAAAGCCATCATCCTGAAAGTCCCGCCAAAGCCAGCTCCCTTATCCTTTAAAAGATTTTAGACACCGGGAAGTTCTTCCAACCTTTCGCCTCCAAAGAGACACCAAGGTCCCAACTAGAATCTAGAGACGGGAAACTTCAGGAATGTAGGAAGACCTTTCCCTCGAAGTACCTTCTTAGGAGCTCCGGCTCTCTCAAGAATGCAAAGGGAAGAGCTTCGAAGCGAGAACAGCTGCTTTGGATGTCAGGGGTTTGGGCACCAGCTCAAGGATTGTCCATCTCCTTCTATGGGCCAAGGAAGCCAGGGTCCCAGAATTCAAAGATAGACTCCTTCGTATCACTCCAATCAGGGTCCCCCCATGCCAAAATCCGGGTAACCCCAGAAGAGTGCCAGTCATGCAAAGCAATCTTCGATCTCCCTCCCAAAATTGGAACAACCAAAGAGAGAGAGTTTCACCTCAGACTGCAGCAGCTAGAGCTGCCACTATAGCTAATGAAGTGGAGGAAGAAAAAGGACAGATCTAAGCAGCAATAGAGCATCAGGGGAATAACCGTCAGCTTTCAATCCTCTAGACTTCAGTAGAGTACCAGGGTAAGCAATTCAAGCTTTTGATTGATTCAGGCAGCACTCATTCTTTTATTTCCCCAGGATGTCTGCGTAAATTAGTCCTAAATCAAAAATCAGGGAAACCTATGCAAGTGGAATTGGCCCCAGTGGAAAGATTCTTTTCACACACCTTGAGATAGACCTTATTCAATTTAGCCTAGATGGGAACGTAACAGAGTGCTAGTTCAGAGTCCTACCCTTGGGAGTCTATGATGGAATCCTTGGAATGGATTGGCTCCATAAGAATCAAGCTGATATTTATTGTCACAAAGGAACCATCTCTTTCCTTGACCTTCATGAGAATAAAGTTCAAGGAACTAGAATTTTCGGATCCCCAGTGCTACAATTAGTCAAGGCTTCCAAATTATTAAAAGAGCTCAGAAAGAGAAAGCTGTTTATGTCGTTAAGATGAATCCAGTAGACATAAAATGTAAGGCTAAAGAACCAGAGTGGTTAAGTGAGTATGCAGGTGTCTCACCTTGGGGTGCACCCGTTCTCTTTCAAAAGAAGAAGGATGGAACGTTAAGGGTGTCAAATCCATTGATCAATGAAGCAAAGGAGAAAATCATGCAGGACAAATTCTTTGCCCCTATTTCTACCCTTTTGATGCAGGAAAGAAAGACTCCTCAAGAAATGATTCGAGTTCTTGGGTACAAATTGGATGAAGGATGCATGTAATAATTGGCTATGTATTCCCAATGATGAGGGAATAAAGGGAAGAATTCTGAGAGAAGCCCATGATAGCTTGATAGCTAGACATCCAGGGTTTATGAAAACCTATATGTCTATGAAGAAAAGCTTCTTCTGGCCAGGACTCAAAAAGGATGTACTTGATCATGTGCGAAAATGCTTAATGTGTCAAAGAGTCAAGGCAGAGAGAGCCAAGATGCTAGGGAAACTGCAGCCTCTGGACATTCCGCAGAGATGAAGTGGGAATGTATTAGTATGGACTTTGTCACTGGATTACCTTCTGTGCAATCAGATTACAACTCCATTTTTTGTGGTAGTTGACAGGCTAACCAAAGTTTCCCATCTGATTCCAATGAAAGAAACATACACTGCAGTGTGGATGTTGCCAGAGTTTTCCTTAAAGAGATCTTCAGATTGCATACCTTATCTAGGAGGATAGTAAGTGACAGAGATCCCAAATTCACATCGAAATTCTGGATTGCATTCTTCGAAGCAATAGGAACTTTCTTAGATCTCAGCACAACCTATCTCCCCGAAATAGATGGCCAAACTGAAAGAGTGAACCAGGTAATAGAAGATATCCTTCGGTCATGCTGCGGTAAGGAACCCAAGAAATGGTTAAGCCATTTGCATCAGGTCAAATTTGCTTACAATGTTCTTATCATTGAGGCATAGGGATGAGTCCTTTCAAAGCTTTGTATGGGCAAGATTACCTTACACCGTTGACTTGGTCTGACCCATTGATCAAAGTCAAAATATCCAGACAAATGCTTGATGACATGGACCAGCAAATGCAATCAATCTGTAAAGATATAAAGGCAGGCCAAGATAGGCAAAAGCAATATGCAGATAAAAAGAGATGAGAGAGAGAGTTTGAAGAATCAGATATGGTCTTTATTTGAGTACGACCAAAAAGAAGTTCCTTATCCTTAAGGAAGTACAAGAAGCTCTCTCCCAAATATTGTGGGCCATATGCTATTATAAAGAAAGTGGGTGATCTAGCCTACAAACTTCTTCTGCCTCCCCATCTCAAGGTACATGATGTATTCCATGTCAGTTTGCTTAAGAAATATGTACCCACCGAGTCACATGCTTGATGATGAACAATTGATTTCTCTAACTCAAGGCCAGATGGTACTCCAGCCTGAGGAAATCCTTGACATTCGAGAGAAGATTCTCAGGAGCAGAGTCCTCAGAGAATTTTTAGTAAAGTGGAAGTTCTTCCCTCGAGAAGACGCCACCTTGGAGAAAGAAGAAGAGTTGGCAAAAGATTACCCCACTTTGCGAGATGAGGACATCTCACGTTTTTCAAGTGGGAGAGGATGTAAGATTCCTCCTCAGCCTGAATAATAAATAGGCTCTACTTCAATCCCCTGTAATCATTCCCTGTTTCTGAATACAAGAAAATATTATTTTTCCTTGTTTTTGCCTAGAGAGAAGAAAAATTCTATAGAGTGGTAATTCAATATTGAGATATTTTTGGATATATAAATTCTACAAATATCAAAAATATATTTTCTTGAAACAGAAAATCAAAATAAATTTTCTAAGGTGCGTTAGGAATCAATTAAAAATGATTTAAAAGACCTTAGTCTAAGGGTCAAGATTTTCTAAAAATTTTGGATTATGGTCCAATTAAGGTTCCTATGGACCAATAAGATTAATCCAAGTGTTGGGATGAGATAAATCCAATGAATAAAGAAAATACCCAAAAATGAGTAAATGCCCACATAAGATGAAGAGTTGACTGAGTATAAGATTTATTAGTTAAAAACTATGAGATATTACTAAAATTTTTAAGATATTTTGGAGTAATCATACAATTTTGACACCTTGGTAAGGAAAGGGGGAGCCTTCAAGGAGGCACCTATTTAATACATGTGAATGAGTTTTAAATTCAAAAATATTAAGATATTTTTATCTTTCCTCTCTCTTGGATCAAACCAAATCAAAAAGGGAGCTAAACTGGTCCAAATCTTATCCAAATTCAGCCAAACTGAAGTTGGAAAATTTTGGAGCTTAGTTGGACTCAGTTAGTGGCCTCCCTCACCTATAAATTGACCCTCATTATTTTGTATTCTCATCCAAACATAAAATTTCCTAGGGTTTCGCTGCTAGGAGAGCGACTACAACAACGAAATTTTGATGCTCAGAAGCGAGAAAAAACATTGCTCAATACAGAAAGGTAACTTCCCCCTCCACACCAAGAGACTTGAAGAACTCGCACTGGGCACTAATTACTAACCCAAATATGCTCCGATGGTAACCAAACCCAAACTTTGCAAGCATGTGGGGGTGGGTCCCCTCCACATGCTTGCAAAGTTTGGTCCCCATTGGAGCATGTTTGGGTACAATGGTATGGGGAAGACCCAGATTTTCCATGGCCTCCTAAGCACCAAGAGACTTGAAGAATCTGCACACTGGGCACTAATTACTAACCCAAACATGCTCTGATGGGAACCAAAATTTTCAAGCATGTGGGGGTGGGTCTCCCCCTTATGCTTGCAAAGTTTGGTCCCCATTGGAGCATGTTTGGGTATGATGGTATGGGGAAGATCTGGATTTTCCATGGCCTCTTAAGCACCAAGAGACTTGAAAAATCCGCACTGGGTGATAATTACTAACCCAAACATGCTCCGATGGTGACCAGAATTTGTAAGAATGTAGGGGGGGGGGGAGGACTACCCCCACATGCTTGTGGCAAAGTTTGGTCACCATTGGAGCATGTTTGGGTACGATGGTATGGGGAAGATCCAGATTTTCCATGGCCTCTTAAGCACCAAGAGACTTGAAGAATCTGCATTGGGCGCTCATTACTAACCCAAACATGTTCTGATGGTGACCAAACTTTGTAAGCATGTGGAGGTGGATCCCCCCCACGTGCTTGCAAAGTTTGGTCCCCATCGGAGATTGTTTGGGTATGATGGTATGGGGAAGACCCGGATTTTCCATGGCCTCTTAAGCACCAAGAGACTTGTGAAATTCACACTGGGCGCTAAGAACTAACCCAAACATACTCTGATGGTGGCCAAAATTTGCAAGCATGAGGGGGTGGGTGCCCCCCTCATGCTTGCAAAGTTTGGTTCCCATTGGAGCATGTTTGGGTACAATGGTATGGGGAAGACCGGATTTTCCATGGCCTCTTAAGCACCAAAGAGACTTGAAAAATCCGCACTGGGTGCTAATTACTAACCCAAACATATGCCGATAGTGACAAAACTTTACAGGCATGTGGGGTGGGTCCCCCCCATATGCCGATAGTGACAAAACTTTGCAAGCATGTGGGTCGCCCCCACATGCTTGCAAAGTTTGATCC
Organism: Cibotium barometz; assembly: GCF_041138505.1. NCBI lineage: Eukaryota > Viridiplantae > Streptophyta > Polypodiopsida > Cyatheales > Cibotiaceae > Cibotium > Cibotium barometz. The sequence continues at coordinate 27,152,172 of NC_141049.1, forward strand.
CCATTGGAGCATGTTTGGGTACGATGGTATGGGGAAGACCCGGATTTTCCATGGCCTCTTAAGCACCAAGAGACTTGAAAAATCCACACTGGGCATTAATTACTAACCCAAACATGCTCCGATGATGACCAAACTTTGCAAGAATGTGGGGGGGACCCACACCCACATGCTTGCAAAGTTTGGTCACCATCGGAGCATGTTTGGGTACTATGGTATGGGGAAGAGCGGGATTTTCCATGGCCTCTTAAGCACCAAGAGACTTGAAGAATCCGCACTGGGCACTAATTACTAACCCAAACATGCTCCAATGCTGACCAAACTTTGCAAGCATGTGGGGGTGGGTTCCCCTCACATGCTTGAAAAGTTTGGACCCCATCAGAGCATGTTTAGGTATGATGGTATGGGGAAGACCTGGATTTTCCATGGCCTCTTAAGCACCAAGATACTTTTGAAATAACCCATATCTTCCTACTAAAGTCATTAATTAGTAATAAAAAGTAGAAAGAATGACCCAATGTAGTGCACTTTACCACACATTAGGACCTCAATGGAAGGCTTCTTGGGCCCTTTTATTTGGCAGTTTAAGGGAGTCAAACCTTTTCTCTTAAGAAGAAACGTTTTCTAATTAGAAGCTTCAAAACGGCTACTTTATTCGAATTTGAATTTTGGGAAAAAAATGGAATTTAAAATCTAGCGGATAAAACCATATCATGTAACATATCTATGGAAAGCTCTTGATGCGTAGATCACGGATCTGTAATCTCCGCTCAAATCGGAGCTTGTATGTAGAAGTTATGGAGGTCTGAAAATTGTAAAATTGCTCCCCCCCCCCTTTTTGGGAAAAAAGTGCACCCTTTGACCACTCTTACACCTCTCTTAAAAACCCAACATTTCAGTCCACATGGCAACCCCCCATTTGGCTATTCCTTAATCACCTTGATTAGGCTTGGGCAAATTAAAGGGCCCAAGAAGACCCCATTCACTTCCTAATGAAGATTTGCATAAATAAGCTCTGAAAGAGCCATTGCATAATCCTTACTTTCTTCTGGAAATGTATATCAATGTTGTTTGCCCATCATGCAAGCTTCACATACATTTGACATCTCATAAAATGATGGTAGATGTGACATAATCTTAGTCCTTTGAATCTCATTCAAGATTGCAAAACTCAAATACCTAAATCTTTCATGTCGTAGCTTGCTTGCCTCAACATCGGCTTGTCAATTGGGAGAGGGTTGTTAGCCTTAACTCTTGGAGGTTGAAATTTCTATTTCTTGTTTTCATTGTATATATTATAGATTCTAAATATTATCATTACCAAATGATAACTTAAAAAGCTATGGAAAAAACTTTAAAAGCGACTTGACATCATCATGTAAGTGCACCGTCAACAAATGTGTAACAATTTACTATCCCCAAATTTCATCAATGAAAGTGTTTATTTAAATGGAAAAGTGGAACATCTCCCTACGATTATACCTTTAAGGGGAGCCTTGTGCCACCTCCTGACCATACCTTGTGTATGATCTCTTTCATTTTCATTTTCCACTCATGCACGCATGCAAAGAAGAAGCATTTTTGTAGTTAAAATGATAAACTTCATCAATGACTAACATTTGTTAACATGTTGACGTGCGAGGATTTTATGAGACTCTTATTCTTTATTCAATAATTATCCACCTTGTTCTCAACAATTAATGCTTGTGCTATTTCCATAAGAGTGTTTTTCAACATGGTTTCCCATATCTCCAAAACCACTTACTTTTGGATTTGGGTATTATCCAATTTAAGTCTTTGTTCGATAGATAAAAGCCCAACTCTCTAACCTTTAAAGTGAAGTCTTTGATAAACTAATTGAAGCTCTCTATTGCCCCAAAGTCTCCCCCTTCACAAACCTATGCTATGACATGGGAAAAGGAAGAGAGAAATTAGTATTAAAAAATACATGCACATCAATTAAACCCAATGCTCAAAATATTTGACCTAAACTAAAGTAAGAAGATAAACGAATTGAAGCTCTCTATTGCCCCATAGTCTCCCCTTACTTGACCTATAGTTTGATACCACTCACATGGGAGAATCTAGTTACCAGAGGAAGAGAGAAACTAGCATGAACAAAAATACATGCTCATCAATAAAATACATACATAATATGTGGATGTATGTATGTATGTATGTATGTATGTATATGTGGATGTATGTATGTATGTATGTATGTGTACACACACACACACACATTATATGTGGATGTATGTATGTATGTATGTATGTGTACACACACACACACACACATTATTAATATATGTATACATGTATGTATGTATATATACATACATACATACATCCATATATTATGTATGTATGTACATGTGTGTGTGAGTGTATATATATATATATATATATATATATATGTATATATATATATATGTATGTATGTATGTATATATATATATATATATATATGTATGTATGTATGTATATATATATATATATATATATATATATATATATGTATATATGTATGTACGTATGTGTATACACACACACACACACACAATGTACATACTGGAGTGGAGGCGAAGGTAGTAATGCACACACACATGTAGTAAATAAGCAAGGAGAGAGGAGAAAAAAGCACAACACTCAAAGTAGATTGATGAGAATGAGTGAAGTACAAGTGAATTGTGTTATTGCTTATTCCCAGTGTGAAAAGAACTTTACCATTCTAGAAAATGTGGAATAATGGGACTTACCTTGCTTCGAGATATTGAGATTGGCATAGTCTCCAAGCACCACCAATGGCTAGCTACAAGCTCCTATGCTTTCCTTCTTGTTTTGTCACCATCAAGAAGATACTTTACCTCCCTGCCAAGGACTCACCTAATGTTGTCCAAGAGATTGTAACTTGTATAAATGGTGCTTGAAAGCTTTCATGTCCACATAACATAGAATATAAAGTGCACACTCTTACATAATGTGTGAATAGGCACATGTACCAAGATTCATACACTCTTACTCTCAATTCTCTCTCTCTCTCTCTCTCTCAATAAGATAAGAGTAAGTATACAAGCACAACTCAATTGGCACAAAGGGGGATTGCATTTTTTCATTAGGAGAAAATTTCTTATATACAACTAGCCCTTAGTCACCATAATAGGAGCCCTTTCCTTTAGATCTCTATGTTTTCAAACTTAACTGGCTCAAATATTGGGAAGTTGTAACACACATGGGAGTCCATTTGCTCTGCTACAAATGTAGTTGGGTGAATTGCCTCTTGGTTAGCATATACAACGGCTCCACCCCTGCTGCATTGATATTGACCACATTTAGATGCTGCCATATTTAGGAATGGTGAGGAATTTCTCCCACCATTCCAGTAAGATCCCAAAATCTTATATTCTTGGCTCAGCTTCATCTGTGTCAATTTTAGAGTATCCACCTCTTGTTTCAATCGAGTTCTCCTCTTGTTTCACCTCTTGTTTCAATCGAGTTCTCCTTCTTCCACCTTTAGTAACTAAATGCAAGCATATAAGTAACGAGGCAAATCTCTAGCAGATCCTATATTGTGGGTTTGCTAGTTTTGTGGAAACTGCTATGTTCTCTGAGAGAGAACCTTGTCTTACAATGGCCTCAATTCCTCCCATTTTGGCATAGGGCAAGCTACACAGAGAGTGATACCATGGAGTGATACCATAAGACTTAGGGAAAAGCTTTTTTTTTGGGTTAAATTGTATGATCACTTTAAAACACATATTCTCAGGTCTTCATAATCTATGTTTAAAAGCTACAGACATTGCGTTAATGGGAAATCACGTTGTAGAGAAGAAGATTCTATGTTAGTCCTCGTCCCTCATTGTTAGTAGGCTCAGGGGCTTTCCCATGATATGGGAGAAGCTTAAAGGAGATGCCTATGAAGTGGATATGTATATGGATAAGCATTTCCTTGTCATCATCATTTGTTGGGGGTAGAGGGGATTTAGTGGTAGTTAGAAAAGTATTAAGTTATAATTATTCTTCATGACTTATAATACTAGGATATTCAATATGTTAAAGTGAAGTCATATACCATATATATTAAAATTTGTTATAGGTGTTTAAGATACCATAAGGGTGATATAAGGTGCTTTCACTCATGAAGACTTAGGTATGTATAGGTATCATAAGCTTCTACCAACCCTGGGTTTGGAAGCAAGCAAAGAGATAGCATAAGGGTGATGTAGTTTTAACACTAGTTTGGTACCAAAACAGGACACTTGAGTGTCCTTTTTTGGGGGTTGCGAAAAAAAATCAAACTCCTAATGTAGGCTTTAAAAACCAAAATGCTTCATTGGGCATGTAGAACATAACCCTATGCTTATGTAAAAAATGCTAAACATATAAAATGCCTTTTTATTTGGAAGTACATAAGCAACAAAGTAGCATATGTCTTGAAAATGAACATTTTTCAGGATTTTTCAGGATTTTTCCAAATATGCAAGCATCATTCTCTCAAAAAAAAAAATCCAATGATATCAATAGCATTTTTCCCAAGATATTTTGATAGCATACATCAGTCCAAGGAGGTAGAAGTTCACCAAAAAAATCATTTTCCTTTCCTAGAATTTTTTCCAAAAAAGTTGTATAAAATCAGCAAAAGTAACGCGTATTATCAAAACTCAATCACGCCACTAAAAAAAATTGTAGCCCTATCAATGAGAATGTTGATTATTGGTTTTCATGCTTGAGATGAGATAAATAAGCCATAATTTGATGTGTATGACACTAACTTAGCCTCCACTTAAGTAGGTTCTTATCGCCTAGTTCTAAAAAAACTGTAAAAAATAAAAATACAAAATTTGATCATCTTTTTTCAAAAACTAATCATAACTATGCTTGCACAAGTAGTCTACACCTATAGTTACAACAAATAATGCACTTACACAGCTTTCCCCTTTGATGAAAATCAAAATTAGGCTCATAATTAGACATTTTACGTATTAAAAACAGGTTGCGCAAAAGGCCATGTATGAGAAGAGGCCCAAAAAGTGGCTCTAAAGTTTTGGAAAATTCAAAACAAAGTGGTATTTACCCTATATAACATGGGTGCACCTCAAGTTTTACATTATTAGCTTGCATATGGAAGGAGAAAAATTCATGCTCCACCTGTATAAAAAACATCATTTCAATATTAGCAAGTCAAAAATTTATCCAATAATTATCGTTTGATGATTCCAAGATTTAGTTTACATCATGGGCTTTCCATCAAGCCAAGTTTCATGATCAAACTATGTCCCTTCTAAAAGTTATGTACAAATTACTACTATTTTGAAAACAGCAAAAATCATGCGTTTTATCAGCATGCGTCTAAGAAAATTAAAATATTGCCTTGCAAAAGCTAAGAAAAGTGCAATTTAAAAAATCTCAAATTTTTTTTGGGTCTTGAGGAACATCTGTGGATGTTAAGCATTTCAAAACTCTTAATAGATTGCCCACAAAAATTCAAGAAAAATGCTAACTTTCAGGACACTTTAGTGTCCTCAGGACACTTTAGTGTCCAATTACAGAACTAGTGTTAAGATACCATAAGGGTGATATAAGGTGCTTTCACTCATGAAGGCTTAGGTATGTATAGGTATCATAAGCTTCTACCAACCCTGGGTTTGGAAGCAAGCAAAGAGATAGAGAGAGTTTTAAAATTAGCAGGGGTTGAGGGAAGGATAGGCAGCATAAAGAGATCTAGAAGTTCTTCCCTATCATCCAAAATTATAGAGTTCATCAACACTCTACACAATGATTAGAAGTTAAGAACTATAGGGCACATATCATAGATACACATGGCTGCATAGTCATTAAAGTATATATCATTATGAAAAATGACCATTATTATAGTAAGATCAGCATCCCTATCATAATTATGTTGGACTAAGGCAAGGTATCTCCTATCAGAATTATGTTGGGCTAAGGCAAGGTATCAAAATTATGTTAGACTAAGGCAAGGTATCCCATATCAGAATTATCTTGGAATAAGGCAAGTATCCCCTATTAGAATTATGTTGGATTAAGGCAAGTATCCCCTATCAGAATTATGTTGGATTAAGGCAATGTATTCCCTAGTTAGATTTTCACTAATGCTAATATTATATTATAAGAAAGAGAGTGTTAGTGTAGCAAAGAAGAAGGTGAAAGTTTGAGGAGGGCCCAAGGAACCATCGGTAGTGAAGCAAACATCGAGGCATGCTCCACGTGGCTCTTCTGCTTGTGGCTTAAGCTGTTGGCTTAACTACTACTCCAGCTGACTGGGCTATACTTTAATATTTTTCTATTAAAGAGCATTGTGATTTCTTCCTCTCTTGTGACCCGTGCCTGTAAAAGCCTCTTGAGATGCTTTTACCTATTCCTCCAACTATACTCATGTCTGGTAAGTGTCTCCTCTTTGATTGTAAATCTACATATGATTCTTGGAGAGAGGTGGTGAGGTGTGTTCCCACTTATTGATGGTTATCGATTGCCACGGTTAGCTACTTTTGCTTTTTTCCTTTAATTTTTGGAGAGAAGTGGTGAGGTGTGGTACCACTTGTTGGTGGCTCTGTCGATTGCCTTAGCCAGCTACTCTTTGAGCTTTGTATTATGTGTGCTTATTACTTGTGCATGCTGCCTATTAAACATAAAATCTCCTAATATGACATGTTTCCAATTGAGATCTCTTTTGAGAATAGGGATTAAGCACTTGTGCACCAAGTTTATTGCTTTTTTATTACAAGGGAAAGAAAATAATAGTTGGACTATATCCTCCATCCCAGATTTACATCTCGGGCAAATAGCTCACATAGGCACTCTCTCTCCCTCTCTCTTTGTCTCTCGGTCCCTCTCTCTCCCTTTATCTTATCTATCACTCTTAAGTTAAAGTTAATAACTTTACCTTGAATATTAAACATATAATATGCACATAGCCTAGTGGTTGAAGAATATTTTGAGAAACTTGATGTTGTGGGTTCAACCCCTAAGTAGTTTTGAGTATATATGTTAGTAAATTAAATTTTTTAAACTCTGCCTATAAGAGAGGATTTTGACTTGACTCCCGAGTCTTTTACATAAATTGGTGTTCTTCGATATGTGCAAAGAGGAGTGAGATAGTTCCTGGCAACAAGCGAAGGCTTGTGAACTGGGATAATGGCTTGTGGAGGACGTGCAAAATGCGGAGGATGCGGGTGTCCAAGGGTAGCTAATTGTGAAGAGGTTATAATGGATCTTAAATCATTTAGTAGTTGCAAATGTCTCCCAAGGAAATGGAGGAATGGCTCACCTCCCCAATGGTGATAATTGGGCCTCCACCTAACTTCACAGAGCAAGAACATGACTCAAAACTGAGCCAAGGATTTCAAAACATCGAGCTAAGAAGAGAAAGTTCCCAAGTGTCTGAGGAACCTTTGCAATAGCTCAGAGGAGAACAAAAATGCTACCGATGTCAACAACTAGGGCACATTATGAGCGAATGTCTCAATGTGCCAAAAATAACTTATCTGATATAAAGCATTTTGTGGGACTACACTTTTAAAGGCCAGCCACATCTACCAAAGTAACCAGAGACCTACTACCATCCAAAGTTACCATGGGCCTCCACGCCAAAATCGGGAAAATCAGAGAAGGAACTTGAACCCAGCTCAGCCATACCTCTAGAGCTATTAGTTGAGTGATTCAGAAGAAGATAATGAAGGTGAAATTCGTGCGGCCATTGAGCATCAAGGCTAAAATTAGCAGTTCTCTATCATTCTAGTGCATGCTAATTACTGAGGTGAGTAGTTTGAGAAATTTGATTAATTCTAGAAGCACTCATTCTTTCATTTTTCCTCCTTTCCTATAAAAGTCAGAACTAGACTAGAAACAGGGTAAACCAATGCATGCTAATTACTGAGGTAAGTAGTTTGAGATTTGATTAATTCTAGAAGCACTCATTCTTTCATTTTTCCTCCTTTCCTATAAAAGTTAGAACTAGACTAGAAACAGGGTAAACCAATGCATGTTGAATTGGCTAGTGTGAAACTTTTGTTCACATGCCATGAGATAAATAATCTCAAATTCTCTCTAGATAGAAACTCCACTAAATGCAAATTCTAGGTCTTACATTTAGGATTTTATGATAGAATTTTGAAAATGGATTAGCTTATGCCAAACTTGGCGGGTATCCCTCTACAAGGGGACCATCTATTTTGTAGATCTTCATGGAATTAAGGTTTGAAGAATTAGAGTAATAGGATCTCCAAAATTACAGTGGGTAAAGCTATGCATAATTTTGAAGACCTTAGGAAGAAAGAAGTGATCTATCTTATTAAGGTCAACTCTATTAGGGAGGAGTCAAGCTTATTTGAACCTGAATTGCTGAGCAAGTATGCAGATGTATTTCTCTAGGAGTTGATAAAAATGCCCCGAGCCTGAGAAGTGGATCATGAGGTAAATCTTATACCCAAAGCTAAGACCTGTTGTTGCAAAGGGGGCTTATAAAATGGCTATCCTAGAATATTTGAGCTCAAACAATAGCTAAAGCAACCCTTGGAATAGAATTTTATCAAATCCATGGCACCTCCACATAATGTGGTGTGCCTCTTCTCTTTCAAGGAAAGAAGGATAAAACTCTAAGATTGTGCGTTGTGACTATAGGGGATTAAATCATCTTACAATCAAGAATAAATACCCTATACCCAGGATTGATGAATTTTTAAATCTATTGGCATGGTGTGCAAATATTCACCACGATTGACTTGAGATCTCGATATTACTAGATCCTGATTTAGGAACAACATAGATAGAGATGGCATTAAATACTAGATATGGACACTATGAGTTCATGGTAATTCCTTTTGGTGTGAGAAATGCACTTGCAAGATCTTCAGTCATCTTATGCAAGAAATATTAAAAGAGAGTTTCTCGATGATTTTATAAGGGCAGCTTCCAGGCTATAAAAGGGGATCACTTCTCTTTATATTCTTTACGCCTACTTCATGGTGCCTTACAATACTTGTAATACACCTCTTACATGTTATACTGCCTCCCAAGCTAGTTAAACTAGGCTTCTACTTCACATTAAGGCTTGTTGGGCACTAAAAAAAGTATAGTTCTCGGCAGCTTCCAGGCTATAAAAGGGGATCACTTCTCTTTATATTCTTCACGCCTACTTCATGGTGCCTTATAATACTTGTAATACACCTCTTACATGTTATATTGCCTCCCAAGCTAGTTAAACTAGGCTTCTACTTCACATTTATGCTTGTTGGGCACTAAAAAAAGTATAGTTCTCGGCATGGAGAAGAAGGGCTTCTGGAGGCCTTTAGTACCAGTGAGCTATTGCTACCACCTCATTTAAAAATCAATAATGTATTCCATGTAAGCCTTTTGAAAGCCTATGTACCTAGTCTTGACCATATCCTAGATGATGAGAAAATTGTTATGTCATCCTGTAGCACTTTGGACTCATTCAACCACACAGAATCCTTAGCTCTAGAGAAAGGGCTCTAGGAAATAGGGTCATTAGGGAACACCTATTTTAGTGGAAATACTTCCCAACAAAAGAGGCTACCTAAGAAAATGAGTCTAAGTTGTATCAAGATTTTCCATACCTATTTTCGAGATGAGGAAATCCCAATTTCTTTAAGGGGGAAGGATGTAAATTCCCCCAATTTTTGGCTTGTGCATGTGAACCTCCCCTCCTCCCCACCTTTGTATATATGAATATGTTTTGTTTAAAAAGGGGGAGGAGGCAGTCCAATACCCTGCCACTCACTCCCTACGATACTTCCCTCACCTCGTTGGGTTTTCTCCCCCACCACCATGATGCATAGACCTTGTTCTCCTGCCTTGTGGTCTTCTCTCACACCGACCACCAGACATGTTGCTCCCTTTTCCCTCATCGTCTTCTCCCATCGGCTAGCCACTCCATTGACTGGTTCTCTCTCTCACTCACACACATCCCAATGACCCTCCTTCTCTCCCATTTAAGTCCCCAGCTTCTCTTAGTAGGAACATACACCCCCCCTTTCTCTATAGCCTCCCATCACGAACCCCTCGCCAGCCTCACCTGCCCTCTCGCTCGCTAGCTCTCTCCCCCTCGCGGATGCGCTCTCCCTCCCACTCCCTCACTCACCCTCTCGTCAAAACCTATCCAACCTCTCCGTTGCCAGCTCTCCCCTTCTCATGTGCTCTCCCTCCCTCTCCTACACTCAACCTCTCATCAAAACCTCACCAACCTCTCCCCTCACTAGCTCTCTCCACCTCTCATCTGCTCTCCCTCCCTCTCCTGCACTCACCCTGCCATCAACCGCTCGCCAACCTCTCCCTTGCCTTCTCACTCATTCTCCCTCCTTCTCCCTGACTAGTTGTAAGTCATATCACCAATATCTCTCAATAGAAATAATGGCTTCTTCATCTTTTCCTAGGTTGCCACTCTCATGAAGGTGATGCGGGAAATTTACGCTCATGGTAGTTGTCACGTGTGAACTTCTCTTTGCACACATGCCCACTTCAGAGAGTCTCTTGCAAAACCACATGATATGGCTTCATGGCAAGCTATCTCAAAAGGATATAGTTTCAAGTGCTCCTCTATGGATGAATTAGACTGTGGATCACTTCAACCCTTAGGACACTCAAATGTTCCAATAGCATTACTATGAGTTTCTTGAATATATCGTTGAACCTCAAGGTCTTATATTCTTAGTTATCTATGGAGAGTCAGCATGTGGAGGGATAGGCGATGACTACTACTTAGTAAGAGGACTAAGAAGAGGAGAATTGACATTACCAATACAAGTACGAGATGGGGTGATGTGAAAAGATGAGGTAAAAGGTAGATTACACCTAGGAAATGTACAATGTGCATTGCAGCCAAAGGGCAAGCAACAAAGACATATGTTGATGAATGGAAAAATGAAATTGTAAAGGCGTCCTATACCATCAAGGGCTTATTCTATAAACATATGGATTCCTTATCCATTATACCCCTAAGAAACGCCCCTATAATTGTAATACTTTCACATCTTGTCTAATGTACCAAGATACCAATGATGCCTATTCTAAGAAAAACGTAAATGTTTACAAGTAAGATCCCTGTCCCCACCGCGCAACAAATTCAGGGGTGCTAGAGCGGAAGTAGCACTTCTTGCGCGGGGCAGGGTCCCACACTCGGGGCCTCACCCACGGATATCCAGACAAGAGACTAATCCATCGGTTTTTCTAAAACCGAACTCGAAAAAAACTTCCTTTGCCCAGAAAGCACGGGCGATTCCACCAGGATAACTTTTCCCTAACGTAGTCAAAAGCCTTAACTAACTGATCTCATTTGACCGAACCCGTAAGTCCTATAGTCAGATCAGGGAAAAAGACTGTACTTGGATCATAGAGACCAACGCTTTTTTTCTCATTGAGAGGCACAACCGTTGATTCTTTTCCATAGAACAATTTTTGTCCGGGATTAACTTCATCTATCGAACTAAACAGAAATTGAGTCTCGATTTACGGATCCATCAGTCCAGCCTAACCCCATCCAGTCCCATGGGTTAGCCAACCGCCCAACCACTATAGTGATGGGATCCAATTAGGAATTTGGTTAGGTTTTGTCCTGGGTACCATGGAAAAGATTTCCCAACCGGATTTTCAAGCAAATTTAACTCTAGTCACACGACTTACACACCCAATATGAAATTACCTTTTTCCTAGATTCAAATGTATTTAATTCAATCATTAAATGAAAACATAGTGTTACTAATCATAAACTTCCAAGTATCTGGTTGAATCTTAATTTCCAATCATTCCTTCATCAAAATATCTATGACATCATTGGCAACCAGAACGCTCACCACCTTCTCACTCAGGGGCCTTTTCGATAGTTCCTAGCTCATAGTACCCAGCAGATAATCACTTATAAAAATCAAGATGGAATCCTCGTTGAAGATCAGCAAGATCAACCAACAGATCCATATAAGAGAGCTATGGACTCATCAGTTGTTGAGGACCAGCAAGGTCAATCAACCAGATCCATACTCGGTTTCAGAAAACAACTCTTACTCCTTGTTCCAATATCTTCCACGACGCACATGTGGGTATCTTCGGCGACCCAGAGCCCGAGCATCGTATGGTCAGCACCCTCTAGGATCCTTCTCGCAGGTCACCTAGCGCTTCACTCATAGGCCGCTTCCTTGGTCCCTCATCCACCGTACGGAAGCTCACCATTTAAATCGAACCGAGGCTGGTGAAGACCTCGGCCGACCTTGCTACGCGAGACGTCCTCCATTGACTCTCCGTCTCTCAGTAGTTGCAACTTTATCAGTTAGGTCTCCACGACCTTAATCACAAGACAGTCAAAATGCTTCCCAAGCATTCTTGACATAAAACAGTCATTTACAAACAGGTCACAAATACAGTTTCTATATTGAACTCTCGTCTTTCCACATTATCCCTCATCAGTCCACATTACTTATTCCACATTCTATTCATATGTGTACTCATTCTCATCCAATCACATCATTTTCCATCTCATCACCTCAAATTCATTCACATCACATATCATATATTCACATCCCAATTCACATGTCATCACATCTCATCCATTCACTCATATCGACGACACATCATTTCACATACACATTCGCATTCATTATTCCACATACACATCCATATTCGTACATCCACATCATATATCCAATTCCACATACACATCCACATTCGTACATCCACATCATACATTCAATTCCACATCCGCATTCATACATACACCTCCATATCCACATCCATACATACGCATCCACATTCATACATCCATATCCACATCCACATCCATACATCCATTTCCACATCCACATCCACATGCATACATCCATTTTCACATCCACATTCCATATCTGCATCACTACATCCACATTGACATTCACATCCATACATCCATATCCACATTCCACATTCATACATCCATATCCACATTTCACATTCATACATCCACATCCACATTCACATTCATACATCCATTTTCACATCCTCATTCATACATCCACATCCACATACATACTTTCATACATCCACATCCATACATCCATACATCCACATCCACATCCACATCCATACATCCACATCCACATCCACATCTACATCCATACATCCATTTTCACATCCACATTCATACATCCATTTTCACATCCTCATTCATACATCCACAGCCACATACATACATCCATACATCCACATCTATACATCCACATCCACATCTACATCTATACATCCATTTCCTTCAACCCACATCATTCACACATCAAACCACATCATCTATACATCCATCCACATTAATCTACATCATTCACACATCAAACCACATCATCTATACATCCATCCACATTAATCTACATCATTCACACATCAAACCACATCATCCATTTACATCAATCCACATCATTCACACATCAAACCACATCATCCATACATCCATCTACATTGATCTACATCATTCACATCCTAATTCACAGGACATCACATCCATTCATCCATTTACATTTATCTGATTCATATTACTTCCATCCATCCATTCATAGAATGTAAGAGAAATCTAATTTTTTTGATATAAAGATTCCTTACGCATCTAATTAGGCATAAAGACAACTTTATTAGGAATAACACTTTTATAAAAATCCTTTTATGCAACTATTTATGCATAAATTCGATTTTAAGAAAAAAAACACTTTCAAATTAAAAATAAACCTTTTATGCATTTTACTATGCATAAATTCCATTTTAATGAGAATAACACTTTCAAAATAAAAATAAATCTTTTATGTATCTATCTATGCATAAATTCAATTTTAATGAAAATAATACTTTCAAAATAAAAATAAATCTTTTATGCATCTTTCTATGCATAAAATCAAAATTGATAAGAATACCTCTTTTGGATTAAAAGTAAAATTCTTTATGCATCTTTCCATGCATAAATTCAATTTAGTAGGAATTACACTTTTAGAATAAAAGAATTTATCTCATGCATCTAATTTATGCATAAAATCCATTTATGATGAAAATCACACTTTTAATATAAAAAAATATCTTTTATGCATAAGCTTATGCATTTAAATACTTTATGATGAAAATCACTCTTTTAATATAAAAGAATTTCTTTTATGCATCTATTTATGCATAAAAATCATTTATGATGAAAATCACACTTTTAATATAAAAGAAATATCTTTTATGCATATGTTTATGCATACAAATCATTTATGAGAAAAATCACTCTTTTAATATAAAATAATTTCTTTTATGCATCCATTTATGCATAAAAATCATTTATGATGAAAATCACACTTTTAATATAAAAAAATATCTTTTATGCATATGTTTATGCATACAAATCATTTATAAATAAAAATCACTCTTTTAATATAAAAGAATTTCTTTTATGCATCTATTTATGCATAAAAATCATTTACGATGAAAATCACACTTTTAATATCAAAAAAATATCTTTTATGCATACAAATCATTTATGATGAAAATCACTCTTTTAATATAAAAGAAATTCTTTTATGCATCTATTTATGCATAAAAATCATTTATGATGAAAATCACACTTTTAATATAAAAAATATCTTTTATGCATATGTTTATGCATACAAATCATTTATGATGAAAATCACTCTTTTAATATAAAAGAATTTCTTTTATGCATCCATTTAAACATAAAAATCATTTATAATAAAAATCACACTTTTAATATAAAAAAATATATCTTTTATGCATATGTTTATGCATACAAATCATTTATGATGAAAATTACACTTTTAATATAAAAGATTTTCTTTTATGCATCCATTTATGCATAAAAATCATTTATGATGAAAAAAACACTTTTATAAATCAAAATAACAATTTCAATATACCTCCTTCTATGCATAGAATTTAATTCTAAAGAAAGTAACACTTTTTTAATAAAATATTTTTAGTATGCATTTTCTTATACCTAGGATGAAAATTAACACTTTAAGAATACATATACGATGGAAATTACTCTTTTTGAATAAAAAAAGTAAAACTTATTTTTCACAATTTTAGAAAATTTTGCCATAACCTCCCTTGTATGGCTGACCATTTTTTAATTTTTAATTCTCTAAAATTAATTAGAAGTTCACCAAGAGTATTTAAATATTCTAATGTAAACATTTTCTACTTATCAAAGAGAAACATTATGAAAAACTTGATTTTATCCATTAATCATTCATCTAGGATAAAGAATGGTTGGATTTACTAAAGAAGAGAGGGGAATGCCTTTTTTCAATGAGGCATAACATCATAATCATTTTAGAGAAGACAAGAATCATAAAAAACCATAAAATGAAATAGAAAAGAGAAGAATCTCCAACTTACAAGCAGAATTTGAGAGCTTTCCTTTGGCTTGATGGTTTGAGGGATCTGCTCTTGTTTGAAACAAGAGTGGCCACCAATCTTTAGAAGAGGGAAGGTCAAAAACTAATGAATTATGAGTAAATTCACAGTTTTTGGCACTTGGGAGAAGCAGGGTAACAGTGCAAAAAACACTATTAAGCTTCAACAAAGGGGGAGGCTTCTATTTATAGGAAAAAGTGAGCCTCTAACCAAGTAAACAATTTCTAGAATTTTCCAGATCAGTTTGGTCAATTTTTGACCATTTTTAGGTCAGTTTAACTCACTTTTTGGATCTAGTTGAAATAGAAGAGAGGAGAGATAAAAATATCTCATTATTTGGGAGTTTAAAACTCTCCCCCACATGTGAAATAGGTGCCTCCTTCATGAGGGGAATTCCCCCATACTGAGGTGTCAAAAATGCATCATTTCTTCTAAATATCTCTCTTTTTTAACTATTAACCTTGTCCTTAGTCAACTCTTCATCTTATGTGAGTATTTACTCATTTTTGGGGGGATTTTCTTTATTTCTTCCATTTATATCCTCCGCACATTTGGATGAATCTTATTGGCCCATAGGAACCTTAATTTAAAATTTCAAAAAAATCTTGACCCTCAAGATAAGGCCTCTTGAACAGATTATACTTGATTTCTAATGTACCTTCTGAAAATCTTTTTGAACTTCTGTTTTGGGGGAACTTATTTTAATAAGAAGAGATATTTTTCCATCTAAAAATATTCAAAAACTGAATTACCACTCTCTAGAAGATTTTCTCTCTCTAGGCCAAAACTGGTAAAAACAAGATCTTTTATATTTCTGAAGAGGGATTTGACTACATGGGAAGATATTAGACATCCTGAGAGGCTGGGGAGGAATCTTACAACTTTAGAAACCTAAGAATTGATTTACAATAGTATGCCATTTGGTATTTAACATGTAAAAGTATAATGCTACTTTCTATTAAGCTACACTGATGTTTCAACTCTTGCCTTTATTGTTATATCTTTGTTGCTCGTAACACCTATTAAACACTTGCTAAATGCTAATTAGCACATTTAGATATAAGGTAGATTGCTAACTAATACATATTAAGATTGACTAAGCATACACTAGAATTATAGTTAGCAATAGCAGAGTGCTAATTAACACCTGTTGAAAGAAGGCATGGTGTTAATTAACACCTATTGAAATAATGCACACTGCTAATTCACACATGTTGAAATAATGCAAGCTACTAATTAACACCTGTTGAAATAATGTAGGTTGTTGTGCTAATTAACACATGTTGATATATGGAAAATTATTAATTAATACATGTTAGCCCTAAGTAAACACTTGCAAGCTGCTAAGTAACACTTATTTATATAAGGCATATTACTTATTAACATCTGTTATAATAAGGTAGTCTGCTAACTAACACTTGGCAAAATATTAATTAACACCTATTACTCCTATGTAAACACTTGAAAATTACTAATTAACACCTATTACTCCTATGTAAACACTTGAAAATTACTAATTAACACCTATTACTCCTATGTAAACACTTGAAAATTACTAATTAACACCTATTTATACTGCTAATTAATACATGCTTCATATCATTTTATTACTCAATTATCATAAAAATATGAAACTTACACACTTAGAGACAAAGAGAGATTCACAAATATATGCTGAGATCTCCATCAAGCTATCTATTAAGCATGTTATTCATAGAGCTAGGATTAGGGCAACATAAACCAATTTCTTTCAATCACTTATGCATTAGGAATAGGGTTTAGGGTACTCACCTCTTTTTTATCTTCTTCTCCTTGCTTGCTAATATGTTAGAATGAACTAACTTTTTGATTGATTATGTTTCTTTTTGTAGGTTTATTCAAGTGAACAACTAACAAGGATCTAGGCCAATCCTCTCATACAGTTTCTCAAAGAAGAGGTAACCCTTTTTCTCCATTCTTTTTTTATGCTTTTCTCTTTGTTTTATTGCACCCTTGGGTTTCAGGATTAGGGTTAGGTCAAGTTATGCATGAGGTAGGCCATCATAAGGTCTCGAAAACACGCTCTGTTTGGTTTTCAATAACTCTGAGAGCCAATCCATCTCTTCAGTTTCTCCATGCAAGACTTGTGCATGCTTATGCGCATAAGCCTTAGGGTTAAGCCTTATGCTTATGCACATAAGCCTTAGGGTTAAGCCTTATGATTAAGCATATCTTGAAGGCTTAAGGCTTATGCATAAGCCTATGTTTAAGGCTTAAGGCTTATGCCTTATGCAAGCTTATGCTTAAAACTTTTGCCTTACGTAAGCTTATGCATAAGCCTATGCTTAAGGCTTATGCATAAGCCTTAAGTCTTATGCATAAGGCTTAAGGCTTAAGCCTTATGGAAGCTGTATTCACATAAGCTCTCTTTGTATAAGCTTTATGCATAGAGCTTAAGTCCTATGCATAAGGCTTAAGCCTTATGGAAGCTCTATGCATAAGCTCTCTTTGTATAAGCTTCATGCATAGGATTAAACTTATGCATAGAGCTTAAGAATAAGGCTTAAGCTTATGCATAAGCTTAAGCATTATGCTCAAGCTCTATTCATAAGCCTTATGCTTAAGTCTTATGCATAAGCCTTAAGCTTAAGTCTTATGCATAGGACATAAGGCTTAAGGCTTAAAGCCTATGCATAGGCTAAAGGCTTATGTTCAAACCTATGAGCATCCCTACTAACTCCCAGAACACATAAATTTGTATCAAGTTGGGACTGAAGACTAATCCTAGCATTGACGCCATAAGCCTATACTTAAGGCTTATGCATAATCCTTATGTTTAAGCCTTATGGATAAGCCTATGCATAAGTCTTAAGGCTTATGCATAAGTCTTATGCTTAAGTCTTAAGCCTTAAGCCTATGCTTAAGTCTTAAGGCTTAAGGCATATGCATAAGCCTTATGCTTAATGCTCATGCATAAGCCTATGCTTAAGGCTCATGCATAAGCCTTATGCTTAACCTTATGCTTAAACTTATGCTTAAGGCTTATGCACAAGCCTTGCTTAAGCCTTATGCATAATCCTTATGCTTAATGCTTATGCATAATATTATGCTTAAGGCTTATGCATACACCTATGATTATGCTTGTGCTTATGCTTGTGCTTGTGCTTATGCATAAGCCTTATGCTTAAGGTTTATGATCAAGCTCTATGCATAAGGCTCAAGATTATGCAAAGGGATTGAATCTTATGCATAGAGATAGGGGCATTTATGCATAAGGCTCAAGCTTATGCAAAGGGATTGAAGCTTATGCATAGAGATAGCGGGCATTTATGCATAAGCCTAAGGGTTCATTCTTTTTTGATGTGGAGTGCTATGCACGCATAGAGTTTAAATGTGTTACTAATCGTTTTTTCTTATGTTATGTTTTTTAGGTCTTACATTGTTTTCCTCTCTGTCGGCTTGACATTGTTGAGGTAAGCTCTCTTTATTCATGTAATCGTTAATGCAACCTCATGTTTATTGCACCCTTGGGTTTCACGTTTATAGTTAACCACATTGCAT
Organism: Cibotium barometz; assembly: GCF_041138505.1. Classification (NCBI taxonomy): domain Eukaryota; kingdom Viridiplantae; phylum Streptophyta; class Polypodiopsida; order Cyatheales; family Cibotiaceae; genus Cibotium; species Cibotium barometz. The sequence goes on from NC_141049.1 coordinate 27,171,099, forward strand.
AAGGATTAAGCCTTACAGAAGCTTATACATGAGCCTTATGCATAAAGCTCTATGCATAGGGCTTATGCATAGAGATATGGGCCATTATTGTAGGCCATCTAGAAGGTTGAAGTCTGATTAGGAGGGGTTATCCACCACGAGTAGGTGGTTATAGTGGAGGGAGAGCCCTCGATCTTTTCACTATCCTTCTCTTGTAAACGAGAAGTTGCCTTTGGCTTTAATATTGGGGAGTGTCAGACGTTTTTCTGAGAAGTGTTTTGAGTCTGTGTACATATGGATGCTGCATGGCATGTGTGAAGGTTTTGCTTTGGAATGCCTTGGCAGATGTACAGGGTGGACGGTTTTGCTGTAGGCTTGTCCAGGCCTGTCCGAAACATGGTTCATTGGAGATGGTATCAGCTGTTCGACAGCTTTGTTTGTGTGTGCGTCCCAAAGAAAGTGGGCACTCGTGGGTATGTTTTTTGGCTGGCGGTGACTAACGTGTGAGAGGGGGCCGCCTGGAAGAGAAGGACAGAGATGCTGCTCTTGGCTGGTGGGGCCGGTAGCACTTCAGAGAAGCTGCCTGTGGGGGCAGAGGAAGTGCTCGTTGTGAGGCTGGTAGAGCTGACAGATGGTGCCAACGTGAAGGACCGTCTGAAGAGAGAGAGGTATTGGTGGTGACTGACGCAAGCGAAGGCAAGAGGTGTAGCTGTTTCAGAGAGTGCTGGCGACACACACAGAAGTGATGGGTTGCAGAGAGAGTTGAGGGTTGCTGGTGGGGCACCCTCTGAAGAGAGAGAGTGGCCGAGTTCTTTCTGGTGTGGTTGACACAGCCACCACGTACGCTACTGGTGGCTGGTCGTTTGTATATGGTTGCCGTCAGGAGAGAGAGTACAGTGCAGAGAAGTTTGCGGCGATTGAAAAAGCCGACTGTGGGCAGAGGCAGTGGATCATGTGCCGATTGAGGATGTGGTGTATCCTTGGCAATGAAGGGTCAGAGTGTTGATGGGTTTGTGGTTGAAAAGGCTTGGTCGTCAGACGCAAGGTTGTAATTCTAGAGGCGGTGTGGCCGTGGTCGAATTCCCTTGGCGCAGTAAATCCAGGCCTGACTGTTTGTAAGTTGTGTGAGTAAGGCTTCAGTGTCGGGAGAAGCTTGTATGAAGTGTTGACTGGGAATATATTGCTGGGTGTTTACTTTGTCTATGGTGCCCCTGTTTTGTGCTGTCTTTAAGGTGTGGGTGGTGTGGTGAGCCATGAGAGAAGTGTTCCAGCCGGTGGGGCTGGTGGTGCCCTCGTTCATGGTGTTAGTTTCCAAGGCTGTTGGAGTGGACATCTATAGAGGCAGGTGATTCCATGTCCGAAATTTCCGACAGCTTTCTGGTGCCTCCACAGAGGAGAACTCTGGCATTGTTCTTTGCCTAGAAGGGTGTATGTCCCACAGAGGAGAGCTTAGGGATTGTTACAGGTTTGTCATGATGTGGTCTTATCCGGAGTTTCATGGTAGGAAGGGTGAAGATGTGTTTGATTTCTTGGAGCAAATGGAGTTGGCATGCATTAGCAATCATGTTACAGATGAAGAGCAGGTTTTGAGGCTGATAAAGATTTTCTTGAAGGGAGATGCCCGAAGCTGGCTTAAAGATTTTGAAGCACAGGATGCGACATGTGAGCTACATGGTATCTTGACCTTAGACAGGTTGAAAGAAGGCCTTTTGGAGCATTTTCAGCAAGTGGAGGAGCCTAGTGTGCTTTGGCAGGAGTTGAGCATCTTGAAGCAGGTCCATGGGTAATCACTCGATGATTTTGTGAAGGTATTTACATGTTTGTGGAGTAAGTGGTGTATGACATTGAAGCAGGAAGTTCCTCCTATGTTTCTAAAAAAGAGCTTGTTTATTGATGGTTTACTATCCCATTTGAAGCTTAGGGTTGAGTTGAAGAATCCCAAGTCATTTGATGATGCAGTTAGGGTTGCTAGGGAAAAGGAAGGCAAGATTTTGAAGCAGATGGAGATGGGTATTTATCCATATGAAGGTGTTGTGTCTGCAAGGGATATGCATGTGAATTTGGTTGAGGTGGATAAGAATCCTATGCAAAGTTTGATCAGATAGGAGCCTCAAAGGCCTATACAGGTACAAAGGGGGATGTTCTATATGCCTTCTGATTTTTTTCCAAAGTCTTTTAAGCATGTAAAGGTGGATGAGAAGCAGGTGAAGGAGCAAAGTGAAGATGAGGAGTTGCCAGTGGATTCTTCTTTGGATGGGGACATCATGGCTGTACATGATAGTGATTTGGAATGCTTTATTGAAGATCATTTGAATTTGGATCTGGATGACATGCATGCACATGGAAGCAAAGAGGATGATGCCTTGGGATTGGCTGATGATAAGAAGGAAGAGGAGTTGGATACAGAATGCTTTGAGGATGATTCTTTGCCAGATTCTACAAGGGAGGAGGATGGGGTAGAGACTTGTGATGAAGTGAAGATGGTTTGTGATGCGGATATGGAGAGCATAGAGGAAGATCCTATTGTTATGGATTTTCTTGGACAGCTTGATGGTGATATGGTACCTGCGATGAATGAAATGGATGTTTTTCCATTTGATGCATTATGTGCTGGGGAGTCTTTGGACGATGATACCAGGGGGGTTGGCAACACTCAGGAAGGTATGCATGTAGATTGGGCTGATGAAGAGCGTTGTGATGTGAGTATTGTGCTTGAGGATGATATGTGGGCAGTTGCTAGCCTTGATGAACAGGAGCCAGAGATGGACATGGAAGCAAATATGGTTGAGAGTGTAACTAAGGCTTCTTTGCGTGTTGCTGAAATGCTAAAGGCAAAGTCTATAGATGACAAGGATTCTGAACCAGTTGAGCTGCATGGTTGTGAAGAGATGCCTGAATTACAAGAGTTGGAAGTGTTGGACACTGCTGTTGGAAGGGCGTGGAATTTTGTGTGCATAAGGGTCAAAATGTGGGAACCTGGCCTTCACTGGTATTGATGAATTGGATGCTAAATGTTTCAATGTCACAGCTTTTGAAGACAAGGAGGTTTGTTGTGGGTGAAGTGCTCTTTCATGGTTTATTTGAAGAGCGAAGGCTTGAGGGTGATGCTGCGTGGTCAGAGTCTATGAACGCTTATCAAATGATGGACGGAAATGATTTTGTGGCCTATATGGTTGACGTTTGGTATGCAGTCATGCAGTCATTGTGTTTCACAGATGTTGGGAAATGGGATGGTGAGTTACAGATGTTTCCTTTTCATCCTGGTGGTGGATAGCTATTGGACTTTATCTTTTTGCTGCTGAGCATGAATGCTCTAGCAGATAGGGGGTTGGCAAAGTATGTCAGGCGTTTTTTTGAGAAGTGTTTTGAGTCTGTGTACATATGGATGCATGCATGGCATGTGTGAAGGTTTTGCTTTGGAATGCCTTGGCAGATGTACAGGGTGGATGGTTTTGTTTTGGGCTTGTTGTTGCAGGCCTGTCCGGAACGTGGTCTACTGAAGGTCCGCTGGAGATGATATTAGTCGTTCGGTCGCATGGGTACTGGAAGATTGCATTTGAAAGAGTGTGTGGAAGCATGGGCAATTAAAGTTGAAGGGGCCAATGTCGCATTGAATTTGGTGTGAAAAGCATTGGGGTGGCCATCTTTTAGGCTTTTTATAAAAAATAAATAATATTAACGTGGCCAACAAAGCAAAGACCACGTGGAGCTTTACATTGCTGCCAACGTGAGCCTCTGGAAGGTTGGCGAAGACGAAAACGGTGATGGGTTGCTGCCTTGTGATGTACCGGGGATGGCTCTCACCGGAGCGAGCAGGCATAAGGGGTAGCAGCCACCGCTGCCCGCAGGCACTATAGGCAAAGGGAGCTGCCATTGAGGATCGCCACAAGGAGAGGGTGGCTGGAAGGCGGCCTCTGTGTGCACAAAACGGCTGACAGGCTGGCGTCAAAGGGACGGGCTTGGACATTTTGGAGTCCCCGGCGGTGGTAGTGCAGAGCCAACGAAGTGAAGTGTGCAGGGACAGCGACTGCTGAGTCGTCTTCTAGGAGGTGTTGCGACAAGTGGAGGATCACCGTGAAGAAGCAGAGAAGAGGCTGGCACGTGAGCGTGCATGGCTGATGAGTAGAGTTGCTGGCGAATGTGAGGAAGTCGCCTAGGAGACAGAGGTGTGGACAAGCGAAGAGAAGGGATTGGATGTGAGACAAGCTTGACGTGGAAGCTGTTCAGAGACAGAAGCTGGACATGAGGGAGAAGCTGGATGCACAGGGTTCTTTGGTTTGATGGTTTTGGTCGTGGCTGCGATGGCAAAGTATGTCAGGTGTTTTTCTGAAAGGTGTTTTGGGCTTGTGTATATACGTGTGCATGGCAGGTCAAAGAGCTTTGCTTTTGAATGCGTTGGCAGATGTACAGGGTGGACGGTTTTGCTGTAGGCTTGTGCAGGCCTGTCCGGAACGTGGTTCATTGGAGATGGTATCAGTTGTTCGGTAGCTTTGTTTGTGTGTACGTCCCAAAGAAAGTGGGCACTCGTGGGTATGTTTTTTGGCTGGCGGTGACTGACATGTGAGAGGGGGCCGCCTGGAAGAGAAGGACAGAGATGCTGCTCTTGGTTGGTGGGGCCGGTAGCACTTCAGAGAAGCTGCCTGTGGTAGAGGAAGTGCTCGTTGTGAGGCTGGTAGAGCTGACAGATGGTGCCAACGTGAAGGACCGTCTGAAGAGAGAGAGGTGTTGGCGGTGACTGATGCAAGCGAAGGCAAGAGGTGTAGCCGTTTCAAAGTGTTGGCGACACACATAGAAGTGATGGGCTGCAGAGAGAGTTGTGGGTTGCTGGTGGGGCACCCTCTGAAGAGAGAGAGTGGCAGGGTTCTTTCTGGTGTGGTTGGCGCAGCCACCACGGACGCTACTAGTGGCTGGTCGTTTGTATATGGTTGCCGTCAGGAGAGAGAGTACAGTGCAGAGAAGTTCACGGCGATTGAAAAAGCCGACTGTGGGCAGAGGCAGTGGATCATGTGTCGATTGAGGATGTGGTGTATCCTTGGCAATGAAGGGTCAGAGTGTTGATGGGTTTGTGGTTGAAAAGGCTTGGTCGTCAGACGCAAGGTTGTAAATTCCAGAGGCGGTGTGGTCGTGGTCGAATTCCCTTGGCAGTAAATCCAGGCCTGACTGTTTGTAAGTTGTGTGAGTAAGGCTTCTGTGTCGGGAGAAGCTTGTATGAAGTGTTGACTGGGAATATATTGCTGGGTGTTTACTTTGTCTATGGTGCCCCTGTTTTGTGCTGTCTTTAAGGTGTGGGTGGTGTGGTGAGCCGTGAGAGAAGTGTTCCAGCCGGTGGCTGGTGGTGCCCCCATTCGTGGTGTTAGTTTCCGAGGCTATTGGAGTGGATAGCTATAAAGGTAGGTGATTTCGTGTCCGGAATTTCCAACAGGGAGCATGTGGAAAGTCCTCAAAACCTATCATCCAAAAGGGGCACTGTCTACCCTCCTTGTCTAAGCAGTATTATATAAGGTCTCAACAATGTTCCAATATCACATGTTGCCTATTTTATTTAAGCTTCAAGCATTATTTTGTTGGAGCATTCTTGTGTTGTGCCTCTTTTGTTTTGCAGCACTTGCACTAAGCCTCTCTTTTGGCTTCACATAAGAGCGGTAAGATCTCTTCTTCTTTTGATTTCTTACAACATGTTTTTCCTTTATTGCACCCTTGGGTGCTGGGTTTAGGTTTAGCTTAAGTTTACCTCTATGTATTGGCTCTTACAAGATCTATGCATAAACCTTGTATGAATAGGCTCTATGCGTAGGCTCTATGCGTGGAGATTTATTTATAAAGACTTTATGCATAGGCTCTATGCATAAAGCTTCTATGCGTAGGCTCTATGCATAGGCTTTATGTGTAAGGCTCTTCGCATAGGCTTTATGCATAAGGCTCTATGCATAGAGCTTTATACATAAGGCTTATGCAAGCTCTATGCATAAGGATCTATGTGTAGAGCTTTATGCATAAGCCTCGCTTTGTGCATACACTCTTGCAAGCTCTATGTATAAAGACTCTATGCGTAGGCTTTATGCATAAGGATCTATGCGTAGGATTTATTCATAAGGCTCTATGCGTAGAGATTTATGCATAAGTCTCTATGCATAGGATCTTGTAAGCTCTATGCATAAAGCCTACGCATAGAAACTTATGCATAAGACTCTATGCGTAGGCTTTATGCATAGAGCTTTATACATAAGTCTCTATGATTAAGGCTTTATGAATAAGGCCTTTATGTTTTATGCTTCAAGAAATTGACTCTTATGCATATATTTATTTGGGTTGGGTTATATGTATAGGGAATGTTGATCGACCCATCGCAAGACCTAGGAGTCACAAATCTACTCTCTATCATCAATGAGCTATATGGGTAGCATGCTTTTAGGTGCCCAACTTTGCATATGATGTTTCATTAGAAGACCTTGAAGTGAAACTCCTTGGCTAACTAGGAGAGATTGGCTATTCTTCTTAAAAATGCATGTTTTCAAGCTAAAGCCAAGGGTGCCCACTAAGTGAAACTAGATAACCTCATCTTGCAACAACCACCCCATAATAAAATCATTCAGATACTCTGTCTAAATATATCTTGCATAAGATGACTGAGGATCTTGCAAGTGCATTTGTCACACACCAAAAGGCATTACCATGAACTCATAGTGTCCATATCTAGTATTTAATGTCATCTTTGGTATATCTTGTTCCTTAATCCAGATCTAGTAATATCAAGATCTTAATTCAATCTAGGTGAATATTTGCACACCACACCAATAGATTTAAAAATTCATCAATACTGGGTATAAGGTATTCATTCTTGATTGTAAGTTGATTTAATCCCCTATAGTCACAGCGCATAATCTTAGAGTTTCGTCCTTCTTTCTCTAAAAGAGAACAGGTATGCCCATTATGTGGAGACACCGTGGATTTGATAAAATTCTATTCCAAGGATTGCTTTAGCTATTGTTTGAGCTCAATTATTATAGGATAGCCATTTTATAAGCTATTGTTTGAGCTCAATTATTATAGGATAGCCATTTTACAAGCCTCCTTTGCAACAGCAGGTTTTAGCTTTGGGTAAAAGATTTACCTCATGATCCACTTCTCAGGCTGCGGGCATTTTTATCAACTCCTTAAGAAATACATTTGCATACTTACTCAGCCATTTAGGTTCAAACAAGCCTAACTCCTTCTTAATATAGTTGAGCTTAATAAGATAGATCGCTTCTTTCTTCCTAAGGCCTTTCAACATTATGGATGGCTTTACCCACTGTAGTTTTGGAGATCCTATTTACTCTAATTCCTCGAACCTTAATTCCATTTAGATTTACAAAATAGATAGTCCCCTTGTATAGTAGTAGTGGATACATGGCTAGTTTGGAGTAAGCTAATCCATTTTGGGAATTCTATCATAAAATCCTAAAGGTAAGAACTTGAATTTGCATTTAGCAGAGTTTCCATCTAGAGAGAATTTGAGATTACCTGTCTCATGCATGTGAGCAAAAGTTTCCCACTAGCCAATTCAACTTGCGTTGGTTTACCCTGTTTCTAGTCGAGTTCTAACTTTTATAGGAAACCAGGGAAAATGAAAGAATGATACTTCCAGAATTAATCAAAGCTTACCTCAATAATTAGCAGGCACTTGAATGAAAGAGAACTACTCATTTTAGCCTTTATGCTCAATGGCCGCATGAATTTCACCTTCATTATCCTCTTCTAAATCAACCAACTAATAGCTCTAGAGGTATGGCTGAGCTGGGTTCAAGTTCCTTCTCTGATTTTCCCGATTTTGGCGTGGAGGCCCATGGTAACTTTGGATGGTAGTAGGTCTCTGGTTACTTTGGTAGATGTGGCTGACCTTTAAAAGTGTAGTCCCACAAAATGCTTTATATCAGATAAGTTATTTTTGGCACATTGAGACATTCGCTCATAATGTACCCTAGTTGTTGACATCGGTAGCATTTTTGTTCTCCTCTGAGCTATTGCAAAGGTTCCTCGGACACTTGGGAAATTTCTCTTCTTAGCTCGATGTTTTGAAATCCTTGGCTCAGTTTTGAGTCATGTTCTTGCTCCGTGAAGTTAGGTGGAGGCCCAATTATCACCATTGGGGAGGTGAGTCATTCCTCCATTTCCTTGGGAGACATTTGCAACTACTAAATGATTTAAGATCCATTATAACCTCTTCACAATTAGCTACCCTTGGACACCCGCATCCTCCGCATTTTGCACGTCCTCCACAAGCCATTATCCCAGTTCACAAGCCTTCGCTTGTTGTCGGGAACTATCTCACTCCTCTTTGCACATATCGAAGAACACCAATTGATGTAAAAGACTCTGGAGTCAAGTCGAAATCCTCTCTTATAGGCAGAGTTTAAAAAATTTAATTTACTAACATATATACTCAGAACTACTTAGGGGTTGAACCCACAACATCAAGTTTCTCAAAATATTCTTCAACCACTAGGCTATGTGCATATTATATGTTTAATATTCAACTTTAACTTAAGAGTGATAGATAAGATAAAGGGAGAGAGAGGGACCGAGAGACAAAGAGAGAGGGAGAGAGAGTGCCCATGCGAGCTATTTGCCCGAGATGTAAATCTGGGATGGAGGATATAGTCCAACTATTATTTTCTTTCCCTTGTAATAAAAAAGCAATAAACTTGGTGCACAAGTGCTTAATCCCTATTCTCAAAAGAGATCTCAATTGGAAACATGTCATATTAGGAATGCTATGGTCTTTATTAATGAGCTTCCTAATGCACACTGGGGTCTGAGATCAGCGTTGGTCGAGCAACCTATGGCTATCTCTAGGTTTGGAAAGGAAAAGATAGAGAAGAGTTGGAGGGCAGATCATCAACAAGCTGTCACCATTGATCCACTACAGCAGAAGGTTAGGAGAGTTGAACTTCAGTACCTTAGAGAGGTGAACACCAGGAAAGTTAAATGCAATGCGGACTGGCATGAGGAAATCTCAGCCTTGGAGAAGAAGGACCAGATGATCAATGAGAGAAGAAGGACCAGATGATCAATGAGAGACTTTCTGAGATGCTTCTGAAGTAGAGGTAGAGAATCTCCCTTGTTTTGTTATGCCGCGCTAGTAGCAGCTCTTTCTGGATCTCCCTCGACTCTGGATTCCGACTCCACTATCTCCGTCGTCGCTCCGGATTGCCAGACGTTTTGCTCATCCGGATTTCCGCTCCGGACTATTGACTTCCTCACCGGCTCGCTTTTGAATCTACAAACTCCGCTCTCCGGATGTTCGATTCCTTAACTTCTATGTTCCGGACACTGGTTCTCTGGACTTTGGCTCCAGAACTCCAATTGCCTGGATCCGATTGTTTGTGACTCCGACTCTGGATTGCCTAGTTTCGCTCCGAATACGCTCTAGATCGCCAACTATTCTGCTTTCGGATCTGCTGATTGTCTCCAGATCTCCTGATTTTCGTTCTGGTGCTCTTGTCTTCGAAATTCCTACTATAGTTGGCAAGAGAGTGAGGGGGCACAGGTGGTGAGGGAGTGGAGCTATCGAGGGGATTATAAAGAGTGGGTGGGAGAGTGGCTAGCAACGGAGCGAGAGTATGGGTGGTGAGGAGAGGGTGAGTGGCTCGAGGGTAGCGAGGGAGTGAGAGAGTAGGGGTTGACGAGAGGTTACGAGGGAGTGAGAGAGAGGGGGTGTCACTGTTGAGAGGCGGAGGTGGTCTTATAGGACGTGGCTGGCCTGTGGGAGGAGAAGACAAGGCGGCAGAGGCAAGTCTGTGCAGCATCAATGGTCGGGGGAGAAAATGGTAACGCTGGGGAGGAGAAGCCAGGGAGAATAAAAACGACAGGATTTTACAGATACCCATGGAGCTTGAGAATCGTTGTCAATGAAAATTTGACCAATGGGGTTGATGCAATGAGTATATAGTCCCCGCCTTGAGAATTGTTGTTACTGAAAATTTGACTAAGAAAGTAATGGCTTAAAGGGTTTTTGACGTAGAAAAGTTAGAACCAACTAGACTAATTTTTACCACGCATGGGTCGATGGTGAGGAAACGCTCCTATGTAAAAAATAGTTTAACCAAAACGTCTAGGATAAGGAGCTTAAAGAGGGAAACCTAGTTCTCTTGGATAGAACAGGGAGTAATTTTTAAAAAAAAAGTTAAAACTCAAGGGAATGGGACCTGTCCAGATCGCTAAGATTGCTCCATAAGGGTAAGCCAAAATTAAGACCTTGGATGGTATTGAAACTTGTGGGTACATCAATGGAAGTAAATTGAAAAATTATCACAAACCCATGACACATGATATACTGGCCCAAATTCATAAAAAGAGGGAGGAAAAGGAAGAACAAGACATGGTGAAAAGGCTCGCGGAGAAGAGGCCATAGCCAAGATTAACAAAGGAAAATAGAGGATGGGTAAAACATTATTAATAAACATGGCTACACTATCATTCATGGAAGATGATAACCTAGATATTGAGCCTGCAAGGATTAGTATTCAAGTGTGTGGGTAGAAACGCCAACGTAAGCATAGCTCTACTCAACAGAGAATCCAATCATAACTTGATGTCATATGAAACATGGGAATCCTCGGGTAAAACGAAGTTAATACAAACCATTGCAAAGATCCAAAGTTTCCATGGTATTATAGGTAAGGTTGAAGGATGTTTAAATGTGTAGATTCTTGTTAGCTAAGGTTAAAGGATGTTTAAATGTGTAGATTCTTGTTAGCAATAAATGTGTAGATTCTTGTTAGCAATATATTACATGCTTAAGGTAGTTAGTCACAACCTGATGCTTAAGGTAGTTAGTCACAACCTGATGCTTAAGGTTGTTAGTCACAACCTGATGTTATATAAAACATGGGAATCCTTGGGCAAACCAGAGTTAATACAAACCAATGCAAATATATGAAGTTTCCATGGTATCATAGCTAAGGTTGAAGGATGTTTAAATGTGTAAATTCGTGCTAGCAATAACCTTATGGCTGAAAAGGTATATGTCATGCCTACTATAGTAGATGTGATGGAAGAGCATGTATTACTGAGAAGACCATGGATTCATGCACTGGATTGTTCCATATAATAGAAGCAATGGACCATCTAAGTGCAAAGAAAAGATGGAAGAACAATGGTACCCTGTTGGACCCTGAGTTTGATGAAAAGGTATATGTCATGCCTACTATAGTAGATGTGATGGAAGAGCATGTATTACTGAGAAGACCATGGATTCATGCGCTGGATTGTTCCATACAATAGAAGCAATGGACCATCTAAGTGCAAAGAAAAGATGGTCGAACAATGGTACCCTGTTGGTCCCTGAGTCTGAGACAAGGTTTGTCTTTGACAATGACTGAGGGGAGTTCAAGCTTAAAGAATAATCTAATGTGCCAAGAGACTAGCACCAAGGAAAGGCCACTTAAGGCACAAGGCTACTATATGAAGGGAATAAAGAGGTTTGGTTATCACCGAAGCAAAATGGAGATAAGTCTTTACCTCAAAACTAAAAACAACAATGCCACTAATGGCTACATAAGAAAGCTAAACCAAGAGTCCAAAGTTGTTGGGTGCCCAAGGCAAAACTAATAGTGCAAGGGTACTACCAAGGAGCCACAAAAGATTGGATACCAAAAAGGGTATATAAAGTTAAGGGTGACCAACCACTGAAACTCTAGAGGCCCAATGAAAAGTAAGATTCATAAATCACGAGATCAATCTAAAAACAAACCAATAATGGTGTGGAAAAATAAAACTTGTCCCATTGATGACAAAGCCGAGGAGATCTAGAAGGAACTTGTTGACCCAGAGCTACCAAGGATGAGTAACGTCAATTACAAGGGTAACTGTAAAGTCAAGAAAGAAACTACCCAAGTTTCCATCATGGATCCAATGACTAGCTTCATCCCGATGGTTGGAAGACGAGATGTGTAACTCAAAGAGGGAACTAGAAAGATCTCCAGCAACAGTATCCTTTCACAACCAAATAAGGAAAGGTTACCACAAATTGGAGGGGGAGGAACTCAAAGCTTAGAGCAGTTCGCAACCAAATAAGGAAAGCTTATTACCACAAATAAGAGGGGGAGGAACTCAAAGCTTAGCGAATTTCTCAAAAAGGAGGCAGATTGATTAAGTCGAGTTATTCCAACCATAAGTTGGTCCCATATGGAGCAAACTCATGCCAAACACATCACAAGGTCAAGAAGATCAATCTATGAAGTCATGGGTATAAAACCATGAAAACAATTAACGTGAAAAACTAGGAGATACTCATCGCGACCGTGAGTAACTTCAAGTTTTCACAATCAAAAAAGTCCCTGCATTAAGCAAGAAAGGCATACCCAACAAGTCAGTAGAATCCTAGAACATAGGAAATCACTTTAAAAGATGAAAACTCCAAAGATTTTTTGACGTGAAAAACTCCCCAAAAAAAAGATTTTTCACGCCCAAAAAAGGTTGGTTTAAAGGTAGCAACAACCATGCAAGATGTTTCAATGTGACTTGGAATTCATAAGTTGTGCTCGGATTGATAGAAATTGGGAAAAAAAATACATTAAAAACAAGTAGATACTCATGTGACCGTGAGTAACTTGAGTTTTTATGCCTAAAAAAGTGCATCAAAATTATGATCTAAGCTAACAAGAGGATTCTAGAGGGTGTGAGGAAGCTCTTCATCTAGTCAAAAATAAAATAAAACAACAAATTTTTGCATGAACATCTCACTTTTTCACAATCGTGAGCTATAATCTTGAAAAAATTGGCCATTCACAAATTGACACGTCACCCACCCCTATTTATGAGTCAATTGTCCATACTTGTCACTCATTTCTTTTATTTAAACCTTATTGTCCTCCTCTTTTAGCTATCTTTTTCAAAAACTTCTTTTTTTCTTCTTTCTCTCCAATGCTCCTCCATCGCTTAACACCTGCACCAAAGCCGCATGTAGGCCTTTATCTCCTTATCATGTATATTATGTTTACAATGGTTGCAATGTGTGATCTATGTATTTAGTATTCCCCACCTTCCATGCACACCGTGCTATTTAATCTCTCAGAGACATGCACCCTTACTTCTTGTTTTAACTAGTACATGCTCCCTTGCTTCTTGCTTAAACCTACCTAAAAAGCTTGGCCACTATGTCATGCTTCAATAACTCTACCACTAAAAGGAAAGAAAATTCCTAATATAAGTCGTGCTAGTTGTGCCCTACAAAAAGATATATTATCATTCTAACACACAGAGGATGTCTATTTTGTATACCCCAAACTAACTAAAAACATCTCTATAAAGAACATCTTGGTCATGAAAAACTAGTCTGGTCTTTCACACCAAAACCACCATCCTAAGAAAGAGGGAAAATGACCTAAATCAACCATTATCACTCCCCATAGCAAAAAATTGATGTTACCCATCAATTTTTGACATGAATATCTCTGATATTCATGTTCATGAAAAACTATTCACTGGTTTTTCATGCCAACTATCCCCAACCAAAAAAATAACAAAAAAATTACATGTCACCTCTAACTCTCTTTCTAACGTCCTCCCTTACACAAAATTGAATTTCCTTAGTCGTGAATTTTTACCTAAAATTCATGCATGAAAACCAACCTCATTTTTCACGCCCCCAAAATCTCTAAACTTTGCATTTGTTCTTAACATCATCTTCCTAGTAACTAACCATTACAACTAGCATGTATTACTTCTATAAAAAATGAGCCATTTTTCTAGCATGAATATCGCCTAATATTCATGATCATGAAAAACTAGGCTAGTTTTTCATGCCAAAAAAAGTATGCTTAATTTACATGATTTCTACTAATTCCATGCTCTTAAAGCTAACTAATGCCTCATGGAGATATAAGAGGAGCTGTCATTGCAGCAGCCCAGACACCAAGTAGAAGAACATGTACCTTTCCCACCCCAAGATTCATTTGTGAAAGTACATGCACCAAAGGAAGAGGCCAAGAAGGCTGAGGACGAACATCAAATGAGGTTGGCCCTTCTAGAAAGCATGATGGAGTTGGAGATGAAGAGGAAACAAGACCAAGCAGGGTGCAAAGGAGCTTCCAGTTGAAGGACCTCACCTTATAAATACATGTCCCAAAGAGCCTGAAAAGCATATAGATGTTATCTCCACGATGAACTAAGCAGAGGTTAGAGAGCACATCATGGATTTACAAAGCGAGAAAAAAGAACGTGAACAAAGAGACTACAATAGGAGGTTATCAAGGCCGAAGAGTTTTAAAACAAACTATAATAACAAATACAAAAAGATATGAGGCAAACAAGAAGCTAGCAAAAGAGAGAATTTCACAATTATACAATGATGAGGAGGTAAACAAACAAATGATTCGGTGTCTTGGGAAGGAGCAAGAGGAATTTAATAGGCAGCATGCACAAGTAATAAGCACACATAATACAAAGCTCAAAGAGTAGCTGGCTAAGGCAATCGACAAAGCCACCAACAAGTGGTACCACACCTCACCACCTCTCTCCAAGAATTAAAGGAAAAAAGCAAAAGTAGCTAACCGTGACAAGTGGTACCACACCTCACCACCTCTCTCCAAGAATTAAAGGAAAAAAGCAAAAGTAGCTAACCGTGGCAATCGATAACCATCAATAAGTGATAAAACACCTCACCACCTCTCTCCAAGAATCATATGTAGATTTACAATCAAAGGAGGAGACACTTACCAGACATGAGTATAGTTGGAGGAATAGGTAAAAGCATCTCAAGAGGCTTTTACAGGCACGGGTCACAAGAGAGGAAGAAATCACAATGCTCTTTAATAGAAAAATATTAAAGTATAGCCCAGTCAGCTAGAGTAGTGGTTAAGCCAACAGCTTAGGCCACAAGCAGAAGAACCACGTTGAGCATGCCTCGCAGTTTGCTTCACTACCGATGGTTCCTTGGGCCCTCCTCAAAATTTATGTAAGGATGAGGTTCTGTCCTCCTAGCTTTTTAGAAACAAAGATGAACGAATTCTTAGAGTTAACCCAGGGGAGTAGAACTATTGAAGCATATCACCAAGCATTCGCCCTCCTCCTCAAATACTCGCCTCCGTTGGATGAAGAACAGCTGATGCCAAGTTCATTCAGGGACTGAACGAACCTTTGAATATCCTCGTGAAGAATGCCAAGCCAGTTTCCATGGTCGAAGCAGTTCGGATGGCAAAGGATTTCGCCAAGGCCTTTGATGTTAAAGTCCCGCCAAAGCCAGCACCATCACCTTTCAAAAGGTTTTTATTCCCAAAAGGTGATTCCAACCTTCCTCCGTCTAAGAGATATCAGGGTCAAACCCAAGATATGCGAAGTTCTTGAATGGAAGAAATGTCCTTTTCCCGAAACTCAATCCCCTGGATTTCAACTTCAGAAGTTCCACCCTTGAACAAGAGAGTGAAATGCTATAACTGTCAAGGGTTTGGATATCACAGCATGGATTGCCCAACTCCTTTTGGATCAAGGTTTTCAGGTCAGGAAAATCAAGGATCAAGATTCCAGACTCCAGCCCCTTCCGTCCAGAGTAATTAGGGGTATAGCAGTTTTACATTGCTTGCATGAGTGTTCAAGGTGACTATTTGCATGGATTCATCTAGTGAATACAATGATTCACCTATCTAAGTTCCTCCAAGGACGACATCATACTCAAGGGAATCTAGGGTAACATGGAATGTAAATTCCATATCGCCATCGATTGTTTGAGTAGTGTATCTAAAGTATTCAACATGGTTTCCCATATCTCCAAAACCACTTACTTTTGGATTTGGGTATTATCCAATTTAAGTCTTTCTTCAATAGATAAAAGCCCAACTCTCTAACCTTTAAAGTGAAGCCCTTGATAAACTAATTGAAGCTCTCTATTGCCCCATAGTCTCCCCCTTCATAGACCTATGCTATGACATGGGAAAAGGAAGAGAGAAATTAGCATTAAAAAATACATGCACATCAATTAAACCCAATGCTCAAAATATTTGACCTAAACTAAAGTAAGAAGATAAACGAATTGAAGCTCTCTATTGCCCCATAGTCTCCCCTTACTAGACCTAGTTTGATACCACTCACATGGGAGAATCTAGTCACCAGATGAAGAGAGAAACTAGCATGAACAAAAATATGTCATGCTCATCAATACAATACATACATACATAATATGTGGATGTATGTATGTATGTATGTATATATACATGCATATATATATGCATGTATATATGTATGTATGTATGTATGTATGTATGTATGTATGTATGTATATATACATGCATATATACATGCAAGAATATGTATGGTGCATACATATGTATGCATATATATATACATATATACATACATACATACATAGATACATGTGTGTGCGTGTATGTATGTATGTATGTGTATACACACACACACACATTATTAATATATGTATGTATGTACAAATACGTACATACATCCATATATTATGTATGTATGTATGTATGTATGTACATGTGTGTGTGAGTGTGTATATACATATATATGTATGTATATATATATGTATGTATATATATATATATATATATGTATATATATATATAGATATGTATGTATGTATGTATGTATGTATGTGTACACACACACACACAATGTACATACTGGAGTGGAGACGAAGGTAGTAATGCACACACAGATGTAGTAATAAGCAAGGAGAGAGGAGAAAAAAGCACAACACTCAAAGTAGATTGATGAGAATGAGTGAAGTACAAGTGAATTGTGTTATTGCTTATTCCCACTGTGAAAAGAACTATACCATTCTAGAAAATGTGGAATAATGGGACTTACCTTGCTTTGGGATATTGAGATTCATAGCCTCCAAGCACCACCAATGGTTGGCTAGCTACAAGCTCCTATGCTTTCCTTCTTGTTTTGTCACCATCAAGAAGATACTTTACCTCCCTACCAAGGACTCACCTAATGTTGTCTAAGAGATTGTAACTTGTATAAATGGTGCTTGAAAGCTTTCATGTCCACATAACGTACAATATAAAGTGCACACTCTTACATAATGAGTGAATAGGCACATGTACCAAGATTCATACACTCTTACTCTCAATTCTCTCTCTCTCTCTCTCTATCTCTCTCTCTCTCTCTCACTAAGATAAGAGTAAGTATACAAGCACAACTCAATTGGCACAAAGGGGGATTGCATTTTTTCATTAGGAGAAAATTTCTTATATACAACTAGTCCTTAGTCACCATAATAGGAGCCCTTTCCTTTAGATCTCTATGTTTTCAAACTTAGCTGGCTCAAATATTGGGAAGTTGTAACACACATGGGAGTCCATTTGCTCTGCTACAAATGTAGTTGGGTGAATTTCCTCTTGGTTGGCATAAACAACGGCCCTGGTGCATTGATATTGACCACATTTAGATGCTGCCATATTTAGGGATGGTGTGAGGAATTCCTCCAACCGTTCTAGTGAGATCCCAAAATCTTATATTCTTGGCTCAGCTTCATCTGTGTCAATTTTAGAGTATCCACCTCTTGTTTCACGAGTTCTCCTTATTCCACCTTTAGTAACTGAATGCAAGCATGTAAGTAACGAGGCAAATCTCTAGCAGATCCTATATTGTGGGTTTGCTAGTTTTGCTAGTAACTGAATGCAAGCATATAAGTAACGAGGCAAATCTCTAGCAGATCCTATATTGTGGGTTTGCTAGTTTTGTGGAAATTGCCATGTTCTCCGAGAGAGAACCTTGTCTTACAATGGCCTCAATTCCTCCCATTTTGGCATAGGGCAAGCTACACAGAGAGTGATACCATGGAGTGATACCATAAGACTTAGGAAAAATCCTTTTTGTTGGGTTAAATTGTATGATCACTTTAAAATACATATTCTCAGGTCTTCATAATCTATGTTTAAAAGCTACACACATTGTGTTAGTGGGAAATCACGTTGTAGAGAAGAAGATTCTATGTTAGTCCCGGTCCCTCATTGTTAGTACCAGGTTTGGGTATTTCGATCGAGACGGTTTGTCTCGCAGTGGTTTCTCCATGCCACTCTAGCTAACTCCACTATCTTTAGCCTTGTAAGAGCCATTTTTCTCTTCTCATTGTACCCGGTGACATCGAAGTATTCATCCATTGATTCGATCCACTTCTCTACAGCCTCACCCAAGTTTTCCCCTTCTCCCTTGAAAGGTCCAGGCTGTGAACTATGAAGAGTTTTATGAACACCCACGTCAAGCTCTTCTTCATCGAGTTGGGGGTTAACATTTCTACCACGATGACCTCGATCCATGTTCCTATCAATACGAAAACTCTTGTTAAGTCTCTTTATTTATGATTCAATCCGATTTTTGATTCAACTGATTCCGGGGTTCTCTAAATAGGTCGGCTCCCCACAGAATCAAGGGATAAAGATACTCATATAGAATGCATTATCAGTTAATAATTTATTCAGAATATCTCATTCATATCTTTAACACAATAATGGACCATCAGACTAAATTTTTCCATCTGAACAGTCCATGGAGATTTCAATTTTCAGATTTTTAATTTATCATCCCTTAACTTGATCCACTGGATAAAAGTTACCAGTAGCAATCTGCCAAGCACAATCCACAAGTCTCATAGTGATTGGCTGAAGTCATTAACGTCATTCCAGTTAAGAACATCATCACAGGGACTCGTCCCATTCATCCTCATTGTGGTTTTACTTAGTTAATTACAATTCAGCCAAAATTCAAAAATCTTCATTTTTCAATCAAAATCCAAATCAACTCATCAGTTCACAACCAGAATTTAAAAATCATATCAATCCCATTTGAATTCATCATCTGGATAGCATTAATGCTTATAATTTCAAGTCTTAGATTTACTCGTATATACTGCCAGTAAAGAGCTGTAGTTATACCCTCGATATATACGGGTAGTCATGGTTCTTGGAACTATAAGGTAAATACCATCATGTCTAGGCCTCAAGCAAGTCAGGGATTCCATACAGTTGCGGCACTTCCATCTGAAGACTCAATTATTAATTTACGAATTTCAGTTTGAATATCAAATTGTAAGAATTTTATCACACAATTCTGATCTTATACTGCTACTTCATAAATTTTTGACATTTTTGGCTTTTTGGTTGATCCTCATTAGTCAATTCTCTCTAATAACAACTCCAAGATCCCTGTCCCCACCGTGCAACAATTTCAGGGGTGCTAGCAGCGGAAGTAGCACTTCTTGCGCGGGGCACGGTCCCACACTCGGGGCCTCGCCCACGGATATCCGAACAAGAGACTAATCCATCGATTTTTCCAAAACCAAACCCAAAAAAACTTCCTTTGCCCGAAAAGCACGGGCGATTCCACCAGGATAACTTTTCCCTAACGTAGTCAAAAGCCGTTGATTCTTTTCCATAGAACAATTTTTATCCGGGATTTACTTCATCTATTGAACTGAACAGAAATTGAGTCTCGATTTATGGATCCATCAGTCCAGCCTAACCCCATCCACAGACCCATGGGTTAGCCAACCGCCCAACCACTGTAGTGATGGGATCCAATTAGGAATTTGGTTAGGTTTTGTCCCGGGTACCAAGGAAAAGAGTTCCCAAGCCCCCTAGCCGGATTTTCAAGCAAATTTAACTCCAATTACACCACTTACACACCCAATATGAAATTGCCTTTTTCCTAGATTCAAATGTATTTAATTCAGTCATTTAATGAAATCATAGTGTTACTGATCATAAACTACCAAGTATCCAGTTGAATCTTAATTTCCAATAATTCCTTCATCGGAGTATCTATGGCATCATTGGCAACCAGAACGCTCACCACCTGTTCACTCAGGGGCCTTTTCTATAGTTCCTAGCTCATAATAAAAATCAAAATGGAATCCTCATTGAAGATCAGCAAGATCAACCAACAGATCCATATAAGAGAGCTATGGACTCATCACTTGAGGACCAGCAAGGTCAATCAATCAGATCCATACTCGGTTTCAGAAAACAACTCTTACTCCTTATTCCAATATCTTTCACGACGCACGTGTGGGTATCTTCGGCGACCCAGAGCCCGAGCACCGTATGGTCACAGCACCCTCTAGGATCCTTCGCAGGTCACCTAGCGCTTCACTCATAGGCCGCTTCCTTGGTCCCTCATCCACCGTACCGGAAGCTCACCATTTAAATCGAACCGAGGCTGGTCAAGACCTTGGCCAACCTTGCTACGCGAGACGTCCTCCATTGACTCTCCGTCCTCAGCAGTTGCAACTTTATCAGTTAGGTCTTCATGACCTTAATCACAAGACGGTCAAAATGCTTCCCCAGTATTCTCTTGACATAAAACAGTCATTTACAAACAGTTTACAAATACAGTTTCTATAATGAACTCTCATCTTTCCACATTATCCCTCATCAATCCACATTACTTATTCCACATTCCATTCATATGTGTACTCATTCTTATCCAATCACATCATTTTCCATCTCATCACATCACATATCATTTATTCACATCCCAATTCACATGGCATCACATCTCATCCATTCACTCATATCGACGACACATCATTTCACATACACATTCGCATTCATTATTCTACATACACATCCACATTCGTACATCCACATCATACATCCAATTCCACATCCGCATTCATACATACACATCCATATCCACATCCACATTCATACATCCATTTCCACATTCGTACATCCACATCCACATTCATACATCCATATCCACATCCACATCTATACATCCATTTCCACATCCACATCCACATGCATACATCCATTTCCACATCCACATTCATACATCCACATCCACATTCCATATCAACATCTATACATCCACATCCATACCACATCCACATTCACATTCACATCCATACATCTATATCCACATTCCACATTCATATTCACATCCATACATCTATATCCACATTCCACATTCATACATCCATATCCACATTCCACATTCATACATCCACATCCACATTCACATTCATACATCCATTTTCACATCCTCATTCATACATCCACATCCACATACATACTTCCATACATCCACATCCACATCCATACATCCACATCTACGTCCATACATCCATTTTCACATCCACATATATTGTCTTGGCGGAGCTCTCTCATTTGATTACATAGTTGAGTTGCAGACTTTGTTGAGAGATGTAATCGCGATGTTGTATGTGGGAAATCACCCTAGAGGTGCAAGATATTGTGGGGTGGTAAGATAAGAATACCACATGTAATATTGTATGGTGTGTGAGTGTTGACCAAAAGAGTGGAAAAGGGAGTGCTACATGGATGATGATGTGTAAAGTGGGATAAGGCTAGAAGGCCTATATCATTGTGAATGCAATAGAAAAAGAGATCAGGGTTCAGTGTGCAATCTCTCTCTCTCTCTCTCATGGAGTTTTTAGTGTGGTATAACCCACCTTAATCTTGTGTCTATCACATGATCAATCCCATTTTAGGATTGTTAACATGGTATTAGAGCTTGGATAGGCTCTTGGTCATGGAGAATATTTATATATAGTTTTCTTAATTATGAGTTCATTGATTAAACATTATTTACAGTTTATTATTTAAAAAAATAGCACACTCATTGTCATTAGTATTGCATTTGGAGAGAGATTGTGCTCATGGGGATTTGGAGATTATGGTGTTGTGAAAGAAGCTCACAACACCATTTGGAGAGAGATTATTCTCATGGGGATTTGAAGATAATGGTGTTGTGAAAGAAGCTCAAAATGGAGATTTCAGCAAGTATGAAGGCTATGGAGTCTTCACTGTTATCAACAAAGAAGCTGCCAAGGAGAATTGTGAAGGTATTTTGGTGATTTTTCCTCTAATTTGTTGTTTGAGCATGGAAGAATGTTCATGTTTGTGAAATATTTCTATGAATGGGATTTGTAAATCCCATGGCTCTTGCATTTGGGCAAGGAGTGTATTGAAGGTGCATGCTTATTCGTGTGAAGACAAGCAATAGTGGGCTGGTTGGAGCCCAAGTGGAGTTGACTGTGCTCACTCATTTGCTCATGAAAGATGAGCTAGTTGTTGTGAATGCTATTGGAGCATTCATTTTGTTGGTTTATGCACCTATGGTTTCATTTGAGAGACCATGAAGAAGAAGGCACCCTTGAAGTTTGTATGCAAATGGAAGAGCATGTAACACGGAGCTCATTTGTGAACTTTCAAAGGCCATGTTGATGGCCATGGGTAACCTCACTAGAGAGGTTAGAGAGGTAAAGGTATGCAGCATGTTGGAGTTGCAATTAGAGCTCAATAAGGAGCTCACAAAAGGTAAACAAGGGTCATTAGGGCACATATCTGCCTATGAATATAGCTTTGTGAAAGCTAAGTAGTAGCAGCTATAGGAGTTCAAAATTATCATGAAGGCAGTAAGAGCTTTGTGTTCAGAGAAGAAATGAGCTCTTGAAAGTGTTGCATGAAAGCTATTAAAGTTCAGCTTTGGTAATGTTCAGCAATAGCAGAAAAATGGTGGAAGGCAGCGGCAGCAACAAATCTTTAGAAGAGGGTCACGGTGGTAGGTCATAGGCTATGAAGACCTTGAGGAAATTGAAGGTCAATTTCAGAGAGTAAGTAGTCAAAGCATGCAAGCTTGGTGAGGCAACACAAACAAGAAATTTGCAGCCATTGTGGTAGATGTTAGCGATGGCTAGTAGCACAAGAAAGCAATCAAGGAGCTCGTAAAGAAGTGGTCCATAAGAGTAATGGACATAACAAAATGAAGAGAGTTCAAGCTTGGAAGCTATGGTGGTGATCGTTAGCAAAGAGCTAGAGAGGTGAAATGAGTAGGCCGTGAAGAGCTAGCAAAATTAGCAGAGATGGAGTAAAGTCTACAGCATGAACAGCTGGTAATCATTGATGAAAAGTCACTGCAAAAGATAAAGAGGCAACATCAAGAAGCTATGGAAACTCTACGGACAAGCATGGAGCATGGAGATAGTGGTATAACGAGAGAGCAATGCATCAAGAGACTATGAAGCAGAGAGCCTGAGGAAACAATAGGCTCAGTTGGGTGAACAGTCGCAGAGCAGTCTTGGTGATGGATACAAACCACACGAGGAAGAAGGTAACCCCAGGCTCCAATGGAGAGCGCATTCAACGTAACCTGCAGCATTTGCATTGAATGGCGGGGCGGACAGAGAAAATGCCACAGGCGTAGCCTGCAAGATTCAATTTTTTTTCCCTTTTAAAGGATTAAGACCCTTAATTCATATAAAGATACATTCACACCAAACTCTTTTTTTGGGACCTCAAGACCATGTTCATATGCAACATGCACTTTAATTCACACACATTGGACCTCAAATGCAGCCAAAAGAAAAAATGTATGTCACACACATGTGGGTTCTCTGCCCTTGCCTTGGTGCACAAAATGGATAGATATATATATATATATATATATTTGTTCTCACCCCATAATTAATGATGGGTAACTGTACCCGAGCATGAAAGCTCATGTTATGGCTCACCCTAACCCTCCTTGAAACACATCCAAAAAGAGATTACTTGGTGAACCGCAACTGTCATGAGGATCTTTCCAATGGCCGAGCTTGTAACCCTTGAGGTCTCCAAGCTCTACAACTCCTTGAGAAGCAATTCCACCGTGTCTTCCACGAGCGTTATCACACTACCGCACTGCACTACGGGTCCTCGTCCCTCCTCTCACCCCACTTCACTCACACTCACTCACTAGCATACATTAGGGAAAGAGATTAGCAAGAGGATTAGCAAGAGCAAGACTCAATTGCACAATGGGAGAGTCCTTTGTATTATGACAAAAATTCACTTATATGCATGGCCATAAGTGTTCACACTTACTTAAACTATGGCCAGTCGGGCACTTTAGGCTCATAAGACGCCTAATGCTATTACAATGACTACTCTCATAATATATGCATGAAGTACATCACTTAGGACTTCATCCTATCTTGCTACCACACGCTCTTGAAGCGGGAATTGCCATAAATACTCCTTCGCACCATTACGGGCGCCCATCCAAGTTGTAGTTTTGGACACTATTCCTTCATATCTTGAATGTACGACCCTTTGGTATATCTACCATGACTCCTTGATGTAAGATAATGGCAATAGCTCTTATTAATCCTAGAAATAGATTAACATTCCCCCCTTCCTGATGATGGGTGGCGATTGCGTCCTTGTGATCGCATTGAAGACCTTTGTGTGGGGAGAATGAATAAGCTTTGGCGATGGATTTGATGTTGAATGATGTTCAATGATCTTTGTTCCTCCGAAAGAAATAAGAAAAGCTAGTTAATAAATGAAGAGGTTAGTGGTTTATTGAAAATTCCTAACGAGGACAAATTCTAGGGTGCTAGTAGCGGAAGTAGCACTTCTTACACAGGGCACAGCCTCTCACTCAAGGCCTCGCCCACGGATATCCGGACAAGAGACTAATCCCTCGGTTCTTCCAAAATCGAACCTGGAAAAACTTCCCTCACCCAGCAGACATAGGCGATTCCTCCAGGATATTTTATTCAAAGTAGTCAAGGTCTTAACTAGCCAAACTGATCCGACCGAACCCGTAAGTCACATGGTCAGATCAAGGAAGAGACTTTCATTTGGATCATAGAGACCAACGCTTTTTTCCTCATCAAGAGGCATTGCCGTTGATTCTTTTCCATAGAACAAGGGTTATCCGGGATTTACCTCAACTATCGTAACTTAACAGAATTGACTCTCATTTTTTAGGGATCCATCACTCCAGCCCCATCCAATCCAATGGGTTAGCCAACCGCCCAACCACTATAGTGATAGGATCGATTTAGAAATTTGGTTATGTATTGCCCCGGGTACCAGGGAAAAGAGTTCCCAGGCCCCTAGCTGTGGTGCTTCAAGCAAACTTCAAGATAGTCACACCATTTATACACCCAATATGAAATTGCATGTTTCACACATTCAACTATCTTTAAAATAATCTTCCAATGAAACCATAGTATCACTGATCATAATCCTCCAAAATATCTAGCTTGAATTCTAATTTCCAACTTCATCGATGTACCTATGGCATCATTGGCAACCAGAATGCTCACCACCTGTTCACTGAGGAACCTTTTCAATATTTCCTAGCTCATAGTACTCAAAAATATAATTACATAAGAAAAATCCAGATGGACTCTTCGTTGAAGATCAGCAAGATCAACCAACAGATCCATATAAAAGAGTCATGGACTCATCCGTTGAGGACCAACAAGGCCAATCAACCAGATCCATACCCGAGTTTAGAAAATAACTCTAACTCCTTATTCCATTTTCTTCCTCGACGCACGCGTGGGTATCTTCGGCGACCCAGAGCCCGAGCACTGTATGGTCAGCACCCTCTAGGCTCCTTCGTAGGTCACCTAGCGCTTCACTCATAGGCCACTTCCTTGGTCCCTCATCCACCGTACCGGAATCTCACCATTTAAATCGAACCGAGGCTGGTCAAGACCTCGGCCGAAACCTTGCTATGCGAGACGTCCTCCATAGACTCTCCATGAGCTATTGCAACTTTATCACTTAGGTCTCCACTACCTCATTCACAATATGGTCAAAATGCTTCCCCAGCATTCTTGACATAAAATAGTCATTTAAAAACAGGTTTCATAAATACAGTTTCTAACAAACTCTCAAAATGCTTATTCCACATCCAGTCATATGTATTCCCATCGTCTTCATCCATTCTCATCTAATCACATCATATTACATCTCATCACATCTATCCTCATCACATTACGTCACAATGTATCCACATCACATCTCATCCATTCATATCACATCACATCTATCTATATTCATTCAGATCCACATCACATCCACATATCATCACATCACGTTCACATCTATTTACATTACTTCACATCCATTTACATCTACCCAAGTCCACATCACATCACATCTCATCTATCCACATCATATCTCATCCATTCATATCTAACAAGATCCACATCACATCACATCCATTCACATCACATTCACATCTCACCACATCCACTCACATCTCATCACATCCATTCACATCCATTCACATCCATCACACCCATTCACATCTCATTACATCACATTCACATCTCACCACATCCACTCATATCTCATCACATTCATTCACATCCATCACACCCATTCACATCCCACATTCATTCACATCTTGTCACATCCATCCACATCTTATCACATCTCGTTCACATCCATCCACATCACATCTCATTCATTCCATCTATAGTACATCACATCCACATCTATCCATATCACACCACATCCATTCACACTTCATCACATTCATCCACATCCATTCATTCATTCATATTCACATCGATCCACATCTATTCATTCATTCACATGCACATCTATCACATCACATCTCATTCTCATCCATTTACATCACATCACATCCTTTCACATATCGTCACATCTCATTCTCATCCATTTACATCACATCACATCCTTTCACATATCATTCACATCTCATTACATTCACATCCACATCCATTTACATCACATCGCATCTCATCACATTCACATCCACATCCATTTACATCACATTGCATCTCATCTACATCTCATCACATTCATATCCACATCCAGTTACATCACACCACATCTCATTCACATTTCATCACATCCACTCACATCACATTCACATCTTATCACATTCAACCACATCTATTCATTCATTCACATTCACATCTATCCAAATCCATTCATTCATTCACATGCACATCTATCACATCACATCTCATTCTCATCCATTTACATCATATCACATCCTTTCACATATCATCACATCTCATTCTCATCCATTTACATCACATCACATTCATTTACATTCATTCAGATCCACATCGCATCTTATCACATCCACTTTTAGTACCATTTTCTACTTTCGTCATCACTGATAGGACTTTTCTAAGTTTCTGTCAATTGCTTGGTCTAGTTTAAAGAAGGTACTTTTTCTCGATCCCATTGAATCTACATATCAGAGTGTTGTTGAAGGTTTAAAAAGGGAAAATAAACCTTATCAGAATTGAATAGTAAAAACTCAGAAAGAGCATTTACGTATTGTATTTTCAATTCTACCCATATTTTCCAATAAAAATAATAATACTCAAAATTTCACTTTTGATAAATACTCATAATTTGAACTATGCCAAAAATTCCTCTTTTACCATTTAATTACTTGGATCTCAAATATCATGGGAATCCTCTTTTTGCATAAAAATAAATTTACCAAAAATTACTCTTTCTCATAATGAATTAATTATGCATAATTACAAAAATTTTATTTCTCATGAATATGATGAAAATCATTCTTTTTGCATAGGATGTTCAATCCTAGAATATGGTAGGAATTCCTCTTTTAGCATTATGCATAAAAATAAGATATGTATTTTTTTTAAAAATTTTACCATAGCTTCGTTTTGCTGCTGCTGTTACTGATAATTCTCAATTTTTCCTAAAAGAGTAAAAGCTTGTAATGAAAATATGATAGTAGTTCCTCTTTTATGCTTAAAATCAAACTATGAATTTAAATCATAAATTTAACCATAAAATTAAACATAACTATGATTATCCTACTAGATTAAGCTAATTTCAACATTCCTCTTTCCCCAAATTGTTTGGATAATCCATTTCTCATGTAGAATGATCTAGAGTAGTTTTCAACTACTCATAAACAATCTAAAAGAATTTACCATTATTTTAATAGCACAAAATCATGAAAATATCATTTTCTTATTCTCTAGCTTATCAAGCCTAGAGTTTAGCTTTGAATTAAGAGACTATCATTGAGAAGCATCCTTTTTCAAGGGATTTAGCCATAAAGATGGCTATTCTTTTAGAGAGAGAGATTTAAAGCATTACAAATAAGCATAAAAATTAACTTTCTCTTATTTAAACATTAAGACTTAAGGGAAAGCTTGATTTGAATTAAAACAATCCTTTAGAAATCTTCTCAAGCTTGAGAGGGGTTGAGAAGAGGAAAGTTATTGAGAAAATTGGAAAAAACCATAAAATTTGATTTTACCTCCAATTTTGGCTTGATTCTCTAATTGCAGTGAAGCCCTCGACCAATCAATTGGTCCACCAAGAGGATAAGAGCAACTCCAAGAGTTGTTGTAGAGAGAGAGAGCTCCAAGCTCCCAAGAGAGAGGAAAATTTAAAAGATAATAGAAAATATAATTTCACAAACAAATACAGTTCCAATAATATTTCTATCTTTTCTCATTACTCCGCATCCTTTCACATTATTAGAGCCCATCTTTTTTTCATCTTACCACAATTTTATTTTCATCATCGATCCTTATCACATCACATCATTCCTACATCAAATCACATCCAATCGCATCATCCACATCATCCATACATCCATCCACATCAATCCACACGTCAATCCACATCATTCAAACATCCATGCACATCAATCCACATTATCCACACATCAATCCACCTCATCCACACATCAATCCACCTCATCCATACATCCATCCACCTCATCCATACATCCATCCACATCATCCACATCAATCCACATCATTCACTCATCATACACACACCAATCCACATCAATCCACATTATCCACACATCCATCTATATCTTCCATACATCTATCCACATCAATCCACACGTCAATCCACATCATTCAAACATCCATGCACATCAATCCACCTCATTTCATAAGCATTCCCATTCTCATCTAATCACTTATTTCCTCATCAGATCTCACCCACTTGCATCTACCCATATATCTCATCACTTCACATACATTAACATCTATCCAGTTTACATCGCATCTTATCACTTCACATACATTAACATCTATCCAATTTACATCGCATCTTATCACATTTATTTCACATCACATCTCATTCATTCACATCCTGATTCACATGCTCACACATTCATTCATGTCCCTTATCATTCATTCACATTTCGATTCACATCACATCACATCCATTCACATCCCTTATCTCTCGATTCACATCACATCACATCACATCCATTCACATCCCTTATCATTCATTCACATCCTATATCATTCATTTACATCCCTTATCATTCATATCTATCCAATTTACTTCACATCTCATCGCTTCAATTCTCATTCATATCCATCACATTTACATCCACATATATTCTCCCACATACATCCACATCCATACTTATCACATACACATCCACATCTATCCTTTCACATACACTCATCCACATCCATTCTTTAACATACATCCACTTCTATTCTTCACATACATCCACATCCATACTTCTCACATACACATCCACATCTATCCTTTCACATACATCCACATCCATACTTATCACATACACATCCACATCTATCCTTTCACACATACACTCATCCACATCCATTCTTTAACATACATCCACTCCTATTCTTCACATACATCCACACCCATACTTATCACATACACATCCACATCTATCCTTTCACATACATCCACATCCATACTTATCACATACACATCCACATCTATCCTTTCACATACACTCATCCACATCTATTCTTTAACATACATCCACTCCTATTCTTCACATACATCCACATCCATACTTATCACATACACATCCACATCTATCCTTTCACATACACTCATCCACATCCATTCTTTAACATACATCCACTTCTATTCTTCACATACATCCACTTCTATTCTTCACATACATCCTCATCCATCCATCCATTCATTCCCATCTATCTGATTCGCATCCCATCTCATCACATTTATTTACCTCTCATTCTCATCACATATATTTACCTCTCATTCTCATCACATCTATCCATCCTTTCATTCTCATCTATTTGATTCATATCACATATCATCACATCTATCTACCTCTCATTCTCATTACTTCAATTTTCATCACATCTATTCTCTATTCATTCTCATCTATCTGATTCACATCCCATCTCATCACATCCATTCTTAGAATGCAAGAGAATCCTTTTTTTTATAAAGATTCTTTACACATTTATTTATGCATAATTTCAATTTTAAGGAGAATAACATTTTTGAAATAAAAATAAATCTTTTATGTATCTTTCTATGCATAAATTCAATTTTAATGAGAATAACTCTTTTGAAATAAAAATAAATTTCTTTATGCATCATTCTATGCATAAAATTAAAATTGATGAGAATAACTCTTTTGAAATAAAAATAAATTCTTTATGAACCTATTTATGCATAAAATGAAAATTGATGAGAATAACTCTTTTGAAATAAAAATAAATTTCTTTATGCATCATCCTATGCATAAAATGAAAATTGATGAGAATAACTCTTTTGAAATAAAAATAAATTTCTTTATGCATCTTCCTATCCATAAAATGAAAATTGATGAGAATAACTCTTTTGAAATAAAAATAAATTTCTTTATGCATCATTCTATGCATAAAATGAAATTTGATGAAAATAACTCTTTCGAAATAAAAATAAAATTTTTTATGCACCTTTCTATGCATAAAATTCAAAATTACACTTTTAGAATACACAATTGGTGGGGATTACTCTTTTTGGATAATAAAAGATAAAACCTATTTCACCAATTTTTAGAAAATTTTGCCATAACCTCCTTTGTATGGCTAACCATTTTTTAATTTTTCTTAACGTAAAATTACTTAAAAATTATCCCACTCTAAACTAATCAAATTTTGCTTTTAAAAGAGAAACAATATGAAAAGTTTAATTCCAACTATTAGATTACTTAACCAGGATAAAGAAGGGTTGAATATAAGAATGAGAGAGGGAGAAAGCCTTTCCAGCAAGACATAGCATCAGAGTTTTCAATTTAAACAAGATTAGAAAAACCATTAAAAGAATAAAGAAAAGGTAAAATTACTAACTTACAAGAATTCTGAGAGCTTTCCTTTGGCTTGATGGTTTGAGGGATCTACTCTTGTTTGCAACAAGAGTGGCCACCAATTCTTTAGAAGAGGGAATGGTCAAAACTTAATGAATTATTAAGAAATTCAAAGTTCTTGACTCTGGGGTGGAGTAGAGTAACAGTGCATAAAACACTATTAAACTTGGGAGGCTTCTATTTGTAGGAAAAAGTGAGCTCCTAATCAAGCAAACTGATTCTAGAATTCTCTAGATCAGTTTGGTCAAATTTTGACCATTTTTAGGTCAGTTTAGCTTACTTTTTGGAACTAGACTTGAATTAGGAGAGAGAGGAGAGATGAAATATCTCAATTTTTTATGATTTAAAACTCCATTCCACATGTGAAGTAGGCGCCTCATTCATGAGGGGGGGAATTCCCATTTTGAGGTGTCAGAAATCCATTTTTTTAGAATTCCTTTGGTCCTTAGTCCACTCTTCATCTTATGTGAGTATTTACTCATTTTTGGGGGGATTTTCTTTATTTCTTCTATTTATCTTCTCCACACATTTGGATGAATCTGATTGGCCCCTCAAAACCTTAATTTAAAATTTTTCAAAAATCTGGACCCCTAGGATAAGGCCTCTTAAACAGATTATACTTGATTTCTAATGCACCTTCTGAAAATCTTTTTGAACTTCTGTTTCGAGGAAACTTATTTTAATAAGAAGAGATATTTTTCCATCCAAAAATATTCAAAATCTGAATAACCTCTCTCTAGAACATTTTCTCTCTCTAAGCGAGAACACGCAGAAACAAGATCTTTTATATTTCTGAAGAGGGGATTGATTACAGGGGAAGATACTGGACATCGTGAGACGATGGGGAGGAATCTTACAATGTGGTTGTCTTCTTTGGTGAGGTTTGTCGATGAAGATGCATAGGCTCCGGGGTCTTTCCTTTAATTTCTTAGTTAGAGATAGATGGTTTGGCTCTGGGAACTTCTTTAGGAATAGCTGCTGCCTGATTGCAAGGTTTTGGCATCGAACTTCATAGGTGAGGATAAGGTTGAAGGAGTAGATGCTTTATCGGAGTCAGTCGCGGCGGTGATGCAGATGGTAGGTCATTGTGTAGAGGGGCTTTTGGAAGAGGCATGTATCCTTTTGCGTTCAGCATCATAGATATCCATTAAAGTTGGATCCTCTTCTAAGTCTTCTTTGTAGTATGGTATTGTCAACTTTTTATCGTTGACCATCATGATGACTCTTTCACTAGCAAAGTACAGTGGTGCTTGGGTAGCAGTAGTCCATTTATGCCCCCTCAAGATTTGCCTAGGAGAGCTCTATTGTGGAGCAAAATAGCATTGTAAATATTTTTTTCTCAATTTATTACAATTTTGTTGCTAGATTTTTCTACTAACTTGCGTGGTCTCTTGTACTGTGTTATCCATTTAGGAAGTTATTTAAAATACATATTGACCATCAAAATTTTTCTCATACCTTGAACTATCTTTTGAAAGATAAAGATGTCCCCTTTACCCTTTGTATCTATTACACATTTATTTCCACACACACTTATATTATATGTGTGCCTAGACCACGTAGATGCTTTATTATAGCTCGTGTGAGGGTACATTATCTTGAAGACACAACATAAGACAAACAACAATTGCTCCCTTGGTTAGCATTATCTTCATCCATGTAGCACCGAGCATCACATGGGGATAGACACTTGTGGATCGACACTTTATTATATCTTGTGAGGGTACATCATCTAGAAGATATAACATAAGACAAACCACTACTTCTCCCATGGTTGGCATTGTCTTCATTCACTCAACACACATGGGGATAGACATTTGTTGGTATGCCAAGGCCTTTATATGAATGGCAATGCATGGCCTATCTAAAAGAAGCCCCAAATATAGACCCACCCAAGGCGCAGACAGCATTATAGATCTCAAAACTTTTTTACAGATGCAATCTAGGAGGTTTTGTTTTCAAATTTAAAATGAGTAGATTACTAGTTGCCAATGTAATTCTATCCTCTTGAAAGAGAGTGCAAATCTTAATATTCTTTTACCACCATCTCTCTAAGATAAATTTACATCAACTATTACTGAGCCAAAAGGGTTGATGCAAAAATCGGACCTACTTTGATATTTTAATATGCCAAATAGAGTGACATATGCTACAAAAGGGGGAAAGAGAAGGTAATCATGCAAGAGAATTCATGGTGGTGGCTACAAGCATGATAGGTTTTTATGCATGTATTAGGTTGAGCCTAGCCTCCTTAGGTGCAATCTTAAACCTCTTTTTTAGATGAAATCTGGGAGGTTTCGTTTTTATGCATGATAGGTTTTTATGCATGTATTAGGTTGAGCCTAGCCTCCTTAGGTGCAATCTTAAACCTCTTTTTTAGATGAAATCTGGGAGGTTTCATTTTCATGAGGAGATTATTAGTTGCCAGTGTAACCGTATCGTCTTGACAAAGAGTGAGTATAGAGCTCACTATTCTTTTACCACCATGTCTCTAAGAAAACTTTACATCTACTTTTACTAAGCCAAAAGGGTTGCTACAAAAACTTGGCCTACTTTGATATTTTAATATGCCAAATGGAGTGTCACATATACTACAAAAGGGGGAAAGAGAAGGTAATCATGCAAGTGAATTGATGGTGGTGGCTACAAGTATGGTAGGTTTTTATGCATGTATTATGTTGAACCTAGCCTCCTTGGGTGCCATGCATATTGGGTATAAGCATGTTAACATGATACACTTTTCATGTTAATGAGAATACAAAAGTAGGACCTATTATTAGCATACGTCAAGGTACATTTTTTGTATATTATGGGAGGATTTTGTTTTACATGTGTGATATGTGACTTTTGAATGAGAGCACTCCACTTGAACTAATTATTACATGCATTGTTTTTTCCTTTAACCCTTTTGATAGGCCCAGTCGGTGTGTCTCTTATAACTGCATTTGAATTTTCAAAGGAAGGGGCCATGAAGAAGGGAATGGGCTCCACTACAATAAAATGTAGGCATGAAGGTACACCAAAACCTCAAACAAGAGCTACACCACCCAGAAAAACTTGCTAAAGAGGAGGTCAAAATAGACAGTGACTACAATGCAGGTGCAACTATAAGGTAGAAGAAGAAGAAAGGATCAATGGAGCACAACAAATCCCCACCATCAAAAGGGTAGACCTAGTACCAAAAGAATTTCTTCTACAGAAAAGAGGAGAGGATCATTGGGCCACTCCTCTAGTTCAAGTCTCTTGTTTTGTCTCTATTGTCCTCTATTTTCATTTGCAATTGTATACACAAATAATTTTACTTTATATGATAGTGAGGGAGGGAAAGATATAGAGAGGGAGTGTGTGTGTGTGTGTGTGTGTACCCACACACTTAAAGATTCTTAAGGCTATTTATGCTAATAAGGAAACTTTGAGTGCTAGTTAGCATTGATTATTCTACTTCTATTAGAGATTTATATGACAATGGGGTAGCTGTAAATGCAAGAGAACTTTTATTGGACCATTATTCTACTCCAACACTTTCTACTTTTCCTCTCTTTATTTGTTTTCACATACATATGCATGCATAAATGAATTAACTCCTCTTAATAGAGATAGAGAGAAACAAAAAGAGAGGGAGTGTGTAGTTAGGGTGTACTCAAATCTTGTTAAGGCTATTTATGCTAATAAGGTAGAGTTGAGTGGTGGGTTAGAAATGTATTATACAAGTTCTATCAAAGCTTTGTATGCTAATCTATAAATGCAATTGAGATTTGGTTTTGTCTGTTTTTCATTTTGGTGCAGCATTTTAATGCTCTCTTTTTTATTCATGTGTAGGGCATTGGGTAGTGCCAAAGATTAATTGACCAACTTAAAATAGGTTCTACATGTAGATAAAGAAATTCAATGAGTGGGCTGAGCTTAGAGGTTTTTTATCCAAAAACCCTCAAGGAATTAGATTTGACAGAGCGTGAGTGGCTGAGCATATTCAAGCATCCCATGGAGGATGGTGAATATCGCATCAAACAAGTGTAGTGCTATTTGTGACAATGTGTACAAAGACCTCATGTAATTTCATTATAAGATGTATCAAACGGGTCCTACCAATAAGGAGATTCCAATTTGTTCTACTTGTGGCGGTTACGTAAAGGAGTTCGGTGTAGTTGCTCAAAAGTATGGGAAGAAAATGAGTTTCACAATTGGGCATGCTTTGCATAACAAGTTAACATCAAGCTAGAGGAGAAAGGCTACTTTCAGAACCACTTATTGAAATGGTGGATAAGAAATCGGATGATGACTCCTCTATAAGGGTTCGGCCTAGGCCTCTTCTCAGATGTCGATCCGTTCGAAAAAACACGAAATACGATGTGGGCCAAGAGAATGAGAAGGCTCCCACATTTGTGCACTTTGAAGCCCACAAATCGGATGATGACTCCTCTATAAGGGTTAGGCCTAGGCCTCTTCTCAGATGTCGATCCATTAGAAAAAACACGAAATACAATGTGGGCCAAGAGAATGAGGAGGCTCCCACATTTGTGCACTTTGAACCCCACAAAAGGAGGCATTTCCTAATTTCCAGCACACTTGAAGTGGAAAACCTTGTGGAAGCATGTAGAGAAGAATCTGCACAAAGTTATAGATGAGCTTGATGATGTCATAAGAGATTTGGAAGAAGCAAATATAGAGGAGAGTAGCAATGAGAAAATGAGTGAAGCCGCTAAAGTTTTGAGAGGACAACTATCTGAGCGGAAGAAGAATTAAGCCACTCAGACTGAAGGGGAGGCAAATATACACCAAATCAAGCTTTAGGCAATTCATTTGCAAATGCAAAAGCAACATTGTTGCTTCTAGGCTATGATCCCAATCCATTAGATGGACATAAAGATGGAGAAAGTTCTGTTGTTTCTAGTTTTCAGAGGCGGGTAGTTGCTTTACTCCTACTGTGTTCTTGATAAAAATGTAGCATACCCTATATTGAAATGGCATCATGTATTTCTATTTTGCAGGCTCAAGTTGTGGTATAACCTAGCCTTGTATAGGCACTTCAAGGCCATTATAAGCTTTTTCTTGAGATACTTCATGGAGCAAAGAGTGGAGAACAAGCTTCATGGAGTGAAGAGAAAGTTTTGTTGTTTCTAGTTTTCAAGTGGGTAGTTTCTTGACTCCTACTGTGTTGTTTCTAGTTTTCAGGTGGGTAGTTGCTTGACTCCTACTGTGTTGTTGACAAAAATGTACCATACCCAATATTGAAATGGCATCCTATATTTCTATTTTGCAAACTCAAGTTATGTTATAATCTAGCCTTGTATAGGCACTTCAAGGCTATTATGAGCTTTTGCTAGAGATACTTCATGGAGTGAAGAGTGAAAAGGGGAGAACAAGATTTTATTGTGCCTACACCTCCAAAGGCAGAAGCATGCTACAGTGGCCAACTCTCAATCGATGGCATCTATAGTGGATGTGGCTTCCCTCTTCACACAATGAAGAAGCACTGATACTAGTCATCTTGTCATGCAAGCACAGTTACCACCCCGATGTGCTTTGCATGTGCATGCTCGTTGGGGAATGAATGTAGGTCTCTCAATTGTAAGCAAATGATTCATGTAATTGCTAAGTCCATGCTTAGCTTTCAGTGTTTTTCAAACACACCAAACTTGGGTAAGGTTCTAGCTTTTAACATCTTTTAAAAAAACCAAAAGATAGAAGCTACCCATGTTTTTTTCTCAAGTACACTTGTGATATTGGTAGTGCTAACTAGCATAGAATAGATGCTAGTTAGAAAAGGATCTAATGTAAGCAACACTAATGTAAACAGCTACTAGTTAGCATGATACCTATAGTAAACAGGTGTCAGTAACATACCTCTAGGTGCTAGTTAGTATTTTCAAT
Source organism: Cibotium barometz (assembly GCF_041138505.1). NCBI lineage: Eukaryota > Viridiplantae > Streptophyta > Polypodiopsida > Cyatheales > Cibotiaceae > Cibotium > Cibotium barometz. Next base: position 27,207,840 of record NC_141049.1, read on the forward strand.
CCTTAAGAGTGGTTAAAATGCACCCTAGCTAACGTATGCTAATGAGCATACAAAAATTGAGTATTAGTTAGCATATAAATGCTAGTTATTATAAATTAATGTTAATGATCACATAACCAAGCGTCAATAGCTATTATTCAGCCAACTTCTAGATGCTAATTAGTAGTCATTATTGTTAATTAGTATAAACAGGTGTTCTAACCTACTGCCATTAGGTGCTAGTTAGCACTTGTCTAGTCTTAAAAGGTGCTCATTTAGTATAAACAATTCTTTACTTGAGCTAGCTAACATGACCAGTGCTAGTTAGTGTAAATGGGTGTTAGCCAGTTACCATTTGTTAGTTAGCACTCTGCATAATGTACCTAGGTGTTAACTAGCACTGGCCTAGTGTAGCAAGTGTTAACTAGTAGTATGCCATTTATTAACAGGTGTGAACTAGCACTCTGCATATTTAACATGTGTGTTAGCTAGCACTTAGCTATTTTGAGGGTTTAACTAGTTGTTTATCTTATGCTAATAGCTATTAACTATCAGTCAACCATCACATCACAATAGGGGTAGCATATGTTGATTAGCAGTATGTCTACTATTAGATAGTGTTACTAATGCTAGCATATGCTAGCACTAGTAGCTAGCAGTCTTCAATCTATTAAGAGGTGTTAACTAGCACTTCAATATTGCTAGCATTCTGTCTACTGTTAAGTAGTGTTATCTAGCACTTCACTAGTGCTATCATGTGTTAACTAGTAGTCTACCTTAAATTGTTAACATGTGTTAACTAGCACTTGAGTAGTACTAGCACGCGTTAACTAGCACTTGTGTTAACTAGCACTTGAGTAGTACTAGCACGCGTTAACTAGCAGTTTGTCTACTGTTAACACTATTTAACTAGCACTTCAATAGTACTAGCATATGGTAACTAGCATTCTATCTACTATTAAGTAGTGTCGTCAGCACTTTATGTCTATCTTTTGTTAACAAGTGTTAACTAGCAGTTTGTCTACTACTAACATGTGTGTTAACTAGCAGTTGACTAGTGCTAGTAGATGTTAACTAGCAGTTTGTCTACTGTTAACATGTGTAATAACATGCAGTTGACTAATGCTAGTAGATGTTCAACAAGTGTTAACTATCAATCTATCTACTGTTAATATGTGTGTTAACTGTCAGTGGACTAGTGCTAGTAGATGTTAACTAGTTGTCTATCTATTGTTAACGTGTCCGGCTAGCAATTTACCTAATTAACATGTGTTTACCAGTATTTTTTTGAGTACTTGTTAACATTGGTTTAAGGTATTGAAAGCATTGAAAATGAAAAGCTCTTCTTTTTTTTTGTAGGTGTAAATGCCAAATACCATGCAAGGTCACGGAGGATAGCACAAGTGAGAAGTGAGAATCTTCCACCATTTCAGAAAGGGGAGAGGTAAACTAGTAAGGATGAAGGGAAATCCTCAAAGGGTGCAGATTAGGAAGAAGATCATTCACCCACATTTTCATATGTGCTACCGCTTCAGTCTGTCCCTAATATAAAGGGTGTGGTTGACATTGAGCATGATGAATTCAATGGAATGTTCGAACAAGGATTTTTTATGATAAGTGATTAGCAAAACCAGTCATGGCCAAATATTAGCACTCTTGAATATATTTGTGAATCTCTCTTTGTCTCTAACTGTGTAAGTTTCATATTTTTATGATAAGTGAGTAATAAAATGAGATGAAGCATGTATTAATTAGCGGTATAAACAGGTGTTAATTAGCAATTTTCAAGTGTTTACATAGGAGTAATAGGTGTTAATTAATAGTTTGCCAAGTGTTAGTTAGCAGTCTACCTTATTATAACAGGTGTTAATAAGTAATATGCCTTATATAAACAAGTGTTACTTAGCAGCTTGCAAGTGTTTACTTAGGGCTAACATGTATTAATTAATAATTTTCCATATATCAACATGTGTTAATTAGCACAATAGCCTACGTTATTTCAATAGGTGTTAATTAGCACTCTGCTATTGCTAACTATAATTCTAGTGTATGCTTAGTCAATCCTAATATGTATTAATTAGCAATCTACCTTATATCTAAATGTGCTAATTAGCATTTTTAATAGGTGTTACGAGCAACAAAGATACAACAATAAAGGCAAGAGTTGAATTATCAGTGCAGCTTATACTTTTACATGTCAAATACCAAATGGCATACTATTGTAAACCAATTCTTAGGTTTCTAAAGTGATTGTAAACATTTACCTTTTTATTAGAATAGGCATCATTGGTATCTTGGTACGTTAGACTAGATGTGAAAGTATTACAATTATAGGGGCGTTTCTTAGGGGTGTAATGGATAAAGAATCCATATGTTTATAGAATAAGCCCTTGATGGTATAGGACGCCTTTACAATTTCATTTTTCCATTCATCAACATATGTCTTTGTTGCTTGCCCTTTGACTGCAATGCACCTTACCAAGTCGAAATCAGCACCTTCCTCATTATCAGCCTCAACATTTACAGCAAAATTATCCCCAATATGCAAATGTGCACTTAAAACATCATGATGACCTTCGTAAGTTCCTTTATCATATGCATCTTCATCATCTATAGCATCACTTGAATCACTTAAGGGCACTAGAGTGTGATAATCCCTAGGTTGCACATGACATGGTTTATTGGCACATTTGTTCCATTGTTGATGCATGCATGCACCACAAAAGCATGAAATTTTTCTAGTTGCAAGACCTATAGAATCATGTGGGTTGTGATCCCAAACAATATACAGTGAACGTGAATTTGGAACAGATTCATAGTTCCACTTAACCTCCCTGTTCACATCCCCTGATTTGATCTCCCAAAACACATGGTAAACTTTTCTTTCCTTGAAAGGAAAGTATGCTTTAGATCCTTTGAGACAAGTTGGCCTTTTGTTATGGCACACCCTAACCCTCCTTGAAACGCATCCAAAAAGAGATTACCTTGTGAACCATAAATGTCGTGCGGATCTTTCCAATGGCCGATCTCGTAACCCTTGAGGTCTCCAAGCTTTACAACTCTTTGAGAATTCCACCGCGTCTCCCATGACCGTTGTCACACCGCTGCGTTGCACTACAAGTCCCCGTCCCTCCTCTCACCTCACTTCACTCACACACACTCACTAGCATGCATTAGGGAGAGAGATTAGCAAGAGGATTAGCAAGAGCAAGACTCAATTGCACAATGGGAGAGTATGTTGTATTATGAGAGAAATTCACTTATATACATGGCCATAAGTGTTCACACTCCCGGTCGGGAACTTTAGGCTCATCTACTGAATCGTAAGGAAATTTCATTCTTTCTTTTCATAATAGTAGATTAAGAAATGGTTTTATAGAAGTCAGTAGAAAGCATGTAGAAGGCATATCTCCTCTATCTTAATCATGTTTAGTTAACATCTTATTCTTAAACAAGCTTAGAGTTGTGGATGAGTAGAACAAGGCTTCCATACATGCTACACTCAGTTGTGTTAAATTGGATTATATCAGCTCTTTTTATCCAAAGCACTATAAGTTTTAAATAAGGTGCTGTGTTAATACTTTTTTTATAGTTATCAAATAGAGTTGGAGAAAAGAATGAGAGCCATGTGTGCTCGAGCTTCCATGGATTTGAATGAAGAAGATGGGGGTGATCGAGAAGATGGAGAGATACAAGATCGTCTAAATTTTGATGATAGACAAGGTCAACGAGAAGGGCAAGGAGCAGAAATTCAAATAAGCAATGAGAAAAACCTCGTGAAGTTACCTTAAGTAGCCCACAACCAAGAGTTGTTACACAGGTTGGGTTTGATCTTCAATACATCGAGCTATTAAGGAATTGTAGGATACAGTGTAGGGCTTGAAAACTGCTATGGGTACAAGACTTAAATCTGGTCATGTAGATGATTTTTCCCTCAAACAAGTTATGAAGAAAAGGTCATTACCAACTTTTAATGCAAAGGGGAGGAGGAGTGAAAAAGTAGAAGCATGGATTGAGTAGCGTGAAAATTATTTTCGAGCCTTCAACTTCAGTGGGATGAAGCAAAGGCAAAGACGATAATACTTCTTTTTAAAGGTTCTGCAAAATTATAGTGGAAGTCTATTATGCGCAGGGACTTGCAGAATGAGGATATCATGTGGCCTCTAATCAAAAAGCATATGATTCAACATTACAGTCCAACAAAATATCACATGGAGAAAATGAATGAATTTTAAACTTAGAACAGAGGGCACTTATACGGTTGTAGAATATGTGAAAATGGATGTATGAATGTGAATATGGATGTGGATGTATGAATGTGGAATGTGGATATGGATGTATGAATGTGGAATGTGGATATAGATGTATGGATGTGAATGTGAATGTGAATGTGGATGTATGGATGTGAATGTGAATGTGAATGTGGATGTATGGATGTGGGTATGGATGTGGATGTATAAATGTGGATGTATAGATGTAGATATGGAATGTGCATGTGGATGTATGAATGTGGATGTGAAAATGGATGTATGCATGTGGATGTGGATGTGGAAATGGATGTGTGGATGTGGATGTGGATGTGGATGTGGATGTGGATGTATGAATGTGGATGTGGATGTATGGATGTGGATATGGATGTGTATGTATGAATGCGGATGTGGAATTGGGATTGGATGTATGATGTGGATGTATGAATGTGGAATTGGAATTGGATGTATGATGTGGATGTACGAATGTAGAATAATGAATGCGAATGTGTATGTGAAATGATGTGTCGTCGATATGAGTGAATGGATGAGATGTGATATGTGAATTGGGATGTGAATAAATGATATGTGATGTGAATGAATCTGATGTGATGAGATGGAAAATGATGTGATTGGATAAGAATGAGTACACATATGAATGAAATGTGGAATAAGTAATGTGGATTGATGAGAGATAATGTGGCAAGACGAGAGTTCATTATAGAAACTGTATTTGTAAACTATTTGTAAATGACTGTTTTATGTCAAGAATGCTGGGGAAGCATTTTGATCATCTTGTGATTAAGGTCGTGAAGACCTAATTGATAAAGTTGTAACTGCTGAGACGGAGAGTCAATGGAGGACGTCTCGCGTAGCAAGGTCGGCCGAGGTCTTGACCAACCTCGGTTCGATTTAAATGGTGAGCTTCCGGTACGGTGGATGAGGGAACAAGGAAGCGGCCTATGAGTGAAGCACTAGGTGACCTGCGAAGGATCCTAGAGGGTGCTGACCATACGGTGCTCGGGCTTTGGGTCGCCAAAGATACCCACACGTGCGTCGTGGAAGATATTGGAACAAGGAGTAAGAGTTGTTTTCTAAAACCGAGTATGGATCTGGTTGATTGACCTTGCTGGTCCTCAACTGATGGGTCCATAGCTCTCTTATATGGATCTGTTGGTTGATCTTGCTGATCTTCAACGAGGATTCCATTTTGATTTTTATAAGTGATTATCTGCCGGGTACTATGAGCTAGGAACTATAGAAAAAAGGTAGGAACTATAGAAAAGGCCCCTGAGTGAACAGGTGGTGAGCATTTTGGTTAACAATGATGCCATAGATACTCCGATGAAGGAATGATTGGAAATTAAGATTCAAACGGATACTTGGAAGTTTATGATCACTAACACTATTTGAATTAAATACATTTGAATCTAGAAAAAAGGCAATTTCATATTGGGTGTGTAATGGTGTGATTGGAGTTAAATTTACTTGAAAATCCAGCTAGGGGGCTTGGGAACTCTTTTCCCTGGTACCCGAGATAAAACCTAACCAGATTCCTAATTGGATCCCATCACTACAGTTCGATAGATGAAGTAAATCCCGGACAAAAATTGTTCTATGGAAAAGAATCAACGGCTGTGCCTCTCAATGAGGAAAAAAGCATTGGTCTATATGATCCAAGTACAGTCTTTTTCCCTGATCTGACTATGGGACTTACGGGTTCGGTTAGATGAGCTTAGTTAGTTAAGGTTTTTGACTACGTTAGGGAAAAGTTATCCTGGTGGAATCGCCCGTACTTTCCGGGCAAAGGAAGTTTTTCCGGGTTCGGTTTTGGAAAAACCGATGGATTAGTCTCTTGTCCGGATATCCGTGGGGAGGCCCCGAGTGTGGGACCGTGCCCCACGCAAGAAGTGCTACTTCCGCTGCTAGCACCCCTGAAATTGTTGCTGAAATTGTTGCGCAGTGGGGACAGGGATCTTACAAATGCACTATACTAAATGTCACGCTTTTATTTAATGTTAGTACAAACTATATAATGCAATATGGTTAGAGGGAAGGAAATTTTGCACGGAGTGTGTGGATTCTAAAAGAAACACATTTGATTGTGGTGTGATGGTAACTTTTGGGCAAGAAAGTCGAGCTAGTAGACGTGATACCGATTTCATAGAGGAAAATCTTGAGTATTTTTGAGCTATCCAAGATATTCTTGAGGTTGGGTTTAGAGATTTTAGTCCATTCATATTTGATGCTAAATGGTTCAAGGTGATATATAGAGGTGCTCAAGCAACCGTGAAGAAACATCCAAATAGGTTCTTTCAAATTGATTCCATCACCTTTTAGAATGATGAGAAAGATACTTTCGTACTACCTCAACATTGTCAACATGTTAGTAACCTAACCAATCCATGCGATAAATCTTGATGTAGTATAATAAAAGTGTAACCCCTTTGCTTTGTGATATTAGGTTGTGTTTCACACCAATCGAATGGATCCAAAGTGGTGGTATGCTATATAAGTTTCCCCTCGGTCAAAACATATCTTCCAATATCAAGGTGTGGAGGTCGAATCTTTGGATGAGATGGAAGTACTACTTCAAATCGGCTCTTTGGAAGAAGACCATGAAGAAAACATTTTGGAGGACGCCAATCAAGAGCATCAAGAACATCAATCCAAAGAAGACGAGGAGTCACCTATCAATCATGATAATGCTTCATTGGATAATGGTAGTGATATTGATATGGAATCCCATCTTTTCATTGAGCTTCCATTAGATATAGACATTGATGAAGCAACACATATATATTTATTACAAGATGGGATAGATTCATGATCTTGACATTGTTTCCCTTCTTTAAAGTTTTCAACTATCTTTACTTTTTCGCTCGAAATATGGCTCCAAGGGTTCTGATGGATATAATCATTTTATGTATGTATGTGACATGTATAATTTAAATTCAACACTCAACAACTCTTTGGGATTTTATGCATTGAGAATAGGAGTGAAATTTTATTGCTCAGTAGAAAAATTATAGTAGCAACATGTAAGATTCCTCCCTCCAACTTTTGAGGTGTAAAGGTGTAAGAACCTCCCCTTGTTCTTGTAATTATTCCCCTCTGAAATAAAAGAAAGATCTTGTTTTACCCTATTTTGGCCTAGAGAGAGAAAATATCTAGAAAGAGATAATCCAAAATTGAGATATCTTTGGATATAAAAATCCTCCTAGTGTCTGAAATGGTTTCTCCTGAAATAGAAGTTCAAAATAAATTCTCCAAAGTGTATTAGGAATCAATTAAAAATGATTTAAAAGACCTTAGCCTAAGGGTCAAGATTTTTTGAAAATTTTGGATTATGGTCCAATTAAGGTTCCTATGGGCTAATAGGATTAATCCAAGTGTGAGGATGAGATAAATCCAAAGAATAAAAGAAAATACCCAAAAATGAGTAAATGTTCACATAAGATGAAGAGTTGACTAAGTACAAGGTTTATTAGTTAAAAACTATGAAATATTACTAAAAAAATGAGATATTTTGGAATCATGATACATTTCTGACACCTTGTAAGGAGGGGGGAGACTTTAAGATAGGATTATATTTCACACATGTGGATGAGTTTTTAAATAAAAAAATTATGATATTTTTATCTCTCCTCCCTCTTGGATCAAACTAGATCAAAATGGGAGCTAAGTTGGTCCAAATCTTGTCCAAATTCAGCCAAACTGAAGCTGGAAAATTCTAGAACTTAGTTGGACTCAATTAGTGGCCTCCCTCACTTATAAATAGACCCTCATTCTTTTGTATTCTCATCTGTGAACTAGACCATGCCAGTATTACATTAAAATAAGCATATTTTCTATTATCCCTTAAAAATCCTCTACTTTTGGAGAGAGTGGAGCTTTCTCTCTTTTCAACAATCCTTGGGGCTTTCTTCTCAACATACTAAACCAATTGATTGGTTGGGGGCTTCCTTCTATGATAAAGAAGCAAGAAAAATCAAGAGGTAAGATGTAATTTCATGGTTTTTCTCTACTATTCTCAATGTTTTCACTTCTCAACCCCTCTCAAGCTTGAGAAGTTTCTAATTAAGTGTTTGTAATACAAATCAAGCTTTTCTTAAGAGTTGTAATTAATAATTAAGAAAAGTTTATCTTTATGCTTAATTTAGGATGTTTTTTATGTATATCTTTTTTTCCAAAGAATGGTCATTCCTATGACAAGTTCTTTATTCAAATGATGCTTCTCATTGATAAATTCTCAATTCAAAAATCAAACTCTAGGCTTGTGAAGCTAGAGGTTAAGAAAATAGCTTTTTATGATTTTATACTGATAAAATTATGATTTAACTTTATAAATTGGATTTAGATCTAATGATAGTTATTCTATCATAATTATATTACTAAGTCTTATTTTTTTAAAAATATTAAAAATTATCAGTAATAGCAGCGCAGCTATGGTAAAATTTTTAAAAATTAATACATAAAATCTATAGCTTATCAAGCCTAGAGTTTAGCTTTGAATTAAGAGACTATCATTGAGGAGCATCCATTTCCAAGGGATTTAGCCATAAAGATGGCTATTCTTTTAGAGAGAGAGAGATTTACTTAAAGAAAGCATTATAAATAAGCATAAAGATTAACTTTCTCTTAATTAAACATTAAGACTTTTAGGGAAAGCTTGATTTGAATTAAAAAAATCCTTTAGAAAGCTTCTCAAGCTTGAGAGGGGTTGAGAAGAAGAAAGTTATTGAGAAAATTAGAAAAAACCATAAAATTTGATTTTACCTCCAAGTTTGGATTGATTCTCTAATTGCAGTGAAGCCCCCGACCAATCAATTGGTCCACCAAGAGGAGAAGAGCAACTCCAAGAGTTGTTGTAGAGAGATAGAGAGAGAGCTCCAAGCTCCCAAGAGAGAGAAAATTTCAAGGGATAATAGAAATATGATTATTTTAATATAATACTGGCATGGTATAGCTCCAATATGAAAATACAAAGGAATGAGGGTCTATTTATAGGTTAGGGAGGCCACTAACCAAGTCCAACTGGGTTCTAGAATTTTCCAGGTTCATTTTGACTCAATTTGGACAAGATTTGGACCAGTTTGGCTCCCCTTTTGATTTGGTTTAATCTAGGAGAGAGGAGAGATAAAAATATCACATTTTTTTTGAATTAAAAACCCTTCCACACATGTGAAAGAGGTGCCTACCTCAAGAGTCCCCCTTTCCTTACCAAGGTGTCAAAAATGCATCATTATTCTAAAATATCTCATTTTTTAAGTAATATCTCATAATTTTTAACTAATAAACCTTGTACTTAGTCAGCTCTTCATCTTATGTGTGCATTTACTCATTTTTGGGTATTTGCTTTTATTCTTTTGGATTTATCTCGTCCCAACACTTGGATTGATCCAATTGGCCCATTCGAACCTTAATTGGACCATAATCTAAAAATTTCTAAAAATGTAGACCCTCAGGCTAAGGTCCCTTATACCATTTTCAATTAATTCCTAGTTCACATTAGAAAGTTCATTTTGAACTTCTGTTTCAGAAGAATCCATTTTAGACACTATGAGGATTTCTATATCCAAAGATGTCTCAATTTTGGATTATCTCTCTCTAGGCCAAAATAGGGTAAAACAAGATCTTTCTTCTATTTTAGAGAGGGGAATGACTACCAGAACAGAAGGGGAGGTTCTTACACCTTTACACCTCAAAAGTTGGATGGAGGAATCTTACAACATCAAAACTTTTGTTGTGGAATTCGAAGAAGGGATAGATGCAAATTGGGTCCCTTGTAACATCCTCATCCACGTAAATGCAAAGCCTACTTTTTGATGCACACTTACACACCTAATGGAAAACATTGGAAAAAAATTTATTAGTTGGAAAACTACCTTAATTTTCATGCTAAATGAGGTAGAAGCTCACCCCAAAAGTAGGAATAACCCCACTTATCAAAATTGGGGGATATGTAGTGAATCTACCAAATCCTAGCCCACAGCCAATAGATCCACCAGTGTGGATGAGGAGGTAGAAGCAACAGAGAGAGATATTTGTTTATTTTTGTGTTTTGTGAAAAGGATGAGATGATTCCTGGGGTCAATTGACTTAAAGAGCCGAGAAGTATTCATTTCATAATATTTTTTTAATATTTTCTTTGTTTGTATAGATGTGGCCTTGGTCCTCGTCCTCTTATCCCATAGACCCACAGGTTGAGGCTCTGATCGAGTCTCAACAACAGTTTTCTAGAGAGGTAGAGGAAATTCACCCCCGAGTAGTTGGTAGCCTATACAGTAGGCACCCCTTTACCATCAGGTCCAACCCAACAGAGTCCCTTGCCAGGCACTTTACCCTTGCTAGGCACTTCACCTGCCTTTACTTTTACCCCTTATCTGTCAACCCCAGTTAGTGCTACAATATCTCCTACACCTGCACCTTCAGGAGATGTGATACCTTACAATTCATCATGGCTTTCATGAGAGTGGCATTCATTGCATCGTAGGAGGGTATCGTAGGAGGGTAGTCGTGGAGATAGTGGCGGTCGTACCTCATACTGCATTAGCACTGAGAGTGGAGGTAGAGGAGATAGAGGATGCCTAGGGTAGTGCTTTGGGGAAGGGGATAGTTCTTAAGAGTCACCACCACATCATGGTGATATATCATATTATGATATCACAGATGTGTGTGGCATAGTTGATGACTCTCGTGGGAAGGAGGTGGTAAACTATTTGCGCCAAGTAGTTTTTACACACTATAAAGATTTCTTTATATATTTTAAGCTGCAAAGGAAGAGCTTAGTGGATGATTGCATTAAAGCTCTCCACAAGAAGTATCCTAATCCTCACAACCAAAGGTTTAACAGTAGATGGGTGCAACACAAAATCAAAGACATAGTTAAGAATAGGAGGTCTCTAGTAAGGAGACATAAAAAGGAGGAGAAAGCTCGAATAGAATAGGAGGTCTCTAGTAAGGAGACATAAAAAGGAGGAGAAAGCTCGAATAGATGCCGATCAAAATGGACACGGCAAGCCATCTACTACTCATAGGGGCGAGTGGAAGAAAGCCAAGAAGGAGCTCCTCAAAGGAGTAGTGAACCAGCAACAAAGAGAAGTGCGACGAATACTAGGAACTTTGGGAGTTGCATCTGTGTTAGAACTTGGACAATCCCAAGGATTTCACTACAACAAAATGAGGGTGTAGCAGCAAAAATAGCAATGTATTTATAACTAGAAGGGTAGGTAGATGTCGGGCTATTTTTGCTCTGCTAGAAACACTATTATTTTTGTTACAACGGGTTTGTTGTTCAACAGCAAAATATCTCTCTACTGAGCAGCAATATTTCGCTGTCCTGCAGCGAAATTATAGTGCTCAACAAGCAATGTTTCACTGCTATTTTTGCTGCTCAGCAGCAAAAGCTCTACACAACAAAAAAGAGCTATAGCATACTGGGGAGTCTGCACAAAACTCCCGAATCTGCCCCAACCCTTTTTTCTTATTAAAAAAAATAGTTTCAGGTTTATGACACAAACACAAACATAAGAAACACATAGATTGTGGAGAATGCAATAATTGAGCCAAAATTTTATTATATTTCATAAAGTGTTGGGCCTTTCTCCATATATACATAAAATGTTTACACAATGAAGAGGTATCTAACTTGAATACTCATCAGATTCTAAGTGATCATCATCATCGTCTTCCTCGTCCTCTTCACTTGCTTCTATCACCGTATGCTCATAATCAGGATTCTCCTCTTTATCTTCCCCTTCATTCTACATACATGCCATCAAGAGTAAGGTAAGCAAGGTATTAAAATACAATTAGACGTAGGAAAGAGATTGGTTTAGGCTCACTTACCTCATATGCTTGAGTCCCCAAAACGGACTCATCCAAGTGTACGCCTCACGTATGCATCCACTCCCACAATTGCAAACTAGTTCTGTACCCATAGCCGTACTCCTCCTTTGTTGAGTCATGCCCAACAACCTCCCTCTACAAAAAACAATTAAGAAAATATACAATTAGTTAAAGAAAATAATATAGTACAAAACAAATGAAAGAGGAGAAGAAATGATTACTTACAAAATGAGCAATAAAGGAGGATTTTTTGTCGGAGCCAAAGTGTTAAACCCCTCGCTTCCATAGTTGGAAAGCACTCGCTTCTGCCACTTGTTGAAAAGCACTTGGGTGCTTTCCCACGAAGTTGCATGCGTGCCTCCACTCCTTGGCTATGCAAACGCTGGGCTTCTCCAAGTTATTCTTTGCTACTCTCTTGATATTTTCTCTCCTATTAGAGAGAAAACGATTGATTTGCCTCTTCATCCACTCCTTAGAGAAGCAAAGACCCGCATGTGGAACATGAAACTCCGACTTAAGCACATCAATGACATATTGCTTTGAAATTTCATCTTGTACTTTTCACTTTTTAAAGGAGTTCATGAACTCCACGTTTGCAAGTACATGCATGTGGTTCATGACTTACAAGGGCACCATCGACATCCATCTTGTATGGTAGGGTGTGTGGATCGAATGGTGGAATGGATCTCCTAGGGGGCTGGCTCTAATAATGTGTAGATAAAGAGGCCCCCTGTTGGGGAGATGCATCGGGAGACCTAGAGCTGCTTTTGCCAAAGAAAAAGCAACCTTCTCACCCCCCTCCCCCCCACTAGCACGCCTACTACCACCCCCCTATACTCCCTACTATGTTGTCATCGTGGTGAGGATGGACGTGAGGGAACAGGGATGGGTCTAGTCAAGGAAGGTGGTGTAGGCTCATCACAACCATGTCACGATGGTCCTGCACCACTTAACCCCGCACCTATCAAAGGCATGGTCTCCCCGACTAGCTAAGTGGGGTAGATTGCCCCCATGGCATCAACTGGAACAATTGTAAGCCCGCCTGCATATAAGATTAAAAAATAAAACTTATAGAATGCATAAAAGATTAACTTTGTGTATGTGAAAAGGTTTGATGGAACTGTACCTGTGTCTGAGTAAACTGAAACCAAGCTCAGCCCATATCATTCATTTATAATAAATAGCAAATTTACCACATCAAGGTCTTGTGGGGGGGGTCGATCGACATTGCCTATACATACATTCATGAGGCAACAAAACACGATTACTCCAACAAAATCCATGCTTAAAGCTTAGACAAAAAATACAACATGTGATATTAGAACATTGTTAAGACCTCCTACAATACTTTTTAGACAAGCAGGGTGGACAATGCCCCTTTTAGATGATAGCTTTTGAGAACTTTGCACAGGCTCCCCACTATTAAAGCCAAAGGCAACTCCTCTTTTACTATAAAAGGATAGTGAGAAGATCGAGGACTCCCCCTCCACTATAGCCAGCTTCTCGTTCGCGGGTAACCACTATAGAAGGATAGTGAGAAGATCCAGGGCTCTCCCTCCACTATAGCAACCTTCTCGCAGCAGATAACCACTCCTAACTTGACATAAACAACATTCTAGATGGCATATAGCAAGATAGAAATGCCCCATATTTCTATGCATAAGTCTAAACCCTAAACCCGGCACCCAAGGGTGCAATAAACATGAGGTTGAATGAATAAGAGAGCTTACCTCAACAATGTCTTGAAAGCCAACCAAGAGAAAACAACAACACAAGCTTAGACAATAAAGGCAACATGTGATATTAGAACATTATTGAGACTTCCTACAATACTGCTTAGACAAGCAGGGTGGACAATGCCACTTTTAAATGATAGCTTCTTAGGATTTTGCACACACTCCCCACTATTAAAGCCAAAGACAACTCCTCTTTTACAAGAGAAGGATAGTGAGAAGATCGAGGCCTCCCCCTCTAATATAACCACTCCTAACTTGACATAAGTAGCAGTCTAGATGGCATATAACAATGCCCCATATCTCTATGCATAAGCCTATGCATACCCTATGCATAGCTTATGCATAAGCCTATGCATAGTCTATGCATAGCCTATATATAGGCTATGCATAGCTTATTCATAAGCCCCATGCATAAGGAGGATTACCAAAATTCGAGTAACTGCGTTCGAGCGAGGTGGCTATTTGAGAGAGGACTTTTGTTGAAAGTGCAAGTTATCTATGTTCCAAATAGAGGTATCTCTCATTCATTTTTGGAGAAGAGCTTATGTACATGAATTTTTTTGAATATGAAAAATCCACAGAAATATGGGAACAACACTCTTTAGAACATATATCCAATGTCAAAAGTATAATTTGTGGTTAGTTAGCTCTTGTGAGGTCCCCGCTCGCACCACTCCGGGGCTCCTACCGCAGCGGCGGCAGAAGCGGCGTCGGCCTCCCGCGCCACGGGGCGGGGGTCCTGCACACTGAGGGCCTCGCCCGCGGATGTCCGGGACGAGAGGCTAGCCCGGGGGGCGGTCCCTTTGAGACCGGGCCCAGAAGACTCCCCTCGCTCGAAAGGCACGGGCGATTCCGCCAGGAAGGGGAAAAATCTTTTAACTAGGAGATTACTCTAACGAGTCAAGTCTTGACTAAAGTAAACTGATCTGACCAAACCTGAAGTCACATGGTCAGATCAAGAAGAGACTTGCACTTGGTCCATGGAATCACTGCTTTTTTCCTCATTTCTGAGGCACATCCAATGATCCCTCCCATAGAACAAGGTCTTCTCAGGATTTAAACTGATTAACGTAACTAATCGTATCTAGTTGTTTCTCAAGAATCCTCGGATCCAGCCTAACCCCATCCGACCTAACCCCATCTTCTGAATCAATTTTAATTAATTCTAATTTTACCTTGGAAAATCTATTTTGATTTTTTATTTCAAGGAAACATTTTTTATATTTGTAGAATTTATTTATCCAAAAATATCCCAATATTGATTTACCACTCTCTAGAATTTTTAATCTCACTAGGCAAAACAAGAAAAAAATGATATTTTCTTGTATTCAGAAACATAGAATGATTACAAGGGATTGAAGTAGAGGCTTATTCAATATTCATCCTGAGGAATCTTACATCCTCTCCCACTTGAAAAACGTGAGATGTCCTCATCTCGCAAAGTGGGGGTAATCCTTCGCCAACTCTTCTTCTTTCTCCCAGGTGGCATCTTCTAGAGGGAAGAACTTCCACTTTACTAAGAATTCTCTGAGGACTCTGCTCCTGAGAATCTTCTCCCGAACGTCAAGGATTTCCTAAGGTTGGAGTACCATCTGGCCTTGAGTCGGAGAGATCAATTGCTCATTCATCGAGCACGTGACTCTGGCTAGGTACATATTTCTTAAGCAAGCTGACATGGAATACATCATGTACCTTGAGATGGGGAGGCAGAAGAAGTTTGTAGGCGAGATCGCCCACTTTCTCTATGACAACATACGGCCCATAGTATCTGGGAGAGAGCTTCTTGTACTTCTCTAAGGATAAGGAACTTTTTTTTGGTCGTACTCGAATGAAGACCATATCTGATTCTTCAAACTCTCTCTCAGATCTCTTTTTATCTGCATACTGCTTTTGCCCGTCTTGGGCTGCCTTTATATCTTTACAGAATGATTGCATCTGCTGGTCCATGTCATCAAGCATTTGTCTAGACATTTCAACTCTGATTAATGGGCCAAACCAAGTCAACGGTGTAAGGCAATCTTGTCCATATACAAAGCTTTGAAAAGACTCATCCAAATGCTCCGATAATAAGAAGCATTATAAGCAAATTCGACCAGATGTAAATGACTGAACCACTTCTTGGGTTCCCTGCTGCTGCAGCATGATTGAAGGATATCTTCTATTACCTGATTCACCCTTTCCGTCTGGCCATACGTTTCAGGGTGATAGGCTGTGCTGAGGTCCAAGAAAGTTCTTACTTCTTCAAAGAACGCAGTCCAAAATTTTGATGTGAATTTGGGATCTCGGTCACTTACTATCCTTCTAGGTAAACCATGCAATCTGAAGATCTCCTTCTTAAGGAAAACTCTGGCAACATCCACTGCAGAGTATGTTTCTTTCACTGGAATCAGATGAGCAACTTTGGTTAGCCTGTCAACTACCACAAAAATGGAGTTGTAACCTGATTGCACTACCTGATTGCACTGAAGGTAATCCAATGACAAAGTCTATATTGATGCATTCCCACTTCATCTGTGGAATGTCTACTAGAGGCTACAGTTTCCCTGGTATCTTGACTCTTTCTGCCTTGACTCTTTGGCACATCAAGCATTTCTGCACATGATCAAGTACATCCTTTTGAGTCCTGGCCAAAAGAAGCTTTTCTTCATAGACATATAGGTTTTTATAAACCCTGGATGTCCAAGCTATCATGGGCTTCTCTCAAAATTCTTCCCTTTATTCCCACATCATTGGGGATATATAGCCGATTATTATAATACATGCATCCTTCATCCAGTATGTATCCAAGAACTCAACTCATTTCCTGAGGAGTCTTGCTTTCCTGCATCAGAAGGGTAGCAATAGGGGTAAAGAATTTGTCCTGCATGATTTTCTCCTTTCCTTTATTGATCAATGGATTTGACACCACTGTAATTGCAAGCAAGGAGGCTTTTCTGTTGAGCACATCTGCAACCACGTTTTCTTTCCCCGGTCGATACTTTATTTGAAAATCAAATTCCTGCAGGGTTTGCATTTCCTTTAACGCATGTTGAGATCCCTTTGGGTGAAGATCCACTTCAGACTTTGATGATCTGTCCTCATCAACATGAACCTTTGTCCCAAAAGATAATGTCTCCACAACTTCAGAGCATACACTATTGAGAGTAACTCCAAGTCATGGACGACATAATTCCTCTCATGTGTTTTGAGTTTTTTGGATTCATAGGCCATTGCATGACCTTCCTGCATTACAGCATTGCCTACGGCAAATCCACTGGCAT
The DNA here is from genome assembly GCF_041138505.1 of Cibotium barometz. Taxonomy (NCBI): domain Eukaryota; kingdom Viridiplantae; phylum Streptophyta; class Polypodiopsida; order Cyatheales; family Cibotiaceae; genus Cibotium; species Cibotium barometz. The sequence goes on from NC_141049.1 coordinate 27,224,913, forward strand.
CAGTAAAACTACCTCAAAGGGTTTGTTAAAATCTAGCAATTTAAGGACAGGGTTGGTTACTAAGGCTGTCTTCAGCTTGTCAAAGGCACTCTGACACATTGCAGTCCACGGAAAAAGCGTACTTTTCTTGAGAAGGTTAGTTAAAGGGGATGCTATCTGAGCATACCTACGTGTAAAGATCGTATACCATCCGGTTAACCCTAGGAATCCTCTCACTTCCTTTACTGACTTGGGTTCTGGCCATTCAACTACTGCTTGGATCTTTGCGCGATCACACAGGAGAAATCCCATGCTTTCAAACTGTGAATCCTAAGTATTCCACCTGTTCAACAAAGAAAGAACACTTGGTCAACAAAGGATTCCACTTGGTCAAACAAAGAAAAAACACTTGCTCTTCTTTGCAAAGAGTTGGTGTTTCCTTACGATTTCCAGGACCTTGCGCACATGATCTTCATGATCTGTAGCATTCTTTGAGTATACTAAGATATCATCAAAGAAGACAAGAACAAAATCATCCAAGTATTATGTGAGAATATCTTGCATTTGAATGTTGCAGGGGCATTAGTCAATCCAAACGGCATGACTGTGAACTCATAATGCCCATAGCGAGTATTGAATGTTGTCTTTGGGATGTCCTATTCCTTAATTTTGATCTGGTAGTACCCGGATTTGAGATCTATCTTTGTAAACATTTGGGTACCACTTAATCGATCCAGAAGTTCATCAATCCTAGGAATAGGATACCTATTCTTAATTGTTAATTGATTCAGTCCTCTGTAGTCAATACAAAGTCTTAATATTCCATCTTTCTACTTTTGAAAGAGAACGGGCGCACCCCAAGGTGAGACATTGGGTCTGATGAATCCTTGCTCTAACGGTTGTCTTAACTGTTCCTTAAGTTCTATGGCTTCAAGGACTTGCATTTTTTATGCACGCTGGGCTACTGGCTGAGCTCGGGGGTTTATTCGATCTCATGATCTACTTCACGAGATGGAGGAATCTTAGTCAGCTCTTCAAGAAATACATCTGCATACTCACTCAACCACTCAGGTTCTTTAGCCTTGCATTCTATGTCTATCGGATTCATTTGAATGACATACATAGCTTGCCTTTTTCTGAGCCCTTTTAATAATTTGGAAGCCTTGACTAATTACAGCACTGGGATCCGAAAATTCCAATTCCTTGAACTTTATTCCCGTGAAGGTCTAGGAAAGAGATGGTTCCTTTTTGACAATGAATGTTAGCTTGATTCTTTTGGAGCCAATCCATTCCAAGGATTTTGTCATATATTCCCAGGGGTAGGACTCTGAACTGGCACTCTGTTACGTTCCCATCTAAGCTAAACTGAATAAGGTCTGTCTCAAGGTGAGTGAAAAGAATCTTCCCATTGGCTAATTCCACTTGCATAGGTTTTCCTTGATTTTTGATTTAGGACTAATTTACGCAGATATCCTGGGGAAATAAAAGAATGAGTACTGCCTGAATCAATCACAAGCTTGAATTTCTTACCCTGGTACTCTACTGGAAGGAGTCTGGAGGACTGAGAATTGACGGTTATTCTCCTGATGCTCAATTGCTGCATAGATCTGTCCTTTCTCTTCCTCCACTTCCTCAGCTATGGTGCTACTCTGGATAGTGCAGTCTGAGGTGGAACTCTCTCTCTTTGGTTATTCCAATTCTAGGAGGGAGTTCAGAGACTGATTTGCATGGAGGCTGCAGGCTGAGCTGGCACTCTTCTGGGGTTACCCTGATTCTGGCGCGGGGGACCCTGATTGGACTGATAAGAAGGAGTCTCTCTCGAAACTCTGGGACCTTGGCTTCCTTGGCCCACAGAAGGAGATGGGCAATCCTTGAGCTGGCGCCCAAGTCCTTGACATCCGCCGAAGCATCTGTTCTCGCTTCGAAGGTCTTCCCTTTGCATTTTGGAGAGAGCCGGAGTTCTTGAGAATGTACTTCGGGGGAAAGGTCTTCCTTCATTTCTCAAGATTCCTGTCTCCACATTCTGGTTAGAACCTTGGTGTCTCTTTGGAGGCGGAAAGTTGGAAGAACTTCCCGGTGTCTAAAATCTCTTGAAGGATGAGGGAGCTGGCTTTGGCGGGACTTTTATGATGAAAGCTTTGGCAAAGTCTTTCGCCATTCTGACAGCTTCGGCCATGGACACTAGCTTGGCATTTTTGACCAGTGTGTCCAAGGGTTCATTCATTCCCCCCTGAATGAACCTGGCCATGAGTTTCTCTTCATCTAGAGGTAGTGAATATTTGAGTAGAAGAGCAAAGGCCTGGTGATATTCCTCGATGGTTTTGCTCCCCTGCTTTAGCTCTAAGAATTTGTTCATTTTGATTTCCAAAAATCCAGGGGGGCAAAATCTCTTTCTCAAATAGGTTTTAAGGTCATTCCAGGACTAAGTATTTTTGTCCAGACGGTTGGTGTCACAGTGGTTCCTCTATGCTACCCTGGCTGTTTTCACTATTTTTAGCCTGGCAAGAGCCATTTTGCTCCACTCATTGTAGCGTGTGATGTCAAAATATTCTTCCATGGCTGCTACCCATTTCTCCACAACCTCGCCCAGGTTCTCCCCTTCTCCTTTGAAGGGTCCTGGCTGAGTTCTATGAAGAGCCTTACGGACATCGGCGGAGTCAAGCTCATCATCTTCAGAGAGAGGGTCTGGCTAACAGCCACGGTTTATTCGTCTCATGATTTTGCCAAAAATTATATATTAATAAATTTTTATTTTGATATAATCCACAAGATTCCTAAGACTTAAGAGGTTCGAAAAATAATTTCTTAAACAAGACAAATGATCTTATTGGAGATCTATGACATATGTCCGATAACACATTTTTCTTTATCAGTTCGTCCATAAACAATCACTTATACAACAGGGATTTTTTCTCCACAAAACATTTCTCTATTTATATAAAAGTTGCAATATGTACATAGAGCAGCTCGGCTCCAGAATTCAAAATCTCCTTGGGAGACGCATGAGACGGCAGTACTGTGGGCCATAGCCATGCCCTGATACAAACGTTCACTTACTAACAAGGGAGCTATTATCTTCTCCTTAGGAATAAAGCAACTAAGGAGTCTGTAGACTTGCCATGAAAGTCTAAAATTTTGAGGCATTGAATGATATAGAATGATACCATGTACCATTTTTAGCTTTAACAGAATCATTGCCAATGAGAAGTTCTACCTCAGCATTGCATGCCGGTCACAAGAGGCGTGGACATACTACCCTGCATTGTTGTCATCTCTCTACTGGGTCAGGAAAATATAAATCCTCAAAATGGCATGCGAGTCTTGCTCGGCTTGTTCGAGTTGAAGAGGAAGAGATGAGATGCTCAAAGGCGAACGCACTCATGTCTTGTGACTGGGTGAGGTCGGGAATACCAGATAAGTATGGAACTTCCATCTATAAAAATAATTTCTTTGATTAAAAAATCTTCATTAAAAAAGCTTACCGAACGAAAGTACATTATGAAAAATGCTTTTTCTGAGTTTTTATTATCGATTTCTGATAAGAATTTGTTTATCCTTATTAGCTTTCAACAACGCCCTAATACTAGCTGTGAGGTCCCCGCCTGCCCGCTCCGCGGCTTCTGCCGCCGCGAGACGAGACGGAAGCGGCATCAACCTCCCGCGCGGGGGGCGGGGGGTCCTGCACACTCGGGGCCTCGCCTGTAAGATTCCTCTCCCAGCCTCTCAAGATGTCCAGTATCTTCCCTTGTAGTCAAATCCCTCTTCAGAAATATAAAAGATCTTCTTTCTACCAGTTTTGGCTTAGAGAAAGAAAACCTTCTAGAGAGTGGAAATTCAGTTTTTAAATATTTTTGGTTAGAAAAATATCTCATCTTATTAAAATAAGTTCCCCTGAAATAGAAGTTCAAAAAGATTTTTAGAAGGTGCATTAGAAATTAAGTATAATCTGTTCAAGAGGCATTATCCTGGTGGGGGTGAAGATTTTTTTAAAATTTTAAATTAAGGTTCCTATGGACCAATAAGATTCATCCAAATGTAGGGAGGAAATAAATAGAAGAATAAAAGGAAAATCCCCCAAAAATGAGTAAATACTCACATAAGATGAAGAGTTGACTAAGGACAAGGTTAATAGTTAAAAAAGAGAGATATTTAGAAGTAATGATGCATTTTTGACACCTCAATATGGGGGAATTCCCCTCATAAAGGAGGCGCCTATTTCACATGCTTGAATGAGTTTTAAACTCCCAAATAATGAGATATTTTTATCTCTCCTCTCTCCTGTTTCAACTAGATCCAAAAAGTGAGCAAAACTAACCTAAAAATGGTCAAAAATTGACCAAACTGATCTGGAAAATTCTAGAATCAGTTGGCTTGGTTAGAAGCTCACTTTTTCCTATAAATAGAAGCCTTCCCCTTTGTTGAAACTCAATAGTGTTTTGCACTGTTACCCTACCTCTCCCAAGTGCCAAAAACAGTGAATTTTACTCATAATTCACTAGTTTTTGACCTTCCCTCTTCCAAAAAGATTGGTGGCCACTCTTGTTTCAAACAAGAGTAGAACCCTCAAACCATCAAGCCAAAGGAAAGCTCTCAAAGTATCTATGTAAGTTGGAGATTCTTCTCTTTTCAAATTCTTTTATGGTTTTCTTATGATTTTTGTCTTCTCTAAAATCAAATAATGTTATGCCTCATTGCAAAAAGGCATTCCCCTCTCTTCTCTAGTAAATCCAACCATTCTTTATCCTAGATGAATGATTAATAAAAAAAATCAAGTTTTTCATAATGTTTCTCTTAAATAAGTAGAAAAATGTTTACTTTAGAATGATTTAAATACTCTTGGTGCACTTCTAATGCATTTTAGAGAGTTAAAAATTGAAAAATGGTCAGCCATACAAAGGAGGTTATGGTGAAATTTACTAAAAATTTGTGAAATAAATTTCATCTTTTATTAATCAAAAAGAGTAATCCCCATCGTTAGAGTATTCTAAAAGTGTCATTTTCATTCATGCATAGAAAGATGCATATTGATTAATTTTTATAAAAGAATGATTTTCAATAGAATTAAATTCTATGAAAGATACGTATTGATAATTTTTTATTATGAAAGTGTTACCTTCTTCATTATTGATTTTTACGCATAAAATAATGCATAAAGTATACTTTTTTATTACAAAAGAGTTACTTTCATCATATTGATTTTTATGCATAAAAGAATATTTTTTATTATTAAAAAAGTGTTACTTTTATCATTATGGATTTCTATACATAAAAGTATGCATAAAAGAATATTTTTTTAATAAAAGTGTTACTTTCATCATATTCATTTCTATGCATAAAAGTATGCATAAAAGAGTAATTTTTATTATAAAAGTGTTACTTTTATCATAAATGATTTTTATGATGATAAAAGATAATTTTTTATATTAAAAGTGTGATTTTTATCATAAATGATTTTTATGCATGAACATATGCATAAAAGATATTTTTTTATATTAAAAGTGTTATTTTCATCATAAATGATTTTTATGCATAAATGGATGCATAAAAGATATTCTTTTATATTAAAAGAGTGATTTTCATCATAAATGATTTGTATGCATAAACATATGCATAAAAGATATTTTTTTAATATTAAAAGTGTGATTTTCATCATAAATGATTTTTATGCATAAATAGATGCATAAAAGAAATTCTTTTATATTAAAAGAGTGATTTTCATCATAAATGATTTGTATGCATAAAAGATAATTTTTTATATTAAAAGTGTGATTTTCATCATAAATGATTATTAGATGCATAAAAGAAATTCTTTTATATTAAAAGAGTGATTTTCATCATAAATGATTTGTATGCATAAACATATGCATAAAAGATATTTTTTTATATTAAAAGTGTGATTTTTATCATAAATGGTTTTATGCATAAATTAGATGCATAAAAGAAATTCTTTTATATTAAAAGAGTGATTTTCATCATAAATGATTTGTATGCATAAACATATGCATAAAAGATATTTTTTTATATTAAAAGTGTGATTTTCATCATAAATGATTTTATGCCTAAATTAGATGCATAAAAGAAATTCTTTTATATTAAAAGAGTGATTTTCATCATAAATGATTTGTATGCATAAACATATGCATAAAAGATATTTTTTTTATATTAAAAGTGTGATGAATGAACGAGGAATAGATGAAGATGTATGTATGTGAAAGAATGGATGTAGTTATATGTATATGAAAGAAATGATGTAGATGTATGTATGTGAAGGATGTATGTGAAAGGAAAGATGTATGTAGAAATGAATGTATGGATGTAAATATGGAATGTGGATGTGGATGTATGTGAATGTGAATGAGGATGTGGAATGTGGATATGGATGTATGGATGTGAATGTGAATGTGGATGTATGAATGTAGATATGGAATGTGGATGTGGATGTATGTGAATGTGAATGAGGATGTGGATGTGGAATGTGGATATGGATGTATGGATGTGAATGTGAATGTGGAAGTGGATGTATGAATGTGGATGTGGATGTAGATGTGGATGTGAAAATGGATGTATGGATGTAGATGTGAATGTGGATGTACGAATGTGGATGTGTATGTAGAATAATGAATGTAAATATGAATGTGAATGGATATGAAGTCGATATGAGCGAATGGATGAGATGAGATGTCATGTGAATCAGAATGTGAATGAATAATATAAGATCTGAACGAATGAGATATAATGAGAAATGGATGATGAGATGTAATGTAAATTAAGAAAGATAGGAATGGATAATATGTGAAGTGAATGAATCTGATGTGATGGGATGGAAAATGATATATCTGGTCAAGAATGGATACACATATGATTTAGATTTGGATTAAGTAATATGGATTGATGTGGAACAATCTGGAAAGATGTGAGTTCATTATAGAAACTGTATTGTAAACTGTTTGCTGTAAATGACCGTTTTATGTCAAGAATGCTGGGGAAGCATTTTGACTATCTTGAGAATGTGGTTGTGAAGACCTACCTGATAAAGTTACAACTACTGATGACGGAGAGTCAATGGAGGACGTCTCGCGTAGCAAGGTCGGCCGAGGTCTTGACCAGCCTCGGTACGATTTTAAATGGTGAGCTTCCAGCACGGTGGATGAGGGACCAAGGAAGCGGCCTATGAGTGAAGCGCTAGGTGACTTGCGAAGGATCCTAGAGGGTGCTGACCATACGGTGCTCGGGCTCTGGGTCGCTGAAGATACCCACAGGTGCGTCGTGGAAGAGGAACAAGGAGTAAGAGTTGTTTGCTAGAACCGGGCATGGATCTGGTTGACTGACCTTGCTGGTCCTCAACGGATGAGTCCATGGCTCTTTTATATGGATCGGTTGGTTGATCTTGCGGATCTTCAACGGAGATTCCATCTTGATTTTTATAAGTGATTATATTGCCGAGTACTATGAGCTAGGAACTATTGAAAAGGCCCCTGAGTGGACAAGTGGTGAGCATTCTAGTTGCCGATGATGTCATAGATACTCCGATGAAGGAATGATTGGAAATTAAGATTCAACCGGATATTTTGGAGGATTGTGATTAGTGATACTATGGTTTCATTAAATAATTGTTTTGAAGATGTCTGAATCTATGAAAAAGGTAATTTCATATTGGGTGTGTAAGTGTCATGACTGGTGTTAAATTTGCATGAATATCTGGCTAGGGGGCCTGGGAACTCTTTTCCCTGGTACCCGGGACAAAACCTAACCAAATTCCTAATTGCATCCCATCTCTTAGTGGTTGGGCGGTTGGCTAACCCATGGGACTGTGGATAGGGTTAGGCTGGACTGATGGATCCATAAATCGAAACTCAATTTCTGTTTAGTTCGATAGATGAAGTAAATCCCGGACAACAATTGTTCTATGGAAAAAGGATCAATGGCTGTGCCTCTCGATGAGGAAAAAAGCGTTGGTCTCTATGATCCAAGTGCAATCTGTCCCTTGATATGACTATGGAACTTATGAGTTTGGTCAGATCAGTTCAGTTAGTTAAGGCTTTTGACTACGTTGGGAAAAGTTATCCTGGTGGAATTGCCCGTGCTTTTCGGGCAAAGGAAGTTTTTCCGGGTTCGGTTTTGGAAAAACCGACGGATTAGTCTCTTGTCCGGATATCCGTGGGGGCAAGGCCCCGAGTGTGGGACCCTGCCCCGCGCAAGAAGTGCTACTTCCGCTGCTAGCACCCCAGAATTCTTTGCGTATTGGGGTATGGGATCTTACAGTTGGTATCAGAGCTATTTGGCTAATGAGGATCAAGCGAGAAGCCAAATATGTCAAAAAATTTTCAAGAGGCACTAAAAGGTTGTAATTGTGTGATAAAAAAATTCATACAATTTGATATTCAAACTGAAATTCGTGAATTGTTAATCGGGTCTTCAGACGGAAGTATCGCAATTGTATGGAATCCCTGACTTGCTTGAGGCCTAGACATGATGGTCTTTACCTTATAATTCCAAGGACCATGACTACCCATATATACCGAGGGTATAACTACAGCTCTTTACTCTGGTAGTATATACGAGTAAATCTAAGACTTGAAATTATAAGCATTAATGCTATCCAGATGATGAATTCGAATGTGGTTGATATGATTTTTAAATTCTAATTGTGAACTGATGAGTTGATTTGGATTCTGATTGGAAAATGATGATCCCTGAAAATTGGTTGAAATGTAATAAACTGAGCGAAACCACAATGAAGATGAATGGGACGAGTCCCTGTGATGATGTTCTTAACTGGAATGATGTTAATGACTTCAGCCAATCAGTATGAGATTAGTGGATTGTGCTAGCAGATTGTTACTATTAACTTTTCATCAGTGGATCAAGTTAAGGGGTTGATAAATTAAAAATCTAAAAATTTAATATACCCATGGAGGATTGTTTAGATAGAAAAATTCAGTCTGATGGACCATTATTGTGTTAAAGATATGAATGAGATAATTCTGAATGAATTGTTAACTGATAATGCGTTCTATATGAGTATCTTTATCCCTTGACTGTGTGGGGAGCCGACATATTTAAAAAACCTCGGAATCAGTTGAATCAAAAATCGGATTGAATCATAAATAAAGAGACTTAACAAGAATTTTCGTATTGATAGGAACATGGATCGAGGTTGTCATGGTAGAAATGTTAACCCACAACTCTATGAAGAAGAGCTTGACCTAGATGTTCGTAAAACTCTTCATAGTTCGCAGCCTGGACCTTTCAAGGGTGAAGGGGAAAACTTGGGCGAGGCTGTGAAGAAGTGGATCGAATCAATGAAAGAATACTTCGATGTCACCGGTTACAATGAGAAGAGAAAAATGGCTCTTGCAAGGCTGAAGATAGTGGAGAAAGCTAGAGTGGCATGGAGAAACCACTACGAGACAAACCGTCTCGACCGAAATACCCAAACTTGGATCGATCTCAAGGCTTACCTCATAAAGAGGTTTTGTCCCCCAGGCTTTCTTGAAATTAAGATGAATGAGTTCTTGGAACTAAAGCAGGAAACCCAAAAAATTGAAGAGTACCATCAGGCTTTTGCCCTTCTCCTTAAATATTTTTCTCAATTGGATGAAGAGCAGCTGATGGTGGCCAGGTTCATTCGGGGAATGAACGAGCCATTGGATACTTTAGTCAAGAATGCAAAACCTATCTGAATGGCCGAAGCAATTCGGATGGTGAAGGATTTTGCCAAAGCCTTTGATGTCAAAGTCCCACCAAAGCTAGCACCATCACCTTTCAAAAGGTTTTTATTCCCAGAAGGTGATTCCAACCTTCCTCCGCCTAGGAGATATCAGGGTCAAACCCAGGATATGGGAAGTTCCAGAATGGAAGAAATGTCCTTTTCCCGAAACTCAATTCCCTGGATTTCAACTTCAGAAGTTCCACCCTTGAACAGTAGACTGAAATGCTATAACTGTCAAGGATTTGGACATCGCAGCATGGATTGCCCAACTCCTTTTGGATCAAGGTTTTCAGTGCAGAGAAATCAGGGATCAAGATTCCAGACTCCAGCTCCTTCCTTCGAGAGTAATCACGGTTCTATCCACCAAAATCAAGAAAATCCCAGAGGTAGACCCTCTATCCAACCTGCAGTTTCAACCCAAAGTCATGCAAGACCTCCAACTCAGAATAGGGGAAGTCAAAGAGAGTTGTTTCCAAATCGGCCGTCCACTTCCAAGGCAGTAATGCTGGAAGTGATTGAAGAAGAAGACGAAGATGAAAGAGATCATACTCCACCTGCGAGATGAGGACATCTCGCATTTTTTTAAGTGGCGTAGAATATAAGATTCCTTCCCCAGCCTCTCAGGATGTCCAGTATCTTCCCCTGTAGTCAAATCCCTCTTCAGAAATATAAAAGATCTTGTTTCTACCAGTTTTGGCTTAGAGAGAGAAAACCTTCTAAAGAGTGAAAATTCAGTTTTTAAATATTTTTAGTTAGAAAAATATCTCATCTTATTAAAATAAGTTCCCCTAAAACAGAAGTTCAAAAAGATTTTCAGAAGATGCATTAGAAATTAAGTATAATTTGTTCAAGAGGCATTATCCTGGGGGTGAAGATTTTTTCAAAATTTTAAATTAAGGTTCCTATGGACCAATAAGATTCATCCAAATGTAGGGAGGAGATAAATAGAAGAATAAAAGGAAAATCCCCCAAAAATGAGTAAATACTCACATAAGATGAAGAGTTGACTAAGAACAAGGTTAATAGTTAAAAAAGAGAGATATTTAGAAGTAATGATGCATTTTTGACACCTCAATATGGGGGAATTCCCCTCGTGAAGGAGGCGCCTCTTGAATGAGTTTTAAACTCCCAAATAATGAGATATTTTTATCTCTCCTCTCTCCTGTTTCAACTAGATCCAAAAAGTGAGCAAAACTAACCTATTAAAAATGGTCAAAAATTGACCAAACTGATCTGAAAAATTCTAGAATCAGTTGGCTTGGTTAGAAGCTCACTTTTTCCTATAAATAGAAGCCTTCGCCTTTGTTGAAACTCAATAGTGTTTTGCACTGTTACCCTACCTCTCCCAAGTGCCAAAAACAGTGAATTTTACTCATAATTCACTAGTTTTTGACCTTCCCTCTTCCAAAAAGATTGGTGGCCACTCTTGTTTCAAACAAGAGTAGAACCCTCAAACCATCAAGCCAAAGGAAAGCTCTCAAAGTATCTATGTAAGTTGGAGATTCTTCTCTTTTCAAATTCTTTTATGGTTTTCTTATGATTTTTGTCTTCTCTAAAATCAAATAATGTTATGCCTCATTGCAAAAAGGCATTCCCCTCTCTTCTCTAGTAAATCCAACCATTCTTTATCCTAGATGAATGATTAATGAAAAAAATCAAGTTTTTCATAATGTTTCTCTTAAATAAGTAGAAAAATGTTTACTTTAGAATGATTTAAATACTCTTGGTGCACTTCTAATGAATTTTAGAGACTTAAAAATTGAAAAATGGTCAGCCATACAAAGGAGGTTATGGCAAAATTTACTAAAAAATTATGAAATAAATTTCATCTTTTATTAATCAAAAAGAGTAATCCCCATCGTTAGAGTATTCTAAAAGTGTCATTTTCATTCATGCATAGAAAGATGCATATTGATTAATTTTTATAAAAGAATGATTTTCAATAGAATTAAATTCTATGAAAGATACTTATTGATAATTTTTTTATTATGAAAGTGTTACCTTCTTCATTATTGATTTTTATGCATAAAGTATATTTTTTTATTACAAAAGAGTTACTTTCATCATATTGATTTTTGTGCATAAAAGAATATTTTTTATTATTATAAAAGTGTCACTTTTATTATTATTGATTTCTATACATAAAAGTATGCATAAAAGAATATTTTTTAAATAAAAGTGTTACTTTCATCATATTCATTTCTATGCATAAAAGTATGCATAAAAGAGTAATTTTTATTATAAAAGTGTTACTTTTATCATAAATGATTTTTATGATGATAAAAGATATTTTTTTATATTAAAAGTGTGATTTTCATCATAAATGATTTTTATGCATGAACATATGCATAAAAGATATTTTTTTAATATTAAAAGTGTGATTTTTATCATAAATGATTTTTATGCATAAATAGATGCATAAAAGAAATTCTTTTATATTAAAAGAGTGATTTTCATCATAAATGATTTGTATGCATAAACATATGCATAAAAGATATTTTTTTATATTAAAAGTGTTATTTTTATCATAAATGATTTTATGCATAAATTAGATGCATAAAAGAAATTCTTTTATATTAAAAGAGTGATTTTCATCATAAATGATTTGTATGCATAAACATATGCATATAAGATATTTTTTTATTAAAAGTGTGATTTTCATCATAAATGATTTTATGCATAAATTAGATGCATAAAAGAAATTCTTTTATATTAAAAGAGTGAGATCTAGGTGCTAGTTAGCACACTAAGAGCTGCTATTTAGCTCTAGGTGCTAGCTAGCACTAAGAGCTCTATGTGCTAGGTAAGCACTCAAAGCTGTAGTAGGTGCTAGTTTGCTTTAAGAGCTGTAGGTGTTATTTAACACTTAGTGTTGCATGTGCTAGCTAGCTAATTACCTCATTGTGCTAGTCTTCTTTAAGAGCTACATGTGCTAGTTAGCACTCAGAACTGTAGGTGCCAATTAGCATTCAAATTAGATGCATGTGCTAGTTAGCACTCAGAGCTATAGGTGCCAGCTAGCATTCAAAATAGACGCATGTCCTAGTTAGCACTCAAATGTGTGTGTTCTAGTTAGCACTCAGAGGTGCATGTGATAGTTAGCATTGAAAGCTATAGATGGTAGTTAGGATGCAAAGCTACAAGTGCTAGTTAGCACTCAAAGCTGTAGGTACTAGCTAGCACTGAGCTCTGTAAGTGCTAGTTAGCACTCAAAGTTGCAGGTGCTAGCTAGTACTCAAAGTTGCAGGTGCTAGCTAGTGCTCAAAGCTGTAAGTCTTATGCTCGTTTAGCACTGGTAATATGGGTCTTATGCTTGTAATTAGCATTGGTAATATAGGTTTAATTATGCTAATTAGCACTGATTTTCAAAGTGATACCTAAGGCTTATTCGAGAAGATTCACTAGGTGCTTGATGTAGCTCTTTTTTCCAACTCTCATTCACCAAACATCCTTCTTGTTAGGAGACACGCGTGTCTCTGATTCCGAAAAAGAGTACACCTTTTTCTTTATTTTTGTGGTGATTTGGCTAGAACGTTGTTGCTTCCAGCATGAGAGTAATCCATCTGCATCATTAAGTTGAGCCGACCTTGCCAAGTATAGGGTGCTCTTGACCTTGCCAAGTATAGCGTGATTTGGCTAGAACGTTGTTGCTTCCAGCATGCAGCCAATGAGAATAATCCATTTTCATCATTAAGTTGAGCATGTGCTCATGACCTTGCCAAGTATAAGGTGCTCATGACCTTGCCAAGTATAAGGTGATCTTATTCACTTAAAGGACTCTTGATGCTTTTGAAACCCGCATGTCTTGACTTGAGTTCATTAACATTGACAATGTGCTTTGCCTAAAAAATAACTCTTTCTTGTTAGTGGGCTGCTTGACCCTACTCAATGTGTTACAAACATTGTCTATGAGGGCTGCTTAAACTTTAGCCTCATGTTGTGATGTTTCCTCTTTAAATCTTTGCACCAAAGGATGTTGAATGATCAAGTTGAAAATATCACTCTTGACCTTCTTCCCCATCCATGTTGTCTTGGCACAAAAAAAACTTCACCGTTTTAGTACAAATCCTCCACTTTATGTCGTCATTAATGATAAAAGCATTCATACTTTCAGCCTTTCTCTAAGAGAGAGAGACACTACATTTTTTAAAACTCTAAAAAGATAAAGCTATCTTTATCGCCTATGAAAACGTTTCAGAAAAGCTAATGAATGAAAATGAAGAAAAACTTAAAGAGCTTGCGAATGGAAAGGATGAACATAGAAGATATTTGGTAAGAATACATCCTACAATATGGGAGACAAAATCATCCACTTTGAAAAGGCTAAAAGAAGTGCCAACGGAGAGCCACATACATCTTATGATAGCCCCGCAACAGTCAAAGAAGCGAATTTTACTCTCTAGACTTGGAGAAGATCCTAGACCATTATACATTCCTAGAGACCTAATTGAAGAACAAGCAACCAAATTAATAGCCTTCTTCAAAGAATTTGAATATGTTTAAATTGTATGGAAATACACTAAGATGAAGGGGATTCCACTTCAATTAGTCAATTAGTGAAACACTCAATAATACCCATGATGTAATGTGCAAGATCATACAAGCAAAGACCTTACCAAAGTAATCTAAAACATGGCCAAATAATGGGCCATGAAGAGATGCAAAACTTATTGATGTTGGATTCACCAATTGTGATTGTTCCCAGGAAGAATGGGAAAATGAGAGTGTGCATTAATCTTAAAATCGTTATAGCTACAACAATTCGAGATCACTACCCACCATTATCTTATATATGGATGAATGAGTTGTTTGTTGGGATTTGGAGCCTTGTATGTGTCGACCTTATGTGTGTGAACCCCTGTTTGTGTGTGTGTGTGTGAACCCCTGTTTGTGTGTGTGTGTGTGTGTGTGTGTGTGTGTGTGTGTGTGTGTGTGTGTGTGTGTGTGTGCTCAAAAAATTTTCCCCAACACATATTTAAGCATTTGATATTTCTGTACAAATATTAAGAAAAGAATTAGGGAGCTTGTAAAAACTTATTTATTAAAAGGGAAGAGGTGTTAGGGACGATCAAGGTGAGAGGATGATCTAGTTACAATTTTCGATGAAATCTGCAATTTTAGCCTAGAATGCCTATAAAACTGGTGGGGGGGGTTGCTGGAGCCTTGAGTTGTTGCGGATGCAATGGTGGACTCCTCCTCTGTGGTTGTTGGCGGATGGGAGACGGTGAGGCTGTGGGCGCGACACGGTGCACCTGGTCGTGGACCCCACCTCGGGATGCCAATTGGCAGTGAAGACGTTGCTCTGCAACACCTGCAACACCTTGGTGCGGAGGGAGGACGTGGAGAACGAGGTGGCTATCCTATAGAGCGAGCTTGCAGGATCTTACAGGAGGCTGCCCTAACGTCGTCAAGTGCCTGGGCTTCGAGAGCGGTAGTGTGGACGGCCAACCAGGATGCGAGGTGAAGAGAGTGTTCTTGGAGTACGTGGTGGACGGGAGCCTAGAAGGGCTGGTGCAGGAGCAGGGCTGTCTGCTGGAATCGGAGACAAGGGTCTTTGGCAGGGCTACATCTTCTAATAGATACAATCTTTTTGCAGAGAAATGACATTGACCAACCACACATGCGAGTGCCTTTGGATGGCTTCCTTTCCTTGTCTTTGGTGTCTTTTCATTGCGAGGAACCATGATCTGCTTTTCCACACATATCTTTAGGACCATAAGCACACCAAAACAAAGTCTCCTCTAAGTAGCTATCACGAGTTGGTTGCTTTGAGCTACCCTTTTCATGCCTTCTCACACACGGATTGCCGCCTAAAATTCATTTTTGCATCTGTAAGAGACTCTTCTCCTTTAAAAAAATCTGTCAAGCGATCCCAGTGAAAATAGGCAACCCGAACATATCCATATATAGACTTTTCACACTTTTTATCAGTCCATTGTAGATGATTAGCATTGAAAGGACCCGGCGGTGGATATTGAAGGTGGATCCTAGTGTCCATTCTACACACACACACACACACACAAGCAAAGAAGTGTATTTTTGGTTTCTGGTTGGAGTGTATATGAGAGAGAAGGGAAAGCAAGCAAAGAAGGTGTATTTTTTTATTCTTTAAAAGCAAGCTTTTAATGTAACATGGGGAGTGTTGGTGATGAGTCTGCGTAGTGTGAGAAGTGTGAGCTGTACTGGCGTGCTGAGTTGGCAAGGGAGGCCGCAGCTGGCAGCTGTAGGGACAGGTGGAAAGTGTTTCATGCATTCCCCCGCTACACGACAAGGGGGAGCGCATGAAATATATCCCCAGCCATGCCTTTTAGAGCTGATCTACGCAAGCCGACCTCATAAGCTATAGCTATAATTCACATAGCCAAGCAGACGTCGTGTATATAGGTCCTGCAGGACACTATAATTAGCATTAGCGTTTGCAGCACATGTCATCTACTATGCAGGTGGTGAGCACTTGATCTGAGGGTTCGGGATAACAATTTCAGGGAAAAGGAACTAAATCCTTTTCACCACTAAATGAGAAGGAAATTGTTATTTTTGAGATGGTATTTTCTATGTGAACTTAGAAAATATAACTAAAACTTGTAAAATTTGAAAGGGTTTTATTTCCTTCTCATAAGAATTTGAGAAGGATTTTCCCGAAGTTGAACAAGTTCTAGGCTAAAGCGAACCCGTCTTTTCCCGAACCCTGCTTGATCTAATTAGATAGCACGCTATCGTCGCGATCGACAGGTCTCCCCGACCTAAGCTAGCTATCCACATCGCCAAGCTGCACTAGTGTATATAGGTTCAGGCCACTCAGTGCTAGAATCTGAAGGTTGCAATACTATTTTTTTCTCATTTTGGTAACTTCATTTCCTTCAGAGAAGCTTAGCTTTTGAGGTTGCCATATAATCTTCAAACAGCAGCAACAGCCACACCTGAAGGCATCAAGCTGGGTGATGCATGTACGAACTGCAGCATGGCATGAGAGGAGGAGGAGCTGCAGGGCACTGTTGTGATTGGTAATGGCGCTACAGCGTTGTTGCCAGGGTAGAAGAGCCTGGCCAGCCAACTATGCCCTGCGTGCATATGATGCTGATGATGGCGATCACTCTTAGGCCGATGGAAAGCAGCAACAAGAAAAATATTTGAGTGCTAACTAGCACATGCGTCTATTTTGAATGCTAGCTGGCACCTATAGCTCTGAGTGCTAACTAGCACATGCATCTAATTTGAATGCTAACTGGCACCTGTAGCTCTAGTGGAGCATGGATTAGGACTAACCTTAAGGGTTAAGGTAAGGGTCAGGCTTCCAAGGGTCACACATGGGAGATGGAGATTCAAGAGTCACTTGAGGGCCCTCCTATATAATAGGGGCATGGAGCACACTCAAGGGGGGCTTAGGCTATGGTCTCTTGATGTTATCTTGAGGCTAGATTATGTTATATTCTCTTGTGTAGAGGATCATAACTACTCACCTACCATTTCACACTATAGCTACATGCTGATGGATTGGAGTTATACCTCTTGATGGTATGGGATGTCAAGGTAAAGGTATGATGTACTTCATTATAATTCATGTGTGCATCCCTTGGGCTCGGGGGTGGACGGGTGGATGAGTTTATGCCTGATTTATGCATGTTTATGCATAACAATTATCTAGAGAGATCTTAGGGTTTTAATAACCTGGCACCTTGGGCTTACATTCCATTAGGAGCGCATGCATGGCAGCCCCCACGATTTACACACGACGGTTTGCATGCTTCTGTGGAGCATGTATGGATGGTGATTGGTCACATTGTGCCTCGAGAGGATGGGCAGATGCATGGATACAAATATTCCTCTCCCCCGAGCATCTGTGTTGTCCGATGAGCACACATGTCCTGCGTTCATGGCCAACTATGATGACCTGATAGATTTGCTACAGGATGGTGATGTATTTGTTGTTATTGCCGATGAGGGCAATAGCGAGGGAGTAGACTAGTATCTGATGAGTTGTACTAGGCCAAAGTGCATCCTTGACCAGGATACAGTGGACGATCATGGGTTTTCTTTTGACATCCATAGCATGATTGTGTGGCAGGCCAGTTCTACCAGCAAATTCGACTTCATCGAGGAAGTCTTGATTTCCAGCAGTGGAAGTGGGAGTAAGAGGCATTTCAGTTCTCTCATCTAGTGGTTGCTACCAGGCTCACTCTTGATCGAGTACACATCCGAAAAACACAATTCTTGCCCTCATTTTTGGCTTCGAGTGGATAACCATGAGAGAATTCTAAAGCAGTTAAGCTAGAGAGGGTGCTGTGCTGACTAGATCTCTATCTTGATAGTGACTAAACTCCGACTAGCTGGGTTAGCTCACTTACATTGTACTTAGATTTATTGGGAGTGACTAACCTCAGAGTAGCTAGGGTAGCTCATTTTCATTATGCCTTGATCTTTTGAGTTAGTGGCTAAACCCAGAGTGGTTGGGTTAGCTCACATTCTGATGTACTTAGTTGATGTTTTTATCATTATGAGTTTTCTCATTATTGAGGATCATTTAGTTGATGTTCATGGTTTTTTGATTTTTTAACACTTTGGCTATCATATTGTTTGTTAAAAATCACCGAACTTTTCAAGCATGTGGGGGTGGGTCTCCCCCAGATGCTTGCAAAGTTTGGTCCCTATTGGAGCAGTTTGGGTACGATGGTATGGGGAAGACCTAGATTTTCCATGGCCCCGGGAGACTTGGAAAATTCGCACTGGGCGCTAATTTCTAACCCAAAGATGCTTCGATTTTGACCAAACTTTGCAAGCATGTGGGGGTGGATCCCCACATGCTTGCAAATTTTGGTCCCTATCGGAGCATGTTTGGGTATGATGGTATGGGGAAGACCCGAATTTTCCATGGCCTCTTAAGCACCAAGAGACTTAAAGAATTCGCACTGGGCGCTAGTTACTAACCCAAAAATGCTCTCATTGGTGACCAAACTTTGCAAGCATGTGGGGGTGGGTCCCCTCCACATGCTTGCAAAGTTTGGTCCCCATTGGTACGATGGTAGGGGGAAGACCCGGATTTTCCATGGCCTCCTAAGCACCAAGAGACTTGAAGAATCCGCACACTGGGCACTAATTACTAACCCAAACATGCTCTGATAAGAACCAAAATTTTCAAGCATGTGGGGGTGGGTCCCCCCCTTATGCTTGCAAAGTTTGGGTATGATGGTATGGGGAAGATCCGGATTTTCCATGGCCTCTTAAGCACCAAGAGACTTGTGAAATTTGCATTGATTGGGCACAGCCACAAGCTGCTCTGTTGTGGTGGAGCCTACAAGCGTTATGTACGCATTCGCCTGGTGAAACTCAAAGGTAGCACCATCTCAACAGTAGAGGCGATTTTCCATCTCTCTCCCCCTCTCTCGCTCTGGCGTGCATAGTAACCCGTGAGAAGAAGAAAATGGCACCATAGCTCGATGGGGTGGGAGGAGCTTGAAGGGAGGAGGCACATCCTCACACCAGTCGCACGCACATTTTCGCCATTGTCGTAGCAGCCATTGGGCCATTCGACATTGTGCCACCGTTGTGTGTGCTCCATCCTCGACATTGACAATAACGGTGCCTAGCATGCCTGTCATCCCTTCAAGTAGCCTTGCTGCAGTGCAGAGAAGATTGCTGCGATCAGCACACTGACACATCGAGATCAACGAGACCACATCTCCAGTGGCCAACACACTCTACGGGACTCAGGCACCTTTCTCTCGGATCGGAGCATCCCGGAGTAGCGATGCTTGTAGAGGCTTGCAGTGCAACACAAATCAGCAGTCGACGAGACAGTCGCAGAGGCGACCGTAAGGGGGGTGACTATTCTCTCTCCACTGCTCATTTTATTAGCGTTTTTGTAATTTTCGAGTTCTCGCAATTTTATTTGTGCAAGAATTAAAATATGTCTGCTAGGCGTTGTGTGTCCCCACCGCCTTCTACTTCTCTAGGGTTTTCAGGTCTCTTGTCCTCGATCGCGGGTTTCACCCCGATCGAATTGTCAGGCCGTATACGCCGGACCATCCGGTCCAGAGTGCGTTCGTCGATCACGCATGATCCGCCAGCGCCCTCCTTGTCTGTTGACCCCGCCTTAGGACCCAGCGAGCCTGCAGCAGCGGCCGCAGTAGCAGATGACCCCTTTCTTCTGGCCGATAAGGCCAGATGACATGAACACCAACGTCGCCGAGGGGACCGAGGAGAACCTCTTGGAATATGACGACGAGATGATTATGACCTATTGGACCCTGTCTCGACGTCCTGACAGAGACGGAGCTCTCTAGTGGACTTTTTAAATATCTTAATGCAAAACTGAACAATCTAAGTAAAGTCCAGGCTAACTTAGTCACGATGCTACAGCGCACACGGTTAGACGCACTGACAGCATTCGCCTCGGCTAGTACTCTGACTCCTCGTGATAGACAAGCTCCTGCGGCACGGGTGAGCATAGCCTCGCCAGTGGTTGTAGGAGTACAGGCCGATGCACCTGCGGGGCCGTCTGTAGAGACAGCTTCGTCGTTATTGAAAGACTTGAAGCCGCCTAGTTTTGGTGACGAGGAGAAGGAGAGA
Organism: Cibotium barometz; assembly: GCF_041138505.1. Lineage (NCBI taxonomy): Eukaryota > Viridiplantae > Streptophyta > Polypodiopsida > Cyatheales > Cibotiaceae > Cibotium > Cibotium barometz. The sequence goes on from NC_141049.1 coordinate 27,245,170, forward strand.
AACAAGGACTCCGTCAACATGTTTCTAGCGAGGTGGTCAGACTTGCATGTGCTGCGACAGCAGCCTAGCCGGGTGCAACCCGTAGAGGCTGGCCTCTCATTAATCGGCAAAGCGTACAAGTGGTGGATGGGTTTGACAACTCGTCCTTCAACTTGGACGGAGTTTGAAACGATGTTTCGAAAAGAGTTTTTGCCTTTAATGAGGCAGAGAGAAGTTGGGGGTTATGGGACAAGTGCTTGATGGAGAACAAATCCCTTTACTCAGTACATCTCAGACTATAGGGAGATAGTACTCAAGCTAAAGGGGATCGATGTATTCCAGACATTGCGAGGCTTTAAAAGAGGCCTCAAAGATGATTACCTTGAGTACGTAGAGTCCTTACAGCCTAAAGACTTAGCAGAGGCAATTCAGTATGCGCGATATTTGGTGACATCAAGCGCCGTAGTGTGCGTGGTGGTTTGAGCAGGGCCGAGGGTAGTGAGAAGAGGAGGTCAGGCCTTAAAAGAAAAGGGTTCCGCAGTGATAAGCAGGGGGATAGGATGGACCAGGGAAGACAGGGTGATCATTGGTCTAAAAAACCGCGACCATCCAGGAAGAAAAGAGACATCGAAGCCCAAAAGAAAGAGCAGTATATTAAAGCGCGAAAGGAAAATCGTTGCTTTAATTACAACGATGTAGGGCACACGAAGCTGAGTGTCCAAAGCTTAAAGCCAGCACGAGCGGCAACAAGCGCAAAAGAGATGGTAAATCCTCTAGGCAGTTGCATACAGTGCAGAGACTCCCTCTCAGTTGTGCAGAGTTCAGAGAGGTGACAGTGTGTCATTGTGATGAGCATCACGCTTGTTCGGTGACACCAGCGATGTGGCAGCCTACTGTAGGTCCGTATGACATGGTGCGCATGTATGGCACCATAGGTGGCCGTAGAGTCATAGTTTTTATCGATGATGGAGCTAGCCACAACTTCTTGCACTACTCGTTAGTCAAGAAGTTGGGGTTGACTGAGACCCAGAGCGATCATGAGTATACTGTTGGCCTAGCCAACGGGTATGACAAAACGGTATGGCATACCATAGTATTGGGGGTCCCATTATCTATGCAGGACTACGAGGCTCCGCTTGATTTTTAAGTCATGCACTTAGCCAGAGCAGACGTATATCTAGGCAGGGAGTGGCTATATGGCTTGGGCCCTAGTCTACTAGCTCGGAGTTACCTACATAATACGCTACGTTTTGAGCATGGAGGTAGAGTCATTACCCTGTAGGGTGACCGTACTATCCCTGCCACACCACTTATTTCCTCCATGGAGCTATGCACAGCGGTCCGCAGAGGCCAGATAGCAAAGGTATATGCTTGTTACCCTCTTTTAAATTCTGTTTCCGTAGATGAAACTGTAGATGATGTTTGCGTAGACAAACAAGGAAAACAAAATAGTCTTGGACGAGACCCACTGTTTGAAAACCCTGTTTGGCATGCAAGCGATTCAAACAAGAAAAAATCCAAGGCGAAAGAGACATTAAAGAAAAAGTACATACATACTTTAATGAATTTATTAGAGGAATTTCAGGATGTTTTTTTTTATGATTTGCCAGATGGCTTACCCCACCATTTAGAGAAGTAGACCATGGCATCGAAGTTATGCCAGGTTCAAAACCTATAAGCAAACCTGCTTATAGATTAAGCCACTCCGAGGCACAGGAGGTGGAAAAACAATTGACGGAATATTTGAACAAAGGCTTTATTCGGCCTAGTTCAAGTCCGTGGGCATCGCCTATTCTTCTGGTGAAGAAGCAAGACGGATCTATGCGGATGTGCATATACTATAGGGCTCTTAATCAGATAACAATTAAGAACAAGTATCCGATGCCACGCATGGATGAGTTGTTTGATCAACTCTATGGATCAAGATACTTTACAAAAGTAGACCTAAGATCAAGGTATCATCAGGTTACAACTAAAGCAGAAGATGTTGCGAGCGAAGATAGTATTTAGGACCCGTTTCGGGCATTTTGAGTTTTTGGTTATGCCATTTGGGCTAACCAATGCTCCAACGATATTTATGACGTTGATGGACGTCCATATCTAGGAAAATTCATAGTAGTTTTCCTAGATGATATTCTTGTGTACAGTAAGACACAGAAAGAACACATAGAGCATTTGTGTCTAGTGTTCGAGTTGTTGTTGCGAGAGCACAAACTATTTGCAAAGAAGAGCAAATGTGAATTTTTTGAAACAGAAATTCACTACCTTGGCCATATTATATCTACTCTGCCGATGGTACGTGGATGGAGCCAAAAAAAGTACAGGCTATTCTTAAATGGCCAGCGCTGAAGAATCTCGAGGAACTGTAGATTTTTCTTGGCATGTCGGGGTTCTACCGACAGTATGTGAAGGACTACGCGAAGATCAGAATCCCGTTGTCTGACCAGTTACGGTCAAAAACTAAAAACATTAGTTGGGGGGAAGCCCAACAGAAGAGCTTTGATAAGCTCAAGGTGGCCATAGCAGCTGCACCTGTTTTGACTATTGTCGATCTAAATGAGCCGTTTGTCTTGGAAACAGACGCTAGTGATGAGGCCATTGGGGCCGTATTTATGCAAAGGGGACACCCAATTGCATTTGAGAGTAAAAAGTTAGATCGTGCACAGCGTAACTACTCGGCTTACGAGCGAGAGTTACTAGCGATAGTTCATGCACTGAAAAAGTGGAGACAGTATTTATATGGTGCTCCTTTTGAGGTCCGGACGGACCATGAAAGTTTGAATTGGCTTTCAAGTCAAAGTGAACTGAAGGGTAGAAAAGCTCGGTGGTGGGTAGAGATTCTATAGGAGTTTGACCTTCAGATACGTTACCAGAAAGGCAAGTATAATGTGGTGGCAGATGCACTTAGTCGCATGCCACAGATTAATGAACTTAGTTTCACAGTCTTCAAGAATGATTTCTTGAAGTCACTACGTGGTTTATGTGAGCACGATCCATCTTTTACAGAGGTCTGGCGCACTGTATGCGTACGCACTTCTTCACAGACGCAACCACCTCCCTCGTTGGCACGGATTGCTAGTCCAGAGAGACTAGCCGAAGGTGCAATGGGAAGGAAAGCGAGAGTTAGTCCGGAGAGACTAGCCGTGTCTTCTGGGTATAGTTTGGAGCCTGAGAGCTCTGACGTAGGCCCTTCATCACCTTTGACTGCCATGGCTTCAAAGGGGAGTGATAAACTTCGTCGGGGGGAGAAATATGCTAATTACTCCATTGACGACGGGTACTTACTCTACAAGGGTAGAGTATGTGTACCAACTATTGGTGACTTTTGGGCCCAAATTCTTAAAGAAAGTCATGATAGTTCAAGTCCAGGTCATCCCGGGATTCAGAAGACCTATGCAATAGTAAAAAGACAGTTTTATTGGCCTAGTTTGTTTAAGGGTCTAAACTTATGTGCTGAAATGCAATAAGTGCCAGGTCAATAAACACGAATGTCTTAAGGTTAGAGGACTACTCCATCCGCTGGAAATTCCTCAGGGGAAATGGGAAAGCATTTCCATGGATTTCATTACCAGTTTACCCAAGACGAGTCGAGGGAATGACTCGGTGTGGGTGGTAGTGGATAGGTTAACTAAAATGGCAAAGTTTATCGCCACGAAGAAAACTGTTAAAACACCAGAGTTGGCAAAACTCTTTATTGAACATCTCTACAAGCTATATGGCCTGCCCGCAGATATAGTGTCGGATAGAGATAGAAAGTTCAACAGTCACTTTTGGAGGGAAGTCTTCAAAAAGTTGGATACTACTCTGAGTATGAGTACGGCAGATCATCTAGAGTCTGATGGTCAAACTAAAAGAGTTAACCAAATTCTAGAGAATATGTTGCGTTCTTATGTTAGTAAGAAGCAATGTAATTGGGAAGAGTACTTGCCCTTATTGGAGTTTGCCTATAATAGCTCCAAACACTCAGCAGCGGGGCGGCGAGACTGGATTTACACCATTCATGTTAATGTATGGATTCCAGCCGAGATCTCTGATGTGGCTGTAGGCCTAGAAAAGGAGAAGATTCAATCTGTCTCAAGGATTTTCTTGAAGATATGAATGATATGCTCAGAGCCGCACGTGAGATAGTGTAACCTCCTAATCAACACCGAGCAATATTGGGCATTCCAATAGCTTGGAATGGACGGATGAACGTAGCTTAGTCCGTCCCATTGTCTCCGAGCTTCAAGCCACCTGGGGCTCTGATACCATGTCAAAATGCACAACGAAAATGAAGACAACTGCTGTAGACTTTGTATTCCTCAAGGTTCCTGCGAGGTCAGAAACCATGAAAACGGGAAAGTGTGATAAACTTTCTCCGAGATATTGTGGTCCTTTTAAAATCCTTAAGAAGATTGGGGACGTAGCATATAAACTTGATTTACCGGAGAGTTCTCGAGTCCATCCTGTCTTCCATGTCAGTAAACTGAAGAAATCAGTTCACGGGTTAGAGAACGCAGTTTCTCCAGAGATTTTGGTGGACTTGATAGAGCCACCAAAGATACCACATGAACCTGAAAAGATTCTAGGGTATCATGATATAAAAACACCCGACGTAAAGTGTACCAGGAGAGGTACTTGTTAAATGGACAGACAGGGATGAGGAGGCTGCTACTTGGGAACGCCGTAGTGCAATTTCCAAGAGGTTTCCCCAGTTTGTTTTCGAGGATGAAAACTCTTCTTAAGGGGGTGGCATTTATGACCGACGGCGGCAACAGACCAGATGGCCGAGGACGTGGCCATCCGGGGTTCAGTGTGGGAGAGGACGCCCATGTGGAGTCATGGACGACCGGGCTAGTGTGGACGGCAGGCCACACACTATATAGCCTGGGGGATGAGGGGCAATCCCCATTCTTCCTCTGTGGGGCTGGGTGGTGAGCCAAAGGCCATCCCCTCCTGTGGTAGCACCGGTAGTGGCGCTACGGTGATCTAACAATACGAGTGAGAAAAGAAAAAGATATTGTTGTGTACATGATCACTTGGGCTTTGAGATACAAACATTACCTCTCCAATGGATGCATAGAAAACTCCAGTGAGGCTTTGGAGTGGTTGTTCCTCAACATAATTAGAGGGGAAAACATTTGCAGATAGAGACATAAGAAAATGGAGAATCATAAGAAAATTTGAAATAAAAAATCCAATATTAGCATGTTGTTAAAGCTGTGTTTATATTACACTCACAATTTGAAGGAAACCTTGGTCGTTGGGCCTTGAATGTACAGGTCTCCAAGGGTATACACATGTTGGACTATGGTAACCAGTCCTTCCTTCTTAGTATGCTTGAAGCCTTGTAGCTACCCCTTCCAAAACAATGATGTAGCATATTCCTCAATTGACGCACTCGATGTGGTCCCTTAGAGCTTGGCTGCATGTAGACCCAAGCCCCAACCCTGAATCTTGTTTTGGAGCCCAAACTCCATTCTCATCTCTTGTGTTATGCAGCACAAGCTCTTCCACCTTCTCCCTAAGTCTTCTCACATTACTGGAAGAGGCCATGGTGGTAAGAAAAGAGAAGAAGGGAAAAGAAAATCTTGTTTTACAACAGAGAGGAGTGGAGAGGAAAGAAAGTTGAGGGTTTTCAGTGCAGCAACAATGGAAAGCTTAAAAGAGGGTTAGAGTTTGAGAATAGGCTTCCTGAACCTAGAGTAGACTAAAGAGGGATAGAGTTTCTGCAGCAATGGAGAGGGAGGGAGCTTGAGAGAGAGAGAGAGAGAGAGAGAGAGAGAGAGAGAGAGAGAGAGAGAGAGAGATTGAGAGGGAGGGAGCTTGAGAATGAGGGAGAGCTTGAGAGGGATGGAGTTTCTGCGCAGCAATGGAGAGCTTAGAAAAGGAAGAAAGAGGGAGAGGGAGCTTGAGACTGAGGAAGCTTGAGAAGGAGGGAGAGCTTGAGAGGTATGGAGTTTCTGCAGCAACAATGGAGAGCTTAGAAAGAGGAAGAAAGAGGTTCAAAATGAGCTTTCCAAACCTAGAGTATGTTGGGGGGAAGTTTGAGAGGGAAAACACACTTTTGGAATAAAATTAAAATTTTTTAAATTTTTAGGGTTTTAATCTGCGCAATTCTAGGTGGCGGGACCTCTAAGTTTGGGCCCAAGAGGTAGGGGGACAAGAGTAGTAATTAGGCACCCCATTAGCAAATCAAAGCCTAGGCCCCCTAGAGTCAAAGAAGTCAAAAATGTGCACCCAACCCTCTTCCTATTGGTCCATTCCTAATCAAAAGTTAATCCAAGAGGCCCTCTTTGGGTCCAAAAAATTCCAAATGGTTTAAATGTGTAGATTCTTGTTAGCAATAACATGCTTAAGGTAGTTAGTCATAACCTGATGTCATATAAAACATGGGAAATCTTGAGCAAACGAGAGTTAATACAAACCAATGCAAATATCTGAAGTTTCCATGGTATCATATCTAAGGTTGAAGGATGTTTCAATGTGTAAATTCTTGTTAGCTGTTTCAATAACCCTATGGCCAAAAAGGTATATATGTCATGCCTACTATAGTAGATGTTATGGAAGAGCACGTATTACTGGGAAGACCATGGATTGATACGCTCGATTGTTCCATACAAAAGAAGCAATGGACCATCCAAGTGCAAACAAAAGAATGTCGAACAATGGCACCCTTGAAAACAGTTAACGTGAAAAACTAGGAGATACTCATCACAATTGTGAGTAACTTCAATTTTTCATGATAAAAAAAGTCCCTACATTAAGCAAGAAAGGCATACCCAACAAGTTAGCAGAATCCATAACATAGGAAATCACTTTAAAAGATGAAAACACCAAAGATTTTTTGACATGAAAGACCAAAAAAAAAGATTTTTTCACACCCAAAAAAGTTGGTTTAACGGCAACAACAACCATGCCAGATGTTTCAATGTGACATTGGAATTCATAAACCGAGCTCAGATTGATAGAAATTGAAAGAACTGTTGACGTAAAAAAAACAGTAGATGCTCATGTGACCATGAGTAACTTGAGTTTCTTACACCTAAAAAAGTGCATCAAAATGATGATCTAAGCTAAAAAGAGGATTCTAGAGGGTGTGGGGAAGCTCTACAGCATCTGGTCAAAAATAAAATAAAATAACAAATTTTTGCATGAATATCTCGCTTTTTCACAATCGTGAAAACCCTACAATCCTAAAAAAGCTGGTCATTTACAAATTGACACATGTCACCCACCCCTATTTATGAGTCAACCGTCCATACTTGTCACTCATTGCTTTTATTTAAACCTTCGTGTCCTCCTCTTTTAGCTATCTTTTTCATAACTTCTTTTTTGCTTCTTTCTCTCCAATGCTCCTCCATCGCTTAACACCTGCACACCAAAGCCGCATGTAGGGGTTTTTCTCCTTATCATGTATATTCTATTTACAATGGTTGCAATGTGTGTGCTATGTATTTAGTGTTCCCCACCTTCCATGCACACCGTGCTATTTAATCTCTCATTGCCATGCACCCTTACTTCTTGTTTTAACTGGGCCATGCTCCCTTGCTTCATGCTTAAACCTACCTAAAAAGCTTGGCCACTAAGAAAAGTCCTAATATAAGTCGTGCTAGTTGTGCCCTACAAAAAGCTCTATTTATCATCCTAACAGACAGGATGTCTACTTTGTACACCCCAAACAAACTAAAAACGTCTCTATATAAAGAACATCTTGGTCATGAAAAACTAGTCTGATCTTTAACGCCAAAACCACCATCCTAAGAAATAGGGCAAATGACCTAAATCAACCATTAGCACTCTCCAGAGCAAAAAGTTGATGTTACCGCTCAATTTTCGACATGAATATCTCTGATATTCATGTTCGTGAACAACTGTTAACTGGTTTTTCATGCCAATTGTCCCCAACCAAAAAAATAACAAAAAATTTATATGTCACCTCTAACTCTCTTTCTAACATCCTCCCTTAGTCATAAAAATTATACCTAAAATTCATGCATGAAAAACTAACCTCATTTTTCACGTCCCCAAAACTTTGCATTTGTTCTTAACTTCATCTTCCTAGAGTAAATAACCATTACAACTAGCATGCATTACTTCTATAAAAAATGAGCCACTTTTCCAGCATGAATATCTCCTAATATTCATGATCGTGAAAAACGAGGCAGGTTTTTCATGCCAAAAAATGTATGCTTAATTTACATGATTTCTACTAATTCCATGCTCTTAAAGCTAACTAATGTCCCATGGATATATAAGATGAGCCATCATTAGAACCCAGGCACCAAGGAGAAGAACATGTACCTTTCCCACCCCAAGAATCGTTTGTGGAAGCACATGCACCAGAGGAAGAGGCCAAGAAGACTGAGGATGAAGTACCATAAGAAGAAGAACCACATGCTGTAAAAGAGGCCATGCCCATGCCAAAGAAGGACAATTTCTCCACCCCAATAACATCAAATGAGGTTGGCCCTTCTAGAAAGAATGATGGAGTTGCAGATGAGGAAACAAGACCAAGCAAGGTGTAAAGGAGCTTCCAGTTGAAGGAACTCACCTTATAAATACATGTCCCAACAAAGAGCTTAAAAAGCATATAGATGTTATCTCCACGAAGAACCAAGCAAAGGTTAGAGAGAACATCAAGGATTTAGAGACTACAACAAGAGGTGATCAAGTTTGAAGAGTTTCAAAACAAACTATAATAACAAATACAAAAAGACTATGAGGCAAGCAAGAAGCTACCAAAAGAGAGAATTTTAGAATCATACAATGATGAGGAGGTAAAGAAACAAAGGATTGAGTATCTTGGGAAGTAGGAGGAGGAATTTAATAGGCAGCATGCACGAGTAATAACACATAATGCAAAGCTCAAAGAGTAGCTAGCTATGGCAATCGATAGAGCCACCAACAAGTGGTACCACACCTCACCACCTCTCTCCAAGAATTAAAGGAAAAAAGCAAAAGCAGCTAGTCGTGGGGCACCAATAAGTGATAACACACCTCACCACCTCTCTCCAAGAATCATAGGTAGATTTACAATCAAAGGGGGAGACAGTTACCAGACATGACTACAGTTGGAGGAATAGGTAAAAGCAGCTCAAGAGGCTTTTGCAGGCACGGGTCAAAAGAGAGGAAGCAATCACAATGCTCTTTAATAGAAAAAGATTGAAGTATAGCCCAATCACCTAGAGCAGTAGTTAAGCCAACAGCTTAAGTCACAGACAAAAGAGCCACGTGGAGCATGCCTGGCTACCGGTGGTTCCTTGGGCCCTCCTCAAACTTTCACGTTCTTCTTTTCTACACTAACACTCTCTTTCTTATAATATGATATTAGCATTAGTGAGAATCTAACTAGGGAACCTTGCCTTAATCCAACATAAAAATTTCGATAGGGGATACCTTGCCTTAGTCCAACATAATTCTAATAGGAGATACCTTGCCTTAGTCCAACATAATTCTGATAGGGATGCTGATCTTACTATAATAATGGTCATTTTTCATAATGATATATACTTTACTGTGACTATGCAGCCACGTATATGTATGCTATGTGCCTTATAGTTCTTAACTTCTAATCATTGTGTAGAGTGTTGATGAACTCTATAATTTTGGATGATAGGGAACCCACGATTATAAGATCTGCTGGAGATTTGCCTCATTACTTATATGCTTGCATACAGTTACTAAAGGTGGAAGAAGGAGAACTCAGTTGAAACAAGAGGTGGATACTCTAAAATTGACACAGATGAAGTTGAGCCAAGAATAGAAGATTTTGGGATCTCGTTGGAATGGTGGAAGGAATTCCTTACCATTCCTAAATATGGCAGCATCTACATGTGGTCAATATCAATCCAGCGGGCGGTGAAGCCCCTGTATATGCCAACCAAGAGGCAATTCACCCAACTACATTTATAGCATAGCAGATGAAGGACTCCCATGTCTGTTACAACTTCCCAATATTTGAGCCAGGTAATTTTGAAAACATAGATATCTAGAGGAAAGGGCTCCTATTATGGTGACTAAGGGCTAGTTGTATATAAGTAATTTTCTCGTAATGATGAAAAAACACAATCCCCCTTTATGCCAATTGAGTTGTGCTTGTCTACTTACTCTTATCTTTATTGAGAGAGAGAGAGAGAGAGAGAGAGAGTTGAGAGTAAGAGTTTATGAATCTGGGTACATGTCAGTCTCATTATGTAAGAGTGTGCACTTTATATTCTACATTATGTGGACATGACAACTTTCAAGCACCATTTATACAAGTTACAATCTCTTGGGGAGACAACATTAGGTAAGTCCTTGGCATGGAGGTAAAGTATCTTCTTGATGGTGACAAAACAAGAAGGAAAGCATAGGAGCTTGTAGCTAGCCAACCAGTGGTGGTGGTTGAATCTCGATCCCGAAGCAAGGTAAGTCCCCTTATTCCACATTTTCTAGAATGGTGGAGTTCTTGTCACACTGGGAATAAGCTATAACACGATTCACTTGTACTTCACTCATTCTCATCAATCTACTTTGAGTGTTGTGCTTCTTTCTATCTCTCCTTGCTTATTACTACATCTGTGTGTGCGTTACTACCTTCCTCTCCACTCCAGCATGTACATTGTGTGTGTGTGTGTGTGTACACATACATACATACATATCTATACACACAGACACACATACACATACATACATAATATATGAATGTATGTATATATGTATACATATATATACATACATACATGCATACATATATATGTATGTATATATACATATATACATACATACATACACGCACACACGTATGTATGTATGTATGTATGCATCATATATATGTTTGCATGTATGTATGTATGTATATATACATACATGTATACATACATACATCCATATATTATGTATGTATTTTATTGATGAGCGTATATTTTTGTTCATGCTAATTTCTCTCTTCCTCTAGTAACTAGATTCTCCCATGTGAGAGGTATCAAACTATAGGTCTAGTAAGGGGAGACTATGGGGAAATAGAGAGCTTCAATTAGTTTATCTTCTTACTTTAGTTTACGTCAAATATTTTGAGTATTGGGTTTAATTGATGTGCATGTATTTTTGTTTATGCTAATTTCTCTCTTCCTTTTCCCATAGGTCTAGGAAGGGGAGACTATGGGGCAATAGAGAGCTTCAATTAGTTTATCAAAGGTTTCACTTTAAAGGTTAGAGAGTTGGTCTTTTATCTATTGAATAAAGACCAATTAAATTGGATAATACCCAAATCCAAAAGTAAGTGGTTTTGGAGATATGGGAAACCATGTTGAAAAACACTCTTATAGAAACAGCACAAGCATTAATTGTTGAGAACAAGGTGGATAATCATTGAATAAAGAAGAACCCTCTCATAAAATCCTCGTACGTTGACATGTTAACAAACGCTAGTCATTGATGGAGTTTATCATTTTAACTACAAAAATGCTTCTTCTTTGCATGCATGGATGAGTGGAAAAATGAAAATGAAAGAGATCATACACAAGGTATGGTCGGGAGGTGACACAAGTCTCCCCTTAAAAGTATAATCATAGGGAGATGTTCCATTTTTCCATTTAAATAAACACTTTCATTTTGATGAAATTTGGGGATAGTAAATTGTTACACATGCATATAATATTTGTTGATGATGCACTAACATGATGATGTGAAGTCAATTTTAACTTTTTTCCATAGCTTTTTAAGTTATCATTTGGTAGTGATAATATTTAGAATCTATAATATATACAATGAAAACAAGAAATAGAAATTTCAACCTCCCAAGAGTTAAGGCTAACAACCCTCTCCTAATCGACAAGTCGACGTTGAGGCAAGCAACAACATGAAAGATTTAGGTATCTAAGTTTTGCAATCTTGAATGAGATGCAAAGTACTAGGATTATAGCACATATACCATCATTTTATGAGATGTCAAATGTATGTGAAGCTTGTATGATGGGCAAACAACATTGATATACATTTCCACAAGAAAGCAAAGATCATGCAATGGTTGTTGTATAGCTTATTTATGCAAATCTTTGTGGTAAAGTGCCAACCACTACATTGGATCGTTCTTTCTAATTTTTATTTACTGATTGATGACTTTAGTAGGAAGATATGGGTGTATTTGGGATAAGGCTAAAGCTTTTGAAAAAATTAAAATATGGCATACCTTGGTAGAGCATAAGATAGAAAAGAGACTGAGAAGAATCTTTGAATAAATCAGGGAGGAGAATTCACATTTAGTGAATTCAACACATCATCAAGTGAACTCAATGCCTATTGCAAGGATCATGGCATCAAGAGAGATTTGACAATTGCTCATACTCTGTAATAAAATGGTGTTGTAGAGCACAAGAATCATATAATTAAGGAGATGATGTGGAGTATGCTTAAAGGAAAAGGAATGCCGAATACCTTTTGGTCGAAGGCAGTTATAATGTATCCTTAGAAAGGGTTACACAAAGGCAGTGGTGGTGAAGGTAATGGCACCTCATGAAGCTTATTCCAGTAAGAAACCCTTAGTTTCCTATTTTAAAACATTTGGTTGTAATTATTTTTATGCATATTTTTCTAGACTCATCCGGAACTTGGTGGGATTCTAAGAGTAGGAAGTGTCTCTTCTTGGGATGCAATATGGAGTTGAAGGGGTATTGTAATTCCTTGATCTATAGAATAATGTGGTGCTTGGCCTCATATCACAATGCCTTGATGCTTGCTATTCCATTAGCTCCCCTCAGTATGACTTTAAACATCCTTACATAAGGAAAGGTGAATGATTCCTCTAGGTTTTTCCCTTCATATGCTCATAAGCAATAGCTTCCTAAGGCTCAACAAGATGACTCCGACTCCTCGACCATGAAGGTAACTTCTCTAGCCTTTTTTATGGCTACTACTCATCCCAAGTTTCTCGTTCTAAAATACAATTCGACCTTGTTTTTGAAAGTACAAGCTATCCACTTTCTAATGTTTGATTATGTTTTTGTTTAGACTAGTTCCATAAGCTCAGCCTAGCCCTGTCCAATCCCATGGTCTAGCCTTCTACCCTGACCACTTGACCTATGGTGCTAGTTTGAACTCAAACACCCATAATTAAAATTTCTTTTTTACTCACACATATTACTTAAACATAGTTCACACACTCACCCCTTTCAAAACAATCCTTTTATTAAAAAAATATGATACAAATCTGATTCTCTACATTTTTCATTTGATCTAGGTCATCATGTCTTGGAGTTTGCATGGCTTGAATTTTCCTTTAATCCAAGTGTTTGCATGCTTAGCCTTATCATCAACGGTACTCCATCATCCTTTCCACTTGATCCTAGGGATCATACAACGTTGGCTCAATTTACGTTTTGGCACTTTGGTCAATACCTTGTTGTGGATCAATTTTTGGCTTTTATATATAGCCTTTTGTATATGTTGATGGTGCACAACCGTCCTTCGATTTCAAGGATGAAATCATTGTAAGGAGGGACGGCTTGTAATGAAGTAATTTTAGGATGCACATGCACATGGGGCATTGGCCTAGGCACATGGAGGCTTAGGGTCATTTATACATGTGGGCATATGGACCTTGGAACTATAAAAGACACGCGTCTTGTGTATTTGGCACCTTGTTACTCTTGACATATTATACACTGTTACTTTTTTTGGAGCTTGTGGCCCAAGCTTTCATGGTTGATTCATGGCAAACTTTTCATGTTTAGGTGGTTATTGTACTCCATGTATATTGAGTGTAGTTTCCTTCTCTCTCACTAGATCCTTTTCTTGCACCTACACGATCTAATTATGGTCACTCCCTATATGCAAGCCTATATAGAGGCACGTACATCCACTTTTCCTCAATTCATCAATCATCACTATGAATTTACTCCCTTCCTTCTATAAGTATACATGCTTGGTCTCAATACTTCCAAATCTGATATTGAAAGTCTTCATTGTAACGCGTGTGAACTTTTCAATCTATTGTATCAAATCAGTAATACAATATTTTAATATATCTCTGTTATTGGGCAATTCAAAAGTTGTGCATTGAAACATCCTACTTCTTTTCAATGTTGCATGTACACACCATGTGTCCTACTTCTTTTCAATGTTGCATGTACACACCACATGTTGTATCCAAACTATGGCTCAAGATTGCCCACATTATGTCCTTTCATTGGATTCAACTTTTTTGGGCTAGAGGGGCCTCGAACATAATTGAGTCCATGGTCAAAGATTGATAGGACATGGTCTAATATATTACCTTGGCATAAGCACCATATTCTTCTTCAAACCAAACCATATAATGACTGTAACTAGACCTGATTGATTTTACCATCTTGATGGCAAGAAGACAAGTAGTCGTATATAACAAGAGGCATCGAAATGCAATTGATTTTCCATCCATCAATTGCATTGATATTACTATATATTGATCACAAGATTGATCATAACGTTTTAACACAAATGAGGATTGCCCAAATGAAGCTTTGGGCTCAATAGTGCCTTCTCAACCACGTTAGATAATAGACAATTTTAGATATATTTAACCCCCCCCCCCCCCCCCCCCCCCCCAAACCACCACCAACCCCCAAATTCCTCCTCCATCTCTTCTAACTTCTTGCCCCATCTCTTCCACACATCTCCAAATCAAGCTTCCACCCGCTTCTTCCTCTCTTTTGAATACAGGCAAGGCACCATAACTCAATACAAGGATCAATTTAGTGCTTTTTTTCAAGTGACGTGAAAACAATATTCATGATATTGTAAGAACGAAAAAAACAAGCTGATGATAAACTATGTCAAGCTCACGTAAGTACAATTTTCATGGTGAAAAAGCAAAGCAGCTAGACACGTAACCGCTTGCAGAAACAGCTTTTGAATGCCCTATATATCATTCACTGGCTTTTGATCGTTTTACCAAATTTGAGAAAACTTTGTCACTTTTGAGGAAGGATTTGGAGCTAGTTGTAATCTGTGACAAGTGATATCATCACAAGCTCTAGTGTGCTGGCATAGCAGTTTACGCGTCGGGCTCCTAAGAGATCCCCGGTTCGGTTCAAGTCCTATTTCCTGCACTTAGGTGCTGCCATATGTATCATATTTGGTCCACTCACTTGGTTATGACATTAAAAGACACGTTATCAAAGCACCAGATTCAAAAGCATGTTAGCTTTTGCAGGAAAAAGATGAAGAGCACAAATAAGGCCAACCTAGCTTTACACCAAAAAAATAATATGCATTGTTATTGCTCTGCAATCCTATACATGTATACCCTACCCACTGTTTTTGTTTATAAATATAATTCAGATTATCATCTATAAACAGTGCCACACTTTATCTCATTTGATTATTTTACCTTCTAGCTGTATATCCCTATAAGAACCAAATGCAAAGACTGATACCTAAGACAAATTGCACACAGTTCTTGACCTTGCTGCTGATAGCATGCAATTCACAAATTGATAGCACCTAACGGTATATCACCAGCTTCCTTGTCTCCACCATGGTACTTGTAATGTTTTTTTTCCCTTTGTAATCTTTGGTGATCATATGCCTTAGATTTATCTGATACCAAAAAGTCCTCAAAAACTGCTGTGCATATTGAAGCGTGGAGTGTGTCTACCGTGGTGCAACACTCGGGATCGTCACACTCAAGAGATCACTTCCATCAATATACACTGATCTGGATAAAGGCATTCTGAAGCTTCTCAAGTCATTCCCCTCCATGTCGCATTGATCTATGGACACTGAGCTCAAAGCTTCAGGCAAAGGTGTTGCATGCAGTATATCATCCAGACCTCTGACTACCTCCACCATCGAAGGCCGTGCATTTGTGTCATCCTTGCAGCAAGCGATGGCTAGCCGTACTAGAGGCTCAAGGCACTCAGATGGATATGATCCCATGCGAGAATCCACAAAGGTTAACATCATCCCAGCTTCATATGCCATATTAACCTACATACATTTCCATGTGTATTGTTAAGCTCTAATCCCAGTATCATATGATATAATGACTTGTATAACCATGTACACAGTGCACTTGTTTTAAGCTTCACAAGGAGAACATGCATGGTAGTACCATCTTATGACATCAAAAAGATCACCTCTCGGACAAGGTTCTTCCCATGGGAAATCGGATGCATGCCAGTGATGAGCTCCAACAGTACCACCCCAAAGCTGTAGACGTCACTTTTGTCAGTGAGCTTTTTGGTGAGAAAATACTCCGGATCAAGATAACCCTGTCATGTAAGAATATGCATCAGAGGGCTTCATATTGATCAACCAAAAGGTACACTACTTGATTATTGAAAGACAGGCCCAAACATAGATAATGCATGTAAAAATCAAAACTGAACACTTCACTCCAGAGCGAACAAGGCCATTCTCACCGGAGTCCCCTTCACAACTGTGGAGACATGGCCAGGAGCAACACCTTCCAGATCAGATATGGGAGCGAGTTTCGATAGCCCAAAATCTGCTACTTTGGTGTTGTTTTTCTCATCAAGTAATATATTGCTAGCCTTGATATCTCGATGGAAGATGGGCGGGTTAGCCTCAGTGTGAAGATAAAGGATGCCACGAGCAGACCCTAGAGCTATCTGAAGGCGTGTCCGAAAATCAAGAGGCCTTTTGGAACGTGCTGCAAAGAATAGAATGGTAATTCTTATCGGTTCTTTTTTTATGCATATCTCAAATGAGCTCAATCTTATGATGAAACTTCAACTTGCAAGGTTGCTTTTTGATGGGCATCATGCCCGTTTTTGGGCATTTTGGCTGTAAAACACAGCCACTTATTTTACAGCAAAAATAAGGTAAATTGTGAAAAACAGGCATTATTTCTACTAAACCCGTCATTTTGAAGGGTGACCCAGCCCGTCAAGAATCATCCTTGAAAAAGTATGAAAACGTCTTCCCAATGGGCATTTGTAAACGTTTAGTCAAGTTGACAAAGGTTTTTAAGCTGACGTGATTTAGGGAAACATGTTTTTATCAATCAATTGTCTTACAACTATGTCAATGAAAGGAGCTTTCAAAGGAATTAGAAGGGCACCAAAACTATGCAAATGTATGTGCAAATGGCTTACTTACTTGAGAGGTGGTCACGCAGTGTACCATTTTCCATAAATTCATAAACAAGCATCTGCAAGAGGTATTGAAGAGTCAAAACTGAGCATCAGCCAAGAAGAGCTAGAGCTTACAGGAGCTTACTAACAAGCGAAGACCCAAACCTGTTCCCCTTCATCATCACAATATCCCACCAGTGAGACTAAATTTCGATGGTGAACCCGAGAGAGCAATTCTATCTCTGTATAGAATTCATTCTCTCCCTGCAACGATCCTTCCTTTGCACGTTTTATGGCAACTACTCTTCCATCAGCCAAAATCCCCCTGTAGACCTTGCCATATCCTCCTTGCCCCACTTGCATAGAGTCGCTGAAATCCTTTGTGGCCAAAGCCATCTCTTCAAATGTGAAATCTTTCACCCCGACTATCTTGATGCGTTCTTGTCTGGCAGTTTTTCCTTCACAGCACAAACAAAACAAATTGCCCTCAGCATCACGCCCATAGTTGTCAACACATCCCACTGGAATGAAAATGCAATCCTGAAACGTTTTGAAAACAGACAACAATGAGAAACAAAAACAGATCCCAATACCACACATAGGGTTAGATGTGTTCCACAGACAGGCCCACACACTATACCAAAATCAAGTTCATGAATGCACAAGATTGCAGTATGAGGAAGAGTTTGTTGAAGGCACACCACAATGGCCATGGCACAGCTGCACTTTTGGCCACCCTTCTGATCATCTTTGACAACATTTTTTTTCCATGAGTAGATCCTTCTGAACTAACAACTTGGGTAACCCACCTGAAGGCGGCACGGGCTCCCAAGCCGTACAATTGTGGTCAAAATGCAGCCAGATGCCAATCGGAGGCTAGCAAGGATTTGAACCCAGGACCTCCCCTTCCGAATCACACACAACTCCCTAGACTACTCGCCCCTTGGCATCATCTTTGACAATGTTGTTGTCAATGGCCTTGAAAAGAGTTGGCTGGGATGCAAATGATGTAACAAAGCACTTGGGACTATGCCAAGTTTTGACGACTATGGAAAAAGTGCATTGTAAGAAGTTTTAAAACAAAAGTTTGCAGATTCTTTAGAAAAGACCGATTTTCGGCAACTCGTGTTCACCTCCTTTGTAAAAAGGTATGAATTAAGTTTTTGTTGGGAAAAAAAAAAAGAATGAGGTCATCTGAAATCAAAGCTACCTATTTTTTTGCAGCCCCACCTTTGTATCGTTTAAAAAGGATAAGCATAGCACCAGCCACTATTGCTGCAGTAAATAAAATACAGCCAATGACTATGCCAGCATATGCTCCTTTACTCAGGAGATGATCGCTACTTATTGTTACTGTCACTGGAAATCAAAGAGATTCAAGAAAACTTGTCAGTTTCCAATGCATTCATTAACCAAATATAATGGTACACTCCAAACACACGTTTATATATACAGTGGGGGAGAGAGAGAGAGAGAGAGAGAGAGCCAATTTATGGCTCTCTCTCTCTCTCTCTCTCTCTCTCTCTCTCTAAAAACACACACACACACACATGTAGAGAAATGAAATGTTATATTAACGTCTTCATCAAAAGGCCAAAATGACCTATGAGACCAAAGTTACAACCATGTGACATCTGATACACTGTCTGGAAAAGAAAAGAAAGAACCGAAGGTAAGTATCTAGCCCTACAATACATCAGTAGGGAGCATCCGGAAGCAGCATCTAGGGAGAGTGGGAAGCTAATGCTACTAGACAAAATGGGGTACATGAGTACATGGATACATGAATACATGAATATGGGGGAGTACAAAAGTGACAGTGAGTACAACAGTATATGGCTGGAGTGGTAATCATCCTAGGAGCTCTAGCATGGGTCTCTGCATAAAACAAATACACATATATATGTATGTATACATATATGTACATTATATACATAAACACACACATGTATGTACATATACACAATTGTACGTAAACATATACATACGTATTCTCACACCTGTGTACACGCACGCGCGCGCACACACATATATGCACATATACACATATGCACACATATATACATATACATACATGTGTGTGTGTGTGTGTGTGTGTGTGTGTGTGTTATCACACACACACACACGTATATGTCTGTATTACATACATATATATGTATGTATGTATTGCAAATATATATACATATGCGTGTGCGTGTGCACGAGCACACACACACGCACACACACATATACATATATGCATGTGTGTTTCTATTTGTATATATATGTATGTGTGTTATATATGCATGCACGCCCATTGTATGTATAGATATATGCGTGTGTATGTACACACACACACACAGAGCTCAATAAAAGAGTTAAAACACTTACAATTATAAGGATATGGAATGGAGAAGTACAAAAGCTCGGTGGGTCCAAATGTAGGACTATCAAGAAATGACCAATCACTCAAGGCACTGTAAAGGCGAAGCACCTCTGAATCGTTAAATCGATGTAATGGATAATTCGGGAGTAGTTTAATGTTCATCCTTAACCGAGGGCCTGGCTCGATGTTAAAGTCGGATAAGTTAACTTGATATGGAGACACCCTCAACCCATCCGAAATATACTTAATAAAAGCATTTTCAAAAGGCGGAAAGTATGTGAATTCAGGGCTTTTCAGCCGGTATCCAACAAGGAGTGGATAATCGCAAAGACACTCTCCATACTCCTTCAAAACACCGTATGCAAGCTCCTGATTTAGAGATGGGTCACATGTATCATCGCTACACCCGGGAGGTAATGGAATAGGTGGTGTGTCATCGCTGATGTCCTTTATGTCCAGATCTTGATTTGAAAGATTGCATGCTTTACTTGACTGTGTAGAGTTGCATGCTGTGTTCCCATTTAGCCTGATAAGATGCAATTAGTGAGAAAAGCTCCACACTTGGATGTTATAATCATGGGTTTATCTTTTCTAGAGAAGAGATGTAAATGCATACCATATTGTAACATATGAAGGATAATTTATGTAGTTGTCCTTTTGGAAATTGTTGTTCCTAAGATCTCTACAGAACCACGATGGGAGAGCAGATGAGGAGAAAACAAGCTGAGTACCATGGCAACAAAAGAAGATAATACTTTTTGGAAAAACTGATGGAAATATTCCACATTATTACTTACAGGATCAGTCTTGATAAATGTGAACTGTAGTTAACACCAGCACCAAGATTATAAGGAACTGTTCCTTGCAATCCATTATTTCGTAATGCTCTGCGCACAGGAAGAAGGCATTCTCAAACCTCAAACTATGAGATTATGAAGAGAATAAAGGTGACCTACTAGTAGAACTCACAAGTATTGGAGGTTTGATATCTCATTCAAGTTTTCCTTCAAAGTCCCATTCAGGTGATTGTATGATAGGATACTGAACATAAATCAATATGCACAAGAGACGAGGATATTAGTAATAAGCAAACTCTTAGCAGTGGGGGAAATAGCCCAGAGGTAGAGCTTTCGAGCTCCGATGCAAGTTCAAATCAACTCAAAACCAGCGCCAACCACGCCCCCCCTCCCCCCCCCCCAAAAAAAAAAAAAAACCCCAAACCCCAACAACAACACACACACTGTAAAGCGTGCAATTTACAAGGAACCTCTCACAAAACGAACCAAAAAGAATAATCTTAAACATGAATCAATAGCTTAATGAAACTCAAGTCTTCTGACACCAACCAAAGTTAATGGAGTTAACAATGCTTACAGTGCAGTGAGGTTATCCGGGAGGCTACCAGATGGAAGCTCACCATCAAGCTGGTTTTGGCTCAGATCTCTAGAACATTAATATTCAACATTAAATAACAGATTAGAAAGATAACCTATCCAAAATTACGAAACCAAAGTGTGTATATACATTGTAAAGCAACTACGCAAGATACCAAGCTCAGAAGACCATGTTACTCACAGATATTTTAAACTGGTAAGGCTGGTGAGGCTTTGTATGGTTCCACTCAGACTGCAATTCCTTAAGCTCCTGAAAAACAACAAGAAAATGTCACACAAGCATGACATCGACTTCAACAAAACATATATGTAACATCCTTGCAACTGCACAATCTCACTTCACATTTTCTCACACTGATTGATGACATAGTGACTGTTTTATCCAGCTCGTCTTATTTAACATTTTACTTTTGAAACTAAAAATGGAGGTTACCCTATTAATGTTTCGGCTAGTGTTCATACATGGCTGAATGCATGCATCACATCTCGAGAGTGTAATGAAAGCTTTATAAGACTTCTAACAAATCAAACTAACCACAAAGACCATGCTTTACATTATGCAACACAAAAAGCAGGTGTACCTTAAAAATGATTCCAAAAAACACCCCATTGATAATTCAAGAAGGCACCAATCTAATGATGTGAATAGTCGACTGCCCATGTGCGCATTTGAGAGAGAGAGAGAGAGAGAGAGAGAGAGAGAAAGAAAGATTTTATTAACGTCTTCCAAAAGACCGAACTCGGCCTATGAGACAAATCAGAGTACCTGTATGGGGTATCCTCTGTCATCCCAACAAAATGAAAAAGTACTGAACAAAAAAAAGGCTGAATCTGGGTGTGCAGGGGATGGAGCTCTACTACTAGGAGAATGCAAAGCTATATGCAGGGGATGGAGCTCTACTACTAGGAGAATGCAAAGCTATAGGCTGAATCTGGGTGTGCAGGGGATGGAGCTCTACTACTAGGGTTAGGTGGCAAAGGGCGCAAGTACGTTTCAAGAACTTCAAGGTTATCCCTAAACTATTCTTCATTCATCCATTTAGCATCAATGGCAAGATAATTCTTAAACTTCACAAGGAATCGTGTCTGTAGTCATCCACCTCAAGCTTCCTTTCCTTATAAAAACAATATGTTCCAGCTATAAAACTTCCTCAAGCTCAAGTGGATCTTCCATCACCGGGATCCACACACTCTTGGCTAATGTACCTCTTGAGTAAGCTTGCATGAAAAACATTATGAATTTTCTTCTGCTCTGGTAACTTCAGCCTATAAGCTACCTCATTAATGCTTAAGAGAAAGAAGAAAGAAAGTTCTATTAACATCTACAAAAGATCAAAGGGTCTATGAGACCAAAAGTGTTACAATGTGTCCATGAAGTGACAAAATCGTCAGAAAAAACATGATAAAATACAAAAGCCAACGAGAGCCAAGAGAAGAGACAACAGCCCTATAAGTGCCACTAGTACAATGCTACAATTATATAATGTGAGGGGATCCAAGTGGGTTCCCAACATCTATGCCTGAAGAGAGAAATGAAATGATATATTAACGTCCTCAAAAGGCCAAAATGACCTATGAGACCAAAAAGGTTACAACAATTGGTGGATCTGATACAATGTCTGTGTAAGAAAAGCTAAAACAATTAAACAACTAACTGAAACTGAAACAACAACTATAAGGAAAAGTAAGGTACTAGGAGCTCCTAATGGATAACATCTGGGAAGGAAAACTCCAGCAACAAAGGTAAGCATCATATACATCACTATCCAAAGATGTCTCTCATCGGTCGATGGCGGATATCCTCAATGTCCTCCATGGTGAGTACTCTGACTGGACGTCTCCCATGCCGTGCTAGTATGGTCCTGATCCTTTGTTGTAGTCTCCGTCGGTGTTGGGATTGGCCTCTCATCTTGGGGCGCCTGGACCGCCCCAGTTCTATAGCCCGATCAATCAGTGTACCTCTGGTGCGGCTATACTTTGGGGCTAGCTGCAATGCCTGCTGGCCTGACTGCTCAATCTCTGGTCGAAAGAAGTCTGTAATCTGCCTCTGTAGGTGTCTCTCCCTCTCTGATCCCCTCCCTCTCAAGAGACCCTCTCTATGTCTACGCAGCTCCAGCAAGTATAATCCGAGGCATCTCTGATCCTGGTATCTCATGACTCTAGAAAGTGGTCCAAAACCCTCTTTGAACAGGCAGTGAAAACGGCCTCGTATCTCATAATATACTGGACAGTGACATATGTAATGTAACTCTGTCTCTGGCTCCATCTGGCACAGCTGACAAATCCTGGCCTCAGCTGGTACTCCTCTGAATCTACCAGTCTCAATCTCTAGCTGGTGTGAGGATGTGCGCATCTGACCAATAGCACACCGTACCCCATGAGAAAGATGAGTATCCATGTAGCTGGGTCTAATCACAAACCCATCCTCCGTGAGCTGGAGAAGATGATCTCTATAGAAAGCCATCTTCGTACCAAGCTCGTGTGTCGGCTGTATCCATGTCCTCCTAGTGTCCAACTGAATCAAATCCTGCCTGATAAGTCTGGTAATCTCTGCCCGTGTGAGAGAGGGAGGGTGCATCCAGGGAGTACTGAAATGGAGGTAGCCTGTGTCACCAGGAGGTGAAACTTTTTGCAGTTGTTTTCTTTATTTACATTTCTTTATAAATATATATTTTTCTTTTCTTTCTCTTTGGTTGCTGTTGTTTTCCCCCGGGATCTCTTGGAAGGGCTTGGGCCATTGCAATGTCAGAATGGGTCAGCCAGTGGGACTTTGGACCAGTGGTTGGCTAAGCCTGAGAACTGCACTGAAAGATGAATGACAGTGTCCAGGACATGGCCACTGAATGAGGGTATAGGCCAGTTTACATTAGTAAGTGGCCACCACCGAAATGTGAATGTATCTTGAATTCTAAGCAAATTCTGAAGTGACCATAGTGGTCAAAGATGGTCAGGAGACCAGAAGGAATGCAGATGACATCATCCCTAAAATCTAGGGAACTGCTATTTTTGGCAGTGTCGGAATTGAAAAGTGTTCGCGTCAGTTTGTGTGGAATGTCAAGGGGACCAAAAGCTGACAAAGGACTGTTGTGAGAATGTGAACCAGTCAGGAGATTTTTAACCTGGAAGATTGCATGTGGAAAAGGCTTAAAAATGTGCCAAGTGTCGTTTTGTTGCAGGAAAACCAACATTTGTGGTGCACTCCCTTGCCCTACAACTCATGAATTGAGGGTTGAGCTTGCTCCCCACAGCCTCTCTCTCTCTTTCTCTCTCTTGCAGACTATGGAAATGCTCTCATCAGATAAAATCAGGTACAGTTGTGTGAATTTCATGCTTATATGCAAAGGTTAGTTGCCTCCTTGAACAGGAACAGGTGTAGTTGGTTCCTACACCAAAGCAGGGACGGAAGAGGGTGATAACCTCTTCAATACAATGCTGTTTCAGCACTGTTTAGGTGCTGTTTTTGGGCTGTTATGTTGCCCGGTTGATGCCAAAATGCAGTAGGACTTTGCTAAAGTCCTCCAGGACAGTACAAGGGTTATTTTGGGCTGAAAACAGGTCTGTGCAGAAAATTACAGCAAGCTGAATTGTGATGTTTTGGACTCCATTGGGTAGCCTGATGCCTATGGAAGTGAGCCTGTCAGTTGGGACTCATTTTGAGATGTTATGGAACAGTTTTAGTGCAGTTATGCTGGCAAATTTCTCCCAGAATTTGTAAAACTCAGCTGATGCAAGTAGAGTGCTTTGTTGCACTTGTGCTTTGTAATTTCCAACCTTTTAACAATAAAGAAATACCGCAAGGGGCGCCGGACTTCGGGGCCAATGTGTTGTTGAGCGAGGGAGCGAGGATTCTGTGATTGTGTGTCTGAGTAAGTCCAGGTTATTTGTGAATGAGTTACCGCTTTATGTGTCCATAGACCGGTTTCATGGTTCCATTGCCGGGATAGGGTCCTCTTTTCTGCAAGAGCCCGGACACGGATTGGATTGGGTGAACAGGAGACACACATAGTGAGGTACAACTGATTACAAGTGAGAAAGAGTACGGTCTCTTTCTTTGGATACAGGTTCCCTTAAACTTTCAGTTGACAGTATGACAGACAAAGGGAAAGGCAAGCTCCCTGCCGAAGAGAGTTCCTCTTCTACTCGCAGACAGCATATAGAGGTGACAGGTGCCCAGGTGTCAGCCTCTGCTCGGATGGAGCCAGTACTACAGCCAGCCTTGTTAGAGGAAGAACAGGAACAAGAGGATTTATTTCATGTGCAGCTCCTGAGCATGGTTGGTACCTTTGAACAGTTGGTGAAGAATCCCAGGATGAAGAGGTATTTGCAGTCAAGGACAGGGGATTCCCAGGCTGAATCATCTCAGCATGCAGTTGAGAGGGCACAGGAACAAATGCCAAGGATGCCACAGCATGTAGAGCAAACACCAGCAGTGGCAGCTGATCCAGTGCAGCATGTTACACAAGCACAAGTACATGCATTTAATGGCCAGGAAAGTAATGTGCAAAGGGTCATGCCGACCATTCCTCCATTCGTTGCTTTCCAGCCTGGCTATTTTGGTGGTGGGTCTGTTTTCCAGGCCATGGCTAGGCCGCCCACAGTTTTGCCAGGACTGATGTCAAGAGGGTCACCAGGAATGATGCCTATGGAAGCTGTGAACCCTCTTTATGCCAATATAGGTGTGCAGCCCGGATTTCAAACTTATTTTAGTCCAGCTTTGGGGCCCGCAGCACCTGTCAGTGTGGCTGAATTTCCTCAACCTAGTGGACAAAGAGCAGTAAGGACTGATGCAGAAAAGGTGCAAAAGGATTACAAAGAAGGAGGTCAAGCAGTAAAGTTTGACACTTTCAGTGGGATGCAGGACAAATTGAAAGCGCTGACTTTTATTCAACAGTTTGATGCAGCATACACTGGGGGTAACTTTACAGAGTCTTCTATGGTACGGAAGGCTGCTACTTTCTTGAAAGGTAATGCATTGCAGTGGTGGACCTCACTGTTGATGCAAGGACAGGCACCTGCTACATGGGTCCAATTCAAGCAGCAATTCTCTTTTGCATGGCAAACAAACACCTTCGAAGTGGATGTGATGACAGCATGGCACAAACTGGATGCAGCTAATTGTGCAAATCTGGAAGAGTACAATAAGAAGTTTTGGGATGCACTCTTGCCAGTAACTTCTTACAGGACAGTGCCATTGTCAAAGCAAATAGAGAAGTATTGCTGTGGTTTGCCCAAAGAAATCAGGGATTATTGCATTAAGACCAATGTTTCTAATATGACTCAGCTCATTGAGAATGCAAACATGGCTAATGCATTGCTACAGGGAGGTTCACGTGGCTTTAAGAGCACAGTGAAGAAGGAACCTCAAGACAAAGGACAGAAGAGGCCACTGTATTGCAAGTCATTTGAAGAGAGAAAGGCATTGATGCAAGCTGGGAAATGTTTCATCTGTGAACAGAAAGGGCATATGGCTGCAAAATGTCCACAACAGCCACCAAAAGATGCGGAGGATAAACAAGGGCCACCCAAGAAGAAGACAATGCCGAGTGCAGGATTGATACCTGACATGGTTGGTGACCAGCCATGTGATGATGCGACAGAATTGTGCAGAGCATGGGGTAAAATCAGAGATGCTACAGTGCTGATTTTCTTTGACCCTGGTGCTCGAGCCAACTTTATTTCACTAGCATTGGCAGCCAAGTTGGGAATTCGTGCTGAAGAGATGGGACCAGTTGGACAGGCTGATTTGGCATGCCCTGGGCATTCAGTTCCTGTCACTCCTATACTTGGCAAACTTCGCATGCATATACAGAGTTATGTCGACACAGAGGAGTTTCTTATCATGCCCTTGGAAGCATGTGATGTCCTATTGGGAATTCCATGGTGTCATAGGAAACATGCAGTGTTGGATGCTTTCAACAGGAAAATCACAATTGTACCTAGGGACAAGGCTCATGTTCTGGATGTGAAGCTAAAAGGAGAGTCTGTCCCAGTTATTTCTGCTTTTTGAACCTGAATTTTGAATGACCTGTACATTTGTATTATATGTTTGGCAATGTACACTTTTGACGTTTATTGTCAATGACTTAATCAATGAATGAACTTTCAGTGCTTTGAAGTTGTATCTGTTACGCTTCAAATGAATGATTTACATGTTGTGACACTAATAGTACAAGATATATGCTATCGCCCTGTGTTGCATCCGGAAACATGTATTTGAAAGGCTTGAACCTGCGATGGCACAAATGGTAGTGGGGAATCCCTATCATCGCCCCGTGTCATCCGTTGGCAGGAGATACATGCGATGACACTAATCACCTACGGAGTCTTGTGATCGTCCTGTGTCATCCGTTTGCATGTGGACTTGCAATCGAGGTCGCTTGCTTCTTTCAAGAGGGGGGTATGTCACCAGGAGGTGAAACTTTTTGCAGTTGTTTTCTTTATTTACATTTCTTTATAAATATATATTTTTCTTTTCTTTCTCTTTGGTTGCTGTTGTTTTCCCCCGGGATCTCTTGGAAGGGCTTGGGCCATTGCAATGTCAGAATGGGTCAGCCAATGGGACTTTGGACCAGTGGTTGGCTAAGCCTGAGAACTGCACTGAAAGATGAATGACAGTGTCCAGGACATGGCCACTGAATGAGGGTATAGGCCAGTTTACATTAGTAAGTGGCCGCCACCGAAATGTGAATGTATCTTGAATTCTAAGCAAATTCTGAAGTGACCATAGTGGTCAAAGATGGTCAGGAGACCAGAAGGAATGCAGATGACATCATCCCTAAAATCTAGGGAACTGCTATTTTTGGCAGTGTCGGAATTGAAAAGTGTTCGCGTCAGTTTGTGTGGAATGTCAAGGGGACCAAAAGCTGACAAAGGACTGTTGTGAGAATGTGAACCAGTCAGGAGATTTTTAACCTGGAAGATTGCATGTGGAAAAGGCTTAAAAATGTGCCAAGTGTCAAATTTTGGTGCATTTTCCTCATTGAGAAGAGGGAAGCGTGGGAATTTGGGAAGAGGAGGCTCATTTGCAGCCATCGTGTAGTTTTGTTGCAGGAAAACCAACATTTGTGGTGCACTCCCTTGCCCTACAACTCATGAATTGAGGGTTGAGCTTGCTCCCCACAGCCTCTCTCTCTCTTTCTCTCTCTTGCAGACTATGGAAATCCTCTCATCAGATAAAATCAGGTACAGTTGTGTGAATTTCACGCTTATATGCAAAGGTTAGTTGCCTCCTTGAACAGGAACAGGTGTAGTTGGTTCCTACACCAAAGCAGGGACGGAAGAGGGTGATAACCTCTTCAATACAATGCTGTTTCAGCACTATTTAGGTGCTGTTTTTGGGCTGTTATGTTGCCCGGTTGATGCCAAAATGCAGTAGGACTTTGCTAAAGTCCTCCAGGACAGTACAAGGGTTATTTTGGGCTGAAAACAGAGCTGAAAACAGGTCTGTGCAGAAAATTACAGCAAGCTGAATTGTGATGTTTTGGACTCCATTGGGTAGCCTGATGCCTATGGAAGTGAGCCTATCAGTTGGGACTCATTCTGAGATGTTATGGAACAGTTTTAGTGCAGTTATGCTGGCAAATTTCTCCCAGAATTTGTAAAACTCAGCTGATGCAAGTAGAGTGCTTTGTTGCACTTGTGCTTTGTAATTTCCAACCTTTTAACAATAAAGAAATACCGCAAGGGGCGCCGGACTTCGGGGCCAATGTGTTGTTGAGCGAGGGAGCGAGGATTCTGTGATTGTGTGTCTGAGTAAGTCCAGGTTATTTGTGAATGAATTACCGCTTTATGTGTCCATAGACCGGTTTCATGGTTCCATTGCCGGGATAGGGTCCTCTTTTCTGCAAGAGCCCGGACACGGATTGGATTGGGTGAACAGGAGACACACATAGTGAGGTACAACTGATTACAGGTGAGAAAGAGTACGGTCTCTTTCTTTGGATACAGGTTCCCTTAAACTTTCAGTTGACAGTATGACAGACAAAGGGAAAGGCAAGCTCCCTGCCGAAGAGAGTTCCTCTTCTACTCGCAGACAGCATATAGAGGTGACAGGTACCCAGGTGTCAGCCTCTGCTCGGATGGAGCCAGTACTACAGCCAGCCTTGTTAGAGGAAGAACAGGAACAAGAGGATTTATTTCATGTGCAGCTCCTGAGCATGGTTGGTACCTTTGAACAGTTGGTGAAGAATCCCACGATGAAGAGGTATTTGCAGTCAAGGACAGGGGATTCCCAGGCTGAATCATCTCAGCATGCAGTTGAGAGGGCACAGGAACAAATGCCAAGGATGCCACAGCATGTAGAGCAAACACCAGCAGTGGCAGCTGATCCAGTGCAGCATGTTACACAAGCACAGGTACATGCATTTAATGGCCAGGAAAGTAATGTGCAAAGGGTCATGCCGACCATTCCTCCATTCGTTGCTTTCCAGCCTGGCTATTTTGGTGGTGGGTTTGTTTTCCAGGCCATGGCTAGGCCGCCCACAGTTTTGCCAGGACTGATGTCAAGAGGGTCACCAGGAATGATGCCTATGGAAGCTGTGAACCCTCTTTATGCCAATATAGGTGTGCAACCCGGATTTCAAACTTATTTTAGTCCAGCTTTGGGGCCCGCAGCACCTGTCAGTGTGGCTGAATTTCCTCAACCTAGTGGACAAAGAGCAGTAAGGACTGATGCAGAAAAGGTGCAAAAGGATTACAAAGAAGGAGGTCAAGCAGTAAAGTTTGACACTTTCAGTGGGATGCAGGACAAATTGAAAGCGCTGACTTTTATTCAACAGTTTGATGCAGCATACACTGGGGGTAACTTTACAGAGTCTTCTATGGTGCGGAAGGCTGCTACTTTCTTGAAAGGTAATGCATTGCAGTGGTGGACCTCACTGTTGATGCAAGGACAGGCACCTGCTACATGGATCCAATTCAAGCAGCAATTCTCTTTTGCATGGCAAACAAACACCTTCGAAGTGGATGTGATGACAGCATGGCACAAACTGGATGCAGCTAATTGTGCAAATCTGGAAGAGTACAATAAGAAGTTTTGGGATGCACTCTTGCCAGTAACTTCTTACAGGACAGTGCCATTGTCAAAGCAAATAGAGAAGTATTGCTGTGGTTTGCCCAAAGAAATCAGGGATTATTGCATTAAGACCAATGTTTCTAATATGACTCAACTCATTGAGAATGCAAACATGGCTAATGCATTGCTACAGGGAGGTTCACGTGGCTTTAAGAGCACAGTGAAGAAGGAACCTCAAGACAAAGGACAGAAGAGGCCACTGTATGCAAGTCATTTGAAGAGAGAAAGGCATTGATGCAAGCTGGGAAATGTTTCATCTGTGAACAGAAAGGGCATATGGCTGCAAAATGTCCACAACAGCCACCAAAAGATGCAGAGGATAAACAAGGGCCACCCAAGAAGAAGACAATGCCGAGTGCAGGATTGATACCTGACATGGTTGGTGACCAGCCATGTGATGATGCGACAGAATTGTGCAGAGCATGGGGTAAAATCAGAGATGCTACAGTGCTGATTTTCTTTGACCCTGGTGCTCGAGCCAACTTTATTTCACCAGCATTGGCAGCCAAGTTGGGAATTCGTGCTGAAGAGATGGGACCAGTTGGACAGGCTGATTTGGCATGCCCTGGGCATTCAGTTCCTGTCACTCCTATACTTGGCAAACTTCGCATGCATATACAGAGTTATGTCGACACAGAGGAGTTTCTTATCATGCCCTTGGAAGCATGTGATGTCCTATTGGGAATTCCATGGTGTCATAGGAAACATGCAGTGTTGGATGCTTTCAACAGAAAAATCACAATTGTACATAGGGACAAGACTCATGTTCTGGATGTGAAGCTAAAAGAAGAGTCTGTCCCAGTTATTTCTGCTTTTTGAACCTGAATTTTGAATGACCTGTACATTCGTATTATATGTTTAGCAATGTACAGTTTTGACGTTTGTTGTCAATGACTCTATCAATGAATGAACTTTCAGTGCTTTGAAGTTGTATCTGTTACGCTTCAAATGAATGATTTACATGTTGTGACACTAATAGTACAAGATATACGCTATCGCCCTGTGTTGCATCCGGAAACATGTATTTGAAAGGCTTGAACGTGCGATGGCACAAATGGAAGTGGGGAATCCCTATCATCGCCCCGTGTCATCCGTTGGCAGGAGATACATGCGATGACACTAATCACCTGCGGAGTCTTGTGATCGTCCTGTGTCATCCGTTTGCATGTGGACTTGCAATCGAGGTCGCTTGCTTCTTTTAAGAGGGGGGTATGTCACCAGGAGGTGAAACTTTTTGCAGTTGTTTTCTTTATTTACATTTCTTTATAAATATATATTTTTCTTTTCTTTCTCTTTGGTTGTTGTTGGTTTCCCCCGGGATCTCTTGGAAGGGCTTGGGCCATTGCAATGTCAGAATGGGTGAGCCAATGGGACTTTGGACCAGTGGTTGGCTAAGCCTGAGAACTGCACTGAAAGATGAATGACAGTGTCCAGGACATGGCCACTGAATGAGGGTATAGGCCAGTTTACATTAGTAAGTGGCCGCCACCGAAATGTGAATGTATCTTGAATTCTAAGCAAATTCTGAAGTGACCATAGTGGTCAAAGATGGTCAGGAGACCAGAAGGAATGCAGATGACATCATCCCTAAAATCTAGGGAACTGCTATTTTTGGCAGTGTCGGAATTGAAAAGTGTTCGCGTCAGTTTGTGTGGAATGTCAAGGGGACCAAAAGCTCACAAAGGACTGTTGTGAGAATGTGAACCAGTCAGGAGATTTTTAACCTGGAAGATTGCATGTGGAAAAGGCTTAAAAATGTGCCAAGTGTCAAATTTTGGTGCATTTTCCTCATTGAGAAGAGGGAAGCGTGGGAATTTGGGAAGAGGAGGCTCATTTGCAGCCATCGTGTAGTTTTGTTGCAGGAAAACCAACATTTGTGGTGCACTCCCTTGCCCTACAACTCATGAATTGAGGGTTGAGCTTGCTCCCCACAGCCTCTCTCTCTCTTTCTCTCTCTTGCAGACTATGGAAATGCTCTCATCAGATAAAATCAGGTACAGTTGTGTGAATTTCATGCTTATATGCAAAGGTTAGTTGCCTCCTTGAACAGGAACAGGTGTAGTTGGTTCCTACACCAAAGCAGGGACGGAAGAGGGTGATAACCTCTTCAATACAATGCTGTTTCAGCACTGTTTAGGTGCTGTTTTTGGGCTGTTATGTTGCCCGGTTGATGCCAAAATGCAGTAGGACTTTGCTAAAGTCCTCCAGGACAGTACAAGGGTTATTTTGGGCTGAAAACAGAGCTGAAAACAGGTCTGTGCAGAAAATTACAGCAAGCTGAATTGTGATGTTTTGGACTCCATTGGGTAGCCTGATGCCTATGGAAGTGAGCCTGTCAGTTGGGACTCATTCTGAGATGTTATGGAACAGTTTTAGTGCAGTTATGCTGGCAAATTTCTCCCAGAATTTGTAAAACTCAGCTGATGCAAGTAGAGTGCTTTGTTGCACTTGTGCTTTGTAATTTCCAACCTTTTAACAATAAAGAAATACCGCAAGGGGCGCCGGACTTCGGGGCCAATGTGTTGTTGAGCGAGGGAGCGAGGATTCTGTGATTGTGTGTCTGAGTAAGTCCAGGTTATTTGTGAATGAATTACCGCTTTATGTGTCCATAGACCGGTTTCAGCCTGTCCATACTAAAGCCATGCAGTTGGAACCAAGCTGTCATCTGTGCATACCAACATGATCCGTCTCCGTGTGATGCCAACTGCCGTGAAGACTCCAAGGCTAAGCGAGCATATCTGTCTCTAGGGAGAGCCCAAGTGCTATGTATAAAGGAGACTGATCGAGTGAGTGCCTCTACTACCAATGGGGAGGCAGCCATCTCTGCACGGATAATATCATGTGGTACGGAGGCCTTGGCCCTAATCATCCGGGAAATCATAGAAACCAAGGGCCTCTCCATACATCTCCATCCATCAGTGCTACCAGCTCGGCTGTGGTGATCCACTGAGGGTCCCCATATCTCCACTCCATACAGCATGGCTGAAGTGACCAAAGTGTCAAAGAGCCAGAGCTTTGTTCGAGGTTCCTGAAACTTAACCTGCGAACACATCCTCTCTAGTCTCCCCAATGCTGCATAAGCTATGGTCAATCTGGTCTCCGCTGCTCTCCTCAAGGAAAATAGTGGGCCACTAAAAACCACACCAAGGTAAGTATATGCATCTGTATACTCCACTGTCTCCGGACCATATGTAAAGGTGGGTACTGACCTCCTAACCCACTGTGTTGTGGTGTTAAACACCATCACCTTGGTTTTATCAAGGTTAACAGACAATCCACTGTCCTGTGCAAACGTGTGCAATGCATCCAAATGACGCTGCATCCCCTCTGGAGAATCTGAGATCAACACAATATCATCAGCATACAATAACAGTGGAATCCATGTCCCTGCTAGCTGTGCTCCTCTGTCACCCTCCCGCTCTACATAGTCCGAAACCTCATCCACATACATCCCAAATAAGGTGGGAGAAAGGGGACAGCCCTGTTTCACCCCAATAGTGGAGTGAACCATATCAGATATACCCTGAGTTGTACGTACCTGCCCCACAACTGTCCTGTATAAAGCCATGATTCCCCAAATCAGCTCTGTGGGCACTCCCATCTCCTGTAGTCTGCGCATCAGTCTGGCTCTCGGTACTGTGTTAAAGCTTTGCGGAAATCCACAAAGCAACAATAAATCCTCCTGCCATATAATCTACCCTCCTCAATAATAGCTCTGAGTGTCAAGATATGGTCAAGAGTGGAGAAACCTCTCCTGAACCCTGCCTGCCCTGATCACGTATGCCCTCTCTCTCTGCCCATCTACTCAACTCCTGCTCAAGAATAGATGCATATAATCTAGCCAATGTGTGACCAATCATGATGGTACGATAATTCCCAGGAAGCATGGGATCCCCTGACTTGAAGATAGGCACAATCGTCGACATATTCCAAGTCTCAGGAAAACCCTCACACATGGCTCGGTTAAACATCATAGCAATAAGCTCTGTAAGCATATCTCTGGCATGAATAAAGTGCTCTGCTACCAAACCATCATGATCATATGCTCTCCCAGTCCTCATCCTGTCAATAGCTTTCCTTACCATCTCAGCAGTAAAGAAAGCACATGTCTTTGGGCATGGCTCCGATGGGTCTGGCAGGGGCGGCTGTCCTGGTGCTATGTACAGGGATGCTGCATACTCACCCCAAATCTCTGTGGAGGTAATGGCTGGTGATGGTGAATGCTCATGGAATAGTCTCCATGCCTCGCCTGAGTCCTAACTCATAAATAACTGATACAAATCCCTCTCTAACTGAGCAAGATAAGCCCTCTTCTTCCGTCGCACTAGGTGCCGGAAGGTAATCCATGACTGTCTGTGAGTGGTAACACCCATGAGCACCTCTCTCTGTAATCTGATTCTCATCTCTCTGCACTCCTCATCATACCAGCTATTCTGGAGCATGTTCCCAAATCGTCTCCGTGTAGGCTGACTATGGGGATATGCCTCTGATGCTGCAGCATGAAGCATCTCTATCAATATCTGAGTGAGCTCATCTAATGGCCGTCCCGGCTCCTCGGCACATAAGCGTCTGTATATCTCATCCGTGTACACGGTGTCAGTCTCCCTCGTAAAGGTATAACGAGTGTGTGTGAAGACCTGTCCCAATGGAGCGATGCTGAACTGAAATGTGAGAGTGAAAACAAGATAGCATGATCCACTGCTATTCCAACCAGCCTAGTGCCTACCATAAAATCCTGAAAAGAGGGAATGAGACTGGGCTGAGCCATAACATAGTCCACTGTACTAGCACCATGCCGATGTGGAAAGCTAGTGAAACTGCCCTCTGTCGGGAATCTCTTTAGGCCATTCAGGATGGCCAATCCATGTGCAGTCCCCATGTCTATCAAATACCGCCCATACACTGTATGTTCCTCATCCTATGAGAGTCTAGATAGGCCCATATCCCTAACATCAAGCTCCCTCAACATCTCCTCTCAGGTATCATAAAATACTGTCTGGTTATGGGCGGTCCTGGCATTGAAGTCCCCCAAGAGAATGATGTCACCATCCCTGGAGAACTCCCAAATGTCATCATCCAAAATAGAAAAGGGAGACTGCCCGCTAGGTGATGCATACACTGATGTACTAGGAGCAAAATAGCATATAGCAATGTAGAGATATCTACCCGTCTCTGCCCTCAGTCTAACCCACATGTACCTAGCAATGTAGAGATATCTGCCCGTCTCTGCCCTCAGTCTAACCCACATGTACCTAGCATGCTCATCTCTGCGGACTATGTATCAGTGGGGCTGTAGCTCCTCTCTAAACAATATTGTCACTCCTCCTGAGCCCCGTCCTCTATGCTCTGAACGAGTCTCCTGTCTACAAGCTGTCTCCCATCGGTATCCACTAACATGTGGCATGGACTGTCCACGAGCCTGATGCGTCTCACAGTAGAAGATGATGTCCCTCCCTGTGAAACTATTCTCAAAAGCCCCTACATCAAGGCGTAGAGATCCATTACAATTCCAAGTAGCAACTTTGAGTGTAGTCCCATAGGTCTCGCACCGTCATGAAGAGCGCCTCTCCATAATCACCAATCTACCATCTCTATAGAAGGCCACTTTCCCTTTCTCTCGGGCTGCCCTTATCTCGGGCATAACTTCTTTCATGTGGGCAAGTTGCGAGAGTGTGAGGTCATCTCCAAGAAATATTCCCGTCTTCTTGAGTGTAGGACGTCTCTTCAAGAAGTCCTTCGCTTCCATGGAGGGGAAACGAATGATAAGTGCTCTCTCCTTAGAAGATTCGCCACTACCTTCTCTCTTCTTTCCCACTCTCCATGCCTTTGTGTGCGTGGCTTCAATGCCCATCATAGAGAAGAGCTCCTTGGTTTCCCCTTCCGCATCTTCACGGTCTTTTAGACCGGACACTCGTACATGCAAGGCCCGGGTCTTCCTCCTTTGCTCCTCTTCAAGGGTCATGTGCCTTTCTTGGCGACCTCGATCCATTTCTCCGCCTCGTCCATCTTCTTTTGTGTTTTTGTGATCACCTCCACCCATGAAGATGTCTTCTCTTTATGTTGCTCCTCCTCCTCTCGAATGATCCTCATTTGTTCCTTGATGGTATTCACCTCTTCAATAAAGGAGGGCTTTTCCATCCTCAAGCTTGCCTTTTGAAGTGGCTTCCAACTCCTTTTTGAGGGCTGAGATTTCAACCGCTTGACTTTTAGCATGCAATTTGGCCTCCACTAGTTCCTCCTTTAAGGCTGAAATCTCAGCCTCTTGCTTGGATGTTCTCTCTTCAAGCTCTTGGATTTTGTCAAATCCCTTCTCGAGTTTGGAGAGGCGGTTTATGATTGCGGTAACGGAAGAGTCGACCATCTTCTTGTTTTCTTTGATAATTGTGCTGAGCTTGTCCTCCACCTTCACGAGCTCCTCTTTAATTCCGGTCTTGGCCATGACTTTTTGCAAAACTTCCCACAGCCAATGGACTGGAAATTAATCCATGACACCTGCGCGCAGCGCGAAACAGCAGCACAGCGGGGGCGGGGGGAGGGGGGGGGGTTCAAGCCATGTAGGGAAAAGAGAAAGAGAGAAGAGATTCAGCAGAGATAGTTATGTTGCTGCCTTGGGGGCCTGAGGAAGGGTGGGTGGGAATAGGGAGACAGAGGGACGGGCCAGCCCAAGCGGGACAGAGCCGGGCGAACAACGGAGAGAGAGACGAGGGGGGGGGGGGGGGGCGGAAAGCAGGGGCGAACAGTGAAGCGCAGAGAGAGAGAGAGAGATACAGGGGGGGGGGGCGCAGGGATGGAAGCAACGAAGAGAGAGAAAGATGCGGGGGGGGGGGGGGGGGGGGGGGGGGCGCAGAGATGGAAGCAGCGCACAGAGAGAGAGAGAGAGAGAGAGAGAGAGAGAGAGAGAGAGAGAGAGAGAGAGAGAGAAAGATTTTATTAACGTCTTCCAAATGACCGAACTCGGCCTATGAGACAAATCGGTGTACCTGTATGGGGTATCCTCTGTCATCCCAACAAAATGAAAAAGTACTGAACTAAAAAGCTAAATCTGGGTGTGCAATAAGTACAATGAGTGGGGGAGGAGATGGAGCTCTACTACTAGGAGAATGCAAAGCTATATGCATGGAGTATACAATCATGATATGCAACCTAGAGAGAGAGAGAGAGAGAGAGAGAGAGAGAGAGAGAGAGATTAACGTCTGCAAAAGGCCAAAATTGGCCTATGAGACAAACAAGTAGTACAATGATGTTCCTCCAGTCATCGAGAGGAAAATGTGGAGTGAGAATAAAATGTACAAGTATGACAACACGACCATAGGGGACTCAATGGTGGTGTACAAACGAGAGGGTGTGGATGGAGTACTAGGGCTACTAATGCATCTCTATATGCTGAAGGGGGTGAGAGAGAGAGAGAGAGAGAGAGAGAGAGAAATGAAATGAAATGAAATGTTATATTAACGTCTTCAAAAGGCCATAATGACCTATGAGACCAAAAGTTACATCATGGTGGATTTGATACAATGTCTGGATAAAAAAACCCAGAAAATGAAAAATGAAAAATAAAGATGATACTACTGACACCTAGAAAATGAAACTGGAACTAGAAGGTAAACAGAAACCCTTATAGGGTGTGAATATAGTGAGGGGGGGGTACGCTATGGAGGTGACTGGAATATAGTGAGGGGATACAATATCATGTGGGACAGAGGGGTACACTATGGAGGTGCCTCCATCTCATAATATGTGCCGCATCGGACGCTGGCAGATCTCCTCAATATCCTCTGTGGTCAGCACCCTGACTGGGTGTCCCGCATGCCTCGCAAGAATAATCCGAATCCGCCGCTGCAACCTCCGTCTATGCTGGGATGCCCTCCTCCGTAGTCGTGGGCGTCTGGACCACCCAAGCTCAATCGCACGATCAATCAGTGTACCTTTGGTGTGGGCGGTATCCATGTCCTGCTGCTGCTATGGTCCATCTGGCGCAGTGATGGCTGGACTAAAGAAGTCTGTAATGTGCCTCTGAGTCTGGCTCTCTGTGCGCCTAAGCAGGCTATCTCTATGTCTCCGCAGCTCAAAAAAGAACAATCCCAAACACCTCTGGTCCTGGTACTCCATGACTCTAGAAAGTGGTCCAAAACCCTCTCTGAATAAACAGAGGAAACGACCACGTATCTCATAGTATGCAGTACAATGGCATATATAATGCAGCTGTCTCTGGCTCCCCATGGCATACTCGGCATATCCTGGCCTCAGCTGGTATACCTCTATATCGGCCAATCTCAATCTCAAGCTGGTGTGAGGATGTGCGAATTTGACCAATAGCACATCGTACTACATGAGACAAGTGTACATCCATGTAACTGGGTCTGATCACAAAACCATCTGCTGTGAGCTGAAGAAAATGCTCTCTGTAGAAAGCCATCTTCGTGCCCAGCTCCTCAGTCGGCTGTATCCATGTCCTCCTAATGTCCAGCTGAACTAAATCCTGACGGATGAGTCTGGTAATCTCTGTCCGTGTGAGAGTGAGAGAGGGTGCCTCCAGAGAATACTGGAAGGGAGGCAATCTGTCCATGCTAAAACCATGTGCCTGGAACCAAGATGTCATCTGTCCATACCAACAAGCCGTGTCTCCCTGTAAAGCTAACTGTCGGGAGGACTCCAGGGCGAGGTGTGCATATCTGTCTCGGGGGAGATCCCACAAGCCATGTATGTAGGAGACTGATCTCGTAAGAGCCTCAATCACCAGAGGGGCAGCCGCCAGCTCTACTCGAATAATCTCATGAGGTACCATGGCCTTGGCTCTAATAATCCTAGCAATCATAGATACCAAAGGCCTCTCCATACCTCTCCACCCGCCTGCGCTGTGATGGCCCACTGAAGGTCCCCATATCTGCACTCCATAAAGCATAGCTGATGTCAGTAGAGTGTCAAAAAGCCAAAGTTTCGTTCGAGGTTCCTGAAACTGAACCTGCGAACACATCCTCTCCAAACCACCCAGGGCTGCATGTGCTCTAGTCAATCTAGTCTCTGCTGCTCTCCTCATTGAAAACACTGGCCCACTGAATACTACCCCAAGATATGTATATGCATCTGTATACTCCACAATCTCCTGCCCATATGTAAATGTGGAAGCTGATCGCCTAACCCACTGTGGCGTGGTGTTAAACACCATAACCTTGGTTTTGCCAAGGTTGACAGACAATCCACTATCATGTGCAAACTCATGTAAAGCATCCAGATGACGCTACATACCCTCAAGGGAGTCAGAGATCAACACAATATCATCAGCATATAACAATAGTGGGATCCATGTACCTGCTAGCTGGGCTCCTCTGTCCCCCAATCTCTCAATGTAGTCAGAAGCCTCATCCACATACATACCAAACAATGAAGGAGATAACGGGCAACCTTGCTTCACTCCTATAGTGGAGTGAACCAAAGTAGAGACCCCCTCTGGGGTGCGTACCTGTCCTGCTAATCTATATAAAGCCATAATCCCCCATATGAGCTCTGTGGGTACCCCCATCTCCTGTAATCGCCTCATCAATCTGGCTCTGGGCACTGTATCAAATGCTTTGCGGAAGTCCACAAAGCTACAATAAATCCGTCGCCCATGCGACCTGCCCTCCTCAATAATGGCCCGCAGAGTCAAGATGTGGTCAAGAGTAGAGAAACCTCTCCTGAACCCTGCCTGTCCCTCTGCTCGAATGCCCTCTCTCTCTGCCCATCTACTCAACTGCTGCTCAAGAATGGATGCATACAATCGTGCTAGTGTGTGACCAATCATAATAGTGCGATAATTCCCTGGCTCCATAGGGTCCCCTGACTTGAAGATAGGCACGATGGTGGACCTACTCCAAGTCTCGGGTAAGCCTTCGCACATAGCACGATTGAACATCACTGCTAGAAGCTCTGCCAGCATGTCTCTCGCATGAATAAAGTGCTCAGCGACCAATCCATCATGATCATATGCTCTCCCAGTCTTCATCCTATCAATGGCCTTCCTTACCATCTCTGCGGTAAAGAAAGTACATGTCTGTGGGCATGGTGTTGGCGGGTCAGGAAAAGGTGTCTGTCCAGGAACTGTATATAGAGATGCTGCATAACTACCCCAGACCTCTGTAGAAGTGATGGCCAAAGCAGGGGAGGACTCATGAAACAGACGCCAAACCTCCCTCGAATCCTGGCTCAAGGACAGCTGGTATAATTCCTGCTCTAGCTGAGCAAGGAAGGCCCGCTTCTTCCTTCACACAAGGCGTCGGAAGGCAATACGTGACTGTCGGTGAGTAGTGACTCCCAAAGCAACCTCCCGCTGCAGTCGGGCTCTGGTCTCTATGCACTCCTCATCATACCAGCTGTTCTGGGGCATACATCCAGAACGCTGTCTCTGTCCAGGCTGAGTATGTGGATATGCCTCTCTCGCTGCATCCTGTAAAGTCTCTGTTAGTATATGGGTCAACTCCTCCAAAGGTCTCCCTGGCTCCTCTGTGTACAGACGTCTATAAATCCCATCTGTGTAGACAGCATCAGTCTCTGAAGTAAAAGTATATCGAGAGAGAGAGAGAGAGAGAGAGAGAGAGAGAGAGAGAGAGAGAGAGAGAGAGAGAAATGAAATGATATATTAACGTCTCTAAGAGGCCATAATGGCCTATGAGACCAAAACTGAGAGTACATCTGAAGTTGGTGTCTCATCAAAGAGAACAAGACTAAAAAGTACAATAAACTGATTGTCCTACAGTTATAAGAACAGAACTGCAAGACTCCGAGATGATACTAAGTAGAAAATACTGGAAAATACTGGAAAATGTATATCAGGTAGATCCATGTATGCTGATCAGTTGAAGTGTTGCCCTCTCCTTAGATCAAGTATCTCCGCCATGGGGCTGTCTAGAATGGAGAGGTCGTAGAAGCGAGGTAGGCGCCTCTGATGCCAAGCAATAATGGCTCTGATCTGGCGATGGTGAGGATGCCGTGGTCGGGATCCTGGTGGGCGTGGCCGACGAGCACGACATAAGATGACTGCTCTATCAGTGGTGACATCTGATATGAGAAAGAGAGAGAAATGAAATGATATATTAACGTCTCTAAGAGGCCATAGTGGCCTATGAGACCAAAATTGAGAGTACATCTGAAGTTGGTGTCTCATCAAAGAGAACAACTAAATGAGACTAAAAAGTACAATAAACTGATTGTCCTACAGTTATAAGAACAAAACTGTAAGACTCCGAGATGATACTGAGTAGAAAATACTGGAAAATACTGAAAAATGTATATCAGGTAGATCCATGTATGCTGATCAGTTGAAGTGTTGCCCTCTCCTTAGATCAAGTATCTCCCCCATGGGACTGTCTAGAATGGAGAGGTCGCAGAAGCGAGGTAGGCGCCTCCGATGCCGAGCAGTAATGGCTTTGATCTGGCAATGGTGAGGATGCCGTGGTCGGGATCCTGGTGGGCGTGGCCGACGAGCACGACATAAGATAACTGCTCTATCAGTAGTGACTCCCTGGGAGCGTGGTCGGCGCCCTGATGGCCCAATGGAGGAGGTATCAGGAGGTGTGTGGGCTGGGTTGCTGGTGCTGGTGCCAAAGAAATCTGTCAGGGTCCTCTGTCTAGGTATATCATGGCTCGGCCTCCTGTCTGCCAAGAGGGTCTCTCTGTGTCTCCTGAGCTCAAGTAGAAACAATCCCAGGCATCTCTGATCCTCAAACTCCATGACCCTGCGTAACGGCCCAAAACCCTCTCGGAAGAGGCAGTGATATCTCCCTCGGATCTCATAATAGACTATACATCAGCAAATGTAGTTTCCTCTGTCTCTACCTCCTGGTAGCATAGCTGACAAATGCGGTCATCCACGATCTGATGCACATATCGCCATGTCTCAATCCGCAGCTGGTGTGATGAGGTCCGGATCTGTCCAATGTCACAATGTATCCCATGTGATAGGTGTACATCCATGTACGCCAGGCGGGTGATAAAATCATCCGGTGAGAGGTGTAGAAAAATGGCTCTTGTAATGAGTCATTTTCGTGCCCAAGGGCTCAAGGGGGCTAGTCCATGTCCTCTCTGTGTCCACTCTGATGATATCCATCCTGATCACGCGGTTTTGCTCTGAGCGGGCGAGATCCAAAAATGGACAATCCACACTGTACTGAAAGGGAGGTAGTGCCTCTATCCGCAAACCATGTAGGTCAAACCATGATCTCATATGAGCGTACCAACAATGAGTATCTCCATCCTCTGCCAACTGTATGGATGAGGTCAATGCCAATCGAGAGTACCTCTGCTCCTGAGGGAGCTCCCATAGCCGCTGTAAAAAGGTAACTGCCTGGAATAGGGCCTCGGTTACTGGGCACCTAGCTCGGCCCGAACAATCTCATGTGGTACTGATGATTTGCTCCGAATCATGCGAGCAATCATCATAATCAGTGGTCTCTCCATTTGCCTCCATCCCTCATCTGTCCTTCTCTGAGATCTGTGATGTATACTAGGTCCCCAAATTCCATACAGGAGGGTCGGTGTGACAAGCATATCAAATAGCCACAATTTGGTGCGTGGCTCTTGAAACTGTATGTGTGCACACTGCCTCTCAAGTGCCCCCAAGGCTGCATGCCCTCGAGCTAATCTAGCTGCTGCTGCCTCCTTCAAGGAGAAATGTGGTCCTGTGAAAGTAACTCCCAAATAGACATATGACCTGACGTACTCGACCGGCTCCCCTCGGAAAGTGAACTGAGGCTCTGATCTCGTCACCCATGCCGGGGTGGTGTTAAACACCATAACCTTGGTTTTCCCAAGGTTCACTGTCAGATCTCTATCCGCACAGAAAGCCTGTAATGCATCCAGGTGTCTCTGTAATCCCTCCGGAGAGTCTGAGATTAGAACAATATCATCAGCACATATAACAAGATGGCTATCAACACCCCTGCCAAGCATGCCCCTGGGCCTCCCAATCTGTCTACATAATCAGAGACCACATCAATGTACAATCCAAAGAGGGTGGGCGATAGCGGGCATCCCTGCTTCACCCCTATCGTGCTGGTCACCCTATCAGAAGATAGTCCGCCTGGAGCTCGGACTCTGCCTGTCACAGACTCATACAAAGCATATATCCCCCACTGCATATCCTCGGGTACCTCAATGTCATGCAATCTGTGCATAAGCCTGGCACGTGGTACGGTATCGAAGGCTTTGCGGAAGTCCACAAAGCAGCAGTATATCCTTCTCTTCTGTGCCCTGCCCTTTTCAATAAGTGCCCGAAGTGTCAGTATGTGATCCAAGGTAGTAAATCCTCTCCTGAAGCCAACCTGTCCATGTGCTCGATGACCATGCCTCTTTGCCCATCGGCTCAGCTCCGACTCCAATATAGAGCCATATAATTTGGCCAAGTAATGACCAATCATGATCGTCTTGTAGTTGCCTGATACCATGGGGTCCCCACTCTTAAAGAGTGGTACAATGATATGCTCTGTCCAGCTTGTCAGGAAACCCTCACAAATGGCACGATTAAACGCATGTACGATGAGCGGAGCCAAAGTGTCTCGTGAGTATGAGAAGTGCTCTCCAACTAGCCCATCATGATCCTGTGCCTTTCCATTCTGTAACCTATCTATCGCATCTAGCACCATCCGCATAGTAAAAAAGGTGCTGCTAGCCGGTCTAGCTCCCAGTGCAGGGGGGGGGGTGGGGGGCTATCTTGGTGCATCATATAGCTCTCTAGCATAAGCATGCCATGCCTCAGGTGCAGTAATCGGAGTACCATGTTGTCTCTCCTGAAACATCTTCCATGCCCTCTTGCTGTCCTTCCCCAGGAAGAGTTGGTAGATCTCCTCCTCTAGCTTAGCCAGATAGGCTCGTTTCTTCCTCCGCACAAGGCGCCGAAAGATCATCCTAGCCTGTCTATGCATGTGAGACCCAATGGCAATCTCACGCTGTAGCTGTGCTCGTGTCTCACGACACTCATCATCATACCAACTGTTCTGTGGGGCAGTGCTGCGGGGGTGGGTGGAAGGGATAATAGTGCAGGGAAACGCATATGAGGCCGATGCATGTAGTACACCTGCCAATCCTCTCGTGATCTTGTCCAGAGGGCTATGCGGGTCTAAAGCGAACAAGCCATCAGATACTGCATCTCGATCAACCCCAACTGTCTCACATGTAAACTGATATCTCGGGTACCTAGGTAGATGAGTGGCTGACCCATCTCTCGGGGATCTACCTACTAGTGTGAAACTCGGGTATGCATGATCGGCTGCTATGCCAATGGGCCTCCTGGAAATCGTGAAACCCCGCACATCAGGTATCAATGAAGGAGATCCCATCAAGTAGTCCACTGTGCTCGCTCCCCCTTTAGAGTTCCAGTGTGTGAGAGCATCTGATCCTTGCCATCTCAATAAGCCATTGTATATGACCAACCCATGTGCACTCCCGAGTGTGAGAAAATGCCTGCCATAATCTGTAATCTCCCCCTCATCCTGTGCTGATCTCTGCAACCCTACATCCCCTGCCGTGATCTCTCGGTACATAGCCTCTTGAGTATCATGCAACTCTATCTGCTCTATGCCTGTACGTGCATTAAAGTCTCGCAATAGTAATATGTCTCCCATGCTGGCAAACCTCATGATATCATCATATAGTGGTATATAGGGCGACTCTCCTGATGGTGCAAACCTGGAGTGGGCTGGGGGAAAGTAGCATACCGCCACATATAGCTCGCAGAGCCCCTCTCTGCATATTCGGACCCACATGTACCTCGCATCTGCATTTCTATGTACCACATGTATTTTGTCACAAAGCTCCTCCCTGTAAAGTATTGCCACTCCTCCAGATCCTCTGGTACCTCCCACTGTGCGTGGCTGAGGGCGGAAAACTGATTCCCATCTATAAACCCGGACGTCAAGAAGCCTCTTGTTTGTGCACTAATGGGTCTCCGTATACATAGCAATATCACTGTGTCTGAAA
Source organism: Cibotium barometz (assembly GCF_041138505.1). Classification (NCBI taxonomy): domain Eukaryota; kingdom Viridiplantae; phylum Streptophyta; class Polypodiopsida; order Cyatheales; family Cibotiaceae; genus Cibotium; species Cibotium barometz. The sequence continues at coordinate 27,289,966 of NC_141049.1, forward strand.
GTATCCTCAAAGTATCCTGCATCTGTTCTAAGGGCTCCGTTGCAATTCCACACCGTGAATCGCAAGGTCTCATAGCCCGCGCACCGTCAAGCGGGCCTCCTCTCCGTAATGATGACTCAGCCATCTCTGTATACCACCCATTTCCCCTCTTTCCTTGCCTCAAGCACACGTGGCATGTGTTCCTTCCGGTGTGCTATCTGTGCCGGTGTAAGGTTGTCATGTGCACAGTGTGTATCTACCGTGTGCTGTTTCGAGGCTTGGGGAAGCTTGGAACTAGGCAAGCTGATTGACGAGCTGAGTTAGGGATAAACTAACAGGCGGGCACCCAAGTATGGACGGGCGAGCGGCCAAGTGTGGACGCCCGATGACGGGCCAAGAGCCTATAAAAGGGTGGCCAAGGTTAGTTATTGGGATATAGAGAGTCTCGCGAGTTTGTGAGAGCTCTATGATCTTGGAGCCTGGATCTAGTGCAGACATGCACCTGCTTTATGCAGCCGAGGCCGGCAGCAGTCTCGAGGCCCGCGTGGGCAGCTTCCCGGCGGTATGGGACGTCGCGAGGAGGAGATCGGTCGGTACGTCAACCTAGTTAGCTCAGCTCGTAGCTCGGTGGGGACAGCCAAGATTGTGGGCTTGCCCACGGCTGTCAAGGTTGGGAGGTGAGTCAGGCCTGCACCCCCTTGTTGTTTGTTTGTTCGTTTGTTTGCAGGTTTCGAGTCCGAACCAAGATCGATCACGAGGGGATCCGTGGGGATTTGACAGTGGTATCCGTGAACGAGCAAGTCGGTAGGTAGAGAAGAAGAGGTCGAAGAAAGGTATGTGTTAAAAAGCTTGATGTTTTTTCTGTGCATATTGTTGTTTTCAGAAATAGTATGTGTTTTTCTTCATCAAAGAAACCCATGTTGATGGGGATGGTAGATGGTGATGGAAGGATCGCTTGCTTTGGCAAAGAAGAGGAGAGTCGTTCGTGCAGTCATATGCATGAGCAAGTCGGGTGAGAAGCAGAAGACAGGAAAGCACGATGCTTTTTCGTTGCTTTTTGGCGCAAGAGAGAGAGAGCGAGAGAACTGATGGATTGGCGTGTTGCTGGCGGGTGTGCATGCTGGTCGAAAGAGGCCCTGCTGGCGGGCGCCCAGGCAACTACGTAGCCAGGCGGCCTAAGGCCTGCATGACTAGGCGGCCAGGCTGCGTAGCCAGGCGGGCAGGCGCCCAGGCCAGCCCACGCCTACGCAGGCACTTCAGCCAGACAGGCGGCCGGCTCTATGTTGGCAGGCGGACCCAGCGCAGGTAACGGTTGGCGCACTCAACCGTGGCCTCCATCTTTAGGCGACGCCGGCAAGACAACTGACGACGGCAAAGGTGACGACAGCCAGCACACCGACGGGCTAATCCAGGAGGAGGAAAAAAAAAAACAAGGAAAGCTTACGTTTTTTTTTTTAAGGTTAATTTTTTTTTTAAAAAAAAGTTTAAAAGTCACTCCTCCAAGATTTCAAAGGTGTTTTATTTTTTTTAAGAAAATAGAATATATATATCCATATATATATATATACATATATATACATATATTCAAGAAAAAAAAACACACAAAAGCAAAGCAAAAGCTAAGCCTAGCTTTTGGAGATTTTTAGCTTTTGGGAAACCTTTATAAACCCCCTTAAGTGGGCTTCTTGCCACACATCTCTCAAGTTTTCAAGCTCTCAAGCTCTCAAGTTCCCGTGCACTTTCTTTGTGCAAAGATCGAATTTTCTCTCCACGTACCCTCACGATGTCGACCCAAGAATCGGAGTTGGAGCCCCTTGTGGAACGCGAAGGCTTGCCAGCTACGGAAGGTACCGATGCCGATCTTTTTGACGATTTTGTGTCAAAATCAGATTTTCAAGAGTTCAAAGTAGCTCTCGAAGCTTCTTCGTCGGAACGTCAGGCACAAATCGCAGCCCAGATGCAAGCTTTGCAGAACTCCATCGCTGTCTTGACCACTACCCTCTCTACTTTCTCGGGTATGGATACCTTGGCTTCAGCTTTAGGCCCCAACATTACTCCGGAACCGTTCAGGGGCGAGCAAAAGCAGCGCACCAAGGAGATCGTGGACACGTGGCTACATAAGTGGCAAGTTCACTTTCAGTTTCATCCATATGATGATGGAAAGAAGATCCAGTTAGCAGCAGGTTTCCTGTCGTCCGGCAAAGCTTTGCTTTGGTGGAAGGAACTCAACCCTAAGCCAACGACTTGGGCACAATTCGAAGACGTTTTCAAGCAAGAATTTCTCAAGAAAGAGGATGATTACGATGTTGTTGCCGGTTTTCAGCTTTGACCATGACCTCGCAGCACCTCACTTATGAGGTCTACCTCCAGAAGTTTCGTGACTTGCAGATGAAAGCTACAAAGATGGATCCCACTACTCTTTTGGGGTTTTCCGTAGCTGGTTTACCAGACTCGTACCGATTACAGGTTAAAAATAACAAATGTAAAACTTTGGACGAGGCCATTCATTCAGCTCGTATCTATGATGATACGATGGTCTCTTCCAAGTCGAAACCCGTTACCGAGCAGGGGAACAAGCATAAAAGAAAGTTCTCCGCACCTATGGCTAATACGACAGAAGGAAAGTCTTCGGACCAACCTTCGAAGAATTCAAGTTCGACACCAGCGAAGAAGAAACGACTCATTAGGGCTTTGAAGCTCAAGAAGTAAGGACGTTGTTTTATCTTCGAAGAAAAAGGACACATGTGTAACGAGTGCCCAAAGCAAAAGGGTACCAAGACAAACGCAGGACCCAAGCCAAAGGCAGCTAACCAGTTGTCTTTGACAGATACGTCAATTATTGTACTTTCTCGCCCTAGTACTTGTTCTGATTGTCTGTTCAATTCTAAAGTATTTGGCTTGCATGATCTTCTCCGAGTTTATGGAGAAGTGAATGGCCATAAGATTCACATTCTTTTAGACCCTCGCAGTTCGCATAACTTTGTTAACTACAAACTTGTGCAGAAATTGAGTCTTGATACGACACTCAGCAACCATACCTATGAGGTACGCCTACCTGCGGGAAGGCAAGTTTGGGATCGCAAGGTGGAGATGCTTGCAATCCAGATTCAGGACTACAAAGATACTCTAGAATGCTATGTCATGCATCTGGAAAATGTAGACTTGTTATTGGGGATTGAGTGGTTTAAGACTCTTGAAGTCCAGATAGATTGGTCTAGTCATATTTTTTTCTTTTCAGCATAGGGACACCAAGTATAGTATTTTAGGTGATTGTATTCATCTCTCTCAGGGACCTCTTGTAAATACAATTGATTTTGGAAATATAATGAATTCTTCTTTGTATACCGCTTTCCATTGTGAATTGATTCCACTTTCTTCTTTTCTCATCCCTTCCATGGATGTAAATGAATTGAGTGTGTTTGAAAGCAAAGAATTACAGAAGATACTTGATTCGTTTCAAGATGTATTTCCTAAGGAACTGCCATCGGGTTTATCACCTGAACGGGCAGTAGATCATCTGAGCCAAGCTGAGGAAGATGAGTTGGCTAAACAACTCGAAGATTATTTGAGGATGGGCCAGATCCGTCCAAGTAAATCACCTTGGGGTGCACCTGTGTTGCTTAGGAGAAAGAAGGACAATACCTGGAGAATGTGTATAGATTACAAGAGATTGAACAAGCTGATCATTAAGAACCGTTTACCTCTCCCTAGATCAGATGACCTGATTGACCGGTTAGCAGGAGCGAAATATTTCACGAAGATAGATTTACGTACTGGCTATCACCAGATACGTATTCATGAAAGGCATGTCGAAAGAACCGTTGGCCATTACGAGTTTCTCGTATTACCTTTTGGGTTAACCAATGCTCCAGCCACTTTCCAGCAAATGATGAACGATCTTTTTCGTGAACATTTGGGGAAATTTGTGGTGGCGTTCCTGGATGATATTTTGATTTATAGTCGTACTCTTGAGGATCATGTCAGACACCTCACGATTGTCTTATCTATTTTAAGACAGAATCGACTATATGCTAAGTTAAGTAAATGTGAGTTCTTTATGACCGACATCATTTACTTGGGACACAAGATCACTAGAGATGGATCGAGCATTGACTATGACCGAGTTCAGAAGGTTTTGGACTGGCCTATACCGCAAACAGTGAAACAACTTCGTTCTTTTCTCGGTTTTGTAGTTTTTCTTCGGAAATCTGTGCGGGAGTACTCTCAGCTCACACTACCGATGACCGGCTTATTGAAAGGTCGTGGACGTAAGTCAAATCAGCCTATCACTTGGAATAACGATTTGGATATGGCCTTCAGACTTTTGAAAGATAAAGTCAAGGAAGCCCTATCTTAGCATTACCTGATCCTAGTCGGCCTTATGTTCTTGAAACTGATGCCAGTGACTATGCTATCAGGGCTGCTTTATTTCAAGATGGTAGACCGGTTGCTTTTGAAAGTAAAAAGCTAGACGACACTCAATCTCGTTGGCCAACCCTTGAGAAGGAGCTTTATGCTGTGATTCATGCTCTCAAGGTTTGGAGACATTATTTATATGGCTCCAAGTTTGTGGTATTGACTGATCATCAGTCAATCAAGTATGTGTGTGATGCGGATGATTTGAGAGGAAGGAAAGCGCGTTGGGCGGAGTTAATGCAAGATTTTGATTTTGAGATCCATTATCGGAAAGGGCCCATGAATAGTATTGCAGATGCGCTTAGTCGAATTAGAGAGGTGAATTCTTTGTCGTTCACCGAGATTTCTACTGACTTATTTCAGTCATTGAGAGCGCTTTGCAGGACTGATAGTTATTTTGGTCCATTTTGGCAGAAGATCCAGGACTGGAGCTCATTGATTGACTAAGACTCGATGACTGAGCAGTCTATCATTCAGGCTGCAGGAGGCCAGTGGATGATTCGGAATGGTTTACTATTCCGTAATGACAAAATTTATGTACCACAGATCCCGGACATTAGGTCCAAGATTCTGCGGGAGTGTCACGACGCCCTTCTGCTGGACACCCTGGGGTACACAGGACACTATCATTAGTGAAACACACTTTTTATTGGCCAAAGATGAAAGGGTATGTAGAAGATTATGTTCTCAAGTGTCAAATTTGTCAGGCAAATAAAGCTGAACGCTTTAGACAGGCTGGGTTGTTGCATCCTTTGCAAATCCCAGGTAATAAATGGGAAAGTATTTCCATGGATTTTATTACCGGATTGCCAAGAACAGATCAAGGCCACGATTCTATTTGGGTTGTGGTAGATCGCTTGACAAAAATGGCTAGATTTTTACCGACCCGGAAGACTATTACAGCTACGCAATTAGCACGGCAGTTTATCGAGCAATTGTTTAGACTGTACGGGTTACCGCAGGACATAGTCAGTGATAGGGACTCTAAGTTTACGAGTGATTTCTGGAAACTTGTTTTTCAGAAGTTAGAAACAACTTTGAATTTGAGTTCCTCTAATCATCCTCAATCTAATGGCCAGACTGAAAGAGTGAATCAGATTTTGGAGGATATGCTTCGAGCATATGTATCCAAAAGACAGAGTTCATGGGAGGATTATCTTCCTATGTTAGAATTTGCATATAACAGTACTAAGCATACGAGTACAGGGTTTAGTCCTTTCATGCTTATGTATGGTTTTCAACCTAGATCACCTGTTACAGTAGGATTCTCAGGACTTCAGCATGATGCAGCACGTAATTTTTTGCAAGATATGCAGGAAATGTTACAAGTTACAAAGGAATCTATTAGAAGTGCTCAAGACCGAGACAGGTTTTATTCTAATAGACATCGTTCACCGAGAGAGTTCTCTGAAGGAACGATGGTGTATTTGCGAGTTCCGAAAGATTACGAGACTTTACAGACAGGTAGATCTCCGAAATTATCCCCTAGATACTGTGGACCATTTTGTGTTACACAATAGATTGGTTCAGTTGCATATGAATTGGATTTGCCTTCTCATGTGCAAGTTCATCCTGTATTTCATGTCAGTAGACTTAAGGAAGTAATGGGTGGAGCAGATCAGTTAGTTACTCCTCAAGAAATTATAGATGTCGAGGACATGACATTTGTTCCGCACGAACCTGAAAAGATTCTTGGATTTCGTGAACGAAGATCGCGTAATACGCTTATCACGGAATACAAGATCAAGTGGAAGGATCGTGTTGAGGAGGACGCTACATGGGAGACATTGACTACTCTTCAGAGAGATTACCTTGGCTTTTTAGTGAGCTCAGGAGTGAGCTCACTAAAAAAGGGAGTCTGTCATGTGCACTCGCCTTCCTCTAAGAGCTCAAGAGTGAGCTCTTAGAGGAAGGGGAGTATGTCATGTGCACAGTGTGTATCTACCGTGTGCTATACGCATGCAAGACTAGTTTCGAGGCTTGGGGAAGCTTGGAACTAGGCAGGCTGATTGACGAGCTGAGTTAGGGATAAACTAATGGGCGGGCACCCAAGTATGGACGGGCGGGCACCCAAGTGTGGACGCCCGATGACCGGCCAAGAGCCTATAAAAGGGTGGCCAAGGTTAATTATTGGGATATAGAGAGTCTCGCGAGTTTGTGAGAGCTCTATGGTCTTGGAGCCTGGATCTAGTGCAGACGTGCACCTGCTTTATGCAGCCGAGGCCGGCAGCAGTCTCGAGGCCCGCGTGGGCAGCTTCGCGGCGGTATGGGACGTCGCGAGGAGGAGATTGGCCGGTACATCAACCTAGTTAGCTCAGCTCGTGGCTCGGTGGGGATAGCCAAGATTGTGGGCTTGCCCACGACTGTCAAGGTTGGGAGGTGAGTCAGGCCTGCACCCCATTGTTGTTTGTTTGTTCGTTTGTTTGCAGGTTTCGAGTCCGAACCAAGATCGATCACGAGGGGATTCGTGGGGATTTGACAAAGGTCCTCATCCAAATAAATCTTTTCCCCCTTAAGGGCCATCCTTTTGGAGAGAAAGGCCTTCTTCTTCTCCAAGTCACCAAACCTGATGATCAATATCTTCGCCCTGGTTTCATCTCTTCCTACTCGCCATGCTCCGGTAATGGGTACATCAGTGGCTCCAATTTTTGTTGCAAGAGCTTTTGCATCCTCTTGGGGATTTCCCTTATCTTCCCACCCAACTACACGTACATGTAAGGCACATGCCCGTCTCTTGGCTTCCTCTTCCAATGTAGCATTCATCACCTCTACTTTATTGACTGGGGTATCCTTCTGTTTTTTTACTACTTCAATCCATGGGTTGACTTCCTCAATTTGTTTCTTTGTGGCACTGGCAATTTCAGCCCATGAATGCATTTCCTTCTCACCTGCAGCCACTTTTGCCTTACATGATTCCAAAGTGTTTTGCATTTCTGTGATGTCTTTTTCGCGGTCAGCCATACATGTCTTCAAAGTGCCTTCGTACGATGCAACTGTTGTGCCAATCTCTCGGAGCATGTCATCCTTCCATTTCTGCATCTCTTTTTTCATTTCCGTGTGCATCAAGGCTTGGGCTAATTCCATCTCAACCCGTACTTGGGCTTGCATTTCTCCCTTCAATTGGACATATATCTCTTCCTTCAGCGTTTCGTATATCACTTTCCTTTGGGCATGCATCTGCTCGGTCCATTCCTTTTCAAGCTCCTGTCGCATGGTGTTCATCTCTGTCCTTATGTGAAGCTGTAGCTCCTCGGCCTCATCTCGTCAGGCCATCTTCGTAATCCTTCGTGAGCCAGGGGACATGATTCCTTCCCTCAATAGGCATTTGCTGCCTTCGTGGGGGTGTGAAAGGTTGTCTCACCATCTTGTTCCCCCTCTAGGGGTTGAGACATGTTTTCCCCTACTAGTCGCTGCCTTGGGGGCCTGAGCAAGGGTGGGTGGGAAAAGGGGGCAAAACTGAGAACTGGGAATGCACCTTACTGTTTGTGCCTGTGCAGCCTGCCAGTAGTCCTCCAGCCGTCTGCAGTTCTACCCGACAGTATGCAAAAGAGAGAGAAAGGGAAGTACAGTCCCTTCTGCGCTTTCTGCAACTACCTGCAAACCCAGGCGCCTCCTCACAAACACGTGTGAAATCCCTGTTCAGTCCTGTGGCAGTTCTGCACCACCTGAAGCCGCCTGCAGCCCTGCACCTCCTCACAAGAGAGAGAGAAAGAAATAGTGCGAGAGGAAAACCTGCCTGGCTGTCAACTTTCATACACTTCCTGCAGCCCAGCCCACGTGTGCGCTTTTGCCCTGCCAGTCCGCCTCCTGCAAACCAGCCGGTCTCCTGCAGCCGTAACTGCTTACAGATGCTGCAACCCGACTGTGTGCCCAAGGAGATAACTAATAGTCGCCTGTGTGCCTGTCTCCTGCCCCGCCCTTCACAAGAGCGTGAGAGAGAGATTTCAGCATGCAGTCCTGTGCGCCCAGTCGAGCAGCCCTCCTGTGCCCGCCTTCAAGAAAGAGAGAGAGAGAGCGCAAGACACAAAATGTGTGGTGATCATAAATGCAAGTCAATCTTGCTTATCGGGGTGGGATTCGGGACGGTCTAGAGTGCCCAAAAGAGGAGCCCCAAGGTTCAACGCAGGTCAGCCCCTGAGGGTGCATCCCTCATGGGGCTTGTCCACGCAAAAGCATTTTCTGAATTTGTCAATTGCGTTATGGTTGGAGTCTCACCCATCACAATTTAGTAGAAAAGTTGTATTAACGTCTACAAAACGCCAAAATGACCTATGCTCCCTATGTCTGAGAAGCTCCGGGAGGAAAAGTCCCAAGCATCTCTGGTTTGGGAAATCCATGATCCTGGAAAGTGGTCCAAATCCATCTCGGAAGAGGCAATGAAACCTCTCCCTAATCTCATAGTATACTGGGCATCTACATACATAGTGGGCCTCTATCTCAGCCTCTGTGTGACAAAGCTGACATATCCTGTCCTCTGGTGCAGCCCTTGGCCCATATTTGGCTATCTCCACTCTCAACGGATGGGATGAGGTGCGGATCTGTCCAATCGCACATCGCACCCAAATGATAGATGTGTGTCCATGTAGTGCACGCGTGTGATGAAGTCATCCTCTATCAGGCAAAGAAAATCGTCCCTGTAAAAGGCCATCTTCATCCCAAGGGGCTGGATGGGTGGGTGCCAAGTCCTCTGGGTATCCAGTCTCACGATGTCCTTCCTAAAACGACCCTGCTCAGCTCTGTGCGGCTGAGAGCAAAGGAGGCGCCTCTATGCTATATTGGAACGGAGAGAGTGCCTCCATTTGCATGCCATACATACCAAACCAAGTGCTAGGCATACCAACAATGTCTTCGTCTAGTGCCAGCTATCTCGAGGACTCTAGGGTGAGCCTAGGGTATCTGTCTGGTGGGAGCTCCCATAATCTGTGCCAGTATGTCACTGTCTAGAAAATAGCCTCTATCACAATCGGTGCAGCCCCTATCTCCGCCCGCCCAATCTCGTGTGGAACTGATGGCTTACTTTTAATCATGCGTGAGATGATTGTCACTAGTGGCCTCTCCATCAGCTTCCACACATCATATACATCCTCTGTGTTTGTCTCAACTGGCTCCTCCCTCCGTCTCCTCCTATGGTATAAACTAGGACCCCAGATGGGATCTCCATATAGTAGTGCAGGTGTGACTAGTGTGTCACGTCCTCGGCTCCCGAAATTGTATCTCTAAGCATTGCCTCTCAAGTGAGCCCAAGTCTGCATAGCCGTCAGGAGGATGGGGGCCGAGTTTTGAGTTGACCAGATCAGTCCGTCAGGGATGCCCTCTCGCCCCGTTCCTTTCTCTTCTTTGCAGAGGCTATGAGCATGTCTCTGACAGCAGAGGAGGTTGGTTTGAGAGGACTTCGGCTTCCAGTCCAGGGGGGAGGACCTGCTCGATTCTGAGTTTGCTAATGACACAGGATTGTTTCTACATGGCCAGGAGGCCAATCTGCAGAGGGCAAAGCAGTTGCTACAGGTTTTTGGTGTGGCTTTGGGAGCATTGATCAATTGGCGCAAGACAGTGGCTTTTTGGATCAGTAGCGCTCCCGCTCCGTCATGGAGCCCAAACCCGGGTTTTAGATGGATTCCTCCTGGCAGAGCAGTGCGGTATCTGGGATGCCAGATTGGACTTGATTTGTCACCTGAGCAGCAGATCGCCTCGCTTCTTCTGAGCATTCGGAAGAAGCTTTTATATTGGAGTACAGCTCGGCTATCCTTGGCTGGGAGGGTGGTGGTGACAAATCAGGTGCTTTTAGCGACTATGTGGTACATCACGTCTTGCTGGATCTTCTTGAGCTCTTGCATCAGCCAAGTACAGAGGCTGATCGGGAACTTTCTTTGGTCTGGGCGAGATGGTCAGCCGGCCCGAGCTAAGCTTGCTTGGGCAGTTATCACTCTTCCGCTGGCCCAGGGGGGCTTGGGCATTATAGATCCAGCTGATCAGAGTAGAGCCTTGTTGGGGAAGCTTATTGTTCAGGGGCTGCTTCCAGGCGCTGAGCCTTGGAAGGACCTTCTTTTTCAGCGGCGGCTGCAGGCTAGAGCTCCCCCAACAGGGGGCACTTGGGCACCAGAGATACGGTGGATCTTCATAGAGATGAGGAGGACAGGCCTCAGTAGAGGATGGGAGGACAGATTTGCCTTGAGTATCCTGCGAGCTTGGGAGCTGCTGAGACCGGGGCTTTCTCAGAGACCTCCCACTTGTGATGAGGAGCGGGCCAGACAGCCGCTCATCTGGAGCCCCGCGATACGCACAGAGCATGGTCATATGCTGGGTTCTCGGCCTCGTCTAGCCTGGGGACCATTGGCGGCAGGCCCAACACGCAGTTTTGGAGATTGGCAGGCCTTTTGTAGCCTCCCGGAGGAGATCCAGGCGGAGAGGCTGAGTCACTTCAGGGGGGGGGCTGATTATGAGGGATGACATTCAGGAGGCACTCACTGAGAAGTGGTTCACGCCTTTCGAGCCAATGGCCCCACGGTGGATGGCAGGATGAGGGCAGACTTCAGAGAGTGGAGGCGGAGTCGCCTTTGGTTGCAGAGTGCATCTTTCAGAGGATACGGGTAGTGGTCGCCGCTTCTCGGAAGTGGCATATTGATCCAGACCCTGCAGATGTGGACTCTGATTGGCACATATGGGCATATGCTGCGCGCCCCTTGGCCCGTGGGACCCTGGCGAGTACGAGTGGCATGATCCTTATGCATCCCCGGAGGCCACAGAGATCACCTTTTTCCAGTACACTGTTCGGTTGGGGAGGCATATTTTGACGGGAGGAGGATGGTCTCTCCAGCTGCATCGGAGCATTGGAGGCTACAAGGACTCTCTCAGGAGTTCCTGGAGGATTTTTGGACCAGGCTCTGGGCTAGCCGACAGGCACGCAGGATCTCGATTTTCCAGTGGCTGGTTGCCCACAGGGGCTCTGCAGTTGGCACCTGGCTTGTCTACAATGGCCTTTCGTCGGCCTGCGTCAGATGCGGCCACCCATTGGAGACACATCGACATTGCCTATGGGACTGTCCCCAGGCGCAGCAGATTTGGCTGAGGATTCTGCGCATTTTGGCCCCCTCTCTCTAGAGGGCATGTATACGTGGGGAGCCGCTGCTTGGTCGACTTCGTCAGGGCCTGCTCTGGGATACGAGTCGGAGCAGGATAGCCAAGCCATCAGATTCATTCGAGGCCAGCCTCGCCTTTTTCCTTCACCGGATTTCTCATTCGCTGGCTGGACACAGGAGAGGGATCTACGATGGGAGCTTCTCAGTAGCCTCACCATATGGTTCACCTGGAGAGCCCGTTGTTTCAAGGCCTTTGAGGGGAGTCTGAAGCCACCAGCAGAGAGTGTTCACAGTATCTGGCAGGAGTTGATTCACACCCTGCGAGGACAGTATGACCGCATTCGGGGCGACTCGGATCGAGCGATCTTGCGACGCCAGGCCTTTCACACCACTTGGCGCAGCGGCCCCTTCTATACTCTACACGCGGGTACCCCCGATGGCACTACAGGCCACCTGTTTGGATTTCCCCCCCTCCTATTGTATGATATAGCCTCTCAGTTATTTGTACTTGTATTTGCACTTTTTTGCACCTAGGGAGAGTCTCCCTAGCTGCCTTGATTGCATCTTTGCTCTGCCTTCTTATGAGCAAGGGAGGGGTTTTGTAGCCCAGTGGGCGTTTTTTTATAACTAATGAAAGGATCTTTTCTCGGAAAAAAAAAAAAGTCTGCATAGCCGTGCATCCATCTGGTTTCGGCTTTCATCCACATAGAAAAACACAGCCCGGTAAAAGTGATCCCAAGGTATACATAAGAGGTCACATGCTCCACTGGCTCCCCACTACATGTAAACTATTGTGCAGATCTACGTATCCATTGCGAGGAGGTGTTAAAGATCATAACCTTGGTCTTCCCGAGGTTTATGGTGAGGTCCCAATCCTCACAAAAGGCCTATAATGCATCCAAGTGTCTCTACAGCTCCTCTAGTGAGTCTGAAATGAGGACAATGTCATCTGCATACAATAGAATGGGTATCAAAACTCTTGCCAAAAGTGCTCCTCGACCTCCGTGTCTGTTTATGTAATCAAACACCTCATCAATGTAGAGCCCAAATAGAGTGAGAGATAAGGGATAGCCTTATTTCACCCTGATAGTGCTATGTATGTCCTCTGATTCCCCCCTCAGGCCCGCACTCTGCCAATGACAGACTCATAAGAGTGAGGATCCCCCAAAGCATCTCTGTCAGTACTCCCATGTCCTGCAGTCTCCTCATCAATCTGGCTCATGGGACTATGTCAAAAGCCTTGCGGAAATCCACAAAGCAGCAGTATATCCGATGCCCATGTGCTCTCCCCTCCTCAATGCTACCCCATAATGTGAAGATAAGGTCCAGTGTGAAGAGAGAGAGAGAGAGAGAGAGAGAGAGAGAGAGAGAAAGAAAGTTATATTAACGTCTACCGAAGACCCCAAGGGCCTATGAGACCAAAAGTAATACAATGGTACCATGGATATACTCAGCCATGGAAAACTGAAAGAAAAAGTAAAATGAAAACATCTGACAGTACATGTGATCAACAAATGATCCTGTGTAGAGTGAGATATGTTGTGATCAACTAATGTCGATACCCACCTCGGCCAGAACCGATCTGATGGTGGAGTGAATGTCAGACCTTTGTAATGGGAGCGTGACATTCGGCGGAGAACCTCACGAATCCGTCTCTTTGTGGTAGAGGCTCTGGGTCGAGGACGTCTGGCTCGTAGAATGGATCGAGAGCTTTCACTAAGAACTCCTCTGGGGCGTGGAGTTGGAGCGTGGGTATGGGTGGTGAGCTTTGATTCGTAGTAGAGGAACTGTTGTGGACAGTTGACTCCGATGTGGATGTATGTACCACAAAGAAATCTGTGATGGCTCTCTGTGAGGTGTCCTGTCGAAGCCGGGGCTGTCTCTCAACATGCTACCTCAACACTACATCCCTATGTCGTCTGAGCTCCATCAAGTACATGCCCAAGCACCTCTGATCCTCAAACTGTATCACCCGTGTGAGTGGTCTGAATCCCTCTCGGAAGAGGAAATGGAATATCCCCCGTATCTCATAGTAAGCCGGGTAACTGAGCATATAATGGGCCTCACCCTCTACTGCTCCTATGATGCATACTGTGCATGTCCTCTCCTCATGTGGGATATCCTCAGCCCTGCTAGTCTCTACTCTGAGGCGATGGGAGGATACCCTGAGCTGGCCGATCGTGATACGCATGGCATGTGACATGTGTATCTGTATGTATCCCGAGATCTCAAAGAATCCATCCTCGGAGAGTCTCAAGAAGTGATCTCTATAAAACTCACACTTCTTACCAATCTCTGACGGAGACACCCATGTCTGGTGTCTGTGTAGCCTGAGTAGATCTAACCGGATGATCCGGTTGATCTCCTGACGTGAGAGATCAAAGTATGGGGAATCCAAGCTATACTGAAACGGGGGGGAGACGGTCCATCTGTATGCCATGTGCATGAAACCACTCGACTACCTCAAAGTAGCATGCATGTGTCGGTAATGGTGGTGGCCGTGTCGCTGAGAGGAGGAGGGCAGTCCAGCTCGTCTCAATCGCTCCCTCTCCTTCACGCCGTATAATTGCATAGAGGACTCTAGTGCTAGTCGTGGGAGGCGATCTCTGTCAAGCGTAGATACATGCTGAATATAGGTGACAGACTGAAAAAGGGCATCTGTAACCAGTGGGGCCACCCCAAACTCTGCATGTAGAGAGAAAGAAAGAAAGAAAGACTTTATTAACGTCTTCCAAAAGACCGAACTCGGCCTATGAGACAAATCGGTGTACTTGTATGGGGTATCCTCTGTCATCCCAACAAAATGAAAAAGTACTGAACTAAAAAAGCTGAATCTGGGGGTTGCTTCCAGGCGGTGAGCCTTGGAAAGAGCTCCTCTTGCAGCGGCTGCAGGCTCGGGCGCCCCCAGCAGGGGGCACTTGGGCACCAGAGATTCGCTGGATCTTCATAGAGATGAGGAGTACAGTCCTCAGTAGAGGATGGGAGGACAGATTTGCTTTGAGTATCCTGAGAGCTTGGGAGCTGCTGAGACCGGGGCTCTCTCAGCGACCTCCTTCATGTGTTGAGGAGCGGGCCAGACAGCCGCTCATCTGGAGCCCAGCGGTTCGCACAGAGCAGGGTCATATGCTGGGTTCTCGGCCTCGTTTAGCCTGGGGGCCTTTAGCGGCAGGCCCAGCTCGTAGTTTTGGAGACTGGCAGGCCTTCTGCAGTCTCCCAGAGGAGATCCAAGTGGAGAGGCTGAGTCACTTCAGAGGGGGGTTGATTATGAGAGATGATATTCAGGAGGCACTCACAGAGGAGTGGTTCACGCCTCTCGAGCCAGTGACCCCACGGTGGATGGGAGCCTTTACACAGTTGGAGATCCTGATTGCTGTCAGAGCTTGCACTGAGGATGGCAGTTGCCTCTACTTTGAGATTCAGGATGAGGGCAGACTCCAGCGAGTGGAGGAGGAGTCGCCTTTGGTTGCAGAGTGCACCTTTCAGAGGATTCGGGTGGTGGCCGCCGCTTCTCGGAAGTGGCATATAGACCCCGATCCTGCTGATGTGCTCCCGGATTGGCGCATATGGGCATATGCAGCGCGCCCCTTGGCCCGGCTACAGTGGGACCCCGGGGAGTATGAGTGGCACGATCCTTATGCATCCCTTGAGGCCACAGAGATTACCTTTTTCCAGTATACTGTTCGGCTGGGGCGGCATATTTTGACGGCGAGGAGGACGGTCTCTCCCGCGGCAGCGGGGCATTGGCGGCTACAGGGACTCTCACAGGAGTTCCTGGAGGATTTTTGGGCTCGGCTCTGGGCTAGTCGACAGGCCCGCAGGATCTCGACTTTTCAGTGGCTGGTCGCCCACAGGGGCTCAGCAGTTGGCACTTGGCTTGTTTACAGCGGTCTTCCGGCGGCCTGCGTCCGATGCGGCCACCCTATGGAGACACAGAGACACTGCCTTTGGGATTGCCCTCAGGCGCAGCAGATTTGGCTGCGGATGCTGCGTATTCTGGCTCCCCTCTCTCCAGAGGGTATGTTTACGTGGGGTGCCGCTGCTTGGTCGACTTCGTCAGGGCCTACTACGGGCTATGAGATGGAGCAGGGCAGTCAGGCCATCAGATTTATTAGGGGCCAGCCTCGCCTGGTTCCGGCACCGGATTTCTCGTCCGCCAGCTGGACTCAGGAGCGGGATTTACGATGGGAGCTTCTCAGCAGCCTCACCATCTGGTTCACCTGGAGGCAGAGTCACACGGGGACGCGGGGACGGCACTTAGGGACGCGGGACACGGGACGCGGGGACGAGGACGGCCGGGGACGGGGGGGGGACGCGCAGGGGACGCCGTGCAGAATGGGGACGCATACAGTCGTCCCGGGGACGCGTTCCCGAAACGCGGGACGGGCAGGGGACGCAGACAGGGGTCATAAACGGCCAGAAACGGCTAGAAACGGGCAAATTTCCAGCTATAAAAGAAGGCACACTTTAGGACTTTTCTCCACACTCAAGTTTGAAGCTTCAAGCCTCATTGCTCAAGCCTCAAGCTTCCAAAGTTCCAAGTTCCATTGTCCAAGCCTCAAGGCCCAAGTGGCAAGTTAGCCCTCTCTCTCTCTCTATACTATCTACATTGTGCCAACTTCCAAGCCATCTCTCTCTCTCTCTCTCTCTCTCTCTCTCTCTCTCTCTCTCCAAGTTCCATGATCCATCCCTCTTGAGACTTGCAAGCCTCAAGAGTCAAGCGGCAACTTGCAACTCTCTATTGCACCCTTCTTCCCTCTCTCTCACACTATCATCATTCATGGCATCTCAAGGTGAAGGCGCCGCCGCCACATCTTCCGTTGCGGGCTCTTCACGAAGGAGGCCGGCGGTGCACACATGGTCATGGTGGGATGAGGTCCACTACACTAGTCGTGGAGTGGGCGGCGGTTCAAGGGCATGGAATTGCATGATCTATTGTGATCTATCATCTATGATCTATCTAGTATCTCTATTTTGTACCCACTCTTTTTTGTAACCCTCACTGCCCATGAGGCATGTACTTATCTCTTTGTATCTATCAGACTATCAATCACATAATCAGTGTGCCATCGATGTTTTATTAGCGCATTTTGCTCAAAATGACTCTTGTTTTTTTGTCTATTCGGTGTAAAATTTTGTTCAAAGTGTGTCTCTATATGTATGTCATGCATACAACTCCTAAATTGCTTTTAAAAAAGAGGTTTTTTTTTTTCCGTTCCTGACCCCGTCCCCGGGACGGCACTTCCCCGTCCCCATCCCCGTCCCCATGTGACTCTGCCTGGAGGGCCCGGTGCTTTACGGCCTTTGAGGGGAGATTGGAGCCACCAGCAGAGACTGTACGTGGGATTTGGCAAGAGTTGATCCACACCCTGCGAGGACAGTACGACCGCATCCGGGGAGACTCGGATGAGGCGATCTTGCGGCGCCAGGCCTTTCACACCACTTGGCGTTGTGGCCCCTTCTACACCTTACACACGGGATCCCCCTGTTGGCACTACAGGCCACCTGTTTGGCTCTTCCCCCCCCCTATTGTATGATTTAGCCTCTCAGTCCTTTATACTGATGCTTGTATTTTGCAGCACCTAGGGAGAGTCTCCCGGGCTGCCATGCTGTATTCACTGCTCTGTTTCTCTTATGAGCAGGAGAGATCTTTTGTAGCCCTACGGGCGTTTTTTCTATAACTAATGAAAGGATCTTTTCTCGGGAAAAAAAAAAAAGCTGAATCTGGGTGTGCAATAAGTACAATGAGTGGTGGAGGGGATGGAGCTCTACTACTAGGAGAATGCAAAGCTATATGCATGGAGTATACAATCATGATATGCAACCTAGCTAGCTCTATCCTGTACCATACTGGGGGTATAAAATGGTATACATCAATGAAGGGGGTGTCCACAGCTCCCTGAAGAACATGCCTGGGTGTGCTCTAAAGCGAGCCAGTCGCTCCGCACCCTCTCTGTGAAACTGAGCTCTGATCTCTGTCATCTCTCTCTGGTATAGGCATGGTGTCCGAAAGCCAGGTGTCCTCTGTCTCCTGCGGGCTCTAAGTGAGAGAGAGAGAGAGAGAGAGAGAGAGAAATGAAATGAAATGTTATATTTACGTCTTCAAAAGGCCAAAGTGACCTATGAGACCAAAGTTACAACCATGTGACATCTGATACACTCTCTGGAAAAGAAAAGAAAGAACTGAAGGTAAGTATCTAGCCCTAGAGAGAGAGAGAAAGAAAGAAAGAAAGAAAGTTGTATTAACGTCTTCAAAAGGCCAAAACGACCTATGAGACCAAAAGGTTACACCATATCCATGAGGTACATAATCCTGGGTACAAAATAGTAATAAAGAAAGATAACAAAATCTAGAACTTTAAATCTGATCTAGGTACATGAGCAAAGAGCTCTCATATCACCCTAATACATCCCTTATGGGCCGCTGTGACATGGTGCTCAAGGCTAGGTAAATGTAGATATGTATGGATCGTTATCGTCATCCTCATCATCACGTGGTCCTGATCACATGGATAAAAAGTGGGTGTAGAGGATACGGGGGTGTGAGTGGGGAGAGGGAGTCGATGTGTGGTAGGGGTCCATAAAGGATGTCCAGCATTGGGGGGAGAGAGAGAGAGAGAGAGAGAGAGAGAGAGAGAGACTTTAAATCATCCAGTTCTTGGCTTTAACATATGCAGATTAAAGCAATGTGTAGTTTTGTCAACAGTTTCTTGCTGCAGCTTATGGAAAGAAAACAACACTCATTCTTTCACTAAAAAATCAGATGAAAAACATCTCATAAACTATTAACAGCTTAAAAAGAACTGGATTGACCTTACAATTTCATGAGTTTAGGCATATCATAATAGCTCTGAGGTATTGATGCAGTGAACTGATTATTATCGAGCTGTCTGCAATGCCACAAAAGAGGAATTTAAATTTGAAAAGAAATCCTCTCTGCACTCACAAAATCAACTAACTTAATTCTTTTTAGAATGCACAAAAAGAAAAGTGTATGCAGTGTGATTCAACTTCAAAGAGTTCCATATATTACAAGATCAGCAAGGTAGATATATTTGATAGCTCCCATGGTAGCTGCCCACTCAGCTTGTTGTTATCCAGCAATCTGCAAAAAGTATATCATTGCAAAATCTACTTCATACGATCTCTTTACCTTGTGGGAAAAGATGCAATGCTCTAACCCCTCATTCAAGTTGTCACCACAAGACACCTGCATTCTCAGGGCAAAGGTGGGGGAGTTGGGGAAGCAGAATGAGGATATACATTCTTTATACACACAGTAGGGCCTTATTTGTTCCTAAAATGTGTATACAAGGGTATGCCCCCTTTCTCTTGTGTTGTATACACAAGGGCTATATTGTATATAGGGGGTCTAATGAATGTGGTTGAACAAAGGTGATGGAGGAGCTTTTGAAGAGTGGGCGCTCCCAGATGCGGTGCTTAAAGAAAATTCAAGCAAAAAAAGGGAGCATACAGGTGTAGCAAGCTCTGTAGCCGACCCAGCTCAGAAGGGATACTCCCAGATATAGAGTTGTTGTTCATGTGACTGCATAAGACAAAATGGTAAGCTTTTTTTTTAAAAAAATTAGAAGTATTAGTACTTGTGTTAAAAAATATTTCCAGAAAACACTTTATTCTTGCTCGATAAACTGTTTAATAATGCAGGGAGGGAGTGCACTTACAAATGACTTGCCTTGTTCAGATATTGAAAGCTCTGGGGAATACTTCCGGAAATGTGATTCTCATCTATCTGTAACCGTATAAGATTTGGAAGATAGCCGAGGGAATCCGGCAAAGGTCCAGAGAGTTGATTACCATTCAGTAATCTGCAGATTAACATATGTATGTAAGTCGTATAGAGTATGAAAGCCTCGGACATGGTGCAGCACTGCAGAAAATATGAAAAGTTTTTTCTGCACCAAAAAACCTCGCACACTGAGCTTTGTGCAAGCAATTTTTTTTGCAATCAATGTGCAACTCTGGTTGTCACACTAAAGGGTGGTTGGTTGCTCCTTCACTGCTCCCATGTCCACCTCAACTTGAAGCCTTGCAGGATGTATAATCCACCAGCTTGAACACAGGTTTTACCAGCAAAAGCGCCACTCTAGGGTGCTTCTTGACAATCATGGCACAACAAATGAACCCATGGAAAAGCAATACCTTGTGAATGCTTGGAGTCCAAAGTTCCTGCCCAATAAATCACAATACCCAGTCAACATGTTGGCCACAGATCTTGAATGCCTTTCCAAATGGTTTTCCCAAGGCTTGTCAAAGACCCCATTGAGGAAAACAAGTCATAACCTAATGCCCATTGTCCAACATCGTGTTTAAAAGATAGATGAGACTCCCCACAGCCTCGCTGTGTAGAAGTGTCTCTAACGGGTAAATTCAAATTAGCCTTCACTGAAAAAAGGTTGTCTTCATGGAGGAAGGTTTTGGCCTCTTCAATGCGAGCTTTGAGAGCTGCCACATCCTTTGGAGATGGGGGCTTCTCGTTGTACTGGATGGATCGGTGTATGTCATAAAAGGTCGCACTAAGAGGCTGAAGGTCTCCAGCTCCCACACCTGTGCATTGCCTGCCATTCTCTAGTTGCCATTCATCTCGCTCCCCTCCTCCCTACGCTCTTCTCCTCCTGCCCGCCTCCCCTTCTTTGTTGCGCACACCTCCTGCCCACCATCCCCTTCTTTGCTGCACACCCCTCCTTCTACCTGCCCTTCACCATCATCTTGCCCCCCATCCAGCCTTTCCTTCACCTCCTTGCTCCTGCCCTACTGCCCGCCATTGCTCCTGCCCGCCTCTCTACTGCCCACCATGGCTACTGTCACTGCCATCTACTGCCCTTCTTGCCCTCCCCTCCTCCCCCCTTCTCTTTGCTTCCCTTCCTCTGCTGCCCTCAAGTATGATTATTCTTTAATAGGTTTCAAGTCGGCGTTTCATTCTGATTAGCATCATGGCTAATAAATCTCCTCTGGCCGGGCGAAGCATCCATTTTTCACAAGACGAGCTTGAGTTCCTCTTCACCAAAATTGAGAAAGGCTCCAAGATGACACTCATTGGAAAATCTTTGGCTCTCACCCCTCCCGTATCCAGGCCCGCAAATGGGTACTAGCAGCGTTGCCTTCTGACACCACACTCCACTTTAAAGATGTGAGGCTACTTGCATTCTTCCAAGTAGACTTTGATAGCCTCAGAAGTGCTCAAGGGCAGCCCCTTCCCTTTGGGCCGAAGGAAGATTTTCTTCCTACTGTACACTAGTTACTTCGACCCTGTCTCAAAAAAGACCGGAACCGCTACCCTATCACACTCAGATTCCCAGGTCTTCCTCATGCATATTGGCCATTGTTGGAGGCCACTCGGACAGCCTTTGGGCTGGTCCTCCAGGTGCCCACCATCCCAGGTTTTCCCACTTCCGCTACCTCGGCTGATGTTGTTCCTAGGGTTATGGTGTTGGCTCGTGACAGTGAGCCCTTTGAGGATTTTGTGCTGCTTCCGGGACCTAATGGTCCCTTGAAGCAATGTATGGAGATGTCCGACAAACATGACCCGTACTGGGTCTATCACCAGGTGGGCCACTTTGTGCGGGATTGCCCTAGGGCCAGGGGTCATAGGAGGCGGCACAAACGCGCTCCCCAAGCGACACAGCCTATTGCTCCACCTCGGCCAGCCTTTCGCCAAGAGTGGTGGGTCGTCTCTCACGGCTTCCCTTCAGGTGGGAACGTTGGGGCACAAGATGAGGCCCTTCCCAAACACAATGTACACAATGATGATGTATTGGGTCACAGCGATGAGTTTGCAGAATCATCCTCGCAGAAGGATTGCATCAAGGCAAAATGACTATGTTGAGTCCTCCTTGCTTGGGATGGACAATATGCAGGATGCACTTGGTATGGATACACAGGACGTGTTGCCATCTTATGAGGCCTTGCACGATGTGCAGCAAGATTTAGGTCATGGTGTCCCGCGGGCCGCAGGGCATCCAAGCATTGCGCACATATGCAGAATCTGTGCAAACTCCAAGATAGAGTGAACATGCTGACACTGGACTTTGCTCCAAGGATTATCCCCTTCTATAGCATTACGAGAGGCGGGTCCAAACTCCAACCAAGCGTTTGCTTAGGTCCGGATCCAAAACCCTCTCTTTACCATGAGGATTATCTCATGGAATGTGCACAGTCTAGAGAGGCTTCCCCCGCACAATAGAAAACGCTTGTTAAGGATCAGCTCCACCGTACCATTATAGGTGGACCTATGGATGTGTTGCTTCTGCAGGAGCACAGTCTAGAGAGGCTTCCCACGCACAATAGAAAACGCTTGTTAAGGATCAGCTCCACCCTACCATTATAGGTGGACCTATGGATGTGTTGCTTCTGCAGGAGCACAAATTGGATATGTTTCAATGTGGTAAAACTTGTAAGATCCTCTCTGGACACACTTTTTGGTCCGGTGCACAAGGGACCAAAGGTGGGGTATGCAGCTCAGTGTCAGCATCACTTTTGCCTCATGTTATTGGCCATGGTGTTATCATACGTTATTGGCCATGGTGTTATCATACTCGCTAGGGTACAGAGAATTATGGTTATGCAGGAGGGACTGAAGTTGGGTATCTTGAATATCTATGCGCCTTATGTACGGGGAGAGAGGATGGCCCTCGGGGGCACCATCACAATCTTCTACCTTTGGCTGATCATTGGATTGTTTGAGGAGACTTCAATATGGTTGAGCAGCCATTGGACAAAAAGGGTGGTCGTGAGGGTAGAACACACCCCTTGGAGAGAGCCTCCTAGGAGAGATTTCTATGGCAGGGATTGATGGACAGAGGATGATTTCCAGAGGAGGCCTAATTCCTCATCTTACTCATGGCATAACTGTAGAAGCGGAGATGGATACATCTTTGCATGGTTGGACAAATTTTATGTGGATGATTGGGGCCTGGATAGAGGAGGCTCTATTGCTATCTTGCCAGGTACTACCAAATCCGATCATTGCCCGGTTGTCTTGTGCATCAAGGAACTTGGGAGCCACAAGGGTGTATCGCGTGCCTGCATCCCAAACTCTCTCTATCACAATGAAGAGACCTCCCTGGAGGTTAGAGAGATTTGGAGGCTTTGTGATCATCCTGACCCATGGGAGAGGCTTGTTTTGGCCCTAGAGAGGACTAGCCAGCAATATCATTCTGTTGCTTTGGTCAAGAAAGAAGAGGCTCTAGACAAGTAGCAAACTATTAGATGCAGGTGGTTGCGCTTCAGAGGGCACACGAGAAGCATCATGCGTCCTCTTGGATCCCAAACCTTTTGTCCACTGTTAGAGTTGAGTTACAGGTGGTCATGGATAGGTGGGCTGAGTTTGCATTTCATGCTAATCAAGCATTTTGGTCACACATGGATGGCAGACCCAACAAACCATTTTCTCAACACATGGACCTGTGCACAATAGGGGCAGTTTGTGATGCTTTCACGATTCTCAGGGAGAATTTCATACTGATCCAAATAAGGTGAGGAGTATTGCCTCAGATTTTTATCAGACCTTGCTCTCTGCAGAGGCCCACTCTTTGGACAAAGATGCTACACAACAAATAGTTTGAGAGGGCATGCCCAAGCTTATTACAAACGATATGTGTGCCTCTTTGGATGCCCCCTTTTCGAAGGATGAGCTGAGACATGCTTTGCACGCCCTCTCTCGAAAGCAAATGCCCAAGGGATGCCGGCCTCTCTCCTTCCTTCTTTTTCCAGTTTTGGGATTACATTGGTGATGATGTTACTTCTGCTCTACAGGACATGTGGTGTTCTCGTATGATGCCCCCTTTTATCACGGCCAAAATGTCCTGGAAGATGGTGATAAGACCAATAGCCCATTCCTTTGCTCGTTTCTGCTTATAAAATCTTAGCGAAGGCAGTTAGCATGAGGCTTCGGCCTGTTCTTCACCGAGTTATTCTTGAGACACAGAATGGTTTCATGGTTTCCTCCAAGGAAGGAGTGTTTTTGATAACATTTTCATTCTGGGAAGCTGTGGAGTGGGCTAAAACTAGCCAACAACCCCTTGCCATTCTTTTGCTAGACTTTGAAAAAGCTTGACAGCGTGGATTGGGACTTCTTGGAAGGCACAATGGCACGGATGGGTTTCTCCCAGGAGTGGATCAGAGGGGTCTCATGTATGTATAGGTAGACTCACAGCACAGTTATAGCATGCCCTGGGGGGGGGGGGGGGGGGGGGGGGGGGGGCACGATGAGCACTTTTAGATCTCCCGCACTGAGGCAGGGATGCCCCTTAGCTCCACTACTCTACCTTTTAGTAGCCGAGGATATGAGAGCAGGTTTCTCAGAGTTACCCCAAGGGTCTTGGGCCTCACGCTACCTCTTCACACAGAGGAGTTACTGGACTTTGAGTTAGCAGATGATACTTCTATATTTTTGGAGGCCTCAAAGGCTTGCCTTTGTGCTTCCTGCACTGCTTTGGAGATTTTTTGTTTGGCAACAAACACCTCCATTAATTGGCACAAATCAGCAGGATTTTGGAATCGCAGGCAAATTGGGGTTCCGATGTGGGGTTTACGTGGATTGAGAGAGGATGCAGTACCAAATATCTTGGCTATCAGGTTGGCATTGACATCTCGCCTCGACACAACAGTTCGCTCCTGTGCTCATGAGCATTAAAAGAAAACTTCAGCATTGGAGTAGTAGTAAGCTTGATTTGGCCTCTAGAGCCTTGGTAGCTAACCAAGTGCTACTGGCGATTGCTTGGTTTGTAACGTTTTGCTAGGTGTTTCATAAGGGATGCATTGGTCAGCTTCATCGGTTTATTCAGAACTTCCTTTGGTCAGGATTAGATGGCACTATACACACCAGGGCGGGAGTGACTTGGGATACCATTATTATGCCTAAGCAAGAGGGAGGATTGAACATCATTGACCCGGAGGCGCAGTGTAAGGCTTTACTTTGTAAGCTGGTAATCAGAGGATTTCTTCACGGCACTAAGCCTTGGAAGGACTTTCTTATGCATTCTTGTGCAAGAACAGGATTATCGGTCGTGCGCTCTCTGACCTCCCCCCCGTTCAGGCTGCATTCTACACCCCCTCCCCTTCGCGCTGTTCTGTGCCCCCCCTTGCCATCTTTTCTGCCCCCCTTCACCCGCCCAACTCTACCAGCTTCCCCCCTCTCCCCCTTCGTTGGTCTGTGCGCGACCCCACCCCCCACCCCTCTTTTCCCCCGCCATCTTCTCCGCCCCCCCTCGCCCACTCAACCCGCTTCCCCTCCTCCCCTTCGCTTCTACGCCGCCCAACCCCCCTTCGCTTTTGCCGCCCCGCCCCGCCCCGCCTCTCTCTCTCTCTCTCTCTCTCTCTCTCTCTCTCTCCTTCCTTCCCCTGTCTGCTTGCTGTCCCCCGTTTCCCTTTTCTCTGCGCCACCCCCCTTCTTTTCCGCCCCTCTTCGCTCTCCTCCCCCCCCCCCCCCCCCCCTCTTCTTCCCGGTTCCCCACCTTCCTTGCTCCGATATTTCTCCCCGTTTCTCCTTCCTCTCCCTCTTCCCGCAGGTAGATTTTCAAGTTCTTCGGGGTGTTTTCCATCTCGGCAAGTCTCAGCACTTTCTGGTCTTCACCCTCAAGAGGACTCCATGGCAGCAACTCCGTCGACCCCGACCAAGACCACCGTTGCTTGCTTATCTTTTTCCGAAGCTGACCTTCAGATCCTTGCCAAACAACTATTGCAGAATTAGAGGCCTCCACCCTGGTTTGCAAAATTGTTGGTAGCTGCCCTGCAGCGCGGACAATTCAAATATCTTTTACAGGTGAGCCTCATTGGTGAGCTTGCAAAGATCACAAACATTCACCCTTTGGGGCATGGCTACTACCACGTGGAGTTCGACTCACCAACGGCGTCAGATCGAGTCATGCAGCTGAGCCCCCTTGCATTGAGTACGACGGAAGCCTTCTTTTCGCGGTGGCAGCATGGCTTCAACAGCGTGTCAGGCTTCCCAGTGACAGTTTGCTTCCCAAGCCTTAGGAAGGAATACCTTTCTCTTCTCCTAGTGATTGGTGGTGCCATCGAGAGACTGATGGAGCACCCCCCCACTGCTGCCTCGGCCCTTGCACAGGCAGTCAGGATTCCATCCCTCTGCATCTGTGTTGCCTCCCCGGATTCAATGCCTCATGTTATATCTATTCCTTGCCTCCGGGGCGACCCCATCATGCAGTGCATGGAGTATTCATGCCTTTCAGGTCAATGCTACATTTGCAGGCAGATGGGACATCTAGCCAAAGCTTGCCCTCGACGTCAGTCCAAGAGACCACCTCCGATGTCCACTTTCTTTCATGTCCAATTTGTAGAATAGCATTAACATATTTATCTTTGAATTTTTAGCTTGTGTGCCAAATAATTTATTGAGTTCATCCCATGCATCTTTTGCCCATTGTATCCCTGTGATGTGATGAATGATTTCATCATTTAAACTGAGTGCAATAAGTCCCAATGCTTTTTCATTCCTGCTCTTCCACTCATTTTTCCCTCTCGTCTCTGGGCATTCATCTCTTCCCTCAACTAGCCCCCACAAATTTTTCCTCATGAGCAAATACATGGTTTTTGTCTGCCATGTGTAAAACTGCTCCCCATTAAATTTGGCTATTTCTTGTGCTGTACTCATGGTGATGTGAAGGGGGTCTTACCTCTTGATCCAATTTCAAGATTCAAGGGCAGTGTCTACCCTTTTACAACTCAATCTGGTGTTTAAGAGATGATTATAACAAATTTATCAGCATAAAATCACCAGAAATTACATTAAATCAAGGGTAACCAATTTGTACGGAATTTTATGTTCATGCATACTTCTTTCGCCGGACCTCTTCCCCCTTCTTACAAGTACCTCCATTGTGATCGATGGAGTCTGGAGTATGCATACTCTCACGCTCAGACAAATGGACGACAGGATCCATGCCTACCTGGCGCACCTTCGTCCCAGGACGGATTGTGATTATTCCCCGTCTAAACCCTCGCCCAGGACTCTCCGAGTGGAGGGCAGTTCCGCTAGTTCCGCCTCACACAGAGATTGATATGTGGATAGTCTCATGGAACATACAGGGTTTAGGGGGGCCTCAGTGCTTTCAGAGACGAGGCGTCCTCAGAGGAGACCTTC
Source organism: Cibotium barometz (assembly GCF_041138505.1). Taxonomy (NCBI): domain Eukaryota; kingdom Viridiplantae; phylum Streptophyta; class Polypodiopsida; order Cyatheales; family Cibotiaceae; genus Cibotium; species Cibotium barometz. The sequence goes on from NC_141049.1 coordinate 27,316,555, forward strand.
AGAGAGCCACAGTTGGGGGACCTATCGACGTTCTTTTCCTCCAAGAGCATCACCTTTCTGAGGGCGCACCCGGCGATGCAGGAAGATTTTACTAGGCAAGAGTCACACTTTCTGGTCACCATCCTTGGGCCCTTCAGGGATGCAAGGAGGAGTTTGTATTTCTGTCAATGAGCAGCTTTTGCCAACAATGACAAGCTCAGGAGTCATAGTTCCTGGGCGAGCACAGTGGGTTACCATTTTGATTGGAGAGGATAGCATTGGCTTCCTCAATGTTTGTCCCAAACGCTCTTGCGGATAGAGCCCTCTTTTGGAGCACAATCCGGCAGGCCCTTCCCCAGGCTGACTTTTGGTGCATGGGTGGTGACTTCAACATGATAGAGGAAACAGAGGACAGACTTGGAGGCACGGCCACAGTCTTAGGAGCAGAGTACTCTGCATGGGAGGAGATGATACTGGTAGTTAGGGGACACGACCCTTGGCATCTTCCAGAGTTTGGGCACAACCCTAGGAGCCTTAGCTTCTCGCGATCGGATAGGAGGAGCACCGGCCCCAACCTCTATAGACTTGATAGGTTTTATGTTGATGAGTGGGCTTGAAGCCATGGGGGGCATGATCGGTATCTTGGCAGGCACTACTTTTTCAGATCACGCCCCGGTTATTATGTCCCTAGAGGACCCCTAGAGGCATGACAGGCATACGAGCTCTAGGATTCCGAACAACCTTATTCAAGATCCCGAGATCTACAAGAGGATAGAGAAAATATGGGCGGGGCTGGACTTTATCTCAGGCTCTACTGCATGCACATTGGATGTGGGGGAGATCAACGGTTTCTTGCAGGAGGCAACCCAGAGGAGATTGGAGGGATTTCAGGAGAAGGAGAGGAGTCTGAGGAGGGGTCTGGCCTCTTTACAGCGGCTTCAGGAGAGTTCCCCATATAGCCCGTGGATTGAGAGTCAGCTTGCTGCCGCCCGCATGGAGATTAGATCCATTGAGGAGAAGAGGGTGGAGTACGGGTACCGTGCCAGAGCTTCATTCTGGACTCAGGTAGGGGACAAAGTCACAAGGGATTTCTTTGAGATAGCCGGCCCCCACAGGAGGAGAGATGGTATTCACAAGTTGCGTGGCCAGGGTGGAGCTATTGTTTCTGATCCCCCCCATGTGAGAGCCATCGCCACTAATTTCTTCCGAACTCCTCACTGGTGCCCCATTATCCCCACTGGCGATGGACATGCGCGAGGGGGTCTAGCAGCACACAAGAGAGGTGGTTTCCCCCTCTCTTCGGTACTTCTTATTGACTGCATTCACGGCAGAGGAGTTGGCAAAGGCATTGACGGCACTACACCCAGGGGCAAATGCCCAGGGGATGACAGGCTTCCAGTTTCTTTCTTTCTTCGTCACTGGGACCTCATGGAAGGCGGCCTTTGAGCTACCTTCAATGAGATTATGCTCACAAGTGCCATGCCAAAGAGGCTCTCAAAGGGTTTGATACATTTGATTACTAAGGAGGGTGGTGACAGATTGGAGATCCGACAGTGGAGACCCATCACTCTTTTAGGGACCGCCTATAAGATCTTGGCCAAGGCCTTGGCCAGGATGCGGTAGCAGGACCTCATAGTGCTACTACTAGATTCTGAGAAAGCTTATGATAGGGTGGATTGGAGCTTTCTCGAGGGCATGATGAGCTGGATGGGATTCCCCGTGCAGTGCATTCATAGGATTTCAGAACTCTACTCGGCCTTGCATAGCCAGTTCTCATTCAATGAGCCCGTGGCGACAGATTTTCCATTTCCGACTCAGTACGACAGGGCTGTCCTCTGGCACCTTACCTCTTCCTATTCATTGCCGAGGCCATGAGTAGTTTTTTCTCAGCCCAGGAGACTGGGCTTCTGTTAGAATTGTGCATCTCAGTGTTCTGGGGCTTTACCATTTATCTCTAGTATTTTATTGTATTTCTCCTATTTATTTGTCTTGTGAGCACTCGGCCAGCTCACTCATGCACTATATAAAGAGTTCCCCATTATTCACTCCTTCATCCATTTCCCTTGCACATAGTTCAACACTCAGTTGTTGGCCATTGCCATTGTAAAGCTTTACTGCTGTTATAAAAGGTGATCTTGTCCAACTCTCTCTATCTCCTTTGCACTCTCTCATATGATTATTGTATGCTTCCACCTGTGCTATCTCCTTCATGGTATCATACACTTAGGTCTAGGCTGCTCCAAACTCTGCAAATCTGCCCACCTTTCCCTCTTTTTGCTGTGCGTTTTTCTCCACATCTCTCCCGGCTGCAGATCTGTGACAACAAGTGGCTGTGTTTCCCAACAGTGCTGCGTTTTCAGGTCCAGCCAGCCGGTTGTTTGCTGCCGGCCAGTTTTCGTGGCTGCGTTTTCTCCTACAGAGGCAATCTGGCCAGTTCACTTGGCTGCGTTTTCTTCTACAGAAGCAATCTGGCCAGTTCACTTGGCTGCCTTTTCTTCTACAGAAGCAAAAGGTGGAGTTGTGGCTGTGTTTTCTGCACCGGCATCTCGTTTTCGGTGAGTTCTTTGCATTTGGTGCTGCCAAACAAGTGGCCCTACATGGTCTTCTTCCTCCACGAGTCCTTGCCCTTCCAGTAGGAGGTTCCTGGTGGATCTTGGACTGTTTTGCTGCTGTCCTGCCTCCTCTCTAAAGTTTGAGAGGGGGTTGATTGTTCCTGGTGCCTCGCTTCGTTGGAAGGCACTTGAGAGAAGTGTTTGAGAGCTGAGATTTGTTCTTTGCTGCTGTGGATATGGCTCCCCCCTGTATGAACAAAGCTGACAAGTTGTAAGGACCCAACTACGCTCATTGGAAGCTTCAGATGCGGGTCTGGTTCATCCACAAGGGATTGTGGGACATTGTTCAGGGCACTGAAAGGAAGCCCGAGCATCCTCAAAACTCTAGGCGGTGGACTCACGATCAAGAAGATGAATTTGCAATGGAATTACAAGACTGGGAGAATCGGGACTCGAAGGCGCATTCTGTGCTTGTGCGGACCGTCACTAATGAGGTCTCACTGGCAGTGCAAACCCTCACCAGTGCTCATCAGGTATGGTCAAAATTGGAGGATCTCTTTGCACGAGATTTATCGATGAGGGCAGTTACCTTGCAGGGGCACCTCTACGGCTTGTTATTTCTTGAAAACAATTCCATGCAGTCTTTTCTCATGAAGGCCGAGGTTATCCATGACCAGTTATTACTAGCTATGGGTGCTGCTTTGTCCTCTTCTCAGCTGGCTGCTCTTATCCTCACCAAGCTTCCTCCCGACTATGATGTGATTTCTCGATCTTTGCGGTGCCACGTCACATCCACTCAATTGGATTTTGATGATCTTAGCTCCCTACTTTTGGAGGAGTCGTCCGTTCTCATCTCACAGGGTAAGTTGAAGGTGTCAGTCAACAGTTCTGACTAGGCACTTTCCTTAGTTCAAGAGAAAGGTCAGAGTCACTGCTTCTCTTGCGGGAAAAGTGGACATCTGTCCAAGGATTGTTTGTCCAAGAAGAAGGACAAGACGAAGGGCAAGGCTTCATCTCAGAGAAAAGGCAAAGACACGACACAAGATAGTGATATAGAATCTAGTACCACTTCTAGGGCTCCCAAGGCGCTTTCGGCTCAGGAGAACCCAGATGGTGTACTTTTCTAGTACACATGCAGTTCTCCCCATGTGCTTCCAACCAGAAGATGCTTGTGGGCGGAAGAGGGGACTAATTACAACTCCACCTACTGGTGCATGGGGACCGTGATTCGGAGTTCCAAGCATTAGACATCTGGTAGGACATGGTTATCTTTGGTACAGCAGAGATTATGAACTGGATCTGTTCCAAGTTCATTGTTCAAGGCTTTTGGGACGTGATGTGGTCCGTCCACTGTTGGGGATTATGGGCGCGATGTGTCCAACAGCTCATCATCTCTTCTTGGAGTTCACTACACACTTGTGTAGGAATTCGTGACCAAGCAAAGTTCCTTGCTGTTCGTGGTGGCATCTTGTTTCAAGGAAACAGGTTGGTGGATGCTCTCTCCGAGGTGATTCCAATATTCGCGGTGATGGAGGGTCCATGGTTGCATCTTCATCGACTTATCTTCTTCCGACTCTTGCACGCTATGAGCTGCAAAGGGGGTGTTAGAATTGTGTATCTCAATGTTTTGGGGCTTTACCATTTATCTCTGGTATTTTGTTGTATTTCTCCTATTTATTTGTCTTGTGAGCAGTCGGCCAGCTCACTCATGCACTATATAAAGAGTTCCCCATTATTCACTCCATCCATTTCCCTTGCACATAGTTCAACACTCAGTTGCTGGCCATTGCCATTGTAAAGCTTTACTTCTGTTATAAAAGGTGATCTTGTCCAACTCTCTCTATGTCCTTTGCACTCTCTCATATGTTTACTGTTTATGCTTCCACCTGTGCTATCTCCTTCAGCTTCAGGGGTTGCGTCTCCCCCTCTGCCTTCATGAGGAGCTTCTTGACTCAGTTTGCAGATGACATAGCAGCTTACCTTTCAGGAGAGGTGGGGAATCTCCAGAGATTCGTGGATGCAATCAAGATCTTTTGTCGCACATCAAGAGCACTGATCAACTGGCACAAGTCGTGTGGTTTTTAGGTAGGCTCTGCACCCGCCCCGACTTGGAGCCTAGTTGAGGCTTTCCCGTGGATCCTGAGGGGCACTCGAATTCGCTATCTTGGATGCCAAGTGGACATTGATATTTCTCCTAAGCAACAGCTCGCCCCTCTTCTTCTAAGTATTCGAAAGAAGCTTCTATACTGGAGTTCTGTGACACTATCCCATGCAGGTAGAGTGGTGGTGGCAAACCAGGTTCTTCTTGCCACTATGTGGTACATCACTTCGTGCTGGGCCTTCTCTCAAGCTTGTATTGGCCAGGTACAACAGTTGATCCGGAACTTCTTATCCATCACTGCCTGCTAGGGCCAAGGTGGCATGGAGAGTGATCATTCAGCCGCGACATAGAGGGGGGTTAGGCCTCATCAACTGTTACATGCACTGAGCTTGATCGTGATAACGCACAACAGAGCCTTCTTTATACCTTTATGTGGTGAGAATCCTTAGCATCAACTTTAGAGAGTAGAGAGAGAGAAGAGAATGAGAATGTAGAAGACGACACAGTATTGGGTCCCACTCAAGCCCCCCCCCCCTCTGCAAGCAAGAGTATTTGCTTATATTATTCTTTGGATAAATGTTGTGCAATGCTGAGTACAAGTGATATGAATGCCCAACGCAAGGACAAGGAAGACCGTACGTCGGCTGAGTATCCACCTAGTTCGAGGCTCTACTGAAGACGCTTCCCACCACTGACGCAAGTCTAAATAGTTGTAGGACTGCACATATGTGTAGGAGAAATGGGGGAGAGACAAAGCTGAAACTGAAACTGAAATGAGAGCAAGACTAGGAGGAGACACAAAGCATAGAGATACCTTGAGATGAGTGTAGACAAGACACAAGATTGATTCTTTCATTGATGTGACACCCACAATATATAGGTGAGAAGTACAAGATAGAGTAGACTCACTGACTTATGGGACAATTATAGAGGTGCCACATGGCACTAGACTAGACTAGACTAGGAGAAGTACACCTAGTGTGCACTTATCTCCAACACCCTCCTTAAGTGGACACTAGAAGGAAGACAGAAAGACAAGACTATGACATGACAAAAGATAGGACCAATACAGATAGACTAGACAAGGACTGAGAGACAAGCCAGAAGATAAGATAGACAAGATCCTGAGACACCCCTCCTCAAGTGATATCCTCATATGGGTCCACAAGGGTAGGGACAAGAGTGGATCATAGACAGACAGAGAGAGAGGCAATCAGCCAGTAGAGTGGTCCCACGGAGAGAGAGACTGTCAGATAGACATGAGAGAGTCTGACAGATAGAAGATAAATGGGGACATAGACAAAAAATGCCAAGAGAATGTGGGTAGCTAATCCACAAAAGAGAGGCATATAGACTGATAGACAGAGTGTCAGAGACATGTGACTGTAAGATCACACAAGATAGACACATAGACAGAGAGACTGACTGATTGTAGATAGACAGAGAGATGGACCTTGATAGATAATCCCTCCTCAAGGGCAATCCTCCATGATCTACATGTAGACAAATAGACATGACATTACCTCCATGATCTACATGCAGGGGTGCCTCTTGGATAGGGACAAAGATAAGTCCATGTAGACAAATAGACATGACATTACCCCATGATCTACATCATTGGTGATCAATGGTGGTAGATAGCATGAAAGCATAGACAAATATGAGAGGGATGGGAAGGTCTTACCATATTTGGCAGTGTCTAATCCCGTACATGAGAGACAGATAGATGAAGGGAAGGTCTTACCACTTGCTGAAATGCAAGGGCAGTGTCTAATCCCATGAAAACTGAAAATTAAATTTTTATATTTTGAGTTTTTTTCGAAAGTAGAAGACTGAAAATTTCATCTAGATATCCTGATTTGATTACTCCAGCTTGAGCAGGTCTTCCCTCTTTCAAAACCATTAGGGCCAGGCTGAGGATTGTTAAACGAAGAGCATCCATACCTCGAAATTTGCAGAACCAGGAGCAGCCTGATAAACTAAAGATGAAGGGGCTGTCCCATGTGAGAAAACAACAGCATAACATGATCCAATGAGGATTCAGAACCGTAGCAAAGTGTCGAGCTGATTCTGACCATAGGTGAGGTATATCCATGGAGTTGTGCAGCCATGAAGTGAGTGGACAAGTTGCTGGAATTGAGGCAACAAAAATCTGAATGTATGCGGGCTGCTTCATGAAGAAAGGGAGCAGCAAATGAAGGCGATGACAGGCTGACTGAAATCGCCCTGAGGATGCCATGAGATGAGGCCCAAAACTGACGGCAAGCTGATGTAGAATGACGCGGAGCTGAAGCTTGAAAGCCACGAGCTAAAGATGAGCTGTCATGAGGAATTGCGCCACACTTTGAAGCTGAATATGAGCTGCCATGAACTGAAGATAGTTGCCGGGGTGAAGTAGAGTAACCACGAGCTAAGAAACGTTGAGGATGAGGTGAAGAGAGCTCAAGTAGAAGCAGAGAGCTGAGGCGAGTTGAAGCGGGTTGAAGTGAACTGAAGCTTGAGGCAAGGATGAGGGGAGCCAGGATAAACCTGCTCTGATACCATGTAGGAGAAATGGGGGAGAGACAAAGCTGAAACTGAAACTGAAATGAGAGCAAGACTAGAAGGAGACACAAAGCATAGAGATACCTTGAGATGAGTGTAGACAAGACACAAGATTGATTCTTTCATTGATGTGACACCCACAATATATAGGTGAGAAGTACAAGATAGAGTAGACTCACTGACTTATGGGACAATTATAGAGGTGCCACATGGCACTAGACTAGACTAGACTAGGAGAAGTACACCTAGTGTGCACTTATCTCCAACAATATGCTGGCTGAATGTGAAGAGGAGCTTCCTTATTGCCTGGAGTTGATAGGATGCTGAACTGCTTTGCTGAATTCTGCTGAATACCTGAATGACTGAAGTGGGACAGAGGCCCACGTTTTAATATGATCTACCACTGCTGGTCAGCTGCTGCAAATGATCAGTCCGCCTGCAGAATATCTCCACGACTGCATTAATGAGCAGTCGGCTGCTGAAAATCCGTGTTGGCTGGTTGTAAAAGCCCACGATTGATTTAAATGTTCAGTCGACCTGCTGAAACACAGTCGGCTGCTGCTACTCACAGTCAGCTACATAACAAAGCTCACGATTGGCACATAGCCCAATCGGTTGCCATGTAGGACTGGTCGGGTACTGGCCGACTGGCCCCCTAAGCCACATGGTCTCGCCGACTACATGGCAAAGGCATAGATGGCCTTTGCAAGGCTAGCCCAAATGGGCATAACTTTGTTGAACGTCGCTGGTGCATCGGTGAGACCAAAGGGCATCACCACAAATTCGTAGTGGCCACGCTCGGTCCTAAAGGCCACTTTTGGAATGTCGGCCTCAAAGATCCGGACCTGATGATAGCCACTCTTTAGATCAATCTTAGAGAAAATATTTGCACCGTTGAGTCGTTCAAGGATGTACTCAATTATGGGCATGGGGAATCTATTCTTCACTGTTAGCTTATTGAGCGCCCTATAATCCACACATAAGCATGCGGACTTATCCTTCTTCTGGACAAACAAAATGGGAGTGGCAAAAGGTGAGAAAGATGGCCGGATAAATCTGGATCGGAGTAGTTGGGCTAACTACTGCTCCAGCTCACTCTCCAATGCCTTAGAAAGGCGGTAGGGGAACTTACTTGGAGGTTTTGATCTAGGAACCAACTCTATGCAATGGTCCTCAGGTCTACTGGGTGGAAGAGTGGGTGGGAGGTCGTCTCACAACATGATGTTGCTGTATTGAGACAAAAGACCCACCATCCCTACAGGTGCTACTTTAACTGCATTAGACTAAGAGCGGACATATAGCAACGCACACTTTGCTCCTTTTCTGATGGCTCTTTGGGCCTGAATGTGGGAAATTAGTGGAATGCTAGAAATGCTCCATTCCCCGTGAATCATGAGAGGCTCAGGAAAGCCTTCGACGATGGTGAAAGTGTCCTGCATCCAATCAGGAATGGGTGCATACTGTCGACACCACTCGATCTCAAGTATCATGTCACGCCGCATGATATTCTTGTGGCAATCCATGGAGCGGAGGAGGGTAGTAGTCTGCTCACCTTTTCTATTGGATTCCATGGCACATTAGAGAGATCCGAGCTCCCCTTAGAGGATTTCAATGGGGCTGAACCTTACAGAGGGTGAGGGTGACTGAATTTCAGGCTCGGGAGTGGCACATAGACCAACCACCTGCCAAGGTGGCCAGGGAGACGTTCTATGGATATGGGAGTGCCGACCTCTCAAGCGCCTTCAGTGGGACCCGGACAAGTGGACTTGGCATGACTCCGTTGATCGGGAGGAGACTATGGATGGCCCCTTCTTTGCATATACAGCGCGGCTAGGCCACGGGATCTAGATGCCAGAGATTGACAGCACCCTGACAACAGCAACACACTGGCAGTCACATGGCCTCTCATAGCGTTTCCTCTCAGATTTTTAGAAGAGGCTTTGGGACAGTTTCCTCTTTCTTTGGCAGATGGCGCACGGGAGCTTGGCGGTCAACACTTGGTTGGCAGTTGGAGGCAGGACAACAACTTGCCCGAGGTGCGGCCACCCCCAGGAGTCTCAGCGACATTGTCTTTGGGATTGCCCGAAGGCTCAGCAAGTTTGGCGGCGAATTCTTTGCATCTTCACTATGGACAAGGCATCAACCCGGATCATTACATGGGGCACTGTCGCTTGGGCCACAGAGGCTGAGGTGGTCAGGGCTTACAAGGAGGATGGGGGAGAGCTAGCCCTTCAGGTCTCTCACCACCACATTTTCGGTAGTACCAGTCACAGCCCCAAATACAGAGCACGGGCAACCAGGCTCATGCGAGAGATGGGAGATTTGCAGTAGCATTGCAACCTGGCACATAATGGCGAGCTAGATGCAACGAAGCCATTGAGGGTACCCACACTCCGCCAGCTGAGTCTATCAGGGGCATTTGGCTCGATATCATACATACCCTCCATGGCCAGTGGGGGAAGTTGCAGGGTGGATCTGACCGCATGCGGAAGCTGCGGAAAGCTTTCTTGAGGCTCTGGTGGCTTGGCCCTTTTCTCACTGATAGAGGTGGTGACCCGACCCCACTTGGCATTACAGACCACCTGTGTGGTTGTCCCCCCGAGGTAGGCAGGGCACTCACCCCCCCCCGCCCCCCCCTTTTATGAGATAGCCTTCTCCTCAAAGAGCGGCCAGCCAAGGGATAAGCATCTCTTTCCCCTCCTTTGATTACTTGATTCCCACCCTGTACATGAGGCGAATTTGTATCTAGCCCTTCATGGCTGTTTTTAGCCCTTCGTGGTTGTTCTTTCAGTAACTAATAGAAGGATCTTTTTCCCGAACAAAAAAAAAAGGACTTTCTTATGCAGCAGATTACAAGGTGCATTCTAATTAGGGGAGGGTGATTGGATTTACAGCCCACGTTTTATCTTCTAGGATGCAGAGCACCGACCACCTTCTGTGCCCTTGGTGAGATCTCTTCTACGAGCCTAGGATTGCATGAGGAGCTTCTTGGTTCATATTCCTCCACAGTCAGTTGAGGAGGCTAAAAGGCAGCCCATTGTGTGGAATGACTTGATCTTGGATGAATTTGGTAGACCTCTGGGAGCAACCACGCATATCCAATGAGCTCGACTCCTCTCCCCTTAGTGTTGGATTAGAAAAGGCTCATGTGTCGCACCCAGCACTTGAGAGGCACTGGTCAGACGATTATGCAAGTGAATGCAGCCATACCTAACCACTCGATCACAGGGAACTTCGTGGAAGGGCCTCATCACTTATGGTTTGGGGTATTCTCAAGAACAGGGGTTCTATTTAGGTCATGTGCCTCCCCACTTTGGGTGAGGATGATGTACCAATCTTCTACTCCATTCACGTTAGATGGCTCTTGAAGAGAACTCTTGAGCACGATATCATTGAGGGTCTGGTGGTCCAGCCGGTGAGAGTGTGGGCAGGGCAAGAAAGCTTGATCCATCTCAAGGGATGATTACGAACTCTCGGAGCCTCTGGTTGTATAGGGGAGGGATGCTTTTAACCCCATGAAAAGCATGCCCTTCTTGAATTACACCGTGCGGAACGCCAGACAGTTGGTTTTGGGACAAATCCAAAGAGTCCCTACTTCTAGACCGCACTAGGAGGCTTATGGGATCACCCTTGACATTAAGGTAGCTTTTTGGCGGAGATTGTGGCACTCGTACAGGGAAACAAAGATTTCCTCTTTTATTTGGCTCTCTACATGGTGGACTTGCCAGCAACCAGTGGAGATCGGTCATTTAGCGCCGAGCCTGTCCCAGTTGTGTAGGAGCTTCAGAGACAATTTACCATTGCTTATGGAAGTGCAGGGAGGCACAGAGGATCTGGACTGCAATAGCACACCTTTTTGGAAGGATGAGGAGAGATGCCTACATTTGTTTTGGTGCTATTGTTTGGTTGACAAAGTCGGACCCGCAAATCAAGCTTGAAAGGAACGACTGAGATATGATCATGCGCGTCACCCAGAGAGTGGGTCGGCAGTGTCTTCCTCAAGACATGCCAGAGTCAAGCTACATACCTCCAACACAGAGGTTGGAAACTACATGGGAGATTATTGCCAGCATCACGCACAATGTGGCACATCTGGAAGGCTAGATGCATTGAGGCCATGGAGGGCACTTTGGTTTATGATACCCAATGCATTTGCAGGATCTATTGTGATATTATCCACGCGCTCATGGCCACTTGGGCCAGGATTCAAGGATCTTCAAGGGCCATAGAGAGAAAACGTGGCCAATTTATGAGAGAATGGGATCATGGCATTTTTTTCACTCGATCTCATATGGGGCTTTGCTGGCAGCACAAGGCACCCGATTGGTTGAGATTTCCCCTTTGCTTGGCCTGAAATCTCCCTTTTTGCAAAAAATTTCATACTTAATATAAGTCTCTTTTCCGGAAAAAAAAAATAGCCTTCACTGGTGTACCAACTGGCTTGCACTCAGCCATTGCCAAATGCCATATGTATCTCCCTTGCATATCTCTCCTAAAAGATGAAGATGTTTTTTAAGTTTCGCCAAACTTGATTCTCAAGCCTATGAGATCACCTCCACTTGATCACCCACCTATAAATATGAGGTTACCCACAAACAAGACAATAACCCATAAACCTACCCCCTCACTATAGACTAACAAATTAGAATGAAACACAACATGTCAATAGAGTGATTGTCAATACATCAATACCATAATTGAGGGGGTGCCTTCTAAAGTCTACCTACACATGTCACACCGTGCCTTCTAAATGGGATACAACCCCTCCATTCAGAGCCGTGCCCAATTGAGCAAGTTGATTGTTCGTGGTCTTCCGACAAGCGGTGAGCCTTGGAAGGACTCCCTCCTCGCTAGGATCTCCGCCCGCACTCCGACCTTGGGAGGCCCTTGGCCTCAAAGCACGACATGGATCTTCACACAGATGTGGGCACATGGCTTTAGCCCAACATTTGAGCACAGATTTGCAGCCAATCTCTTGTGTGCTTGGGATCATCTCAAGCTGGCCCTGCAACAATCAACTCTAGTAGCCTCCAAGGAGCAGCTCCGACAGCCTCTGATCTCAAATCCTTTTGTCCATCTGCCTTGGGGTCACATGCTCAGGACTCGCCCACACGTATCTTGGGGAGCCTTGAGCACAGGTCCTGCTAGGTCACTTAGAGATTGGCTTGCATTCAGACGGTTACCCCCAACGGCTCAGGAGAGAGGCCTTCTTGGGATAAGGGGCATAGACCGACTTAGCCTCGACATCGACTCTTGGGATAAGGGGCACAGACCGACTTAGCCTCGACATCGACTCTTCCATCCCTCCGGAGTGGCTGGCCCCAATACTGGATCCTTCTCCTCCACAGTGGCTAGGAGTGTTCAGCAGGCTTGGCATACCCCTAGTAGTTCATGGTGCGGACGAGTACTCCGCTCGACTCACCTTCTCTATTGGGCTTCATGGCAGACTGGAGACAGCAAAGACCCGCCTAGAGGACCTCAGGGGATGCAACTTGCAAAGAGTGCAGGTGATTGGCTTTCACACACACGAGTGGCACATTGACCCTCCACCAGCCAACGTGGCCAGAGAGAGACTATGGCGGCTATGGATGTGGGAGGGCTGGCCTATTACGACTCTTCAGTGGGACCCGGGAGAGTGGACATGGCAAGATCCCAAGGACAAAGAAGAGTCGCCTGATACCCCCTTGTCAAATGTGGAGGGCATTCTAGTAGCAGTAGCACATTGGCAGTCCCATGGCCTTCTGCCGCATTTTCTCGCAACTTTCTGGAAGCCGCTGTGGGACAGCTTTCAGCGGCGGAAGATCACTCTTTTCATGTGGCAGCTGTTGGCACATAGGAGCTTAGCAGTGGGCACTTAGTGTCACTATCTCTGAGATTGCCCAAAGGCCCAACAAGTCTGGCAGAGGATCCTGTGCATTTTCACTATTGATCGGGCTCCCGCATGTATTGTCACATGGGGCATTGTTACATTGAGGCCACAATCATCATGCCGTGCGAGGGAGAAGGTGGGCTAGCCCTTTAAGTCTCTCACCTTCATATTTCCTCTGTGCCAGTTCCAACTCTGCCTACTAGTCGTTGGATCCCAAGTTCTTGACAAACATGGGAGATTTGCAGTAATATAGCCGTGTGGCATATATGAAGAGCTCGATGCAGCGAAGCCATAGAAGGCACCCTCACCCCGCCAGTGGAGTCTATCCGGAGCATCTGGCTTGATATCATTCATACTGTCCATGGTCACTAGGGGAAGCTTCAGGATGGCTTAGACTGCATGAGGAAGCGTCGGGAGGCCTTCCTCACGATCTAGCGTCACGGTCCCTTTCTTACGGATAGAGGTGGCGAGCCCACTTGACATTACAGACCACCTATGTGGTTATGCCCCCCCACCCCAGTGCACCCACTTTTGGTAACTAATAGAAGGATCTTTTTCCCAGAAAACAAAAAAATAGAATTACAAAAAGAGGAAAGAAGCAAAGAAAGGAGGAAGAGGAAGAAGAGGAGGAAGAAAGGGAGGATTTCAAAAAGTTTCTAGCTAGAAACATTTCAACCCTCAAAACATGTTTTTTTGGAACCATGTTTTGACTAAGACATTACTAAGAGCCATGTACACCTGACTAACAAACTGGCTCCTCATAACTCTCGCAACAACAATGGTGTATTTTGATAATTTCTTGATAATTTTTTGGTGCTCCATCACCTTCTAAGGTGTAATGGCAACTTCATAGCTTGCAAGCATAGGCTATCAGCAATCAAAATTAATAAGGGTTTAAAAATAGGTAACACCAAAAACTTTCAGAAATTGTGTGGGTCAGGTGTATGCACACGATCCTGTATTACATAGAAAATTCCTACTTTCAGGCAACCTTCTTGTCTATCAAAGACCCAGTTCGACAACATGAACAAGTTGCCACAAATCATGGTATCTCTCGCAATCCTGAACTCTGATCATTTGACGCTAAGGCATAGATACAGCCAAAAAGGACAGAGAGATTCACAAAAAAATTCACATGCTCTGAAACAAGTTTAACTGAAGATAGGTGTAGCCTCTAATACATAAAGATTAAATCAACACTAAAGATAACTAGAAAAGTACAAAGCCTTACAAAAGAGAGAGATTTTTTAGCTTTCCAATCGCTTCTGGAATGTTCCCCGAAATATTGTTCCACATCACATCCCTGAACCAAAATGTGCAAGAGAACTAAATTGGTGTAATAATTTTCATTTCAATGAAAAAATATTAACTCACAAAGCAAGGCATTGAAGAAATGGCTTTAAAAAAAAGCAAGGGTTTGAACACATCAATGTAGTTAGAAGCCACTCTGTAGTGCAGTGTCTAATATTTGAAAGCTAAACAAAAGCACAGATTCAAATGTGAGTTAGTTTGTGGTCTACAAGATTTCCAATTGAAAAAACAAACACAATGCTTACAATATACGAAGCGATGTAAGATTCCCAAGCTCTGGTGCCAGTGGTCCTGTCAAGTTCATATTCATAAGGCGCCTGCAATTAACAAGAAAAGAATGAGAAGCCTGCACCTTTCCTTCAACCAGAAAATTTTCCTTTGTAAACTAACATAACCACAGAGTCGTCGTTGGAAAATCAGACGGCGTCCACCCCCACATGTGAACGGGCACTGGGCGTATGCAATTGGCTCCCATCTCCAATTGCTGCTCCCCTTAAAAAAACCAGTGAGATGTTTGAGATCTAGCACAATCCCAACCTTCATAGGGTGCCACACCCACTTACATCCCCCATGTGGGATAATTCAAGCACCCATCACTGACACGCAACCCTTAACGTGCAAGGATGGAATGCCCACTCGCACGCACACACAAGGTTTGAAATTCAGGGTGTGTAAGACTTGTGGCCACCATCAAGTTCTCATAGAATCACAATTTAGAACCTGTTGGTAGAAACTCGAATGGAAACATCTTCTTATGTACCGAAATTACAATTACAACATATCAAAACCTTGATTGGCTATAAGCCATGCTTAGTAGATAGTGAAAACATCTTCTTATGTAGCAAAATTACAATTACAAATGGCCACAAACCATGCTTAGAAGATAGTGGATATGGCTTCGCCTTCTTGAAAGATGGAAAATGCATAACAAATCCATGTATTAATTCTTCAACACGATATCCCATCCTACACAAGGTATAATTTAAGATGCACACTAGCCAAACTTGGTGAAAGTTGTGCAAAGATTTAAGCATAAATCTGCAAAGAAATCTTGCCCATGTTTGATGGGTTCTCAAATTGCGGCATAAATAAAGTCATGATTTGGATAAATAATCTTTTCTCTAAGAGTATTGGGACTTGCAATTTACCTTGAACAATTCAGCTACCCGCACTCCACATTGCCAAGAGATTCTTCTCCGGCAATCAAGAGTCAATGTATGGAGCAATACTACCCAAGCTGAAGTGACATTGTTGAGCTGCAACCTTAGTCACAAGAAACATTTCAAGGGTTTTTGTGTTCCATTTCATCACATATTAAACATCAATAGGCTTCTGGTGCTCATGAGTCATGCCATCCGACCCCTAGAACCTGGACACAATCAAGACAACATTTTAATGTCATCCTTTGGACATCTGACAACCTTAGTTAGGGGTAACCTCAGACACAATTGCCTTTTATACTGGCTGTTATATCCCAAGGCTAATCAAGGTTAAGACCTTCAATTTAGGTTAACCAGCTTTCTTGAATAACAATCCTTCTCAACATGATTGTTTCTACCACAAAGGGAACATTTTATACCTTTGAAGCTCTTCTTTGGGAAGAAGGAGCTGTCCCCCTGCATTTTCTAGCTTCTTTCTTCTTCCTTAAAGAAGGCTATGACCCCTTCCACGGTGAGATTGGGCAGGTTCTTTAGTGTAGTGATGAGATTTCCGTATTGCTCTTCAAGCATTGGCTTTATCAATATTGATAGGGCCACATCTGTCAGAATACGCAGCGGAGATGATGACCAGATCTGGGAACACAAGAGCAAAACGCATGCAGAAAAAATACAGCACAAGAGAGAGAGAGATGTAGGCGTGTAACTCTGCTCTGATATACACAAGAAGATCCCGATATGATACACAACTGGCAAGGGGGCTGGGGGCCTATATATATGCCCCCACATCAACAGTCGGCCTGCTATAGGGCAGCCGACTGGACACAGAACCCTCCACGACTGGAAATCACAGTCGGCCAGCAGCAAATGAGGCCCACGACTGCATACATCCAGTCGGCCGGCATACAAGAGTCCACGACTGATGTCTAGGCAGTCGGCCAGTCACCTGTCTCTTGATGGGTCAGTCGGCCAGCCACTCAGTGCTCCTGCCAACTCAGAACTGCCTCCCAAGCCACAGAAAAAATGGGAAAAATAGGGGAAAAATGCGGGGAGTGAGGAAAAATGATAAAACACCTCATAAGGGCGGGCACACCCACAACAAAGGCCCTGGTGTATAAAACTGGACAGGAGATGACTTCTAACACCCCCTCTCAGCTCCTGGCTGTGAAACCAACCACAGGGAGCTGGGATGCCGCCTGAGCAAATCCTGAGATAGCGACTTCGTGAAGACTGTCCTCCGTCGAACAGAACTCTAGCAAGATGTCATCAGCAACGATCTGTTCACGAACAAAGTGCCTCTGGATGACCATGGGTTCCTCCGGTGGAAGCCCAAACCTACAATGCAACCTCTGCATCCTCACCACCTCACAAGCAGCATCACAAGCAGCCCGGTACTCTGCCTCTGTCCGCAACAAGGCAAAAGATGATTGTCTCTTACTGCTCCAAAAACCTGCTCCTGGCCTAAAGTAGATCTCCTCGTGTCCGGATATCCTCCCCAAACCGAGTCACTCCAACCGTGGAGTCGGACTCCATCCAACAATCCCCCTCCTGTGTACAAGAGTCTATGATCCTTCGCATGCCACAGAAACCACAGGAAACGCAATCCTGCCTCCCAAAGAGTCATCCGCAACCATGAGCTTAACTGCCTCATCAGGAGGCTCCCGTCCAATCTGGTGTCCATCAACCAGATCAATGAACCATTCTGCTCCTGAGTCAAAAAGGCATCACACTGCTCACAAGGATCAACACCTGTTACGGTGCACAAACAAGTCCTGGAAACCTGATGAAGACCACGCAAGGCCTTCTGAAACCTGTCAAACACCCCCTCTGAATCCGGAACCACAAAGCCTGGAGAAACCACCTCCTTCTGCAAGTAATCGACTGCCACCTGCCTGGCTTTCCGAAAGGTCCCCGTGGAAAGAACATCCTCATCTACTGGAGGTTCTTTGTCCCGAATACTACGAGACATCAGAGCATAAGTGACCTGTTCAGCTTCCTCTGACTAACGAACACAAGAACTACCAACATCAGTACTGGAAAGTTCCTGCCAACTGCTGCCATCTACTAGCAAGCTATCCACCATCTGGTCCCGGAAAGCCTGCACCTACAGCGTATCCACACTTAAGTGGCCATTACCAGACTGCCACTCATCACAAACCTAAGGACCTGGGAGAGAGAGTGCTGAAAGCTTGTAAACTCCATTCTCCACTCTGCCTTCCCAAACCACTTGGCCTATTGCTTTATCCCGGAGAGCAACAAAATGCTCATCAAACTCCACCCGTACGCCAGTCTTGCAAACCTGATGCACTGACAACAGATGAAAACCAAGTGCCGGAACATACAACACCTGGGAGGAATGCTTCCCCCCTCTACCATCGGGAACTATCTCCATCCTGCCCTCACTGTGAACTGGGATAGTGGATGTATCCCCAGTAAGAATGTGACCAGAAAGCCTGCAGAGATCTTGTAAACCGGAACGGGAAGGAGTCATGTGCCTGGAAGCACCACTATCGAGAATCCACTCCCGTATCCGTTGCGGAGAGTCCTCCAATCTCCTCCCTGCCTGAAGAAAATGAAGCATCGGTGTCCATCACCTCCAGGTGCACAAAAGCCGGAGTCTTCATGATTGCTGCTGAGGAATCTTCACCCTTCTCGGTCTTCCGCTTGGGACACTGCCTCCAGTAGTGGCCTTTCTCGCCACAATCATTACAGGTCCTCTCTGCCTTTAGTTTCTCGCGGTCAGTAAAACGGACTTCTTCTCAGAAGACTTCTCCGACGAAGCCTTCCCTTTGCCCGTGTTACGGCCTTTCGACCGTTGGCCAGTTAAGGCCTCCGAACCTCCACCCTGAGGAGGGTTTGTGAATCGTTCCTCCTGGTGGGCACAAGCTCCTCCCACGTGATGGTGCTGAGCCTGCCACTAGTAATCAAAGACGAGTAAAATGCTGAGTACGAAGAGGGCAAGTGCGACAGCAACGTTATGGCCATGTCCTCTGACGATATCTCCTTCCCAGCCTGCAGAACTTCCTGTTGAAGAGCCTGCAGCTTGTTAATATGCTCCCGCATCGTCGCCGACTTTGCAGGGCTCATAACCCGCATCTGTACTTCCAAGGAAATCCTGTTCATGGGCGATACCCTGTTGTAAAGAGAAGCCAAATGCTGCCATATACCTCTGGCCAGCGTCATATGCTTTACATGATTGA
Source organism: Cibotium barometz (assembly GCF_041138505.1). Taxonomy (NCBI): domain Eukaryota; kingdom Viridiplantae; phylum Streptophyta; class Polypodiopsida; order Cyatheales; family Cibotiaceae; genus Cibotium; species Cibotium barometz. Next base: position 27,335,268 of record NC_141049.1, read on the forward strand.
TTACCTGTGGTGTGCAGTTGAGAAAGACAAACGAACGGACCCTGGCGATGACACGATCCCACATGTGTGTCTGAGCCTCCCGCTCCTTTCGGATCGACGGTAACTCCCCTTCCTCAACTTCCGGCCGTGGAACCCCAAAAACGACGAAATCAGCGAGGTCGTAAGACTCCAGAACAGATTCCATCATAACCTTCCATATGCCGTAGTTGCTCCCGTCCATTGTTCTCTCTCTTCTCTCACTATCCTTTTGCACACACACACTCCTATGACATAAAGATCTTTCAACCTCCATAGTTGAGCACTGTACGTGCAAAACCTAACCTAGGCCCTATACCTTCAATTGGTATCAAGAGTCAGTCAGGCTATTGTTCGCTACTGGCACATCAATGCTTTGAGCTGCCGACTCCTTGTTGCTATGCGTCGTCCCCTAGAGGTGCTGCCTGTTTGCTGTTGTTGTACGCTGCCCAAAACCAGTTCGGCGCTGCCACCATAAGAGCTCCGACTGCTATGCACACAACACCGCTTCAGCTGCCCACCATCTCGCGGCTCACCTATTCTTGCTGCCCTCCTTTGGCTGCCATCTTTGCCACGCAGGTTGCCTCTTTAAGGCCGCATCTTTGTGCTCTCTGTGCCAAGCCTGTGCCTCCCACCTCTTGATGCTGACTATGCCAAGCCCGCTCCCCCTTCGCCTCGCAACTCTTCCATGGCTTTTGAGCACCGCCTTGGCCTTTTGCAGCAACAACTTCTTTTCACCATGAGCAGCTTTGTTCTCCATGCCTAGTTCTTAGCCACAAAATCAACAGCAACAAGTCAAAAGGATGCATACATTAAAAATAAAATTGGGGCGAAGGTTAAATTCATGTTGCTATAGTCATAATTTTTGAGGATTTTCCTTTATTTTTGCTAATCTTGCTTAGGGCATTAATCTTAAATCCCCCATTGTTTTTCAAAATTGAGGACATATCAAGCATTCAAGTGCATCATTTTCAAAAAGCCCTAATTTTTGGAAAACCCTAATTTCAAAAATGTTAATTTTTGGGGCATTAGCTGTACAGGATTAGACACTGACATTCGATACATTCCTCTGTTAAGGCCTTTCCAATTTCAAATCATAAAATGGCTTCTCACATGTTTATTGAAAAATTCAATGGGGAGGGTTTCCACACCTTGCAGACTATGTTGAAGTTTAGTTTGATGAGAGAAGGTCTCTGGCCTTTCATTGAAGGAGATGAGAAGGTGCCAAAAGCTGAAGATGCAACACAGAAGGCTTGGAAGCTTAGAGATAAAAAAGCCTTTGGCCTCTCTGATAACTTTATACATCATGTTGGAGATCTCTCTACCTCCAAAGAGGCTTACGAAAAGCTGGACAAGGTCTTCGGAGCTCAGGCGAGAAACTCCAAGGTTTCTCTTTAGATAGAGTTCTATAGACTTGCAATGCAACCCCATGAGAGCTTTGATGCTTATGTGAACAAAATGAAGTCTCTAATGAACCAACTTGTAGGACTTAAAGCAAATGTGGAAGAAGATGTTGTTAGAAGTCATCTCCTGTCCAGTTTTATACACCAGGGCCTTTGTTGTGGGTGTGCCCGCCCTTATGAGGTGTTTTATCATTTTTCCTCACTCCCCGCATTTTCCCCCTATTTTTCCCATTTTTTCTGTGGCTTGGGAGGAGGCAGTTCTGAGTTGGCAGGAGCACTGAGTGGCTGGCCGACTGACCCATCAGCAGACAGGTGACTGGCCGACTGCCCAGACATCAGTCGTGGACTCCTGTATGCTGGCCGACTGGATGTATGTAGTCGTGGGCCTCATTTGCTGCTGGCCGACTGTGATTTCCAGTCGTGGAGGGTTTTGTGTCCAGTCGGCTGCCCTATAGCAGGCCGACTGTTGATGTGGGGGCATATATATAGGCCCCCAGCCCCCTTGCCAGTTGTGTATCATATCGGGATCTTCTTGTGTATATCAGAGCAGAGTTACATGCCTACATCTCTCTCTCTCTTGTGCTGTATTTTTTCTGCATGCGTTTTGCTCGTGTTCCCAGATCTGGTCATCATCTCAGCTGCGTATTCTGACATGGTATCAGAGCCCTAGGCTCTAGATAGTTCTTGGGATTTGTGTGAGCAAGAGGGGGACTGTTGTGGCGCTGATTGGTGGACTGTTCGCTCGGGACTGTTCGGGAGGAAGAGGAGAAGCAAGAGGAAGGCGGGCTGATTTGCTGGACAGCCACTTGCAGGTTTTAGTTCTTCTTTGTTCCCAGCCACCCACCCTTTTCAGAGGACATCCCCGCAATGGCAGATCTGTTTGAGATGGCCGAGAGGCATGTGAAGATCCCGACACTCCCCACGTTCCCGGTGGACCGTCTTAGAAAGAAAGAAAGTTATATTAACGTCTTCAAAAGACCCAAAGGCTCTATGAGACCAAAATGATATGTACAGAGTGTCCATGAAATCTCGTCATGGATGAAATAAGAAAAAGCAACAGTAAACTAAAACTGAAAACTGAAAACTAAGATCTCAAACTCTGAGATTATACGAGATGAAAAAATGAGTGAACTGGCCACAACCCATAAATGAAGGAGAAAATACATAAAATGCCCAATAAATAGTACAACCCAAATACACTAAGATGCATGAATTCTAACACCCTCTCTGCAGCTCAGTGTGTGCAAGAGTCTGAAGAAGATAAGCTAATGAAGATGCACCCATGGACCCTCCAGCACCGCGAATACTGGAATCACCTCAGAGAGAGCATCCACCACAACTTGTTTCCTTGAAACAAAATGCCACCACAAACAACAAGGAACTTTGCTTGGCTACGAATTTCCACACAAATATACAGTGAACTCCAAGAATAGATGATGAGCTACTGGACACACCGCGCCCATAATCCCCAACAGTGGACGGAACACATCGCATCCCAAAAGCCTCGAACAATGAACTCGGAACATATCTAGTTCATAATCTCTGCTACACAAAAGATAGCCATGTCCTGCCAGATGTCTAATGCTTGGAACTCTGAATCACAGTCCCCATGCACCAGTAAGTGGAGCTGTAATGAGCCCCCTCTCCCGCCCACAAGCCTTCTCTAGCTGGAAGCACATGGGGGGGACTGCATGTATACTAGAGAAGTACACCATCGGGGTGTCCTCCTGAGCCAGAAGTGCCCTGGGAGCCCTAGAAGTGGTACCGTCTTTGAAAACTTGGTCCTAGCCTGGGCTATATCTTTGGGCTTGCAATCCTTGGCCAAATGAACCTATTTTCCAGAAGAGGAGTAGTGAGACTGCTGTTACACTGTAACAAGTGCCTAATCCTATCCACTGGGAGGGAACCTTACCTACTCTTGAGAAACAAGGATAGATGCATCCTCCAAGAGGGAATCCATATCCACAACAACAAAGAACACAAATCTTAGCTCTCCAAGACTCCTCTCAAGTGCTTTCCAACGAAACAAGGCTCCAAAACCCATCAGCCCCCTCTCAAACCTGAGAGAGAAGGAGGCTAGACAGTAGCGAAACAGTCCAAGAAACCACCGGGAACCTCCTACCGAAAGGGCAGGGACTCATGGAGGAAGAAGGAGATGTAGTCCCACTTGTCTGGCAACACCACATGCAAAAGAACTCACCAGCAACAACTGATGCCGGAGCAGAAAACACAGCCAAAACTCCAACGCTTGCCTCTGTAGAAGAAAACGCAGCCAAGAAACTTCACAGCTTGCCACTGTAGAAGAAAATGCAGCCAAGAAGACTGGCCGACAGCAAGAAGAGGGCTGGCTGGACCAGAAAACGCAGCAAGGCAAGAAAACTCAGCCACTGAATGGGACTGATCTGCAGCCAGGAGGAGCTATGGCAGAAAACGGATCACCCGGTTCCTATCCTCATGTGTAAGTCTAATGTATGAATGATGTGATAGATGCTTGATTAATTCAATGAAGTACAGGTATATTTATAGGTTACAAAGGTTGCCCCAATCATCAATGACATCATTGCTTATGTCAAAGTACACACAAATATCTAGATATTATTGAAACCCCTCTACGAGGTGGTTCACACATAAACATTACCACACTCATAAGAGTGGGTTCACACATAGGTAAGACCTTGATTCCCAACGAATAGCAGGCCTAAACTTGTGTAAAGGGTGGGCAGTAACACGTGGCTGGAAACACGGGCTCAATACTTCATATCCTCAGCCACATCAACAATATATGGGCTATGTGCAACCTCCGTGCACACACATGCATCAAAGTCTCGTGACTTCAAAGCCGGAGACAAATCTGTGAAGTTCGACACATATCATGGGGAATATGATGCATCAAAGGCACTTGCTTTTATTTCCCAGTTTGATATTGCTTTCAGTGATGAGGATTTCACTCAGAAATCCATGATCCAGCATATAAGCATGTTCATGAAAGGCACTGCTGCCCATTGGTGGCTCACGGAGAAGCTCTCACCGAATCCTGTTAGATCATGGGAAGAGTTCAAGGAGAGGTTCTATGCTCAATTCTTGCCTCCCAATGCATTGAATGAGATAACAATGAAGTGGGATTGGGTAAAGCAAAATGAGGGAGACTCGGTAAATGCATATGTACAAAAGTTTTGGAAAGTGCTTTTGGAGGTATCTCCGTTTATGCATGTCACCGAGCCGGAAAGGAAGAGAAGGTTTCAATCGGGATTGCAATCCGTGTACAAAGCGGGATTACAAATGTATCTTGGTCATACCTTACACTAATTAATCGCAGCCGCCACCGCCACCGAGCAATTGGAACTCAAATTGAGTCGATCCAATAAGGCTAAACCCTCATTTCAAGGCAAAGAGAGGGCTGTCCAAAAGCTGAAATTAAGTTTGCTAAAAAGTGCCCTTATAAGCCGGCAAACTTTGGTCTTAGTGCTGACAAGAAGGAGCAATATATGCGTGAAGGCAAATGCTTTACTTGTGGCAGCACTGAGCACATGGCAAGAGCATGCCCAAATAAGAAGAACAAAGCTGAAAATGCTAATGTACCGAAACCTAATGTGCATATAGTTCCGGATGTGCAGGGCAACACTTCACATGATAGCAAAGATAGGATTGTATGTAAAGCTTGGGGACAGCTCAAAGATCAGCCCGCTTTGTTTATGTTTGATGATTGTGCAACGGAGAATTTCATATCCACTCAGATGGCAACTGCTTTGGGTATTGAAGTGGAGGACATGGGTCCTCAAATTGAAGCAGGGGCTGACTTTGTTGGTAGAGAAGTGCAGGTCCTGCCTATTTTTGGCAAGTTGCGCATTCACATTCAAGGCTATGTGGATCATGAGGATTTTCTTGTCGCGCCTTTGAATGGCTGTGATGTATTGCTTGGAAAGCCTTGGCATACACGTATTGATCCGTGCAAGGCTTACAAGACTAACAGGATCACCTTCATGCATAAAGGCCAAGAACATGTAATTGATGCTCGTGAAGAGGGTGATACCATTCCCCTTGTATCTCATGTACAAATTAAGAAAGTAATGAAAAAGAGTGTTCTTGCGTACTTGATTTTTGTACGAGATCATGATGAGGAAAATAATGTACATGTAAACACTCTTAGTAATGATAGACAGCACAATGATTGTTTTGCTGATGAGTTACCACCTGTACGACCGGAAGATCATCGCATTGATCTTGTGCCGGGTAGCTCACCACCTAATAGGCCAGCCTAACGTGTAAGTGCATCCCAAAAAGAGGAGATCATGAAGCAAGTAAATGAGCTTCTTGAGAAGAGTTTGGTTCAGCCAAGCTCTTCCCCATATTGTTCACCCGTCCTCTTAGTTCAAAAGAAGGATGGATCCTTTCGTATGTGTGTGGATTATAGAGCTTTGAATAAGCTTACCATCAAGAATCGGTTTCCAATTCCACGCATAGACGACATCCTTGACAAGTTGGATGGATCGGCATGCTTTAGCCAAATTGATCTCAAGAGTGGATATCATAAAGTGCGTGTAGTGCCTGAGGATGTACACAAAACTGCTTTCAGGACAACATTTGGGCTTTATGAGTATCTTGTTATGCCTTTTGGTCTTACAAATGCCCCGGCTACATTCAATAGAATGATGGATCGCATATTCCGTAGGTACACGAAATTTACAGGTGTCTTCTTTGATGACATCCTAGTCTTCTCGAAGACCGAAGAAGAGCATAAAGCTCATTTGGCTATTGTTTTTGAAGAGCTCCATAAGCATAAACTCTTCATAAATGCAAAGAAGAGTGAGTTATTGTGTCCAAAGATGAAGTGCGGATGGATCCTGCAAAGATTGATGCAATTCGGAATTGGCCCGAATTGAGTTCAGTGCATGAGATCCGTAGTTTTCTTGGATTATGCTCTTACTACCGCAGGTTCATTCGGCACTTTGCATGGATTGCTTCTCCTTTGCATGATTTAACAAAGAAGAAGGCCGTGTTCAAATGGACTAATGTAGAGAGTGATGCATTCCTCAAATTGAAAGATGCAACTACTCAGGGTCCAGTGTTGATCGTTCCGGATTTGCAAAAGCCTTTTTGTGTGGAATGTGATGCATCTGGAAATTGCATAAGAGCTATCCTTAATCAAGAGGGACATGCCGTGGCTTATGAGAGTCGTAGATTGCTTGATGCAGAGCTATCTCTTGGCATTTATAAGAAAAAGCTCTTGGCTGTAATTCAAGCACTTACTATATGGAAACATTACCTTCTTGGGACTGATTTCACTGTGAAGACAGATCACCAGAGTTTGAGGTATTTTCTTACTCAAACTAAGTTGTCACAGAAGCATATGAGGATGGCCAATTTCCTGTCTATGTTTCATTTTCAGATCTTGCACACCCCGGGAAAGAAGAATGTAGTGACCGATGCATTGTCACGAAAGCCGTATGTAGCAGCTATCTCAGTTGCCTCTCATGGGGACTTGTCTACCATGCATGATTTGTATCATACGGATGCTGATTTTGCCACTATTTGGGCCGATTTAATGGCTGGTCATGCACATGCCTCATATGTAATCAAAGAGGGTTATCTCATGAAAGATAATTGCCTATGTGTGGTGTCTGACATGAGGCAAAAAATTTTGGATGAGTACCACGCTCCTCCATATGCTGGTCATAGAGGCATAATGCCTACTACCCACATGATTGAGCGGTATTTCTTTTGGCCAGGTATGCGGAAGGACATAGAGGCACATGTACGTGCATGTATCACCTGTCAAAAGGTCAAATTTGATAGGCAAAAGACACCAAGTTTGCTTCAACCATTGCCTATTCCCACGCAGCCATGGGAAAGTATTACAATGGATTTCATTATGGACTTGCCACGTACCCAACAGGGTAATGATGCAATTTGGACAATTGTGGACAGGTTTAGCAAGCAAGCTCATTTCTTGCCGGTCAAAAAGACCATCAAAGCTGAGCATATGGTTAAAATATATCTTGCACAAGTGTTCAAACATCATGGAATGCCGAAGTCCATTGTGGGGATAGAGATCCCAGGACTACAAGTTTCTTTTGGCGGGCCTTATTTGATAATATGGGCACCAAATTGGACTTCTCATCAGCTTATCACCCTCAAACGGATGGGCAAAGTGAGGCTGCAAATTCAGCAGTGTTGGATCTCTTGAAATGTTATGTGGCGGATCAAAAGTCTTCCTGGGAGAAGTACTTACCGCTTGTGGAATTTGCTTACATGCATCTACAGGAAAGGCCCCGTTTGAGATTGTTTATGGTAAGGTGGTTTTGCCACCCATCCTTCGCACAAAGGATGAGATATTTGGAGGCTGATGAGTATGTAAGAGACTTGGATATTGCTTTTGCTCAGGTGCGGACAGCCATTGCAAGGTCACAAGACAAGCATAAAAAGGCTGCCGACAAGCATAGAAGCAAATTGCATGTTAAAGAGAATGATTCGGTATTGCTGAAATTTGAGAAAGCAAGACTTGCAAAGAGGCCTAGCAAAGAGGGTGCATATCCTAAGCTTGCAACCAGGTACTATGGGCCTTTTCGAGTGATCGAGAAGATCAATGAAGTAGCTTTCAGATTAGCATTACCTAGTCATTGACACGTACACAATGCTTTTCATGTGAGTCTCCTTCGCAAGTATGTAGGACCCGAGCCCAGTGAAATGGTCATTGAGGATCCACCACAAGTGGATGAGCTTGAGGAGATCTTGCAGCCAGAGCAGATTGTGTATCCCAAGGAACGCAAGCTTGCTGCAGGTAAAGTTGTGAGGCGTTACCTTGTGAAGTTTAAGAACTATCTTCCCATTGATGCTAAATGGGTAGATGAAGAGTTCTTTGGAGATTGCCCGCAATTACTACAGGCATATTTCATTGCGGACAACTGTTTAGAAGCGGGGGGGGATGTCACCATTTGGCCACCCGAATGGTTCACTCTTGCTTTCACACTATGTACATATTGGATTGGTGTCCATGGCTTATGGAATGTGCCTATGCATGTGATTGACACGTGTCATGCTCTATAGTTGGATATGATATTCCGCTGGGACTTGATGTTATCATGCCCGGAATATCTAAAGGACTTGGCTTTCCGCTCGGACTTGTGCCTTTGTGTACATGCCCGGTAACGCCTGGAGGATTGGCTTTCCACTGGGTCCGGTATCGCATATACTTGCCTGGAAATGCCTGGTCTTATATGGTTTCATGAACGGAAATTGCTCATGCCAATGCTGCATTGCATAGCATCTTTATGTGCTTACCTGCAAATGAAATTGCATGCTATTTTCATGCCTGCATGACCTATGTGTAGTTCTGGCCTAGGGGACGCCCGCCCGTGAACCGTGCGTGTGAAACTGTCTGCTGACATGGTTGTGTGGCATGTGAACAGGCGGTAAGTATTACCCAATCTAGGCTCAAATAGCCCTTAGGACTTAGCCAATATTTATAAGTGAGTGCGTTCCCACTTCATTAAAGTTTGGGCGCCCAAAAGTCACTTATAAATTATGACCGCTTCCAAGTTCACACTCACTGAAGTCCCGAGGCAGACAAGACTCAATGTCCAGGACTTGATCCTCCCTTTTTACTCATAAATGGGCATCTCACCATGTCCCTTCACCTGATTGGACCCCAATTCACTTACTTATTAAGAGCAAATTCATGTTTTCTCTTCATGAGGATTTTTGGAGGCTGAAAACTCTGTTTTTCCACCATTTCTCTCCATTTCCAAGCTCACCATAGCCATACCCAACTTGCTACCGGTGTTTTCCAAGCTTCCAAGAATATTTCCAAGTGCTAATCACTCTCCTACTCACTCCCAATGACTGAAATTCAGCAAAACAACTCTCATTTTTGCTGTAATTTCTAGTCTTTTTGCTGAAAACCCTAATTTCAGCCTTCCTTTCTCAAGTTGAACCATAGGGGAAGCTTTCCCAGGGTTCCCCTCATCCTCTTGAAGACTTTTGTCGCGAAGGATTGCGGCAAATCGAAGATATCAACACTCCTAAAGCTTCCAACGCGAAGGCTTCCTCTTGCAACAACTTCTATGAAGACTGGTAAGCTAATTGGACAATGTGCTGTCATTACTTATTCAATAGAAGGGTAGGACTCCTTGTTTAGCCGCCCTGTGTAGTATTTCTCTTGTCCTATGTGCTCTTGAAGATGTTGCTACCTTGCTTGGTAGAACATAATGTGTGTGCACATGACATCCCCCTCTGCTAAACTTGATGACGGGATTCCAACTGCTTCTTGGATGACTGTCATCATCCCATTCCATTCCCGAAGTCCTCTATCATCCTTCCTACTCTGGCAACCTTTTTACTGAATCTCGGACCTGGTCTCCAAATCCACTCTAACTCTGAAGAAGATCTATGCATCCGTTCCATCCAATCCCCAATCCGTTCCTACCCTGTCTCTGAACACCGTCTTGGTCTTCATTCCGGAGAAATGAGTCTGGCACTCTCACTCCACCCCTTGCAGGATCATCCTCCCTTGGAACCGTTGCCCGAAAGCCTTTCTTGGCTCACAGGACTGCCATCCCCTTTGGGCTTTGTGGAACACCACCAACCAACCTCCTGGGAGTTCTTCCCGGTCTTGTGTTCCTTGCCTTGGGCCTCTTACTTGTGCACTTTCCTGTACCTTGGACCTGTACACCTTCATATGGAACTAAATCAGGGTTTAGCCTTGCTGAGCCTAATGCTCTGATACCAATGTTACATGTGGAAGCTCTAAGATGCTTCTTTCAGCCCTAAACACCATCTAGAACATGCTGATGCAAAAACGTAGACAGAAGGGAGAGTAGAGAGAGAGAGAGAGAGAGCTGGAAATTCAGTATTTCATATGGTACAAAAAGGTACATCCATCTTGCAGCCATAGGCTGCCTTCTATGGAAAGGTAGATCACCCAAACAAAGCCCTAATTCTATGACCCAACGCAAAAGGAGTTGAATGAATGAAACGTTGAGCAACTATGCCAACAAAGCCCTAATTCTATGACCCAACTCAAAAGGAGTTGAATGAATGAAACGTTAAGCAACTATGCCTATTTATAGGCCTTGAAGTGACCATGTGAACTGGCCGACCAGCAGTCGGCCAGCTCCTGGACATAAATAAAACATATGCTGCAGCCGATTGGTCCCTCCTCTTCTATGTACTGGCCGACAGCACCCATGTCCTCCACTGGTCAACTCTCCTTGCCAAAACAGCAAACAATGCTCCAAATCTGTGTTTTCTAGTGAGTCTTTATCATGTTGCCTCCAGGATTAGCCCTGAGATTAGCATGTACATGTGTGTGCACATGCCAGTTTACCTTAGGTCAGCAAGGCTAACGTGATTTATTTGTCCATTGGAGCTGGCCGACAGTAGAAATCGGCCAGTTGGCCTGGCTACCAAGAGCCTTTCACACCATTTATCATTGTTAGACATCTCTCTCCCATGTGGAGATTGGTCAATACATAGGAGTTTTTGGGGTTGCTAAAGGCAACCAAACTATTGTTGCTTTTTGTATAATATGACTATACTAAATAGTAAATACACACTCATCTCTCTCTCTCTCTCTCTCTCTCTCTCTCTCTCTCTCTCTCTCTCTATGTTGATTGTTCTTGCATCAAGAGTTCCTATGCAGTGCTTAGGGCTGAAAGAAGACTACTAGAGCTTCCGCATGTTACAATGGTATCTGAGAATCGAGCCCAGCTATGCAGCATGCTAAGTGTTGGTGGTGTCCCAAAAGAAGTGCAAAGGTCCAAGGAGAGAAATTCAGCATGTGTTTTTTTCCGGAGCGCAATCTGACCATCCACTATGTGTGTAGGCTTCCGGAGGCTGAAAACCAACCGTCCTTCGAGGGACAGGAGTCACTCCGAAAGGAGTAGTCCATCGGTGTCTGAAAACAAGCCACACGAGCGAGAAAAAATTATGGTTTCTTTGCCGAATCTTTGCACTTGAAGTAGGCCTGATACCACTGTAACATGCGGAAGCTTCGGGGGAGATCGGTAACTTCAATGCTCAAAAATCAGCACACTTTTCGCGACGGAATTAACGCACAAAACTGAATGAAGATGCGCAGAAAATAGAGAGAGAGGGGGAGAGGGAGAGAGGAGAGGACACAGTATTGGGTCCCGAATACCCTCTGTAGGGCCCCCACCACGAATGGTGTATTTGCTTTATTAGAATGATGCAAATCTGAAAAGAAAATACAGGAAACTTGACCTTTCTTGGCTGAGATAACTCTGCCCTTGACCTGCAGTCCTTCACCCCTTTGCATTAGCAACTCCTTGCTGTCCTAGCCCTTGATTGCCTTAGCTCTTGGTGAATTATGAGATAACACAAATGAATTGTGGCTCTCCTATTTATACTACTCCCCAACAGCAATCGGCCAGCATCATATCCAGGCGGCCAGCACTGATTTCTGTCCATGACTGAAAATCAGTATTATAGAAAATGTTGCGCATCACTTCATGGCAGGCTAGGCATCATGCGCCTGAATCTCTAGGGCTAGGCACTGATTTTACAAGCACATTGCCCTACAGCCATATAAATGTTTCATGTACTGTCGGCTGCCCTTGGCATGCCCATGGGGCTGTCCTACAACCTCTCCATGGCTGGTGGGTTCACAGCCAGGGCCTTCCTGGCCCTCATGGGGGTGGTTTCACACCATCCCCATGCCCACACTAAGACTTGGGGTAGCCCTATGGGCTGGCCCCTTGTTCTAAAAGCAAACCCTAACTAACTACACAGTGATCTGGCATCCGGTACCATACCAGATACACAGAATCACTTACATCATTCCCTCCAGAGGGAGACTCACAGCGCGGACTAGCACTATTTCATGTGCAGGACAATGCACACCTGACCTTGGACTCCTGTGCAGGACAATGCACACCTGACCTCGGACGACTGAGATGGATCCTTGGCTGACTCGTCCCGGACTGGGCTCACATGGGACCAGTTTACCATCCCAGGTCTTGCACCTTCTGTACGGATATGTCTACGTGGCATCCAAGTGCGGGATGCACGTGACACCCACTTGGTCAAAGAACCTATGACCAATTTGGACACTAATCTCCAAGATCCCGACTTGATGAGAATTTTTGAGCAACTTATCTAAGAAGATCAAGCAAATGAATAAAGGGGATGAGCAACCAACAAAGGAGGATGCAGCTGAAAACCAAAAGTCTTCATCAAAGAGATCTCCCTCAAAGAGATCACCCAGTCCTCCAACTTCTCGTGGAAGGAAGAGGAGCCATTACAAATCAGCCCACTCTCATCGTGGGAAAAGTCGACATAGTCGGAAAAGTTCCAAGAGCCCATCTTCATCAAGCCTTTCATCTTCCTCATCATCATCTTCTTCTTCTTCCCCTTCTAGGTCACCCTCTCAATGGCATGGATTTCAAAGAAGGAAGGACGGTGCGGTTTACACCATATGATGGAACTTATGGTTACACATACAATTTGATATTGCTTTTGGTTCCGAAAACTATTCAGAGTCATCCAAGATTTGCATGGCTAGTTTACATCTTACGGAGACAGCCAACGCATAGTGGGATGCATTCATGGTTGAGAGAACATCTCCCAAGAAATGGAAAGATTTATCAGTTTTACCTAAGAAGTTTGAAGATTATGTGCACCTTGCACAGGAAAGATTGCGGATGAAAACACGTGAGACAGTTGATCACTACAAGAATAAATTTTGGGACGATGTATATCTCAAGATTACTCCTTTTAAAGAGATTTCTGAGAAGCCTAAGTTAAGAAAGTATCGGGCCAGTTTGCATGACAACATTCAAGATTTTGTGAATGTATGCCCAAATGATACCATCCAAGATTTGATGCATTTAGCTTATTGCTGCATGCGCGGAAACCTTGTTGTACTGATCCACAGCCCTAAGCCTCATTAAGAACAAGATGCTGAATATACATGATTAAGATAGAGGAGAGAGAAGAAGAGAGAGATAGCTGGTGTCAGGTTTTCTTGTATTTATATGGTACAAAAAGGTGGCATGAAAGTCTGTACATAATCTAGGCCCTTGGTCAACCCCTTAGGGGTGACCTCGGGGCCCTTCTACATGCTTCTACTAAATGCTAACTTCTTCAAAGGTGAATGACGAATGAATGATGCAAAATGAATGTCTTATTCTTATGTATGCTCAAGAAGGTACTGGTCGGCCTACTGCTGTCAGCCTGTTTGCTGGACAAAGTACTAATAAAATACTCCCTTAAATTCTGTGCTCCTTCCAATGTTGTCCAAACCTGCTGCCTTGCTCACTATCACCTCACCGCCTGCCTACCTGAGTGCCCTATTGTTGCATGCGCAGAAGCCTTGCTATATTGATCCACATCCCTAAGCCTAATTAAGAACAAGATGTTGAATATACATGATTAAGACAGAGGAGAGAGAAGAAGAAAGAGATAGTTGGTGTCAGGTTTTCTTGTATTTATATGGTACAAAAAGGTGACATGAAAGACTGTACATAATCTAGGCCCTTGGTCAACCCCTTAGGGGTGACCTCGGGACCCTTCTAGATGCTTCTACTAAATGCTAACTTCTTCAAAGGTGAATGATGAATGAATGATGCAAAATGAATGCCTTATGCTTATATATGCTCAAGAAGGTACTGGTCAGCCTGCTCCTACTGTCGGCCTGTTTGCTGGACAAAGTACTGATAAAATACTCCCTTAAATTCTGTGCTCCTTCCAATGTTGTCCAAACTTGTTGCCTTGCTCACTATCGCCTTGCCGCTGGCCTACCTAAGTGCCCTGCTGTTGCATTCGCTGTTACATGCGGAAGCTCTAGGAGTCATCTTTCAACCCTAAACACCATCTTGGAACATGCTAAACACCATCTTTCAACCCTAAACACCATCTTGGAACATGCTGATGCAAAACGCATACAGAGGATAGAGAAGAGAGAGAGAGAGAGAGAGAGATAGCTGAGTATTCAATATATTCTAATGTACAAAAAGGCAGTACAAATCTGGCAACCCTTGGCTGCCTTCTTGAAAAGGTGTAAAACCTAATCTACTCGTAAATCTAGGACTCAATCCTAGCTGGACTGAATGCCATCATTGAACTATGCGCCTGCTATGTATATGCCCTTGAAGACCTAGTGGACTGGCCAACCTGCTGTCGGCCAGGTCCTTGGACAAGGAAAATCCAACTTGCAGCCGACATCATGAAAAGCCTCTAATTCTGCTAGCCGACAAGACCCTGGTCCCTTCCACTATCTTCCCTACAATATAAGCTGGAGTAGCTCCAAAATCTGGTTCTAAATCTGATCTTTATGTTGTTGCCCTTCAAGGTTACGCCTGGGATCAGCTTTGCACATGTCTTGTACATGACATTCACGGAAGCCTTGCTATATTGACCCATAGCCCTAAGCCTGATTAAGAACAAGATGTTGAATACACATGATTAAGACAAAGGAGAGAGAATAAGAGAGCGATAGTTGGTGTCAAGTTTTCTTGTATTTATATGGTACAAAAAGGTGACATGAAAGTCTGTACATAATCTAGGCCCTTGGTCAACCCCTTAGGGGTGACCTCTGGCCCCTTCTACATGCTTCTACTGAATGCTAACTTCTTCAAAGGTTAATGATGAATGAATGATGCAAAATGAATGTCTTATGCCTATATATGCTCAAGAAAATGAATGTCTTATGCTTATATATGCTCAAGAAGGTACTAGTCACAACCTGTTGCTGCTGTCGGCCTATTTGCTCAACAAAGTATTGATAAAATACTCCCTTAAATTTTGTGCTTCTTCCAATGCTATCCAAACATGCTGCCTTGCTCATTGTCACCTCGCCGCCTGCCTATCTGATTGCCCTGTTGTTGCATGCACGGAAGCCTTGCTATTCTGATCCACAACCCTAAGCCTAATTAAGAACAAGATCTTGAATGTAGATGATTGAGACACAGGAGAGAGAACAAGAGAGAGAGAGTGGTGTCAGGTTTTCTTGTATTTATATGGTACAAAAAAGGTGACATGAAAGTCTATACATAATCTAGGCCCTTGGTCAACCCCTTAGGGGTGACCTCTGGTACCTTCTACATGCTCCTACTGAATGCTAACTGCTTCAAAGGTGAATGACAAAATGAATGATGCAAAATGAATGCCTTATGCTTATATATGCTCAAGAAAATGAATGTCTTATGCTTATATATGCTCAAGAAGGTACTGGTTGTGACATGCTCATGCTGTCGGCCTATTTGCTGGACAAAGTATTGATAAAATACTCCCTTAAATTCTGCGCTTCTTCCAATGCTGTCCAAACCTGCTGCCTTGCTCACTGTCGCTTCGCCGCTTGCCTACCTGAGTGCCCTGCTGGCTGCCGACTCGGTACTCAAGCTCTCCATGGAGCTGATGATGATGATGATGATGATGATGATGATGATGATGATAATGCTGCTGATGATGATGAGGATGATTCTGATGATGATGTCCTAAGTGCTGTCCTAATCAGGGATTATGATGTTCATGCTGAGGATTATGCCATGGCACGGGCGTCGGGCATGCACATGACACACTTGATGTTAGGGTCTACATGGTAGACAAACAAAAGAAAAAGACAAGTATTAGAGATCAAAAGTCTTCGGTACTTGAGAAGCATGAGAACTCCAAGAATAGGTTTCAGCTTATGAAGCCGAGGGGTATTCCAAGCTCCTACGAAGGAAAGCACAACTTGACCAATATGCAAATAGAGGTCTACCGCTAGGAAGGGAAATGCTTTACATGCGGCAAAGAGGGGCACATGTCGGCCCAATGTCCGGATCGTCCTAAAGAGACCTAGAGAGCAAGAGAAGTCCAAGGAAAAGTCTAAGCCAATGGTTGGTGGAATTCCTAATGTATTGGGAAACACTTTGGAGCCCGAGGCTAGAGTGCTGGACAAGAATGCTCTAGTGTTGTTTGGCATGGGAGCCACAGATAACTTCATTTCCACAGAGCTTGCGGAACAATTGGGTATCAAGCCCGAGGAGATGGAGCTAGCCTTGCATGTGGAGCTAGTATTTCATGGTGATGCAATGGCAATAATGCCTATCATGTACAACAATAAGAGATTATGACACAAGTACAGGACTTGCTATCAAAGGGGTTGATACGACCTAGTTCTTCACCCTTTTGTTCTCCAATGCTTGTAGTACAGTAGGGATGGCTCATTCCGCATGTTCGTGGATTACACAGCCTTGAACAAGAGTACAACCAAGAATCAGTTTCCTATACCCATGGTTGTCACGGTACGAAAATACGATACCGTACGGGAATTTTTGGTACGATATGAAATTTTCGGATACCGTACGATAAAATACGGTTTTTATTTTTTACACTTACAAGCTATGGAGCTTCAAGCTTGAATGTGAGGGAAGGTTGGGAGGGGAGGAGTCTACAGTGCTTGAGAAACCATACATGGATATGTGTCTCTCCCGGTTGGATCTCCCGATTGTCTCCAAAAAAGAACCTGGATGGGTAATGCAATACCAAAGGTCTCCCAGTGTAGCGTTTATGACTAAGGGACCGTCCTTGCACAAATACGAGGAGTGCATCTAGGGTGATAAGTTTAGGGACTCCTCTCTAGATCAAAATGGCCATGTCCAAATGTTCTCCCTCGTGCATAACTTGAGAATCTAATTGTCTAGCCTACCTATACCAGGGATCCCCAAGTGGTGTAGCAAGATTCTCTCATCCTACCAATCAAGTGTACACTACCAGTCTACCTCGCCAGATTTTTTAGGTCTCTCCACAACCCCATATGGAATACTGAGTGGACACGAAAGTTGCGAAGTATTGCGAGCATTTGGGATCTTCGTAAAGCAGGGTTTCTTTTTTTTTTTAGCATTTGGAAATTTTTTTTCAAGGAAAAAAAATTGGGAGGGGAGGGGGGACCAACTCGTACCGTACGATATCGTACGAATTCGTACGGTATCGTACCGTACGACTCGTACGTACGAACAGGTTCGTACGCGTACGAGAAACAACTATGCCTATACCAAGGGTTGATGGTATATTAGATCGGTTGGAAGACACGGCATGTGATAGTCATCCAAGGTCAGAAGTTGGAATCCCATCATCAAGTTTAGCAAAGGGGGATGTCATGTGCAAGACATGTGCATGCTCATTCCCAAGGCTAATCCTTGAACAGCATCAGATAAAGAACATATTTAGGACCAAAGTTTGGAGCTAAGCAGCTAGGCATGGGCAGGGAAGACACTCGAAAAGCCCAAGAGGCTGTCAGCCAGCATTTAAGGAGGCTTTACTGCGTTGGTTGCAACAAATGGGGCTTTTTGACTAGGGACCTAGCCGACAGCAAGTCAGCCAGTCCACTTGTGTTTTCCAAGGCCTATAAAAGGCAATTGCTTGGCTCTTTGTTGATCATCCCCTCCTTTAGGGAGTAGGATCGGTACAATAGGACTTTTTGAGTCAAGAACACCCTTTCAAGGCAGCCTATGGCTTGCCAAGATGTACATCCTTTTTGTACTATATGAATATTCTGAAACTCAGCTCTCTCTCTCTCTCTCTCTCTTCTCTCCATCTCTTACTTGCGTTTTGCATCAAGTTGTTCTAGGATGGTGTTTAGGGCTGAAAGAGCTTCCACATGTGACAGTATATTCCTATGAAACCCGAGCAACGTACTAGACGGTCTCACCATACCATCTATTATGAGTACTTGATCAAATGGAAGGGACAATCTGAGGTCGAGGCTACATGGTAGTCAGTGTGTAATCGAAAGAGTCGCCTCCCCAAATTCGTTGCTGAGAACATCAATGATTCTTAAGGGGGCAAGTATGTTACGTCCCCAGGCTAATGTTAAGACCTTCAAGTTAAGTTAACCATAGCATGGGGTTAGGCATCTTAAGTGGGGGTTAGTAGCTTTTATGAGACGTGCTATATTTGGCTCATGGTTTATAGGAGACCTATATAAAGTGACTTTATGAGTCGGTTTGAGGGGGAGCTCCTCAAATCTGGACTCAAGGCCTTGAGACTACTCCGTGCTTACATCTAATGGGTGTGTACTGGTGGTATGGGACGCCAAGGATTTTGCACTTAAGAGACATGTCTCGGCCTGTGCTTAGGGGTGAGCTTGAACAGCTCTATGGTTGGGCGGTGAGCTAGATGCTCGTGTCTATGCATTTCAAATGTTTTGCTTAATCGCAAGGTTTATTAGCCGTGGGGACTTTACACTGGCCGCTTACAAGTGATGACCTATGAAGCTATGCAATATCTGACTCCTTGGACACCTTATTGAAGCAATTATTACTTGCCTTGCTCTTTCAATCTTTCATCTCATCCTAGAACCATGAACCTTGTTTATTCAATTCATTAACTAGTCTTGATTCCATAATTATTACTTGCCTTGCTCTTTCAATCTTTCATCTCATCCTAGAACCATGAACCTTGTTTATTCAATTCATTAACGAGTCTTTATTCCATAATAATCCTTGCAATCGTGTAGCAAAGTGCCATGTTGTGTATGTTATTTTCTCTTTGAAGCAGTGTTGTCTTATGTAGTGTCCCCACAATTCAATAACTCTTTTTACTGTGTATTGTAATGCTATACTTTGTTGGCAGAAACCTCCATCATCGTTTGTTTCTCAAGCCTAACAAGAAAACCCTTTCTAAATCATGTTCATAAATACACTCCCGACAAAACTTGCCATATTTACTGCCCATTAGTTTTACTATCCATAACTTAAACTTTATATCTATGTATTCAAACTTCAAAGTAGCAAAAAATCTACCGTTGTTAGAAAATGCATATACCATGTGAAAAATGTGTGATTCTGATAGGTAATTTCTTTTATTAACAACACATATTGAAAAAAAAAACCATATAATCTGGCCCTTGAGCATGCAGGAGCTTTTTTTTTTTTGCAAAAAGGAGACTTCTATTAAGTGTGAATAAACATCATGCATGCAGAAGCTATGCTCACAAGAATCACCAAGAAACTAAAAATGAAACATTTTTCCATTTTGCATTATCATTAGAAATATCAATAGAGTCTCACAAACTTGGTTTGTCACCTTCCCAATATCTAATGTAGACTGGCATTGCTTATGAAAAATATCAAAAAAGATTTTTAAGACATACAATTCTTGCACTTGTGTTGTTCCATTGCAATGGACTCCATACCACGAGCTCCCACACGGATCGTTTCCGGTCCAATTGTTGATGAGGTACTTCCTCGGATCTCCTATTTGCTTGAGAAAAGCTTTCAAAGCATCCACTGCAATCCAAATATATATATATACCATGTGTCATGTCCCCTTTTTTTTTTTTTGGCAAACAGCTGGCAACGTAACTTCATAGTGACCATGCTCATCAGACCCTTGAAATGGATTTTTCAAGATCTCATTAATGTCACATCAGAATCATAATTGCCCACTACAGAAATGATCAGTTAAGCTTACCATCATTTGGATCAGTTATGGCCCCTACTGCATAAAGAGCGGTATTAAAAAGACACCAAAGTGAGAGTGCACTCAGGAAGTTAAGTCTTGACGTGTGCCTCATGATTCCCTGGCTTAATGTGATCAATGTATTGATTCTTGCTAGATAACCCGTGACTTTCTAGCTCAATATGGTCCAAATTATGACACAAGATCTGAGGGTTGTGCTGGAGTTTACTCTTTTTCCAGAATTCAGTGAAGGATTTAAGTCTAGAATGCTGTGGATTATTTTTGCGGCTGCTAATCTAGAAGACAACCTAAATTGGATAGTTCTAATTCCTAATGTGTTGGGATTATGGTTTTAGCCTGCAAAGCAAAAGGCAATGATGCATGAATGCTAGAACCCAGGTAAGGAATAATGTTTGTTCGATTTTGGGTGGTTGGCTGTGCTTCATAAATCAACAAATGGCTAAGTGGGCGGTATTTGGTTTTCCATGAAACTGGAGGTTTTTTTACAGTTTTTTAAGGGGCGGAAAAAGAGAAAAAAACTGCTGGGCTGAAGAGGACTTATGTGATGTTGCGGAGCAATCGTAGATTGATATGTTTGAAGAAAAAACAAGAAAAAAAGCCTTTAAAAAAACAAGTCTAAACCATGAAAATTGGGGTAAGAGGGGGCATTTACTGAAGAGAATTCTGCGAAGCTGCGGAGGCGGAGTTTGGGAAGCCGGCCGGCAAAGCGATGGACGCCTGGGGCCATCAAGAGCCCACAATTCCACAAGCGTCCACGAGCAAGACGACGATCAAAATCTCCATCCAAATCCCTCAAGACAATGTCTGAGTGACAATCGGCACCTCCGAGCCCAAGTCTCTTTGCCACATGATGTATATTTATTTTATAAACAATAACTAACTTAACAATAAATCTAATCAAAACACATCTTCACCAAATCCAATTCACTTGCAAAAAAAAAATGCAGGAGGTTTTGGATCATTAGGATGATTGACTCAATAACTACATTTATACCAATAATAAATGCTCGTTCAAACATATCTACATATCTGTATTAAATTCAAACTTTTTAAAAACCAAAAATACTAAATAAACCTCCATCCTTGAATCACTTGATGCTTCACCCCAATATGGGCGCCCAATTTTGTGCACTAATTAATTACTTGAAGAGAGGTAACCTTAGATATGGGAGTAGAAGGCTTAGAAGTTTGAGCAAGTGTTTTAAAAAAATAAAAAATTGGAGTATCGCGATTGTTTGGAGCACTGACTTTCTGGAGTGTTCACTGAAGGGTTTAAAAGAGAGGTGTGCCTCGTATTCAAGTTGGGGCAAAGCCCCCGCACGAGAGAGAGAGAGAGAGAGAGAGAGAGAGATGTATAAGATGCATAACGAGAGAGAGGAAGAGGGATCCCTTAACGCTTGCGAGAGACAGAGAGGGAGAGAGACGAATCTTGTAACGCCCTGTGACAGAGATGAACGAAAAAAATAAAAAAATAATTGTTAAAATAATCGCTTAGCCCGTAAGTGTTAAACCTTAGCCTATTTCATTAATTGGTGTTTGCTCACATCACTAATTAATGAAACACGCAATGGCCCGAATATGGGATAAGCTCACCAAACAAATTTTCCCCATTCCTCACAATGTCTTACAATAGGGGGCAACAATGAGAAAAAAAAGGCAAGACAGATAAAAGATTTAAAATTAGACTTAATGTGTGTGCGTGTTTTATGTAAGTATTTATTATGTGGATCATACATGCAAACACGTGTGCGCGCGTATGCGTGCACACACACAATACATAATATAACAATGTCATTCTTCTCGATAACGCTATGCTAGTCAAAATGCCTTCTCTGTGTTCTTCTTGGCCCTTGGGTAAAGCTCCGAGTTCTCACCTCCGTGAGTTTCTATCTTTCCAATTATCAACGATGTGATGGCACTGCTCAGTTTTATCAAGATGGAGCATCTTTCTATCAAAGTCGGCCCATCCTTTAAGGATATTTACACACTTAATTGATGGCGAGGGTGAAAATGAGATAGGTAAGTTTGCTCAAAAATGCACATTTGGCAGTGGAGATCCATTATGTGCCTAATGGGATAAAGTGCAAGGAATCTGTTTTGGGCACCATAGCACTACTGACATCTATTTTCCTAATGAGGGTCACAAAGTATCTAGAGTTTGACTTGGAATGATACTAGGCCCTCTTTGGGAAAGGGCATCAACACACTTAGTGTGGTGGCATTTACACAGTTTGTGGAATGGGTTATGTGAATAGAAAATTGAGAGATGAGATTGCTAGAAAGTGCACCACAAGAAGAAAGTCCATACACATTGTAACTTTTGTGTAACTAAAGTCTTTTGTATGTGAAATATGCATCACAATGCTGATTTTTGATGGATAAAGGTGAAGTTTTCTAACTATTGTGTAACTTAAGGTGATATTTTTTAGAAATGGGAGTTCCATGGTTAAGATGCACACACTTTCTACATCTTACATGCATTTCTACGCATACATGTGAAGATGGCTTGCACTCCCAAGGGCAATGCCCTATGTTGATATATTTATTATGTTTTTTAAAGGAGGAAAAGTGATGATGTGTCATGATCTACTTTTTACATTCCAAATCAAAATATAAGCATTGCAACATTGGCTTTAAATGATTTGAGTGTTTTATAAAGGATTTCCTCTAGCATAGCTAGTTTAATTATAGAATTTCTCGTATCTTACTTGTTTTTCTGAAGACCCATAACCTCAATGCAAAGAAGCGTAATGAATCTTGTAAGGTTGGTATAACCTTTATTCAAAAATCCTTTTGAGGCTCAATAAGTAGTTGTTGTTGGTTTTACTAAGCAAGACTACAAATTTGTGAAGAAGATCTATGTAACAAAGTGAAAGAGTCTCATGTCTATTTGGTCCCAAGGCAGAAAATAAAGTATATGTAAAAGGGGTCAAGGGCTAGGGGATAGGGTGGCCATGGCCATGGACACTTTAAGTATGGTGTGAAAGGACGGTCATGTATGTAAATGAAAAAAGGGAATAATGATGTAACTAATTAATATGCTAATCATAATTACATTTTTCTTCCTAATATTGGCTATGGTGGCTTCTCCCACTTGAGTACAATCGTGTATATCTGGTTAATGAGTGTTCTCATTTCTTTTAGTGGTATCAAAGCTATGCTTTAATCGTTTCCTTGCTACATTTAGTGTAGGGAAACCCTGATTTCTCTCTCAAAACTTGTAAACCCTAATTTCGTACATCTTCTTGTCGAGTTTCTTCAAGAACCATACTTTAGCTATGTTTGGGAGTCTTCTTTAGCAAAATGCCCTTGATTTGAGCTTGATTTTGTTAATTTTCTTAAACTCTTTAGGGTTTTGTTGATCTTGATTAACAGTTTCTTGGGGTTATTTTGGTGATTTCTTGGTAAAATATTTGCAAGAACTTGTTGGAAACCATCAATCTCACCTTCTTATAGCAGAATCTCATTGATTTTGCACGATTTGTGCTTGATTTTCATTAATCTTATTGTAAACTTGTTAATCTAGCCCTATTCTCATTAATGCAAGCTATAAATCATCTGTATCTTGTTGGAATTAGGGTTGCAGGAATGCACACACAACTTCAAGAAGATGAGGAAGCTTGAGCACAACACAGTAGTGTATTATGAGTGCCAAAAATGAAAGATAACCAGCCCTAGAAGATAATGGGCGTATATACAATGCACGGGGGAAAAAACCTCCTAGTGAGGGAAAAAGTGCCCCGGCGGTCCTAAGTGTGTTCACACACATCACTACTATAATATGGTAACAAATCCCCCCTGGAGTGATGCGGTGAACAAGAGCTAGCACTCATGTATAGGGAAGTGTCTAGCTATGTGGACGAATCCACAAAAGGGAGTAAGCCCAAAGCTTTGCGAAAAGCTTCGAACTTCTCACGAGGCAGAGCCTTTGTGAAAAGGTCTGCAAGGTTATCCTGTGTTGGCACATAAGCCAAACTGATCTCTCCTGCAGAGAGTCTCTCCCTGACATAATGGTAGTGCACCTCAATGTGCTTCGTACGAGCATGGAACACTGGGTTCCGCGCAACTGCCAATGCGCTCTGACTGTCAGTGAAGATGGTGGTGGCAGATGGCTGCCCAACACCCAAATCAGCCATAAGGCGTCTAAGCCACACACACTCAACCGTAGCTGTGAAAGCTGCCCTGTACTCAGCTTCACAACTAGAAGTGGCCACAGTAGGCTGCTTCTTGCTCAACCATGATATGCATGAGCTTCCAAGCATGAAGCAAAAACCACTCGTGGACACGCGTGTGTCATAACAACCAGCCCAGTCAGAATCTGAAAAAGCATGTAAATCTGGCGGCAATGATCCCCCCTTGGGATAAAACAACCCAAGATGCCGAGTACCACTCAAATAGCGAAAGATACGCTTCACTGCTTGCCAATGCTTAATGCCTGGGCTATGCATAAATCTGCTCACCTGTGAGACTGCAAACTGAATGTCTGGCCTCGTAATGCATACATAAATGAGGCAACCAACAGCTGTCTGATAGAGTGTGACATCAAAGTGATCTCCAGCATCATGAAGACTCAACTTCAAACCTGTCTCCATTGGAGTAGCAATAGGCTTGCAGTCTTCAAGGCCAAATCTCCGCAACAATGTTTCAATATACTTTGTCTGACACAAAGCAATACCTCCATCACACTGCTTAAATTGTATCCCCAAATAATGATGCAAATGCCCCAAATCTGACATCTCAAAAGAGGCATTCAAATCAGCCTTAAAATCAGCAATATGACTCTCATTTGGTCCTGTGAGCAGCATGTCATCGACATAGAGAGCAATGATTAGATGTACACCATCCACACGTTTAACATACAAAGTGCTTTCTGTTGGACTATTCTGAAACCCATGTGCAGTCAAATATGCATGTATTTTTTCATACCAAGCTCGTGGAGCTTGCTTTAAACCATATAAAGCCTTTTTTAACCTGCACACTTTGTTTTCCTGCCCTCTTTGAATAAAACCACGAGGCTGCGATACATACACCTCCTCATGCAAATCTCCATTTAAGAACGCAGTCTTTATGTCCAGCTGATGTACATTCCAACCATTATGAGCTGCTAATGCACAGATGCTACGAACAGTGGTCATACGACATGTGGGAGCAAAAGTCTCATCAAAATCAATGCCCTTCTCTTGAGCATAACCTTTTGCAACAAGCCTAGCCTTATGGCGATCCACTGTGCCATCAGGCTTACGCTTCAATTTGTATACCCACTTAGTGCCAATGGCCTTCTTGCCAGGGGGCAAGTCACATAAAGACCATGTACCATTCTTCATAATAGCATCGTATTCTGCTTGCATAGCAGCCATCCAATTTTCTGAACTTTGTGCCTCATCAAATGAAACAGGCTCACTTTCATCGCACATACTAGAAACAGCCAATGCATAACAATCTGACGCATAAGAGGCACCATGAGAGCCAGAACGAGTGCGACTAGACAAAGGGGCATCCAACTTGCTGTCACGCAAAGTCTGCACCAGCCATCTAGGCATATTCCTAGAGCCCTCAATCTCTTGTCTCTCATCCTCAAGTGCATCATGCACATCTGCATCAGATATAGGCTGATCTGTGCCATCATTTAAAACCTGCATAGGCTGAAAAACTGCCTCATGAGGTATTGCACTTGACTGTGCACCACTGAAAAGAGGCAACAATGTATCATAGACATCACGTGAGCTGATATCTGTCTCCTTAGTACATGAAACCAAGGGCTGAACTGCATCTTCCACAAATACAACATCACGGCTAACCAAAATGCGCTTTGTCTGTGGATGATACAAACGATAGCCTTTGCTCTCAGCACTATATCCAACAAAAATACATTTGACAGCTTTGTCATCCAATTTTCTGCGATGTTGCACAGGCACTAATGCATATGCCAGGCAACCAAAAACACGTAAATGGCCAACAGACGGCTTGCGGCTATGCCAAGCCTCATATGGAGTGACAACCTGTAATGCTTTGGTGGGACACCTGTTTAGTACATAAGTGGCACACATGACAGCCTCAAGCCAAAAACCATGTGGTAGACTTTGACTCTTAACCATACATCTTGCCATTTCCATGAGAGACCTGTTTTTTCTCTCAGCCACACCATTTTGCTGTGGTGTATACGGCACTGTACATTGGTGTTTTATCCCACGCTCAGCCAGAAATGCATTAAATTCTGAAGACATATACTCCCCCCCTCGATCTGAACGGAGGGTGCCCATCTTACTTTCTGACACATTTTCAGCCATAACCAAAAACTGTTTGAAGCACAAAAACACTTCGGACTTTGCCTTCAAAGGATATACCCATGCATGCCTGGTAAAATCATCAATGAAAGTCACGAAGTAAAGGTAGTTTCCAAATGATGGAGTTTGCATGGGACCACAAACATCACTGTGAACAAGCTGCAATCTGCGTTCAGCTCTCACTGATCCATCTTTGGGAAAGGAAGCACGCTGCATTTTACCCAATATGCAGCCCTCACAAACATGCTTGACAGGTGCCTGAAGCTTAGGCAAAGAAGACACCATTTCAGATTTCTGCAGGCGCAGCAAACTTGCAAAATTCAGATGACCAAAACGTGCATGCCACAGTTTTGCATCTGAAATAGCCTGCGTATCCATAATAGCACATGCTGAATCCTCTACACATTTGCCATCCATATTGAGCTTATACAGCCCTCGACATAGTGAACCAGATGCTACAATGATGTCACCACAAGAGAGATCATGAACAGTACATCTGTCATCCACAAATTTTACAACCAAACCTGTTTTGGCAAATGCGAAGACTGACAGCAGATTCTTTTTGATCCCTAGCACATACAATGCATCAAAAAGTGTAAAGGTGTTGCCATTTGCAACATTCAGCACAATCTATCCAACTCCTTCAACGGGATAAGAGGAGTTATTGGCACAAGTGACAGTATTCCCTGTGGGAGCAGACTCAAGGAAAGTGAATAAACTGCGCTACGAGGTGATATGCTTAGTGGCACCACTGTCAAAGTACCATACATCTGAATCTACTGCAGACATACATGTGTCATGCAAAGATGGGTCATAACTGCACTGCGCATTGAATGCCCATTCTGTATCTAGCACAACATTAGCAGATTCATTGTTAGAAGGAGAGGCATCTGCAACAGCCATACCAGCCTCTTTCTTCTTAGCCTCTTTCGCAGCCAGCTTAGGACACGCTTTGATGACATGATCATTTCCCTTACAGTACTTGCAAAATGTCTTCTGTTTGTCACCCTTCTTCTCATCTTTGTCTTCCTTCTTTGGTTGCGCAGCATTTGCAGATTTCTGCTTACTAGAAGAAAAGCCAGCTTTACCTTTCCCGCTTCTCTGACTAGCAACGAAAGCTTGATCTGCGACACGCATAATATTCCTGTTTTGCCTTGACTGGTCTTCTTGCAGCAAAACAGAAACTAACTCCTCAAATGATAAGGCATTGGGATTGCCTTTCATCATCAAGCGAAGAGTGGAAGCAAAACCCTGATAAGAATCTGGTAGACCATTCAAAACAGTCTGCACAAGTGAACTGTCTGACAGGATTTCATCTGCAGAAATGAGCTGCTCTTTGAAATCCTTGATCTTTGTCAAAAAGCTATCCATAGAATCACCTTCGTTCATATGCTCACTCTCCAACTGTTTTCGGAGATAAGCAACACGAGCCTCATTTCTTGCCTGATACAATGTGGCAAGTACATCCCAAGCATCCTTAGAAGTCCTGCAGGAGCGAATATGTGGGATAATGGTACGTTTGACAGACAGCGCAATCAAGGCATGAGCCTGCGCATCTCTACCATCCCAACGAATCTGCTCTGCTGAAAGTGGTGGTTCTCGAACAGCTGCTACGGCACTTGTGCCTGCACCATCATCAACAGTACCTGTTTCTGATGTGTTTGCAGCATTCCCAGCCACAATAGGACGTGCATCAATACCCTGCACAATGTTCCATAACCCCTTTGCTACCAATACATGTCGCATCATATATGCCCACAATGGATAGTTGGTGCCATCCAACTTATCCTCAGCAGCCAACATGCGGAATACATCATTGTTGTCAGCCATGGCCAATGACTGTACTACTAGATGTAAATGCTGTCTGTAAGAGGTAAACCTGTATAAAATCGACCTGTGCTATGTAGCACAGCCCAAAACAGACAAATGGGCACCTGTCCTGCAGATTTTAAGCTTGACAGAAAATCTGCACAGTAGGACGATTTTGCCTGCGCAGTACTTGGAATGCAAAAACGGAGGGCGAAATGACTTCAGATCAAAATTCTGAATCGAACAAGCCCTACGGGCTTTCCCACGGGATATACTAACCTGCAGACGCTCGTGAAACCTCGTTGCAATCGGAGGAGATGAAGCGGCAGGTGCCGGTGATGCTGCCCGGGAGGAGGAAGCCTGCTCTGATACCAATTGTTGGAATTAGGGTTGCAGGAATGCACACACAACTTCAAGAAGATGAGGAAGCTTGAGCACAACACAGTAGTGTATTATGAGTGCCAAAAATGAAAGATAACCAGCCCTAGAAGATAATGGGCGTATATACAATGCACGGGGGAAAAAACCTCCTAGTGAGGGAAAAAGTGCCCCGGCGGTCCTAAGTGTGTTCACACACATCACTACTATAATATGGTAACATATCTTGTTTGATTGATGCTTATCCTAGCCTAATCCATTAGCTTTTCCATTACATTGACTCGATTTATATTGATGGATCGCTCTAGTGACAACATTAACAGAGGCAACATCACTACTATTCTTGATTTGGTTTAGTGTTCTTTTGATCTTTATTGATTTTTAGAGCGATGATGTTACATGGCAATGGTTGTTCATTATTTGATTATTGAATTAATGGGTAGTCAAGGGAGAGTCGTACTTCATTCTTATATTTGATATGTGCTTCTTCTCATCATCTTTTAAAAAATATATATATATGGTTAGTATGTGTATAGTTGCTATTTTGTTGTACACTGTTGGTTCACGCTAGATTGTCATGGGTTAGTTTTTTCCAACAGGCTCCCTCTTGATATGGACATAAACTTTGTTGAGGAGAAAAACATGGAGGGCAAAAGTAATGATATTAGCATAAGTCTCCCCTTCTTACGTTTTATCATACCTTGACCTCTTGAAAGGTATTGCTAACTTTGCTCCATCAATGTTTGTTAGGAAAACTCTTTCTTCCTTTTTGTGGTGGTAGGTCAACTTCCAGCTTTAATGGTGGTAAAGTGCTCTCATAAGACCGGATGGAGCTTATGGTTTCACCAGTATTAACGAGCAATGGAGTTGACACTTACATAGTGGGCTGCTCATTTAGGGAGACCAATGGGGATGGGGCTTGGATAGCCATCAATGGTTTTGTAACCTTTAGCAATGTAGAGGCTTCACCATCAATCACCATGTCTTGTGTGATAGGGTTTCTCCTTGGGATCTAGACTTTTTTGGGTGTTGGTGGTTTTTACAATAGCTTTTCCTTTGTTGGCATTTGAGCTATTGAAGCCTTCATCCATCATTGATGAGGAGGTTTAGGAATTGGTAACTAGGGGTATACTTTTATGTTTTGCTATCCAAATACAATGGTTACCCTCGTAGTAGCCTTGAGCTTTTAATAAGTGTTTGGGGATCCATTTTGGGGTAACTTGTAATTTGGACTTCTTGTGCTGATTCTTGTGTGTTGAGGTCCTTCTTTCTTGGTCGGTTTAGGCATGGATTGAGAAACCTTGGGAACCCATTTCCAGGTAGATTTGGGTTGCCACTTTGTAGCTTGTCGAATCTGTTCGTTCTGTGTGGAGGTAGAAGGATCAAGAGCTTTTTGAATATTGGAATGCTGAAGTGGAGGGGGTTGAAGCTTCCATAGATTTTGTGGATGTTGAAGCTTCCTCCTCTTTGTGACCCTCGATAATAGTGAGAGGTGAGGGGTTTATGAGTAGATTGTTCAGTTGTGGTTTCACCCACAGCAGGGACACACCCTATTGACCAGTTAATCATACACCTTGTAGCCTTCATCCATGTATGACCATGTATTATTAGTTCAAGTAATGTTCTGGCAAGCATAACCAAGAAGTCTTCCCCACTAGTTGCTTGTTGCCACCATCACAGTATATCTTTGTTTGTAATAGCCCAAGAACCTTGGTATTTCTAACATGGATACCTTTCACCTTTAAGGAGGTATCTACGCATTGGGGTTTTCCCAACTGGTTCCACGCATTGAAGGAAATAAGATTGTGAAAAGTAATGCATTATAAATCACTTTACCAAAAGGGCTAGGCAATTGAATGGATGTTCATAGAGGCTCTATGTGCTCCTCTCTATCCCCTTCAACTTCTCCCACAAAGGCTTGTGTAGCAGGTCTAAGGTTTCCTTCTCGTCGTTGTTGCAGTTTGGCTCATCTTTCCCTTGCCTCCTCTTGGGCTTGGGTCTTCTTTAGAGCAGCCCTTTCCTTGGTGACTTTCTTGTCATGTGAAGCATGTAAGGATTCTTTGGTAAGAGATCCATAGTATTTTTTAAGCTTACTTCCATTAAGGAAACCAACAGTTTCAACTCCGTCGTGAAGATTCTCAACACGTATAGTACCTTGTGAAGTAACTTCACAAACCCTAAGTGGTCCCTTTCTGGTATATTTAAGCTTTTTCTTTTCACTACGGACCCCATACATAAGTACAAGATCGCCTACATCGATCTCCTCGTCCTTGAGATTTCTGTCAAACTACTTCTTTCTTCGGTCCTTTTCTATCAACATGTTTTATACTGCAATCTGTCCTCAGTGAGTTGCTCTAAAACAAATAACCAGTGAGCCAATGCATTACCTTCAAATTTTTCACTTATGGCTATCCTTAGGCTAGGGATAATGAACTCCCGACATTACTACCTTAAGTCCATACACCATCTTAAAAGGCGTGCAACCAATTGCAACTTTGTATAATGTTTGGTAAGCTTATAAAGTTGCTCTAAGCGTAGACTCTTAGTCAGTCCGTCAAGATTTAACAGTCTTTATCATTATTAAAATAAGAACCTTGGTGATACTCTTTTCTTGGCCATTTGCCTATG
This sequence comes from Cibotium barometz, assembly GCF_041138505.1. Taxonomy (NCBI): domain Eukaryota; kingdom Viridiplantae; phylum Streptophyta; class Polypodiopsida; order Cyatheales; family Cibotiaceae; genus Cibotium; species Cibotium barometz. Next base: position 27,366,205 of record NC_141049.1, read on the forward strand.
GGTAATATGGCGTTGACTTACGGAGTGAGCGATCATGAATGTGTTAAAAAGATTTTTTATCACATCATTGATAAAATGCTTACCTTGATCACTCACTAGCTCAAATGGACATCCAAAGCATGTAATGATGTTCTCATAGAGAAACTTAGTAGTCTCCATGGCATCTGCTTTTCATGAAGCCCTTGCTTCAGCCCATTTGGTTACATAATCTGTGGCAACAAATGCTGAAGCGTGCTTGTGTGCCACGTGCAGCGGGACCAATAGGACCAATGCTTGTGTGCCCCATTTTTCGAAAGGTTGGTTGACTCTAACAGGATGCAATGGCATCATGTCCTTCTTCTGTGGCTTTGTACATCATTGGCACTCGTCACATCTCTTGAGAAATAGTACGAAGAGCGTGGGCGACCAATACCCGGATTGGAGTATTTTTCTTGTTGTACATCTCCTGCGAAGTGTCCACCGCCTACCCCTTGGTGTGCTTGTTCGATGATGTATAAGTATTCATCCTCCCTAGGGAAGCATCTTAGTATGTCATCTTTACCTTGTTTATAAAGAGTTTAGGGAATAAGTTGGTAAGGTGCACTCTCTTTTAGCAACAACTTTCTTGCTAAATCTTTCCTTAGTTCCTTTCCTTTTGGAAAACCATTAGCTAAAAAGTTAACGATTTTCTCACTCCATTCTGGAATAGCCTCAACCTTGAATAGCGTAGCATCCAGTAACTTGTCATCAACCTCGATTGGTGCTTTGCCACCATTAGGTATGCAAGATAAATGATCTGCCATGACATGTTTCTTGCTGGGCCTCACAACTACTGTGAAATCAAACTCGAGAAGAATCGACAACCACCTTGTGATCCTTCCTATGGAGCATGGTTTGTTTACTAGATACAACAAGGCTTGATGGCCAACATAGAAAACAAATTTTTTAGCAAGAAGGTAATGCCAAAATTTCTTTACAGCATAAACCATTGCTAACCCTTCATGCTCAATGGTGGTGTAGTTGATTTCAACCTCATCTAGTGCAAAACTAATAGGATAGTCCAATTTGTGTTTCCCTCGATGTGCTAGGACACATCCAATTGCAAAGTTAGAAGCATCAATGTGCACATGAAAGATGAGATCCCGATTAGGTGTTCGCAATATTGGAGCACTAGCCAAGGCTTGCTTTAGTGCATCGTAAGCTTGTTGACATTCCTCGATCCATATAAATACAATCAATAACTTGTACAAAGAACGAGCTATTTTTGCATAGAAAAGAATAAACCGACGGTAGTATAGCCGACATGGCCCATGAATCTGTGGACTCCCTTATAGTTTATTGGAGGGGGTAATTCCAAGATGGCCTTGATTTTGTTCTCATCAGTGGAAATCCCATTTTTATACACTATATGCCCAAGAATAACTTCGTGTTTCACTCAAAACTGGCAGATATGCGATAAAATCGACACCTTTCACACACCTTTTTTAGGCATGCTAGGTGCTCTTTCCAAGACGAATGAATGTACAAATCATCCAAGAAAGCTTCGAGAAACTTTCTTAAAAAGGGTTTGCAAGAGTTTAAGGATATGCAATAAAATCGACACCTTTCAAAACAACTTTTTTAGGTACGCTAGGTGCTCTTTCCAAGATGAATAAATGCACAAATCATCCAAGAAAGCTTCGAGAAACTTTCTTAAGAAGTCCTTAAAAGCAGTATTCATAAGTCTTTGGAACGTGGCTAGTGCATCAGTTAGAGAAAATGGCATAACTCTGTAAGCATATACACCATGCTCAGTGACAAAGGTTGTTTTGGCTTGGTCCTCATGCGCGATTGAAATTTGATTATAGCCTCAATATCCATCCAAAAAGCTATAAGCCTCCTTACTTGCAACTTGTTCAAGAACATGTTCTGAATATGGCAAAGGGTAGTGATCCCTGCGCGCATGTGGCAACATTCACTTTCTTGAGATCAACACACACTGTAAGTTCTCCATTCTTCTTGAGCACAACCACAATGGGTGTGAGACCCATTCTAAGTGTTTAATCTCATAGATGAATCCACACTCAATTAGTTTATCAATCTCTTCCTTGACAATGCTTGCATATTTGGGATTCATTAGATAGGGTTGTTGTTGGACTGGTTTAACTTCGAGTACCATGGGGATGGTGTGTTGAACCACTTCAGCACGAATTCCCTCTATATCATGGTATGTCCACGCAAAGCAATCCCTATACTCCTTGAGGAGAGCTATAAGTTCAGCCTCCCTCGGCCTTATTTAAGTCCTTGGCTATGTAGGCAGGCTTAGGATCTTCCCTTGGTTCAGCCAAGTTTACTTCCTTGACCTCTACAGGCCAGTCATAGACTCCTCCACTTTCACTTGTGGGGTTACGTTTGGCATTATCAAACACTAACTTACGTTACCCTATGGTGTATGACTTGTAATGCTCAGGTGCTGGGCATAAATCAGGCTCATTTTCCTTTCCTTCATCATCTGCTTTAGTTGCAACTTTAGCCTCTCGTTCCTTCTCTTTGCAAGTTTACGATTTTGTTTCCTTCTAGTGGAGCAGCTTACTTTTAGTTCATCAGAGACTTCCACCTTAGTTATATCAATTGGGGGTGGTCTATAATACTAGACCTTTTGTAACTCTTCTCCCCAAACGTCTATAAACTTTCGATGTAAGTCACAACTGCATCCATGTACTAGAGCCATATGGCGGTTGTGGTTCTTTCTTGTAGCCTTTTATGATGATTCACTACATAGTGTTTACATCTCTGCCATCTTTGGAGATTCTCCTTCGCGTCTTGAAAAAATTCATCCCTTTCCTCGTATTGGGAATTTGTATCAGATTCGAAGCTACTCCTTGAAGTTTCTTTGAATGTTGTGAGCTCTATTTTTCTTGTGGTGTGACTGAGGAGTTGGTGTTGCTTTCAGTTCTGTTTCAGACCCCTTATCACTATTTGTGCTTGAGCTTGAGCTATCCCACCTGGACTCAAGTTCACTATAACCTATTCCCTTGGTATCGGAAGGTAACACACAAATCATTCATAGGGGCACGACCTTAGAGAGCTCCTCACCATCAAGTGTAACCCATGTAGATCCTCTAGCTTCCCAGATATTGATTGTAGCCATCATATGTATCCAATTTAGATCATCTTCAAGCTCAATAGCTTGTTTTTTAGCATCCTTGTGGGCTGGATCCTTTTTTGCTTAGTCTCTTCTCTACAAGGAGTCTACAAGTATAGCAATATTGCAATGGGCTTGAATGAGTGGTGGTGGTGTCTAGATGGTTTTCAAAAAGTCCTCCACTACCCATAGGATGTACACGGCCAGTCATAAGATTAACTGTGAGGATGGAATCATCAAATTAGAGGTAGACATGGTTCTTAGACCAGTCATATACCATCTTTGCTTCTCTCATGAATGGGCATCCTAAGATCATTTCACATGATTCTTGTTGTTTGAAAAAGTCCATAATAATGAAGGTGTGTTTAACCTGATGTTTAAGAACCTTGATCTTTAAATCTCGTAGCATCCCAATAGGTTTGCAGTCCCGTCAGCCATCTTGACAATAATGTCTCAGACTTCTAGACGTGGTTTAGCCATCTTCTCCGAGCATTTCTTGGTGATTATGCTCACTCTCGTGCCACCATCTAGGACTCCCATTATTGTGATGCCCTTGGTCATAATTGGTAGTAGTGCGTTAGACTCATCACCTTCAAAATATTATCTCAGTTTGTTGAGTGGAATTTTAACCATAGATTGGTATTTTCTTCTTCCACTAGGACTATTGATTCGGGTACAACTTGAGGTGTCTCCATTATATATCGGGGACGTGCCTTATGCATATCAAAAAATGGTGGTAATCCGACATTGAGTTCTCCATTAAGGAGAGCTCTCATTGCTTCAAACAATTCCGGATCACCACTCAATCGGGCTGTTATAGTTGTACTGGTTTGTGAGGCCATAAAGTCTGACAATTTGGGAATATTTAGAGGTGCATTCATGACCTCCTTTTCGAAAGTAGGTGCCGGTGAGATTGGGAAATCCATTTTCAAGATGGGCTTAGGGTATCCCTATGGTAGTTGTCATCAGGGGTCAAACTATGAGAGGTGGAGGCCTTAGTCTTTTCCATGATGACACTCAACACATCTAGAGGTTTGCAAATTTCTGTATAGGCATTAAGATACTAGGGTGTATAGTATTTGAGACTCTCACTTGCTTGGGTTTTGGTTCAAGCTCCTCTTGGGTTTTCATAACTAAATCACCAAATTCCTTGAGTTGCTCAATTTCCCTCTGAGGGTCAGGATAAGAGCCAAGTATTGTCATGTGTGATCTAGTTTCAAGAATCGCATGTTCCTGTGGGGTGTCAATTTTCCTCTGAGGGTCAGGATAAGAGCCAAGTTTTGTCATATGTGATCTAGTTTCAAGAATTGCATGTTCTCATGGGGTCTCCTTTCCCCCGCGCTCTTAGTTTTGGAGGACATTTCCCTACCCTATTCAGAATCATCCCTTATGTCCAAGGAGTCTGAGTCCTCATCTAGGTCCCTAATGAAGATTGGATCTTGAGGCCTCCCAAGATTTATCTTTTTGGTTTCCTTTAATTTCCCATTCTTAACAGACTGGATGGGGACCTTGACAGTTGTAGCATAAAGAGGCATTCTTCTAGCTATGGCATTAATGTCCCAGCCCCCCCTGCCCAATTTTCTTGGTAATCAATAGGCTCCTCAAAGCTTACTCAATTAAGAGGTGTGATCCTCGAGGGTGGAGGTTGAGGTCCCAATATTGGTGGAGGTAACGACACATTTTATGCATTGTAAATCCCCCTTGCAATGGGTGGTTGTGTCATTTGATCCGCAGTGGGTTGAGATGTTGCAAGCATTATGGCTGGTGGAGTCGATAAAGCCAACTATTAAGGCCTGTTTGCAAATGCATGTGGCACTATGAAGCCTCATGACCATAATGTCCACAAAAAGTACAATCACCATTATAGCGTGCCCTTAGGACTAGACACTCACTGGTCGACTGTCCTTGTCACAGCAAATTGAGAACCATTGAAGCTCTCTCCTTGGGTACATATGTACATTTTCAGGGGGCCTACTGGCCTTCATTCCCTATTGGAGTGCTTTTATGAAATCTGTGAAATTCATCTCCGCTAAAGTGTGGACTTTAACAAGGGGTTTACTTGTAGAAGTGTTCTGTCGTCCTGTGACTCTGGAGGTAATAGATTTAGAATTTGATGCTTTAACTTCTTTGACCATGAGATTATCCTCTAGTTCGATGGAATTTGTTGTGAGTTCATCCCATGTAGTGATCCCTCTAATCATTAAGCCATTAGAGATCACTTCATGGTTAAGCTCGTGGTGGATAAATCTATCCAACAATTGATTATTCAAATAATGTTCATGCAGAAGGCAATGAGAGTTCAAGTGCTTGAGAGACGGCTCATAAAATCTATAACCGACTCCTCTTCCTCTCTCTCAACTTTGTGTAGCTGGGAAGCTACACCCCATAAGACTCCTTCAAGCGTTCCTTGACCCTGAGAGTTCTTTACCAGTCCCCTGCCTTACCATCTAATGTTAGACTAAAGACATTGGTCTTGGAAACCTCATTTCTTTCTCCTAGGGCCTCACACACTTGATCAAATACTTCCAAGTGTCTCCTAAGATCACCATCGCCAAAAATGAATTTGTGGGTTATCTTGGCTATCTAGGCAGCCTTCCCTTGGCTCTTCTGTCCACCATCTCTCCCAACAAGTGCTATGCTTTTTGCTATCTCTCTTCCAAGGGCTTGTGCAAAAGCAACTGAGTCTGTGGGTAGAGGTGGTGCTGGCATAATTGGAGTAATGATAGGAGCAGGTGTGGAGGTGCAACACATGGCACTGCATGAGGATGCACCATCTCTCACAACAGGTGATATGTTTCCACTACTACTCTTCCAAGGGCTTGTGCAAATGCAACAGGGTCTATGGGTAGAGCTGGTGTGCTGGGATAACTAGAGCAATGATAGGAGCAGGTGGAGGTGCAACACGTGGCACTACGTGAGGATGTATTGGTCTAAACCCTAGTGGGGGTAGATGTGCGACATAAGGCATGTGCCCTATTGGCACCCCAATATGTGCTCTAGTCATGTGGGCATTAGGTGGCAACCGATTTCGCAAAACAGCAGTTGGTAGCACTCTCACTCTTGGGAGGGGATGTTTCATGGTGCACTAGAATAAGATGTGACCTCTCTAGGAATGGTAATACTACATATGCCAGGCACATGGGGCTCCATGTGTGAAGTGGTGTTGGCTACTATGGTAACCGTTGGCATGTGGCTCAATGGCAATTCTACATCAGTCATCATAGGTGCCATAGTTGATGTGATGCCATCCACTGGAGGAGGCAGTGTACTAGTATTGTCTTGGGCGGGAGCAGATCTAGGAACTAAGAAGGTAAAGCTCATGCTAGTCTTCCCTTGAGTCCCTATAGCATGGCCTTCTGGGTTAGAAGATGTGGTTTGGTCATGACATAGCTGGGTACAAAAGTAGGATCCACTAGGCTCACAGGAGGTGTTACCATTTCGCTCATTGTGGGCATTGTTGCTTTTGACGTCCCAACTTGCGCCATGGGTCTTTGGATCCTTTCATGTTCAATTACCCTATATACACAATCGCAAATACCCTACAATCTTTCCTCCTTTGTTATGGCCCCAGATATGGATTGGACAATCCCTTCCTAACTCACACCATACACTTGGTCTGTTTTGACAAAATCCACAAGAGTCTCTCTAGATGTGTCATACTCCCAATCATTTGTGAGAAGACATTGATCCATGATTTGAAAGCCTAGATCTTTTCCAGAGGTAGATGCAATGTTATTGCTTGTAACGAGACTATCGAGCACTACTTGTGTAGTCTTGGCATGGGACTCATTTTGGGTGTATTGGGCTGTTGATCGTTCTTGTGCCAATTGCAAGGTCTCTTCTTCCTTTGCTCTAGCAGCTTGGATCAATGCCTCTACCACCTACACTTCTTCTAATGTCCTCCCATCGGGCATAAGCACTTTTGTAGGGGGTGGTTTGATGGTCATAGCAATTGCAGCCAGGTGCAACAGGAGCTGTATAGACAAGGCTATCAACACGAATGCTCCTTGCTTGCACCGATGAGAGTACACTAGTTGTCTCTCTAGAGTTAACCTCAACTCCATGATATGGTTTATAGATCGTAAGGTTTGGCTCAGAGGTAGCAATTGAGGCGCCAGACCTCTGAGGTAGCTAGCTACGTGGCCTAAAAATTGGTAGTAACTAGCTTGGCTAGTGAGACCTAGTTAGGGTTCTCACTTCTTGGGGTTGGGGATCCTTCCATTGAGTCAAAATCTAACGATGTATCACTGGTCCCTAGTACAAGTCCTTGTACAATACTAAACTAGGTTTCGGCGGCCAAAGGTCCTCAACCTAGTGAAAGCTAGTACGTACCTAGTTTGATAAATGCACAATCATCTATATTGGCCTCTAATGCACGCCCTTCATAGGTGCATGTGATTATAGGGTGCAGGAAGGTCCTATAGATGCCCCAGACAAGTTGGAATTTTTTGGAAATTCTTTTTTAAAATAAATTTTTTTGTAAAATTTTTTTAGATTGGCCAAAGTTTTTTCGAAACATATCTTTTGTGTTTCTTAACCTATATGGCACTAGAAATAGTGTATTTTTTTCGAGGCGCTAGCTCCCATAGTTAAGCTCCTTAACTATGTAAAATTATAATTTTTTCGAGTGTGAGACAAGTTGCATCAATGTGATCGCAATAGCCTCAAACATATATTAGGCAAGTTTATGCGAGCACTTTCTGGAAAATTTCTATATTATTTTTCCCCCTCACCTACCTTTTCTCTTTTTTATTTTTTTTATTTTTGCTTTTGACGTTTCACTTTTTCTATTTACAGTTTCACTTTTCGGTTTCACCGATTCATCAAAAAGGGGTTTTCCTAGAATCTTTGACTTGGGGCCTACACACACTAAATGCGTCCAGCTACACAAAACAGACTTTTGGAAATTTATGGCTAGTGGCCTAAAATCTTGCACACATTAAATGTGGCCAATTAATCAAAATGCACTAATTGTAGCACTCACGGGAAATGAAAAATAAGTAGAAATTGAACAATATGTAGGAATTTGAACAATACGCAAAAATTGTAGAAATCAACAAGAACGCAAACAATGCCACAAAATGGACACATTTTCATCTGTTTATTTCTACCCTTCTTGCAAAAATAGGAAACTGAATTAAAACAAAATTCTTTCATACACACATGCGCGCATTCAAAATGCATTGTGGCTATGCGGTAGGGCTAATCCCTAGCACTAGCGACACTGTTTATGGGAATCCCTTGCACCATAGAAAGAGTGCATGAACTAGCCAATGTCGTGGGGCTTTAGCTCACTACACTCAAGAGCATAAAACATCTTAAACCAAGAGGTTAATCTACCATAATCTAGCCCACAATTGCATAAACAAGATGTGTCACTCACCTCGTTGATTTCTTGTGCTCGGATTCTCATAGGAGACGATATTGCCACACAATCACACTTCAAGCTCCACTCCAACACCGCTGCCACACTCCAATGGAAGCTCGACCCTCCTCTCTCACTCAATCACACATACTGACTCTCTCACATGAAAAGATGCAGGGGGGAAGAGAGCTTGAGCTCTTGCAAGCACACACACACACTCACAAAACCCTAATAGAGAACACACACAAGGTGAGAGGCTGAAAGTCTTCTTCTTCTTCACTCAACACTCAACACACCATATACAAGATAAGAGTACACATAATATGAAAGGTACTCAACCAATACATACACGGGTTCTCTACAGTATGAACCCAACTAAATGAGCTGGCGCTATAACTATGCCAGTCTCTAGAATGGCTGTCACACAGCCTGTCATCCCACTGGCCGCATATCACCCATGATCTCACCAACCATGCCAGTGGTGTAAGTGTGGGGCCTATCCCCTAGGCGGGTCATCAGTGTCCACTGCCTCACTAGATGAGCTTGATATCTCAACACTCCCCCTCGAGCTCAACTCCATCTCATGTACACCAAGCGAAGCCCTGAATCTGCGGAGCTTCTCTGTACCCAATGCTTTGGTGAAGATGTCAGCTACCTAATCCTCTGTGCTGACATAAACAAGGTCAAGGTCTCCTGCCAAGATTTTCTCTCTGACGAAGTGGTAGTGGACTTCTGTATGCTTTGTACGAGCATGAAAAACTGGGTTCCTGGCCAACTGTATACTGCTAATGTTGTCACAAAAAATGACAACTTGTCTATCCATTGATAGACCCAAATCTTCAAGTAGCTTTCTCAACCAAGCTACCTCACATGCTGCCATAGCAGCTCCTCTGTACTCGGCCTCTGTACTGGATAGGGCAACCGTAGGCTGCTTCTTGCTGCTCCAAGTCACAGCAGCACTCCTCCCCAAAGAAAACATGAATCCACTTGTAGATCTTCTATCTGAGATACTACCAGCCCAATCAGCATCTATGTACCCATGTACACATATCTCTGTCCCAGTCTCATAGAATAGTCCACAATGCAAAGTAGACCTTATGATGGCTAACGAGGCTCAGCATCTACAGTTCGATATGAACCAAGGGCCAACAAATAGAGGTATCTGGGTTGAAAGTTTCCTCATAATCAATGCCATATGTCTACGCATATCCTTTGGCTACCAATCTAGCCTTGTACCTGTTTATGCTTCAATCACTATTATGTTTTACTTTGTACACCCACTTGCATCCAATGGCTTTCTTGCCTTCAGGCAATTGCACTAAGTCCCAAGTTTCATTTCCATATAGTGCATTCATCTCCTCATCCATAGCTTTCTCCCAACACACATTTCCAACAGCCTCATCAATGCATGTGGGCTCAACAACCTGCACAACCTTTGCCATATATGCATGGTGATGTGCCACATAACCATCATAGGTAAATCTCTGCACAGGATTTTTCACTCTCCCAGATCTTCGCAGCTTTTCATTCATGGCTTCCATAGCCTTCTTTACACCAGGTGTTCTCATAGCTGGGATCCCAAGCTCCTCATCAAGGCTCATATCTGAGCCACTAGACTCTCCATCAACATGAGAATGCCCTGCAGAAATGTCAGGCATACCAAGGGGCTCAACCACTTTCTCTTTTCCTTCACGTGATGTACTAATCACATTTGCAGGACTGGTATTATGATGCAGCCTGCCACTCCATGGTCTATCAACAGACCCACTAGATGAGGACTCTCCTGGTCCACTCAAAGACTGTGATTGCTGACCTGCATTCTGTGCAACCATACTTCCACTCACATTAGCCCCAACAGCTTCTTTTTCAGTAGCATACCAGCTACTCATCTCATCAAAGACAACATCCCTGCTTACCCTCAAATCACGTGTAGCAGGGTTATCACACCTGTATCCCTTTTGCTCAAGGGAATATCCAATAAACACACATTTTTCAGCTTTCGGATCCAGCTTAGTTCTCAGCTCATCTGGCACATGCACATATGCAATGCATCCAAAAACTTTTAGATGAGACAAATCAGGTTTTCTGCCAGTAAACCTCTCCTCTGGAGTTACATCATGTATGGCTGCAATTGGAGTCCTGTTCATGATGTATACTGCTGTAGAAACAGCCTCAGCCCAATAGCTATGCGGAATATTTTTCTCTTCCATCAATGCTCGCGCAATCTCAGCAATGTGCCTGTTTTTCCGCTCAGCAACTCCATTTTGCTGCGGAGTGTATCTGCATGTAAACTGTCTCTGAATACCATTCTTCTTCAAAAATTCAGAGAACTCATTGGAGAAGTACTCTCCCTCTCCATCTGACCTTAGGCACTTTACATATTTCCCTGTTTGCTTTTCAACCAAAAACCTGAAATTCTGAAAGTGAGTGAACACCTCACTCTTCTCCTTCATGAAATATACCCACACTTTCCTTGTGTGGTCATCAATGAAAGTCACATAATACCTGCAGCCTCCCATAGACATGGTCTTCGTAGGACCCCATACATCTGAATGCACAACATCTAGTGCATTTCTACTCACATATCTGTTGCGTGGAAATTACATGCTTTGTTTGCTTTCCAAATTGGCATGCTTCACATATTCTCTGCATACCTTCCACTTTAAACTTTGGCAGCCCTGTCACAATTCCTTTAGTCTGCATAGACTTCATTCGCTGCACATTCACATATCCAATTCTTTTATGCCAAATGTCTGTGTCTGCAACAATCCCTGAACCATTTGCAAACATCGCAGCACTCATTTCAGGCATGTCTACATTCAATGTAAACATTCTGCCCACTCTGTTGCCTTTTGCAACCAACCTGCACTTGTCTTTAAAGTCTTCAACATAACAACCATCAAGGTTAAACCGAACCTGCAAACCCTGCTCAATCATCTGGCCAATTGAAACCAGATTCTTTGTTATGTTCGGAACGTGACGTACATCTGCAAGATACTTCACTTTGCTATCCTGCATAGACAATGGCACATCTCCAACATGGGCAATTGGATGAGCAGTGTCATCCCCTGATTCCACAAAACCTGGTCTTTCAAGGTTTTTCATCTCCTTGAACCACTCCCCATGACTTGTCATGTGGTTCGAAGCACATGAATCCACATACCATACATCATCTTTTTGTGCTGCTTCAACATTTTCAGACATGGCATTCACGACATGCTGCATAACAAACAACCTTTCATTATCCTCATTGTTTCTGCTTGTTGAGGATGCATAGTTGTTCTGCTGCACTTTCCCATTTTGCATGTCAGCCTGCTTCTTATAACATTCTGCCTGCACATGTCCAAGCTTACCACAATAATAGCATTCACGTGCATCATTATACTGCCTTTGCCAATTTCCACGGCCTCTTTGACTCCCCCTGCCTCTGAATTTTCCTCTTCCACATGTGTGTTGTTGATGTTGTTGTTGTGTATTCTGGGACTGTTGTTGTTGCTACTGCTGGCCATAATTCTGAGTACCTGTTCGGCCACCTCCTTGACCACGTCCATGGCCTCCTCTACCTCGTCCTCTTCCTGAACTTGTGTAGAAGGCCTGTTGCTCTGAACTGTTTTTATTTTGTGAAGACTGTTTGTCTTCACCCAAGCTCTTCTCTTCTATAATCAGCATAGACACCAAATGTGTAAAGTTGGGAATGTTTTCCCGAGTCTGAATAGACGTCTTGAACGCCTTGTATTGTGGCCCGAGACCACGTAGACAGACTTCCACCTTATCATCATCATCTACTGACACACCAATAGATGCAAGGGATTCCAAAATACCCTTTATCTTCAACGCATAGTCATTCACAGACATGCTCTTTTTCTCCACAGTATGAAGTTCATTCTTCAACTGTATCTTACGTGCCTTGGTATTTGTTTCATAGAGCTTTACCAAGGTGTCCCACGCCTCCTTGGGGGACTTGGCATCCTGAATATGCCCAATCATGGTGTCTTGGAGAGCCAATACATAACTTTCCTGGCTCCTTGGTTCCAGTCTTTAAACTCTTTCACATCTGCAGCAGTCGGATTTATGTCCGGTATCTCTGGTGCCTCTTCATGTTCACCTTCTATGTAATCCCAATAGCCCTTTCCCATCAGGAAATTCGTCAACCTGAACCTCCAAGCATGGAAGTTTTATCAAGCTTCTCAGCCACAATCTGGGTTATCCCATCATTTGACATCTTGCCAAACACACAATTTTACCAGAAACAGCACTCTGGTTTTTCTGCACAAACTACTGTATTTTTTGCAGCGGTACTGTAGTACTCTCAAATGTCACAACCAGTGACTTTAATGTGCATACATACACCCAATGGCAACTGTTTACCTCTTTGCAGCACCCACAGTGTCTGCACAGTCAAGTTGCCTTCCTACAGTTCTTAAAACAGAGTTCTGCAGAGAATCGATGACTTACCCGCAGTGCTCGAAATCACCTGTTTTCTGAAAAACGGAGGTCCAACGTGCCCGAAACACGTTTTTGGCCCAGAAAATTACGTCCGATAGGACAATATAGTTGCCCTATAGCTTTACTCCCGCGAAGAAAGCTCCTCAATCAGAGATCGTTTGCCGGTGCCTCCCGTAGAGCTCTCCGACAAGGGTGTAGTCACCAACACAAATAGGGAAGAGTAGTTGAAGCTCTTACCCTCGTACCGCTTCCTGTGGTTCTCTTGCTTGCAGCTCAGCCCTTAGCATGAACCAGGCTCTGATACCATGAAAAGATGCGGGGGGGAAGAGAGCTTGAGCTCTTGCAAGCACACACACACTCACAAAACCCTAATAGAGAACACACACAAGGTGAGAGGCTGAAAGTCTTCTTCTTCTTCTTCACTCAACACTCAACACACCATATACAAGATAAGAGTACACATAATATGAAAGGTACTCAACCAATACATACACGGGTTCTCTATAGTGTGAACCCAACTAAATGAGCTGGCGCTATAACTATGCCAATCTCTAGAATGGCTGTCACACAGCCTGTCATCCCACTGGCCGCATATCACCCATGATCTCACCAACCATGCCAGTGGTGTAAGTGTGGGGCCTATCCCCCAGGCGGGTCATCAGTGTCCACGGTCTCACTAGATGAGCTCGATATCTCAACATCACACACATGAAAGCAAGCACACAAGAGCTCAAACAAGCAAGAGGCAAGCACGAAAGCAATAGCATAGGAGAGCAGAGAAGAAGAGCACTCTATTGAATTAGCATAAAAGAATGAATGGTGAGTATACACAATGACCCTTATCTTGGTCCATAGACTTCACACCTTGGGCGGCCATACTTAAAAAATATGTCCATGGCTATCCATGATTGCCTAGGCTTATGCAAACACTTAATCTAAGAATACAATCTCCATTATTAATCCCGTGGCATGCCTTTCTTAAACAAGTGATGATTGTACACGTAAAATATACAATGACGCTGGAGATGTATCAATTGAGGGTTAACAGGGAGCTGTAAATATGTTTGAAGACAAATTTAGACACGTGCGTGATGATGAGATAGAAGAGGAGTAACTACATGGTTCTTTTGTTGAAGGATGACATTGATAGTGATGTATATGAAGAGTATTATCTCAATGAGAAGGGCAGCCATGAAGATCTTGGTAGTGATGAAAATCAAGAGGCAATTGAGGATAGTGAACATGAAGATACAAGTGTTGAAGACTATTAAGATCAAGATGTGGATGATATTGAGGATGCATATGCTTATGATTCATTTGATCGTATATACATTGATAATGCGAATGGGTATGACCTGTAAGTTGGTACCTACAGGCATGATGTATATGCTTGGGCGGATGACACATTAGATGACCATAATTGTTTGTTATTGGATGGTTGTGATACATTGCCTTTTGACCCTGGTGGCACATATGAGAAGAGTGAGACCTATATATGTGGGAGGAGGCATTACTTGTGGAGTTTCATTTTATTAGCCTGTCACATGATTGCAATTGGCATGATTTCATTGGGGTTATCTTTTCCTTAGGACCTAGGAGGATACCTTGCCAATGGTGGGTTCAGATGGTTTCAAGGATGACCACAATAAAGTGTATGTAAAAGGGGTCAATGGCTAGGGGATAGGGTGGCCTTGCCCATGGACACTTTTAAGTGTGGTGTGAAAGGGTGGTCATGTATATAAGTGAAAAAGGGGAATAATGATGTAATTAATAAATATGCTAATCCCAATTATAGTTTTCTTCCTAATCTTGGCTATGGTGGCTTCTCCGACTTAAGTGCAACCGTGTAACTTTGGTTAATGAATGTGCCCACCTCTATTGAGTGCCACCGTGCAACTTAGATTAATAACTGTTCCCCTTTCTTTCAATCTAGTGGCCATACACATATAAATCAGAGTTCTAATGTTTTTTTAAAATCAATTTTCAAATTCCCTTCTTGGAGTCTATAAAATATTACTATTTAAAGTACGAACAACCTTTGGTGTAAAGAAATGAAGATATGCTCATATACCTTTTATAAGTCAAAGTGTCAGTCATCTTAAAAAATATTCCTCATTTCTATTCAATGTGTTCTCACTATACTAAATGTAAGTAAGTGAATATTGTTCTCAAAGTCTGATTACCTTTACTGTTTAGACTAAAAACAATTTTGATGCTTCCATGGTTGATGTACCATATAAGTCCCCATATAATTTCCCCTCACAAAAATATACTTTGATTCAATTAATATACTTTAAATTAAGGTGTGAAATTGAAAACTTAAATTCCTTTGTAATGAAGGATAACATTGAACTTGACTCTCTCTCTCTCTCTCTCTCTCTCTCTCTCTCTCTCTCTCTCTCTATATATATATATATATATATATATATATATATATATATATATATATATATATATATATATATATATATATATATATGTATATATATGTATATGTATATGTATACGTATATGTATGTATGTATGTATGTATGTATGTACATACATATAGGTGTCAAGCGATGGAGGAGAAGTTGGAGAGCAGGAAGCAAAAAAAAAGTTTTGAAAAAGATAGCTAAAAGAGGAGGACAAGCAGGTTCAAATAAAAGCAATGAGTGACAAGGATGGGCGATTGACTCATAAATAGGAGTGGGTGATGTGTGTCAATTTGTAAGTGGCTAGTTTTTTCATGACCGTTTCACAATCGTGAAAAAGTGAGATTTTCATGCCAAATTTTCTGATCATGGTCATGTGATGTTTGATCATGGTCATGTGATGTTTGATGAATTGTTGAATTTAAATCAAATTCTTGCAATTTTATTTGATCTCTATCTCCCTAGAAATTTAGATCCGGTGACAGTGGTATCAAAGCTAGACCTAGGGAGAAGGGGATAAAATTGAGTGGTAAAAAGCTAAGTTCAACGGTTTTTGAAGGATTACCTCTATTAACCAAAGATTAAGAGGAGGGTGATAAACCACTTTCAAAAAACCATGAAACCACTCTAAAATTGAAAAGCAGTTTTGCTGGATCCTTAACCTCTTTCTGATCCGTCTCTGTATGGATGAAATCTGAAGTTGAGCAAATCCGGCTTAGCTTTTAGATTGATAAACCACTCCTAGAGGAAGAAACCTATAATGGACGGTGTGTGAATCTCCATGAGTCGATTTATGAGAATATAGTCACTCTCGAAAAATTTCAGAAATTAGAATTTAGATAATTAGAAATGTTTCTTTCCTTCCTTCCCTTTTCTACCCACGACGACCGGTTATCAAATTCAAGGGGAAAATTTTCTCTCTCTCTCTCTCTCTCTCCAAGACCACCCACCACAACCGGTGCTGTGCATTTCAGGGAGGAAGCAGGCTGTATTAACGCTGATTACTCAAATAAAAGCTTTGTTAAGCTTTTAGTAATAAAGCTACGCTGGTTATTTTGACAAAAAACTTTGTTAAGCTTTAATACTAAAGCTTTGATAAGCTTTATATATATATATGTATGTATGTATGTATATGTATATATATGTGTATGTATATATATATATATATGTGTGTATATATATGTGTATGTATATATATATATATATATATGTATATATGTATATGTAGATATATATATATATGTATATGTATATGTATGTATATGTATATATATGTATATGTATATATGTATATGTATATGTATGTATATGTATGTATATGTATATATATGTATATGTATGTATATGTATATATATGTATATATATATATATATATACATATACATATATATATATATATGTATATACATATATATGTATATATGTATACGTATATATATATATATATACATATACATATATATGTATATATATATACATATATATACATACATATATATATATATATATATATATATATATATATATATATATATACCTTATCCCATGTACCTCTCTCTCTTTTTAGTGCATTCTTGTGACCAAAAATTCAAAAAGAGAAAACTTCATTATTTCTCTTAGAGAAGAGAGAAACCCCATAGCTTCTTTTAAACCAAATTTTTGCTAAAAGACTTTAAAATTTTTATAAGGCCTATCCTCATCACTTCAAAAGAAAACTTTTTGAGAGAACTCATCACTCCCCACACAAAAGGTAACAATTCAGAAAGAAATTCAGAAATCTCAAATTTACCCATTCCGTCCACGATTCAAGAACAAATCTTAGCGCTTCAAGAACAAATTGCTTATGAACAAGAACTCCGACGCAAATTAGAGCATCAAGTCAAGCGTACCAAATGCAAACGCGATGTTTCTGATTCTTTCGACTCAGATGAGGAGAAAAGTGATCAAGTTAGACGCATTGTTAAAGCTACATTGCATGCTCAAAATTCTAAGAAAGACTCAGGAATCAGTCGAAAGGCATTCACTTTCCAAAATTATGATAGCAAGAAGGATGCACGAATTCTCATTGCTTGGATTAGCCAACTAGATGACTATTTCTTTAGCGACGAGAAGTTCTCCGAAAAAGATAAAATTAAATGTGCTTGTAATCATTTAATTGAAAGTGCAGCTTTATGGAACATGATTAAGCAAGGTAAACATCGACCTTCAACATGGAAAGAGTTTCAAAAACTCTTAAAAATACATTTTCTACCATCGTAGTACAAAGCTAAAGCACGTCAATGATAGGACACTCTACGCCAAATTGATAAAGAGAATGTCCAAGCTTATATCAACACGTTTTGGGATATTCTTTAACAGGTTCAAGTGATTGAAAAAGTCAAGGAAAAAGAACAACGTAGAATATTCATTGCAGGACTTAAGTCTACCATTAGGGCTGATGTTAACATGTTTCATCCACATGACCTTAGCTGCTATGGACCTTGCCCTAAATCCAAAATGTAAAACAGCTATATCTAGAGATTTCAAGACTCAAGATAAATCTTTTACAAAATCTACTAAATCTTATTTCCCTCCTAGTACTTTTGATAAATCCAGGATGCACAATGGTAAAGATATGGCTAAAGGAGATATTCGAAAGGACAACAACAACAAACCTTCAAATGGACAACTAAAGAATTGTTGGAATTAGGGTTGCAGGAAAGCACACAAAGCTTGGAGAAGAAGAAGCAAGAATGCACACAACACAAAGTCGTAGATTGTGTCAATGTACAAAAGATAAGTTAGCCCTAGAAGGATGGGCGTATATACAAGCCGGGGGAAAAAACCTCCTAAAGAGGGAAAAAGTGCCCCGACGGTCCTAAGTGTGTTCACACACATCACTGCCTATATATATATGGCAACAAATCCCCCCTGGGAGTGATGGTATGAACGAGAGCTGGCACTCATGTATAGGGGAGTGCCATGCCCGAAGTAGATCAGTCCACAAAGGGGATCAAGCCCAAAGCTTTGCCGAAAGCTTCGAACTTCTCACGAGGAAGCGCCTTTGTGAAAAGATCGGCGAGGTTGTCCTGTGTTGGCACATAGGCCAAGGTGATCTCTCCTGCTGAGAGTCTCTCCCTGACATAGTGATAATGCACCTCAATGTGCTTTGTGCGAGCATGAAAAACTAGGTTTCGCAACTGCCAATGCGCTCTGACTGTCAGCGAAGATAGAGGTGGCAGACTCCTGTCTAACACCCAAGTCAGCCATAAGCCGTCTAAGCCACACACACTCTACCGTAGCTGTGAAAGCTGCCCTGTACTCAGCTTCACAACTAGAAGTGGCCACAGTAGGTTGCTTCTTGCTCAACCAAGATATGCATGAGCTACCGAGCATGAAACAAAAACCACTTGTGGACACTCTTGTGTCATAGCAACCAGCCCAATCTGAGTCCGAAAAAGCATGTAAATCTGGCGGCAACGATCCCCCCTTGGGATAAAACAACCCAAGATGTATGGTGCCACTCAAGTAGCGAAAGATGCATTTAACTGCCTTCCAATGCTGAGACCCTGGGCTATGCATAAACCTGCTCACCTGTGAGACTGCAAACTGAATGTCCGGCCTCGTAATGCATACATAAATGAGGCAACCAACAGCTGTCTGATAGAGTGTGACATCAAAGTGATCTCCAGCATCATGAAGACTCAACTTCAAACCTGTCTCCATTGGAGTAGCAATAGGCTTGCAGTCTTCAAGGCCAAATCTCCGCAACAATGTCTCAATATACTTTGTCTGACACAAAGCAATACCTCCATCACACTGCTTAAATTGTATCCCCAAATAATGATGCAAATGCCCCAAATCTGACATTTCAAAAGAGGCATTCAAATCAGCCTTAAAATCAGCAATATGACTCTCATTTGGTCCTGTGACCAGCATGTCATCGACATAGAGAGCAATGATTAGATGTACATCATCCACAGGTTTAACATACAAAGTGCTTTCTGTTGGACTATTCTGAAAACCATGTGCACTCAAATATGCATGTATCTTTTCATACCAAGCTCGTGGAGCTTGCTTTAAACCATATAAAGCCTTTTTCAACCTGCACACTTTGTTTTCGTACCCTCTTTGAACAAAACCACGAGGCTGCGATACATACACCTCATGCAAATCTCCATTCAAGAACGCAGTCTTTATGTCCAGCTGATGTACATTCCAACCATTATGAGCTGCCAATGCACAAATGCTACGAATGGTAGTCATACGACAAGTGGGAGCAAAGGTCTCATAAATCAATGCCCTTTTCTTGAGCATAACCCTTTGCAACAAGTCTAGCTTTATAGCGATCAACACTGCCATCTGGCTTTCGTTTCAACTTAAAAACCCACTTACATCCAATGGCCTTTTTACCAATAGGCAAATCACACAAAGACCATGTACCATTCTTCATTATAGCATCATATTCACTTTGCATTGCAGCCAACCAATTCTCTGAATTTTGTGCCTCATCAAATGAAAGAGGTTCTTCCTCTTCACACATATTAGACACAGCCAAAGCATAACAAAGCATAACAATCTGATGTATAAGAGGCATGCTGAAAACCTGAACGAGTACGACTAGTCATAGGTGCATCAATCTTACTACCACGCAAGGTTTGCACCAGCCATTTAGGCATACCTCTAGCCTGCTCATTTTCAGCCCTATCCTCATGAATTACATGTTGGAAATAAGTGCACACTAGGTGTACTATTTCTCTAGTCTAGTTTCAGTTGAGTCTTTGTGTCTTGAGTCTAGTGCCATGTGGCACCTCTATAATTGTCCCATAAGTCAATCTACTCTATCTTGTACTTCTCACCTATATATTGTGGGTGTCACATCAATGAAAGTATCAATCTTGTGTCTTGTCTACACTCATCTCAAGGTAACTCTTTGTCTTTCATTTGTGTTCTTGTTTCATTTCTAGTTTGCTCTTGCTTTCATATTTCCTTCATGGTATCAGAGCAGGTTTATCTTGGCTCCCCTCATCTTTGCCCTTGTTTCCTATGAGCGACTGCCCCTCTTCTTGTTGGCCGCCGCCTTTGCTGTTGGCCGCCGCTTAGCTGGGAGCTGCCTCACGTTTTTTTCTGTATTTTACTGTTTCTATATGTTCGCTTCTGTCCTCTAGTATTGCACATGTAGCTCGTCATATCAGTAATCAACCCGTCGGCCTGAATTTTCTGTCCGCCCACTTTCTTGCTATCCACCCTGTTCAGACTCATACAGCCCGCTGTACTGTTCTCCTTTGGCTTCCTTCTTCATCGACTCAAGGGTGCGCATCATCTAGAAGAAGCTGCAGATCGACTTTCCTCCTAACGAGCTATTTGCTGCATTCAGTTCTGCCATCGCTTCCTCTTGAAGAGTCTACAAGGTACTGTGCATTGTCTCCTTCAGTTTGCTGGTCAGTTCTTTTCTTATCCTCATATCTGCAAACTGCTAGTTCCTCATGCTTCGATGGGCTGTCACATGCTATGGCCTTGACAAGTGGTGAGAGAGCCGGCTTCTAAAAACAGCTTGGATCTCTTCTCTCATTTATTTCTGCAATCTTGTAAGGGAATAGACACTGCCCTTGCATTTTAGCAAGAGGTAAGACCGTCCCACATGGCCTCTTCTACTCATTCTCTCATGTCTATCGACAAATTCAATGGGTCCAACTTTCATACTTGGCAAATCAAAATCAAGTGCCATCTTATGAAAGAAAGTCTTTGGGACATTGTTCACCATGCTGCTCCCGAAGATTCCGACATTGAGCAAGTTATCACTTATGCTCCCACTGCCAAGAATGACAAAGCCTATGCTATCATCTTGCTCGGTCTTGGAGATGATTACATTCATCACATCTCCAACATACAGTCTGCTTCTCGAGCATGGATCACTTTGGATACCCTTTTTGGACCCCGCTCTAAAAACTCTAAGATTGCACTTATGATCTCATTCTTTGATCTATATATGCAGGAGGGAGCTACTATAGCCTCTCATGTCAATTATTTTCGCAGTCTTATGGTTCAGCTTGCATCAGTGAAGTCCCCCATCTCCGAAGATATTGCTATTGCTGTGCTTCTCAAAAGCTTACCTGACACCTATGCTACTCTTGTCACTACCTTCAAGTATCACAATAATCCTACTCTTGAAGGTATCATCAATGCTCTCCAAGAAGAGGAAAGAACAAAACAACAAAAGGTAACTGACACTGCATTTTTAGCAAAGAAAGGAGGTTCTAAGGTAAGAAAGCCTTGCACCCATTGTGGAAAAACTAATCATATGGGGAAGGACTGCTTCAAGGCTCATCCATGCACCATTTGTGGCCGTGATAATCACTGGGAGAAGGACTGCTACTCTAAAACCTCTACATCAGCCCCTGCATCTACCTCAGCCCATGTTGCTGCAGCATCTCAATCAGCAAATCTTGCTATTCATTCCTCACATGATGAGGAGTGGGCTTTCTGATTACTTCACCTTTCTTGTCTACCACTTTGACCACCGATGATGTAGGTCAAGGGGTTCTAGTGTCTTACTCATTATGCTTTTTGACCTCTCTCTTGTCCCTACCCAAGAGGCAGAGATTGCCCTTGAGGAGGGGATGTCTTCAAGGTCCATCTGTTTGTCTACAGTCAGGTCTACAGTCAGGTCTTCTGTCTATCTAGTCTTGTCTGTCTGTCTATTTGTCTATCAATCTGACTGTGTCTTGTTTTAGATCCACTCTTGTCCCTACCTTTGTGGACCCATATGAGGATATCACTTGAGGAGGGGTGTCTCAGGATCTTTTGTCTCTCATGTCTTGTCTCTCAGTCTATCAGTCTTTATGTCTGTCTTCTAGTCTTGTCCATCTTGTCTTCTAGCTTGTCTCTCAATCCTTGTCTAGTCTCTCTGTCTTGATCTTATCTTTTGTCATAGTCTTGTCTTTTTGTCTTTCTCCTAGTGTCCACTTAAGGAGGCTGTTGGAAATAAGTGCACACTAGGTGTACTATTTCTCTAGTCTAGTTTCAGTTGAGTCTTTGTGTCTTGAGTCTAGTGCCATGTGGCACCTCTATAATTGTCCCATAAGTCAATCTACTCTATCTTGTACTTCTCACCTATATATTGTGGGTGTCACATCAATGAAAGTATCAATCTTGTGTCTTGTCTACACTCATCTCAAGGTAACTCTTTGTCTTTCATTTGTGTTCTTGTTTCATTTCTAGTTTGCTCTTGCTTTCATATTTCCTTCATTACATCCTGTAAATCTGCATCAGAAATAGGTTGATCTATGATGTCGTTTGAAATCTGCATAGGCTGAATATTTGCCTCATTAGGACTTACATTTGAATTCCCACCTGTAAATAGAGGCAACAATGTGTCAAATACATCCCGTGAGCTCACACCTGTCTCTTTGGTACATGATAACAAAGGCTGCACAGCATCTTTCACAAAAACAACATCTCGACTAATCAAGATACGCTTTGATTGTGGATGATACAATCTGTAACCCTTGCTCTCAGCATTGTAGCCAACAAAAATGCATTTGACAGCCTTATCATCCAATTTTCTGCGTTGTTGCACAGGCACTAAAGCATAGGCCAAGCAACCAAAGACACGCAAGTGACCAATAGAAGGCTTCCTGCCATGCCAAGCTTCGTATGGAGTAATAGACTGCAAGGCCTTAGTGGGACACCTATTGAGTACATATGCAGCACACATGACAGCCTCAAGCCAAAACGCATGTGGCAAAGCATGGCTCTTGACCATATACATCGTGCCATCTCCATAAGTGACCTGTTTTTCCTCTCAGCAACACCATTTTGCTGAGGGGTATACGGCACTGTACATTGGTATTTTATCCCACGACTAGCCAGAAATGCATCAAACTCTTTAGACAAGTACTCCCCCCCTCGATCAGAACGGAGGGTGCCCACAATACAATTAGATACATTTTCAACCATAAGAAAAAACTGTTTGAAGCACAAAAACACTTCGGACTTTGCCTTCAGTGGATATACCCATGCATGCCTTGAGTAATCATCAATGAAAGTCACGAAGTACAAGTGTTTACCAAATGACAGAGTTTGCATAGGCCCACATACATCACTATGTACAAGTTGCAATTTGCGAGTGGCCCGCACAGAACCATCCTTTGGAAATGCAGAACGTTGCATTTTGCCCAAAATACAGCCTTCACAAACATGTTTCAATGGTGCCTCAAGAGGGGGGCAATGAAGCAACCATATCAAATTTCTACAAACGTAGCAAACTAGCAAAGTTCAGATGACCAAAACGAGTATGCCATAGTTTTGCATCTGAAACTGCCTTTTCATCAGAAACTGCATTTGCTGAATCTTCCACACACTTGTCATAAGAATTGAGCCTATACAGCCCATGAAACAAGGTGCCAGAAGCAATAATCGTATCACCTGAAGTCAAATCATGAACAGTACATCTGTCATCCACAAATTTGACTACAAATCCAAGTCTAGCAAGCGGCGCAGAGACAGACAATAGATTCTTCTTTATCCCTGGCACATACAAAGCATCTGAAAGTGTGAAAGCGCTGCCATTTGCAGCAGTAAGCATAATTTTACCAACGCCCTTCACTGGGTAAGAAGCATTATTGGCACATGTGACAGTATTCCCATTAGAGACAGCCTCAAGACAAGTGAACATATCACGATGCGAGGTAATGTGCTTTGTAGCACCACTGTCAAAATACCATACATTAGAGTCAACAGAAACTGCCAAATATGCATCATGTACAGATGGATCATACTGGCAATACACGCTAAACGCCCATTCTGTATCCTGCACAACATTTGCAGAATCTGCATTTGTAGAAGCATCCGCTATTGTGGCTGCATTTGACTCTTTCTTCTTTGCCTCTTTAGCCTTTAGCTTAGGGCAATTCTTAATGACATGATCATTTGCCTTACAGTAGTTGCACTTGGTCTTTTTCTTGCCTTTATCAAGAGCCTTCTCAGACTTATTGTTACTACCTGTGGAAGGAGAAGAAGTTGCAGACCTACTAATAGGAGAAGGAACAGTGGAAGGGACTGCCTTACCACTTCTTCTCTACTGCTGGGCAGCAATAAATGCTTGATCAACTACACACTGCCTGGCCCTGTTTTGCCTGGACTGCGCTTCTTGCAAGATCTTGTTGACTAAAGTATCATACTTGACAGCATCAAGTCTGTCCTCACTGAGCAAGAAGTCTCCACGTTGTCGTGAAGTGTGCGGTACAGCCAGGAAAGTACGAGACTTCTAGCTGTGAGAGTGAATGTCCAATCCAACAAGGAATCTCACGCACAAAATTTCCCAAGGAGTATTGAACATCACTATTTCCAATGACAAATACATGTGTCAACTTGCCTCAATACATCCTTGAATTCATCCAGATGATTGCACAGAATTGCATGAAATCCCTTGAACCATTCACATGTGTGCATAACAAAGCCTTCCAATTTTTCCAATATACATGTGGCCAGTTACATTCATTTCATCCAGTGTCATCAAAACCATTATATCATGATGCTCTTTTTCACCTGAAAACCTGCCTTAATATTCTAACATCTCACAAGCAAAAGATGGCATAACATTAACATATTCATATGATTTTAAATGAAATCCATGGCCTGCATTTAGTTCCACTAAGATAGATTCAAAATCAATTTTCACTAGAGTCGTTGCTGTATTTCTGACTCTTTGATTCCATGTCCCTTCATGGAATATCCTCACATATCATCATATCAAAATCCACCGTTTATTTTTTTACAAAACCTTTGAAGGTTTGTTGGCATCCTGAATTTACAAGTGGTAGGTAGGAAAAATAAAGAGATTTTATTTAGCTTCACTTATCTGATGGCGGGGAAAAGCGATTCTCTTGAATTTCTTTTAAAAAAAAACCTTCCCACGCTTCACTGCAGGCAACGTACAGCCGGCGCACAGCTTTGTTTGTGAATTTGTAATAAGCGTATCATAAGATAGAAGCTGCTCAGCTCTCTAATTCAAGCACCAACACGCCATATACAGTCGATAAATGCATGAAATGAACCATTTTGGTCGTGTCGCCTCTGTCACCTGGTTTTTTTTTGTTGCAGACTTTTTCTGATAAGCACCCACGCGATTCTCTGGTTTTTTCTGGTTCTCCCGTGAGGAAGTCGGCGTCCACGCCCTTTTGCAGCTGAAATCGCGCATTACCTCTTTTAAATTTCCTCAGTGCGCCTACTATTTCTTTTTTCATTGTTTTGGAGCGTAACCTTTGTCCTCTATTTTGGAGTGTTGACCATATATATTTATATATAAAATCAAACTCCTTTTTACCATAACCTTGCTAAGGGTTTTTCTCACGCCTCATCAAATGAAGCTCCATTTGGCATCCTTATTGCACATAAGATCTTTGCCATCTAAAGCATACGATTAAGAACCCGACCATTATGTACCATTAAGTTCTCTGTCTCAGTGCTAATATCACAAGCAAAATCCAATCCTATCAAGGCACAAGATATCTGCTAGCTCCAAAATTCTCCATAAGCATTAAAAAAAAAATCCTCCACAATTCACACCACACTGTCAAAGGCTTCAAAACCTGGCTCAGCCTCAGCTCATCTTATTGAACCTTATCTACAATATGAACATATATACTCAGGCATCATATAATGACTCGTCATGGCACTTAACCCCATGCATCTGAATGTGTATTTGATGAACTCACATGCACGGTTTCACATCATAGACGTGCCATGGCACGACATCCACCCCCTCTAAACCTGCACATCCTCTGGTATGTGCCAAATCATCATCAAGGTCCACATATAACTGGATGTCGTCTTCATCTTCTGCAGTTCCAGGAAGATTATCCTCTTCCTCTTCAATCATATCCATACTACCACTGTCAAGCTTCTCATCCTGAATCTCTTATGAATCAAAAGGATCACCATCATGCCTTATTTTAAATATCTTGATTCTTTTGCCAGCCACAAGATTCTTTACTTCTGTTCCATCAAGCTCACACAGAGTATACGTGGCATTTCCATGCACATGCTTGACAATGTAAGGGCCAAACCATCTTTTTGCAAATTTTCTTTGAACAGTGAATTGGTTGTCAAGGCTACTATCATACATTAGAACCCAATCACCTTCTTCAATAGGTTTTGGCCGGAGTCTGTGTCTACTATCAAATCTTTCTTTATTTTTCAGCCTTGCATCTTTCAAGCGAGCTTTAGCAAGCTCTACATCTTCAGGCCTCCTCTCCAACTGTCTTATTCGCAATGCAAGGAGGTCATCTCTGCTCAATCCTTCCACCCAGGGCAATACATTCCAAGTTAGAATTACTTCTTCAACTGGCATCACTGGCTTCTGACCATACATTAATTCTGCCGGCATGTATCCTGTCACTGAGCTATGAGTTGTACGGTCAGCCCACAAGGCATATGGTAGCAGCTTTGGCCACTCTCTCATCCTTTCTCTGCATGCCTTAGCCAAAGCTTTAATGATTGGAGGATGTCCTCGCTCACTTTTCCCATTGCCCTCAGGATTGTAAGCACATGTTAGAGACAGTTTGATACCAATTCTAGAGAAGAATTCTCTTGATTCTTCAACATCTAACTCACCTCTATCAGCTGTTATTTTCCCAACACAACCATATCGGCAGATCACATCTTCCAAGAGAAATTTGCATACTGTTTCTGTACTCTTTGTTCTAAGAGCACGCCCTTCTACCTGATTTGTCAAATCTTCTCTTGCAAGTGCTATATACCGCATCTGCCAAATTCCCAAAGGCATTGTAACTAGATCCACTACCCATTTGTAGTGCATGGCAGGTGGGTAGGTTGGTTGCAAGCCATCACGATGCCGCACATTCGAGTACATTTGGCATACTATGCATGTTTCCACATATTGGGAAATATCCTTGTACATTCCTCTCCACCAATATTTTTCCTTTATTTTGGTAAAAGTGGCCCACACACTTCTATGCCCAGCCCAGAGACTCTCATGGAATTCTTTCACAAGCTTTCCTTGAGTCTCTTTATCACATATGACTCTCTGTGGCATAGCATTCCTCTGTTTAGGATGCTTCCAGAGATACCCATCCTTTAGAAAGTAACCATATGCTTTTCTGCGGATCCTCTTAAATTCTGAGTCAGACCAATTCTCTTGCCTTGTCAGAGTACTCAAATATTGACCAATAAGCAACCAATCTCCTTCATATATTTCCTCAATAAAAGACTCAAGTGCATTTGATAGGCAAATATGATCCCCTTTTGCATATGCTGTAGTATAGAACTTTGTACCCACATCATCAATGTCACTAATCATCTCTTTCTCATCTTTATACCTGGCTCTTGATAGCATATCTGCAACTGGATTATCTTTTCCCGCAATATGCTCAAACTCAGGATTTAGTGACTTGATATAAGCAATCCACCTAAGCATAGCAATATCTGGAGTGGTACAACTTGCTATCATCCCAAGAAGTGGCAAGCAATCAGTTTCCACAAGTACAGATGCCCCAATAAGATATTCTTTTTCACATTTTAGAGCAGTGACTATCCCCCATAACTCTCTCTTGATCTGTGGATACTTTCGTTGCCGAAAGCTTAACACCTTTGCTCCAAATCTAATTACATACCTATGATCTTCCTCATCATCTTGCCCTACTGCCCATCCTATCCCAGTAGGACTAGTATCAACTGTAACAATCACAGGCCTGCCACACTCATAATCTGCCTTTCTCAAAGTGGGTGATGATTGGAGCAAATTTTTCAGCTTCTGCATAGCTTTAATATGTACTGCACTCCACAGAAATTTTTGATTTTTCCTCAAAAGTTGATAAAGAGGATCTGCTACATGTGCATAATGTGGGATCCAAATAACATAAAAGACACATGCTCCAAGAAATCTCCTCAGCTCTGTAACATTAATGCATGTCTCTTTCATTCTTTGTATTGCATCTATTTTGGCTGGACAAGGACGGCGTCCACTAGTACTACAAAGATGTCCCACTATTAGCACTTCACCAACCCCAAACACTGATTTCTGCCCAGATAAAGTAAGATTCACTTCTTCAAGCCTGGATAGAATCATGTCACAATCCTTTATATGATTTGCCACAAACTTGCGGCACCCCTTTGAATCCAATTCCCCATCTTTGTCTTTCTCATCACAGCCCTTTATTGGCACATCATCCAAAAATGGCATAGTTTTTTGGGGTATGAAGTCTCGTAAGACTTTATTCATTCCATTCATCATATGTGCCACTGAGTTAGTGGCTCCCTGTGGTAAGGTACACATCCTTACTAATCCCAAAGGAGTTCTCATTGTGGTCAAGTCCCTGCTTTGTATATCCAGCTGGAACTGATCATATACAGATCACCCATAGAGTATACAGCTTTCCCTGCAAATGCTTCTGCAAACTCATCCACAATTGGACCTGCTCCCACATTCCTGATTGTGACTTTGTTTACAGGTTGCATGTCTTGAATAAAGCGCAATGTCCCATTTTTCTTTGGTACAGTAAACCATCTGTTGGAATATGGGGCACATGAAGGCTCCAAGATTCCCATCCTGATCTTTTCCTTTAGTAATTCCATCAACTTTGGCAAGAGAGCCTTTGGCACTGGAATTGGCCGCAGGTTCCAGGGCACATGTGGAACAGTAAAGATCACCATTGGTGCTGTTACACTTGGATCAACACAACCTATCTCATGCGGCTGAAAGGCAAAAGCTTTCCCATGTTTTACAAGCATCTCCTCAAAGCATTCCCTTTCAACTGGCAACAGATAATCCTTCTCACCAATCTTCAGCTCTTTTAGAGTTTCTTGATTAAATTTATGCCCAATTTTCTTCGGATCTCTAAGATTTGGCTGCATAGAAGCTTCATCTATCTTCTCCTTGCTTCCCGGTGGCAAGGGCAAGGCAACTGGTTTCACCTTCTTTGCAACCGTTTTGTACTTTGTATCAACATGAGCATCCATCTCACAATTCATGTTTTTACATTCCACCCCCTCAAATTCCTAGATTATATCATACATCTCCACAGATGACACCTTTATCATTTCATTTCCACCCTGTAAGCATGCTCTTCCCATATCAAAAAGCACATCCATAGTATCTATAAATGACACCTCATCAAGCACCCCTGAAATAAACTCATTCTTCTCCAAAAGACCACACTGCTCAAAACTTTTTTGTTCATTTTGTATATGTTTTTGCATGCCACGCTTTAAATCCTTGCTTTTTACAAAAACCAGTGACCCATAGCTGGAGAATCCCTGAAAATTTGCTGAAAAACTATTTACATTGATTGAGTCCTGCGAGAACTCATTTCCCCTTGTACCATTGGAATCCCGCTTTACAATGGCACCTGGCCAAAATCCCTCATCTCCCTGTAATTCATAAACTCTCTGTTTATCTTTGGGAGTGACTGTGCCCGAAGAGACTCACGATTCCTTTCATGATTAATGCAAACTGTCAAAAACTGAACAGCCTTTTTGCCATCTTTACTCCTTATTCTTGCATATGCTGAACCATCATCCAAAACCTTTGTTTCCATCCTTACAGCTGTAATGTAGGGTTGCCCAAGAATGAGGGGATACGATGACATCTCCTGAACAAAGAAATTCTGATCATCCTTCACATCCCCTATAGTTACCCTTACATTTGGACATGCTGCATAAAGCTCACCAGATGAATTATTAGCTGCTTTAATCATCCACCCATGATCCACATCCATTGGCCACTTACATTTGTTGTAGAGATTTTTAGCCATAAGATTTATTTCAGACCCATGATCAATTAGAGCAACATACGGCTCTTCCAAATCACCTATCTTGACAAGGGTTTCAGTGGTTGCTCTTGCCCAATGACTCCTGGAGTAATGACTCTTTGTAAGAACTTCTTTTTCATCATCCTCTTCCACAAAGCGCACTTGTCGTGCCCCATCAGCAGAGTGATTACATTCCACCACATTTTCTCTCTCTTCCTTTTTCTGTACCTGTACACCATGAGTCTTGGAAGTGCTTGCCTCCCCTTGTGATGGAATAGATTCAATTATGGACTGCCTTTTTCTTCGTATAATATCAATTATCTCATCATGAAATTCTTTCTTTGCAATCCCCAAGACTTCCCCTAGTGTGAATTCCACCCTGCTGTTTAGAATTCTCTCTTCAAGCACCTTTTTGAGATCTGTTGCAACTTCAATATCAGATTGAAGCTTGTAGAGTGGACTTTTCCCTTTACCCTTCTCCTTCATTTTTGCTGGCACTTCTTCCATTAAAACATCATGCGGAGGTCTGCTATGCTGTGGAGGCATATGTGATGGCCCAGGATCCTTCTTTTCACTTCCACGTGTAACTCTTTTTGATGGCCCTCCTTCCTCATTTTCCCTTTTTCGCTTCTCCTCTACCTGTGCCTCATTATTTTGGCATTTGGCAATATAGGCATGAATGGATAAAGAATCCACAGGCTCCTCCCAGCCAGTCTCAAGACGTATACAATCACCTGCCTCATGCAAAGCTTGCTTTGACACTTTCTTTGACGCAATTAATTCCATTGTTGATGGCCAAAAATTCTCATTCTCATAATCCTCATCATTCTCAAATCCCTGCTTTAATTGACCAACCTTTAATCCATAGGTTGCTGCCTCAACCATAGAAATGGCATGACTAGCAGCCATATCCTCTACCAGCTTTTTCATCCCTCCTTTTCCAAAGTTTGTACTCAATGGAAGACCAGTCTCTGTAAGATGGATTTTCCCATCTTTGAAAAACACAAGTTGATTTTTAAGAGCTTCTTTATAGCTGGTACAATCCTTCTTTGCATGCTCTGGGTCATCACACCATATGCATCTATATGTAAACCCTTCTTTGCTTTGAGGCCTTTGCATAGAAGCCTGTCCCAATGGTAGACCTTTTTCTTCAATCCTGGACATCTTCAATTTTAAGTCACGCATACCCTTGATAAGCTCATCCATCGGCCCATCTATCTTTGGAATTGTAGCAGCTGGTTTAGATAGATTCTCAGGGGTAACAGCAGCTATGGGGGGTGCAGAGCCCATCACCATTTTATCCCTCCTCCGCTGCCGCTTTGCTAACATAGTGACTGCATCCTCAACATCATTCCAATCACTCTTTAATCCCTGCTCTGTATCCTTGTCCTTAAGGAGGATTTTCAATTTCTCCTGGAGATCTTTCCCAGCTGCTTGCAAGAAGAGCTCTGTCTTTTCTCTGTCCAAAGTTGCACGCTCTATTCTTGACAACTGGGCATAACGCTTCTCAAACTCCCTTAGCAATTCTGTGGCAGAAATTCCCATTTTAGGTTTTGTGACCCATTCCAAGAAAGTTCGTTTGGTCACTCGCTCAGAATCCTCCATGAAATATTCATCCTTTAAAGCAAGCTTGAACTCTTCCCAATTTCTGCCACCCTGTGCTGTCTGCAATCCTTTTATGCGCTCTCTTATTTCAGGAACGCATACCAGTTCGAAACTTCGAACCATATCCTCCTCAGTCACCCTGTTTAGCTCCATCTCCTTTATATAATTGCGCAGGTACTTTGTAATGTCCTTCCCATCAAATTGATCCACCTTTTTCACAATTGATTGTAATGCCTTGGTCGTGGAAATCTGTCCCCTCTCGGCAGCTTGTTGCTGTTGCATGTACATGGTAAACATTTGGAACATCTGCATAACTCCGGGGTCAAAATGAACCCCCTGACCCTCAGAATTCTCAGCCATAGCTTCCCTGTATATTTCACCACACTCTCACCCCAGCAGTTTCACGTCGGGTTCACCAAATGATGTCGTGAAGTGTGCGGTACAGCCAGGAAAGTACGAGACTTCTAGCTGTGAGAGTGAATGTCCAATCCAACAAGGAATCTCACGCACAAAATTTCCCAAGGAGTATTGAACATCACTATTTCCAATGACAAATACATGTGTCAACTTGCCTCAATACATCCTTGAATTCATCCAGATGATTGCACAGAATTGCATGAAATCCCTTGAACCATTCACATGTGTGCATAACAAAGCCTTCCAATTTTTCCAATATACATGTGGCCAGTTACATTCATTTCATCCAGTGTCATCAAAACCATTATATCATGATGCTCTTTTTCACCTGAAAACCTGCCTTAATATTCTAACATCTCACAAGCAAAAGATGGCATAACATTAACATATTCATATGATTTTAAATGAAATCCATGGCCTGCATTTAGTTCCACTAAGATAGATTCAAAATCAATTTTCACTAGAGTCGTTGCTGTATTTCTGACTCTTTGATTCCATGTCCCTTCATGGAATATCCTCACATATCATCATATCAAAATCCACCCTTTATTTTTTTACAAAACCTTTGAAGGTTTGTTGGCATCCTGAATTTACAAGTGGTAGGTAGGAAAAATAAAGAGATTTTATTTAGCTTCACTTATCTGATGGCGGGGAAAAGCGATTCTCTTGAATTTCTTTTAAAAAAAAACCTTCCCATGCTTCACTGCAGGCAACGTACAGCCGGCGCACAGCTTTGTTTGTGAATTTGTAATAAGCGTATCATAAGATAGAAGCTGCTCAGCTCTCTAATTCAAGCACCAACACGCCATATACAGTCGATAAATGCATGAAATGAACCATTCTGGTCGTGTCGCCTCTGTCACCTGGTTTTTTTTTGTTGTAGACTTTTTCTGATAAGCACCCACGCAATTCTCTGGTTTTTTCTGGTTCTCCCGCGAGGAAGTCGGCGTCCACGCCCTTTTGCAGCTGAAATCGCGCATTACCTCTTTTAAATTTCCTCAGTGTGCCTACTATTTCTTTTTTCATTGTTTTGGAGCGTAACCTTTGTCCTCTATTTTGGAGTGTTGACCATATATATTTATATATAAAATCAAACTCCTTTTTACCATAACCTTGCTAAGGGTTTTTCTCACGCCTCATCAAATGAAGCTCCATTTGGCATCCTTATTGCACATAAGATCTTTGCCATCTAAAGCATACGATTAAGAACCCGACCATTATGTACCATTAAGTTCTCTGTCTCAGTGCTAATATCACAAGCAAAATCCAATCCTATCAAGGCACAAGATATCTGCTAGCTCCAAAATTCTCCATAAGCATAAAAAAAAAAATCCTCCACAATTCACACCACACTGTCAAAGGCTTCAAAACCTGGCTCAGCCTCAGCTCATCTTATTGAACCTTATCTACAATATGAACATATATACTCAGGCATCATATAATGACTCGTCATGGCACTTAACCCCATGCATCTGAATGTGTATTTGATGAACTCACATGCACGGTTTCACATCATAGACGTGCCATGGCACGACAACGTGGAAGCAAAAGTCTGATATGTCTCAGGTAAAGCATCAAGAACAGTCTGCACAAGAGAATGATCAGGAATAATCTCACCTGCAGAAATCAACTGTTCTTTGAGATCTTTAATCTCAGTAAGAAAAACATTCATGTCATCATCTTCCTGCATAATCTTCAATTCTAGCTCTTTACGCAGGTAAGAGATTTTTGCCTCGTTACGACTTGCATACAAACCAGCTAGAATATCCCAAGCCTGTTTTACTGTTTTAGCTGAACAAATATGTGGGGTGATGTTACGTTTGACAAAAAGTGCAATCAAGGCATGAGCCTGCGCATCTTTACCATCCCAACGAGCTTGTTCAGTAGTGGGTAAAAGAGCAGCAACAGTAGAGCTGCTAGATCCTGCAACATCCTCAATAGATCTTACATCCACAGAACCTGGACGTACATCCATACCCTGCACAATGTTTCACACTCCTTTTGCAACCAAAACATGCTGCATCATGTATGCCCAAAGTGGGTAGTTGCTGTCTCCATCCAGTTTGTCTTCAGCAGACAACATGCGAAATACATCATTGCTGTTATCAGCCATGGCCACTGACTGAAACTGATGCAAAAGCTACCTGTAATGAAGCAAAGACTGAACAGAAGACAACTTGTGCTATGTAGCATGGTCCACAATAGAACACGTATGCCTGTTTTGCAGAAAACTGCACTGTCAAAATTTCTGCAGAAAATGACGAAAACACCTGTGCAGAACTTGAAATGCAAAAACGGAGCCCAAAACGACCTCAGATGCAAATTCTGAGAACGCCTAGCCCTATGGGCTAATTTGCAGAACATAGGGACCTGCAAGCGCTCGTGAAAACTCACCTCAATCGGAGAACGTGAGTCGGAGGGTGCTGGCGGCGTAGCCCTGGGAGCCGATGCCTGCTCTGATACCAATTGTTGGAATTAGGGTTGCAAGAAAGCACACAAAGCTTGGAGAAGAAGAAGCAAGAATGCACACAACACAAAGTCTTAGATTGTGTCAATGTACAAAAGATAAGTTAGCCTTAGAAGGATGGGCGTATATACAAGCCGGGGGAAAAAACCTCCTAAAGAGGAAAAAAGTGCCCCGGCGGTCCTAAGTGTGTTCACACACATCACTGCCTATATATATATGGCAACAAGAATCGAATCTTCAGATGTTACAATTATCATAAGGAAGGATACCTCATGCAAGATTTCCCTGACAAAAATAAGAATTCCACATCGAGACAGCTCGACTCAACTTTATTGAAGAAGACGACGAAGATTCTTTCAAGCAAGAGGGTAACTCTGATCCTGACTATTCAGATCAAGGTAAGTTTTCAATTCATACTTTATTGAAAATTCAAGGGAAAATAAAAGGAAAATCAATTTCTATATTGCATGATGATGGTAGTTCGCATGATTTTATTTCGGAGAAAGCATTGAAAGCACTTAACCTAGATGCATCGTACTCTAGTTACAAAGTAAAAGCTGCATTTCAAGGTACTAAGTATAACTCCACCAAGGAGGTTAAAGATTTAGAATTACAAATGGGTTCACTAAAACAAAAGAGAACATTCCTAGTGGCACCTTTATAAGGTGTGGATGTCATCTTAGGTATGCCATAGAGACATGAGCATAACCCCCATATTGACTATGACACCCATACCATGTGGTTAATAAAAGATGACCAAGAAATTTGTCTTCAATGCCAAAACAAAGGTGAATTAGGCCCATTTTTTACTCATACTCAAGCAAAAAAGAGTTGTACGAAAAAAGAAGGAGACATTTTTTATTTTTATCAACCAGCTTACTTCTAAGGATGACTCCAAATCAAATATGTCTCATGACCCTTTCATCTCTAAATTCTCTAATTGCTTCATAGATGACTTACCACCTGGCTTACCACCCAAGACCTCGTCCTCCAAAAGACCATAAAATTGAAATAATTCCTGGTAGCTCATCGCCATGTAAAGCTCCTTATAGAGTTAACATGCTAGAACAAAAGGAAATTCAAAGGAAAGTTAAAGAACTATTAGATAAAGAATTGATTCGACCTAGTAGTTCTCCATTTAGTACTCCAGATCTTCTCGTTAAAAAGAAGAATGGTACATATCGATTGTGTATCGATTATCTTACACTAAACAAAATTACTATTAAGAATCGATATCCAATACCTTGAGTAGATGACTTGCTAGACAAACTGAAAGGAGCCCGAGTCTTTAGCAAGATCAACCTAAAGTCTGTTCAGATTTGAATGGACAAAGGAGATATCTACAAAACTGCCTTCAGGACCCAAACTCGCCATTATGAGTTTTTAGTTATGCCATTCGGTTTGACTAATACTCCAACTACTTTTAACATAATGATGAATAGGATATTCTTGAAATATCAAAACTTTGTTGTAGTGTTTTTCGATGATATCTTAGTTTTCAGTAAGAACATGAACAACATTTAGAAAAAGTATTCTCACTTCTTCAAGAGAATCAACTCTATGTCAATCCTGAAAAGAGAAAATCCTTCCAAGAAGAAATTGAATATCTAGGACACATTGTCTCTGCTGATGGTATTAGAGTAGATCCTAAAAAGATCAAAAGCATTACTAATTGGCCATGTGATATTCATGAACTTCGATCTTTTCTTGGATTATGTAGCTACTATAGGAAGTTCGTTAAAAATTTTGCATGTATTGCACATTCTTTAGCTGAACTTCTTAAGAAAGCTAGACATTTTGATTGGACTAGTCGATAGGATCATTCTTTTGCTGAACTTAAGAAAGCATTGACCCATTCTTTAACTGAACTTCTTAAGAAAGCTAGACATTTTGATTGGACTAGTCGACAGGATCATTCTTTTGCTGAACTTAAGAAAGCATTGACCCATGCACCTGTTCTTACATTACCAGATTTTCAACGCGTTCTTCGTTGTAGTTTACTGATGCTAGTGGACAAGGCTTTAGTGATGTTCTTATGCAAGATGGACATCTAATTGCTTATGAAAGTCGTAAGCTTAAACCAATAGAAAGAAATTATAGTACATATGACAAAGAATTAGCTGTAGTTATCCATGCTTTAAGACTTTGGAAACATTATTTAATGGAATCTGAATTCTTAATTAAGAGAGACCAACAAAGCATTCATCATTTGTTGACTCAACCATTGATTTCTGATAGACATATCAAATGGGCTTCATTTATCCAAAGTTTCCAACCCATGATTCAATATCAACTAGACAAAGAAAATGTTGTGGTCAATGCTTTAAGTAGACGTCCTAGTATTCACAATATTTCTGTTATTCAAAGTCAACCATTAAGTCCTATGAGAGAATCCTATGATACAGACCCAAATTTTTCTAAAAATTGGACGAAGTTTAGTGTAGGATTAGTTTATCATTAGGTAGATGCCTTGTCATTAGGAGAGCTTAATCCATGCTTTCAACATGGTATTAGTGCTTAGGTCCAGCTCTCCTAGCTTAGGTTTAGATCATTAGTATTTGATTAGGGTTTATAAAGTGATTAGCAATTACTTAGAATTCCTTTAGGCTCCATTTCTCTTCTCTTTCCGAGCTTACATTAGGGCTTGGATCATTAGTAGGCGTTTAGGTTTCTCTCCATTAGATATTGTGTTTAGAGATTCACTTTGGTGTGTGAGTTAGATTTAGATCATTACTGCTCCAAAGAAAATCGGCAACAACTACTCAAGCATAGGAGAAATACTTAGAGGCTCTAATAAGCTACAAACCTACAAGAGTTTCTCCATAGCTCATAGTAAATTTCAAGCTCAAAATCTAGCTCAGCAAGTAAGCATAGAGATCTCAAAAGCTTGCCACCTGTGGTAGGCGGAGCAGAGGAGCATTCAGCACAAATTATAAGCGTAGAGATCTCAAAAGCTTGCCATCTGTGGGTGGAGCAGAGGAGCATTCATCTTCTCCATTGAGGCACTGTGAGCAGCATCGGCCACTTGTGAGCAGTACTGTGATAAACCTGTGAGCAGTAAATGAATCGCTAGCAAATGAATCGCTAGCAGCAAATTAGAGGCCGAGCAGGCAACCGTATCGTTAGATTAGTTTAGCATTGTGATTAGTGTAGGATTAGTTTATCATTAGGTAGATGTCTCTTCATTAGGAGAGCTCCATCCATGCTTTCAATAATGGTAAGTGTGGCCACTTGGCCGTTCTCCATCACAGGTGGACCACCATTCCTATCTCAACCCCCTCAATTAAAAAGGCCAGCATATCGCATGACGTACACGATCGAGTCGGCTACAGTTTCCTTGTTATTTTTGGTTGGCCTAGGCAGAAAGTTTATGTGAGAATTTGATTTTGAAATCAAATATAGATAGATGTTCAAATACATTGAGTAGGAAGTCCTTTGTGGCTACAATCTCTATGCCACAGGTAACCCTTTACTTATAGAAGTGAAGAAAAAAATAGCCTTTGATGAGTACTTTGGGAATATTTTACAACTCATGGCCCAAACAACTCACTATGAGAAAGAGATTATGATAATAAAAGATTATACTATTCGTGATGGATGCTTATTCTATCAACTAAGGACGTGTATACTAAACATTGAAGAGTTAAAAGATCAAATCCTATGTAAAGGTCATGATGCACCACCAACGGCGCATCCAGAATATGTGAAGATGCTAAATATTCTACAGAGGATGTTTTGTGGCTAGGATTGAAGAAGGATGTACTTAGGTATGTCACACAATGCTTAGCTTTTCAGAGCAACAAGGCTGAAAGGGTAAAGATTCTAGGCAAGCTGCACCCATTAAACATTCCATACTAATGAAAGTAGCCCATTTAATCCTTGTCAAAAAGACCTTCAAGGAAATGGAAATTACAATAATATTCATCAAAGAGATATTCAAATCGCATATGGATTACCTGAAAGGATTGTCAGTGTGATAGGGATACAAAGTTTACTTCTCGGTTTTAGACTTCTCTTTTTGAGGGGATTGTGACTCAATTAAACTTCAACATAACCTATCATCCAAAAACAAATGGTCAGTATGTGAAAGGATTGTCAGTGTGATAGGGATACAAAGTTTACTTCTCGGTTTTAGACTTCAACATAACCTATCATCCAAAAACAAATGGTCAGTGTGTGAAAGGGTAAATCAAGTCATTGAAAAGAGTTGAAGACATACTCCGATCTTATTGTAATCATGAGCCAAAGCTATAGCTTCATTACCTACCATTGGTAGAATTTGCTTATAACTCAATCTATCATAGGAGTATAGGTATGTCCACTTTTAATGCTTTATATGGTCAAGATTGTATAACATTAAATTGGTATGATCCAATGAATAAAGTAGAAACCTTTTAATAAATTTTGGATGATATGGATCAACAAATTAAATCTATCCAAAAGGAGATCAAAGCGTTTCCCAAGAGAGACAAAATCACTACACGGATGCTAGAAGAACTCAATGATTATTCAAAGAAGGAGATATGGTCTTTCTAAGGGTACACCATAAAAGAAGATCTATTCAAAGAAGGAGATATGATCTTTCTAAGAGTATGCCATAAAAGAAGCTCTATTATCCATAAGAAAGTATTAAAAGCTGAGCCCTTGCTAATGTGGGCCTTATGTCATTACCAAGCTCTATTCAAAGAAGGAGATATGGTATTTCTAAGGGTATGCCATAAAAGAAGCTCTATTATCCTTAAGAAATTATTAAAAGCTAATCCCTTGCTATTACTGTGGACCTTGTGTCATTACCAAAAGAATCAATGACCAAGCCTATGAGCTATTGCTACCCCCTCATCTAAAAGTCCATAATGTATTCCATGCAAGCCTATGTACC
Source organism: Cibotium barometz (assembly GCF_041138505.1). NCBI lineage: Eukaryota > Viridiplantae > Streptophyta > Polypodiopsida > Cyatheales > Cibotiaceae > Cibotium > Cibotium barometz. The sequence goes on from NC_141049.1 coordinate 27,405,652, forward strand.
TAGAACTGGCCATATCGTAGATGATGAGAAAATTATTATGTCATCCCAAAGCACTTTATAAATTCAACCAGATAGAATTATTAGTTATATAGAAAGGACTCTTAGAAATAGAGTCATTAGGGAACATCTAGTTCAATGGAAAGACCTTCCAGTAGAAGATGCTACCTGGGAAGATGAATCTAACTTGTATTAAGATTTTCCCTACCTATTTTCTAGATAAGGACATCTCGATTTCTTTAAGGGGAGAAGGATATAAAATCCCGTTGTTTTTATTCTCTCTAGCTTCTTTGTAGGAAGCGGTCCAACGGCTTCCAGCAGCATGCTTGGACCGCATGGACCCCTCCATCGTTTTAAAAAAAGGAGGAAGTGGTCAGCACAAGTGCGCCTGAACCCCCTCGTTATTTTCTTACCCTCCCTCAAAATCTCTCTTCACCAACAACTCTCACTCCCTCGCTACCTCTCCAGCCCACCCTCGCTCACCCTCTCATCAACCCTTACTCTCTCACTCCATCATGCCTCCCCCTCACCCTCTCTCACTCCCTCTTGTGAACTCCTACTCTCTCACTCACTTGCTACCCTCAAGCCACCCTCACTCACCCTCTCCTCACCACACACTCTCACTCCCTTGCTAGCCACTCTCCCACCCGCTCTTTCTAACCTCCTTGCTAACCCCACTCCCTCACCACTCGTGCACCCTCACTTTCTCACCTGCCACTTTCTCATCACCTACACTCCCTCTCCCTCACCAGCTCTCCCCCCCTCTCATGGGCTCTCTCTCCCTCTCCCTTACTCACCCTCCTGTCAACCCCCTTGCCAACCTCTCTCTCTCTCTCTCTCTCTCTCTCTCTCTCTCTCTCTCTCTCTCTCATGTGCTCTCTCTTCCTCACTCCTCCCTTATGGATTGTCTCTCACTTAGTCCCTTCCTTCCTCTCTTGGTCTCTTCTCCAACCACCTCCACCTCTTTTTCTCTCCACTCCCATATCTCTCTGTCTCTCCCCTTCTCTCTCTATCTCTTGGTCCCTCTCTCTCACTTTCTTTTATTTTCCACTATTAAGTTAAAGTTAATAACTTTAACTTGATTATTAAACATATAATATGCACATAGCCTAGTGGTTGAAGAATATTTTGAGAAACTGGAGGTTGTGGGTTCAACCCCCAAGTAGCTCAGTATATCTCTTAGTTAATAATTATTTTTAAACTTTGCCTAAGAGAGTATTTCCACTCAACTCCCAAGTCTTTTGCATCAATTGTTGTTCTTCAATATACACAAAGAGGAGTGAGTTACTTCCTGACAAAAGCGAAGGCTCAACCAAGATAATGGCTCGTGGAGGATGTGCAAAACGGGCGTCTAGGGGTAGCTGACCATGACGAAGTTACAATGGAACCTCAAATAACGGTACCTTAAATGCCTTGGAGGGAAGTGGAGGACTGGCTCACCTCCTCATCGTAACCTACGATTATTGGGCCTCCACCTCATCCTGTAAGTGGGACCAAACCCTATAAGTTTTTAATTAAGAAAAGGGATTTTTTGATGCATCTAGGTTATTTTTTTATTCTATAAAGAGAAAATAGAAAAGGTTATTTTTCTTATATGAGAATGTTTGTTACATGGATTGTTGCATGAAATATGGATTCAAGATTATGATAAGACCGGTAATATATTCTAAAATTGTTGTAAAATAAACCAATGGACGCATTCTCTTGGGGATAACCATTTTGAAGTGATTGGTCTGGGATCATTGGGTATTCCCACACCTAGGGCAACCAACTCTTGAGTATTTATGGAGTTGGGGCAACTCCCTATGATGGTTAACCCACCGTGGTGAGTGTTCCTTCTGAGATTGGAAACCTAAGCCATGTTAGTGCAGGTGAGTGAGGGGACATTTCACCTTACTAATATGTGATAATTTATCACCCACCATGACGTCGGTTGCAATGCTTAGATTGTATGTAACTTAGTGTGCTGAGGGATGTTTTCTAGATTGTGCTATAGTTCAAGTTTATGATTATAAATGTATTGTTTTTAACTGATTTGGTGTTAAGGGATAAAGGAACCAATGAAGGGAATTAAATTAAGGAACCTTGTTATGTGGTACATCTATACCGATAATGTGCTTAGTAATTAATTAACCTCATAGATGACCATATCCAAAATCTAGAAAGTGGGAAGTAGGGTGGACCCGATTACTTGGGTACTTTCCAAGCAAAATACAGGTAAATACTAGGTAAGACCCTCAAGACCATGAATGTATTCCTATATTGGATAGTCAAGGATTGGCTCCCAATTAGGCACGATCTTCATAGAAAGCTTAGGGTGCTACTTACCAATGAGATCCCTCCCTAGCTTGAAAGAAGGAAGGGTATGGGAGGTATCTTACAACATCATTGCATCAACCCCATAGTTTAATCAAAATGGGTGTAACCCCTATTGCTACCTTGTATATCATTCGTTAAGTCTATAAAGCAGTTGTTAGCTTGTGCTCTGAGTCTATTCTACTCACCTAAATGGTATCTATTAGAATGCTACATAATATCTCATTTGTGCTCTCTTCCTAGCCTTTGGCTTATGGATATAGTAGGGTGAAGAGTTCCTATGCACTATCATAAAGCCTTTCATGAGGTGATTAATCATCTCATTGGTGATGAATTGTGACCCTTCATGAGGTGATCAAATCATCTTATTGACAAAATGTGACCCTTGGTCACTCACAATTTCCAAAGGGCATCTAAATCTAGAAATAACTTGCACATATAGAAATTTATTCGTGGTACGAGCTTTAGTTTTCTTAGTAGCCCTAACTTCTGTCCACATTGTGAAGTAATTTGTGGCTACTATGATTTAGCAAGCTTGGGTTCTTTGTGTGGAAGGACTATATACAAAATCATTTCTCCAAGTTTCAAAAGTTTACTAGACTATTACTAGGGTGAGGGGATTTCGGTCCCTCTAATGTGGTATAGCAACTCATCGTAACCTTTGACAAATTCAGCCACATCACCAAACAACATTGGCCACCATAAGCTTGCTAGAGAACCTTCCGTGCTATCACTTCCCTAGGCGAAGTGTCCTCAAGGAATTCTAGAGTGTGCTTCCTCTAGTACTTGCACCAATTCATTTTCTCACACACATGTTTATAGAACATCATCCTTATTAGTTGATATGGTGCCACTAGCTTGATAAGTTGTTGCATCTTATTTTTATTCAATGGTTGATCTTGCAAAAAACCATAAGCAAGGTATTGAGAGCTTTGATAACTCCACTAGGGTACCATGTCAATCTTAAATAAGCACACATCCAAGAGAATGCCATCGATTCTTATGGTAGGCTCACCATTAGGAATTTGTGACAAATGATCTCACCCCATTAGGAATTTGTGACAAATGATCATCTAGTGCATCTTGTGTTACTTTTACATAATTTTACCATTTAAATGATTGAATTCCAAATGTCATGGGAGTTCTCCTTTTGTAATTTAAATTTTCTCATGCATAAAATAAATTTATCTAAAAAGTAAAACTGCAAGAGTAGGAGCAACTATCCTGTAATCCTTTCCATAGTGCAGGGCTTATTAACAAGATATAACAAGGCTTGGTGATCCATGAAGAACACAAATTTATTGGTAAAAAGATAGTGTTTATACTTTTTCATGGCATAAACCATGCCAACTCTATTGTGGTGTAATTCATTTTTGCCTCATTGAGCTTCCTATTGGTGAAACAAACATGGTAGTCCAATTTGTGCTCCCCTGGTTGTGCTAGCACACATCGAATAGTAAAGTTTAATGCATCAATATGAACATGGAAAATTATGTCCCAATTAGGGGGTCTTAAGATCAACTCATATACTTGTTGACATTCCTCAGTCCATTCAAGGTCTATTCAAAAGACTACAATGGCTATGCAATCTCCACATAGAATTGTATGAACCTTCTGTAATACCCAAAAACATAAACCTTTGTACTTCCTTAAAATTTATGAATGGTGGGAGTTCCAGGATCACCTTGACTTTCCTTTCATTTGTAAAGATACCATTTTTAGACACAATGTGTCCCAATATAACACCTTGCTTGACCTCTTTGCCTCTACTCCACTCTTATTTCAAGCTAGAGACTCCATCTTGGATCTCCTTACTCAAAGCATCAAACCAAGTTCTCATGCCATTTTCTACTTAGGTTATCATTTATATCCATTTGGTCACAAATATTATGCATGTCCTTTGTGTATACCAAACATTAAAGAGTTAAAATACCGAGTCCTATATGAAGCTTGTGATGCACCATCAGCTGCACATTCAGGATATGTGAAGATGATGAATGCTCTATAAATGAGTTTCTTTTGGACGATATTGAAAAAGGATGGTATGTCACACAATGCTTAGCTTGCCAAAGGAATAAGGCTGAAAGGGAAAAAATGCCAAGCAAGTTGCACCCTCTAGACATTCCTTAAATAATGAAGTGGGAATGTATTAGTATGGATTTCTTCACAAGTCTTCCTTTTGTGCAAGGAGGATATGACTCTATCATGGTGGTGGGTAGACAGGTTGACGAAATTAACCCATTTAGTCCAACCTGGCTAGCTATTTTGAAATAGGTGCTATCCCACCGGAAAATCGTACATTTGGTAATGTTTCAATCCTTGTTAAAAAGACCTTCAAAGCAATGAACATTGCAAGAATATTCACATCAAAGTGATGTTCGAATTGCATGGTTTACCTAAAAGGATTGTCAGCAGGGATACAAAGCTTACTTCTTGATTTTGGACCGCTCTTTTTGAGGTTATTGGACTCAATTAAAACTTTAATGTAGCCTATCATCCAGAAATAGATGGTCAGATAGAAAGGGTAAATCAAGTCATTGGTTGACATACTAAGGGCTTATTGTAATCGTTTCACGAGCCAAAGCTATAGCTTTATTACCTACCATTGTTAGAATTTACCTATAACGTAGCATACCACAGGAGTATAAGTATGTCCCCTTTAAAGGCTTTATATGGTCAAGACCATAACACCATTATATGGTCAAGACTATTTAACACCATTAAATTGGTATGATCTAATGAATATAGTAAAAGCCTTTAAACAAATGTTGGATGACATGGATCAGCAAATGAAAGCTGTCTGCATGGATGCTAGAAGAACTGAGAGATTATTCAAAGAAGGAGTTTCTCAAGTTCGTCACCAATCAAGTATTCGTCGAGTTGCTCACCAATCCCACACTGAATCTTCAAGTCTTCCTAGACAATGTCTAGAGGAATCTGTTGTGAGCATTGTCATCTATTTTAGCCAAATGCCCAACATCTACATGGTTAGATATCCCATGCTATTCAACATCATCCACATGATCAAGCTCATCGGCATACACGTGCTCATTCCCATCAATTTCATTGATATCAACATGGTCAGATATCCCATATTGTTCAACATCATATACATGCTCAATAGCATGTTCCTCTACATCATCCACATGATTAAGCTCATCGACATGCACATGCTCATTCTCATCATTTTTAGGGTCATTCCCAACATCCAAAGGACCACATAGTTAGACATCCCATGATATTCAATATCATATACTTGCTCAGCAACATGTTTCTCCACATCATCCACATGATCACGCTCATCGGCATGTATATACTCATTCTTATCAATTTCAGGGTCATGTCGAACATCCACATACAATGGTAGCTCATGATCCACAACATGTTCTTCACTCCTTTGAATTTCATGTGTTTGTGAAGATTGCTCACATTTCTTATCTACACAACCTCTTTTGGCATGATAGGACAACATGGAAAATAGAAACATAAGGATAACAACGTTCGAGAAATTACAACATTCCACAAAAATATAGAGTTTTTGGAGATCTAGAAGTTTGCACATTTTGGGAAACTCAATTGAACACACAATAGATTAGAATTAGTTTTTTATTAGTTTTTGTAAAAGCCACTCAATCAACTTATGTAATTTTTGGGGACAGAGAATATATATGCAATATAATGACATTTGCTTATGTGTATATGAATTGCAATTGCTTTTTTTTATATTTGTAATGTTTTTTATATGGTTAAAAAAATGGGGATAGAATGGGAGAGATGTGGGGACACCTCTCCCATTATGTCCCTTTTTTTTAGCAGACTATAGCACGGCTATACACGTGACTATCACACGGTTGTAGTCGTGTCCCTAGCCGCATGAGGGAAATTTGAAATTCTAAATTTCCTTTGTTGACGCATGATTATGGATGCGGCTATGCTCTCATTATCTTATAGTGTTATGATGAGACCTTTGTCCCCACATCTTCTATGACTACAATCTATTTTTTTATTGGATTAGCCGCTAGTACATCATGAATGGAATGTAAATTAGCTGGATATCAAGATTGCCTTCTTGAATCATGATTTGCATGAGAAGGTTTATATATCTCAACCTCATGGTTTTGTTTAAAAGGATTAGGAATCTAAAGTATGCAAGTTAAGAAAAGCTTTATATGATCTTAAGAGCAAGCTTCTAAAGCATGGTATCAGAAGATAAATGCATACTTAGTTGCAAATGATTTTTTAAACAATCCAACTGCTGAGAGTACCCTCCATGTAAAGAAGAATAAGAATTATTTTTTGGCCATCCTTTTATATGTTGATAACATACTTCTCACATGCCCTAATGAGAAGAAGATTATAATGTGTTATTTAGGTATACAGTTTATACAACGTGATGAAGGTATTGTGATATTACATTCAAAGTACGTGATGAAGGTTTATGTATGATCCCAAAAGTAAGCATTGATAGACTACCAAATGAGTGTTTCGATACTGACATCACTCATTCCCTTGAGCTATTCTATGCAAAGAGAGGTGATATAAATGTGCATGATTTTAGTGATTCCAATTGGGTTAAATGTTTTGGCACGCAAGTATCCACTAGTAGTGATCCCAAAAGTAAGCATTGATAGACTACCAAATGAGTGTTTCGATACTGACGTGACTCATTCCCTTGAGCTATTCTATGCAAAGAGAGGTGATATAAATGTGCATGATTTCAGTGATTCCAATTGGGTTAAATGTTTTGGCACGCAAGTATCCACTAGTAGTGGCTTTTACTTTCATATTGGTAATGCATGTATATTATGACTATAAAAAAAAGCAACAAAAAACCATGACCACTTTTAGTTGTGAAACTAAGTACAAGGTAACTTTTACACCTGTGGAATATATGGCTCAGACATCTTTTTGCTGATTTTAATAGTAATCACATATCCATCTTCACTAACAAAACTAGAGTGTATTGGTTGTTATGAAAAACCTAATATTTCATGCTCACACAAAGTATATTGCGGTGCATTATTATCATGTTAGAAAGAGACTCGTTACAAGAGAGATTAACCTCATTTATGTCTCTACATTCAATAATGTGATAAATATGTTTACAAAGGCTCCACAAGAGACGTTCAAAGCTTTTTGCAAAGCTTTGAGCTCATTGCCATTTGGAGATTGATCAACCACATAGTACTTTTACATGCTCATATCATCACTATACAAGATATTTATAGCCATATATATATATATATATATATATATATATATATATATATATATATATATATATATATATGATGTGTGGACATAAGCTAATAATGAAGCGAAACACTTTTTTCTCTTTATTAAGTTTTTTTTAAAAGCATGTGTACACACTCTTATGACAGTGTAACTCACTATCATGTTACTTCATTTGTATTTCACTTATTCTCATCAATCTACTTTGAGTGTTGGGATTCTCTTTATCTCTGCTTGCTTACTGAGTATATGGCTATGTTGCTACGTTTATCTTCCCTCTAATAAGACCATCCAAATCTATGCAACCAAAGCGCACTATTTTCATGAGAGCAAGATCAAGTGCACTATGCTTGCTAAGTATATGGCTGTGTTGCTACCTTTATCTTCCCTCCAATAAGACCATCCAAATATGTGCAACCAAAGCAATTGTTTCATGAGAGAAAGATCAAGGGATATTTTTCTCTTTAATCCCCACAGAATTCCCTTGGCACCTTTGTGTCCCATATTGGTTGACATTACTCTACATTTTGAGATCAGGTCTTTTTAATTTGTTCCAACTTCTAACCTTGACTTTGTATGGTGTATTCATACTTAATAGATATCTCTTTTCTATTAGTTTATGTTCAATGCCCGTCTCTCAGCATGTATCTCACATTGATGTATGGTGCATATTTGTACGAGCCCCATTATGATGAGGAAAAGCCATTGGTTTAGTGGGAACCCTAGCTTAGATACTAGAAGGGGTCGTAATTGTGACCGTTGATGATTAGGAGATGATGAGGGGTACAAGCGTTAGGTAGGGTTTTGAAAAGGTATAGGGAATATTCCTTGAATACTAATTTCATCATTAGTGGGTGGTGGTTGACTTGGACGTGTTATGAATACACGGGCAGTGAGCTGCATCAATGTAGCATAGCCGTCCACGTCTTGGAGACATCCACCACACTACTTGCAACACTATAAATGGACAGAATTGGCACAAGCTAAGGCATCCAATGCTTGTGATCATATATATTCCCTATACTCCTCAGTATAAATGGACACTATAAATGGATAGAATTGGCACAAGCTAAGGCATCCAATGCTTGTGATCATATATATTCCCTATACTCCTCAGTATGCCCTCCATCCAGATTATGTCTAGATTGCCATCTAAGCCCTACACTAGAGCACACAGGTTGATAACACCATTATATTGTACCTATCTCTTGTTTGGTATAATCAGAATCTTAAAAGTCTCTCCATTCTCTCTATTGCATTGTCTACTAGTGTACTTTCTCTTGCTATATCTTTTCCTACTGTGCCATATTTTTACATGGTATTAAAGCTATAGGTTCTATTAGAAACAAAAGCACACAAAGTCTAGTCTTTCTTTGCATAGAAGTAGCTTGGAGTGATATCAACTCTTTAGGGTCCACAGTGCTGCTGCTATTCTAGTGTTACACATCCGTCCACCTCCCTTCACTAAAGGCAAGTTAAATGGGACAAACTAAACTCTTTCGAAGTTCAAAATCAATGCCATCCTTGATTCCTATGAGCTACTAGAGACCGTTCTAGAAACGGACCAAGAACCAATGGAAACCATTGACCCTACCGATAACACAAGAATGATTCCACCAGATACTGCTCTTCTTCGGGCATGGAAGCAATGCAATGCAGATGCACTTTGCACCATTATTACCAATGTAAGTGATTCTATTCTTACTCTAATTCAACACATAACCAAGGCATTTGTGGCTTGGACCATAGTGATTCAACAACCAAAGTATCTGTGGCTTGGACCATATTAAAAAATCATTATGAGACCAGGAATCAGACCAGGATTCAAAACCTAGAGAATCAACTTGCTACTACTGAAAAGTCTACTGAAGGAGAGGTTATAGAAGCATTTATCTCTCGGATTAAAAACCTGTGAGACCAGCAGGTGGCTACTGTGGGAATCATTAAGACCAGTAAAGAGTTGGATCGAAGATGCATACGAATTCTACCGCTGAAGTATGATGGCTTGGTTACGGCACTAAACACCCAGTTTAGAGTAGAAGCTCTTTCTTTTGAAGAATTTATTGCTATACTATTTAAGGAGGAGATGCGGTTCAAGACCTATGATGGTGGGGTGACACCGCATTTGTAGCCAATGCAAAAGGCAATGGTGGGGCTACTTCTAAAGACAAGAAGAAGAAGTTTTTTAGTACGTGCTACTACTCTGATAAGAAGGTTCATGCCGTCTCAAAGACTATAGAAAGAAGTAGGCTAATGAGAGAAGAACAGCACCAACAATGCCCAAGCTAATTTGGAACTCTGGGTTACCATAGAAGAGGTATGCTCATCTACTCAGGCTCCAATTCTTAACTGTTCATGGATATATAACCATCAAAAAAGGATTGGTATAGTTCTTGTTAGCCTTTACATGAATCCATCAATGTTATTGTCGGTAATAATGCTAAATGTCTAGCCGAAGGGTCTGAAACCATCTCATTTGTGCAGCCTACATGTGAAGAAAAGAAGAAGTCTGATGTGCTCTATGTGTCTCAAATAAAGAAAAATATGCCCTCAATTGCTAGTGCAATAACAGATTGTGGCCTCCTTGAAGTATGCTTCAAGAAAACAATAGTAGAGATTCTAGATGCTAAGGGGAAGACAGTTGGCAAAGCTGTGAGGAATAACAATTTGTACGAGCTGAGTGATCTTATAACTATTGCAAACAAGGGCATAGGAAAACTTTGGCATGAGCAATTTGGTCACATCGGATTTGCTATGCTCAAGGAGATGCAGAAAATGGGGATGGTGGAAAATTTGCCTTCATTTGTAGAATTGCAGGGACCATGCGAAGCTTGTATGATGGGCAAGCAACAACGTAAGGCATTTTCACAAGAGAGAAGTAATTGAGCAAAGTCTCCTCTAGCGCTGATACATGGTGATCTTTGTGGTAAGATTTTGACTGCTGCATTGGGGGGATCTTCTTACTTTGCTGTTAGTCAACAATTTGTAGGAAGGTTTATTTTCTTCGTGTCGATAAGGCTAAAGCTTTTGGCAAGTTTAAATAGTGGCATAAATTTGTGGAGAATGAGACAGGACATAAGGTGAATAAGTTCCAAACAAATCAAGGAGGAGAATTCACTTTAGGTGAATTCAATGAATACTGCAAAAGCATGGCATCAAGTGCTAGCTCACTGCTGCACATATGCCTCAACAAAATGGAGTTGTGGAACACCGCAACCGCACAGTCGTGGAAATGGCAAGGTGTATGATGAAAGGGAAAGGGTTACCAGACTGTTTCTAGGCTAAAGTAGTCAACACTGTAGTTTACATTCTCAACAGATCCTACACAAAGGTGTTCAAAGGAATCACACCATATGAGGCCTATTTGGGTAATAATCCTTCATGTTCTCATTTTCGAACATTTGGTTGTTGTGAATGCTACATGCATATACCAGATGCGATGAATAGAACTAAGCTTACTACCAAAAGTAAGAAATGTATCTTCCTTGGATACTATATAGAGTCTAAGGCATATCAACTACTTTATCCAGAGGCTAAGAAGATAATGGTCAGCCAAGATGTGGCGTTTGTAGATCATCCACATTCAGTGGAGGACAGGGATTCATCCACTTTATCATCAAATGGAGAAATAATCCGCCATGTGCCCAGCCCAAGCACTAGAAAACTGAAGGAGGAGAATTTTCAGATGATGAAGACTCTCAGAAATCACACCAGCCTTCCCTTGCACCTAAAGGACAACCACTTCCTACATGGGTAAGGCAACTCTTTGATGATTACAACCCCCACCTAATGTTCCAAAAACTTCAGTAGAACGTAGATCAAAGAGAATAGAGGAGCAAAGAAGGTCTTATGAACACATTGTCAATATGGCCTTGATGGCTAAGATAATGGATTTAGTAAAGGAGCCCACAAATGTAGAAGAAGCTTTGGCAAATCCAAGTTGAAGGCAGCGATGTAGTCAGAGTATGACAACATCATAAAAAACAACACGTGGGAGATGGTTGATCAGCCACCAAAACGAGAGGTAATCAGCACCAAGTGGGTATGGAAAGCTAATTATAAATTCCTTGGTTCATTGGAGAAATACAAAGCTAGGCAAGTTGCACAGGGTTTTAAAGGTTTTGATGTCAGTGAAACCTTTGCTCCCCCACCAATAGCTCGAATGACTACTATTCGCACCACACAGTACTTGTCTTGGCTGCTACATAAGAAGTGGCTAGTTTTTCAAATGGATGTAAAATCAACTTTTCTGAATGGACATCTCAAGGAGGAGGTGTATGTCACTCAGCCACCAGGGTTTGAGCTGCCCAGATCAAAAAATAAGGTTTATAGGTTGAAGAAGGCTTTATACGGGCTCAAACAAGCCCCAAGGGCATGGTACCAACAAATATATACTTTTTCCAAAAATATTGGTCTTTCTTAGAAGTACATCTGAAGCTAACTTGTATGCACTCAGAAAGGATGGCAAATATGTGATAGTTGTTCTCTATTTGGACGACCCGATTATCACATGAAGACTTGATTCAACAAACACGAGAAAGGCTTGGTTGTGAGTTTGAGATGACAAACTTGGGGCTCTTGCATTATTATTTAGGGATTGAGGTTTGGTAGAAGTCTAACAAGATCTTCATTTCTCAACAGAAGTATACAACAAAGATCTTGAAGGAATTTGGTATGACAGACTACAAGCCAATAAGTAAACCGATGGAAGTAAACCTTATGCTTTCTTTTGAGGACACTTTGTCATTGGTTGACATCAAGATCTACATGAAGCTCATTGGGAGTTTGATTTTCTTATGCAATACTAGACCAGACATTTGCTATTGGTGTGTTGAGTAGGTTCTCCAACAAACCATGGGAAAGTCATTGGAATGCAGCAGTGCATGTGCTCAGGTACATCAAAGGTACCATTGAGTATGAAATTACATTTATGTCTGGTGACTCCTTAGTGGGATATAGTGTGTTTTTGATTGGGCTAGAGATTGTGACACCAGAAAGTATATTAATTCTCACTTGGATCCGGTGTGTTGTCTTGGATAGTAAGAAGCAACCCACAGTGGCACTTTCTTCAACTAAAGAAGAGTACAAAGCCACTTGTTTTGCTACATAGGAGGTAATATGGTTGAGGAGGATCCGATAAGATATTTTAGAGTTCCAGTCAGGTCAGCTATGACCTTATGATCCTAGCAGATATGGGAGTTCTAGTGAGATCAGCCCATGACCTTACGATGTGACAATCAGAGTTGCATGGCCATTACAAAGAACCCTGGTTTCATGCTTGCACAAAGCACATTGAGATTCAATTATATCATTATGTGCAGAAGTTTATCGAGGATGAGGTTGTGGAGCTGGAGTACTGTTCTACGAAGCAGAATTGCACCGACATCTTCACCAAATCTCTTGGGAAGAACCAGCTCACTCGACATCTTCATGGACTTGACATTGGGCCAAGAAACTCTTAGTCCATATTAGGGAATTTGAAAAAATCCATGCATTTTGGAAAAAAATAAATTGATATCTTTAAATTAATTTTGGTAATTTCATTAAATTTGAAAGAGAAAGTGTTGCTACTCAAGGTTAATAATAACACATATGGGGTGTTTACAAACACCGTTTCAGCTACATTGTAGCCAAGAAAATATCCAAAAAATAAATAAAGAAAAGTATAAAAAACAATCAAATTCTAAATAGTAGGAGACTAACATGTACTAACTCATAAACAAAAGGTGACCAACATAGATCCAACTAGGACTATAATGATCTAAACTCATTGGCCTTCATCACAGTCCTCAGATGTTGCCAAACTCTCCTTTGCCTTAGCACACACATTTGCTAGAATCTTAATCTTTTGTGGCACTTTTTGCCCCTTAGCACCCACGCAAAAACTATCGTGTTTGATATTTCCCAACGCATAGGATCCTTCTTATTTTACAGCCAGAATTTGTTCCAACAATCTCTATAAACCTCAACATCACTAACATGTCTCTTCTTGCATACTGGTGCCCAATATTGTATTAAAATCATCTTGTAGTTTTCAGATGTTCTGTTGGCATCTATGTTACTCTGCGCTACACCCAACCATATAGGATATATGGTTCTAATAGTCAAATAAGAACAAAGTCTCCCTTTCTAACATCAACCATGGGCTGAAAAGCTTGCTTCGGCCTTTTACTTTATGGTCCACAATAGTGATCATCAAGTTCCTCCAATCCTAAGAATTCATCTATCAATATCAATAGTTATGTCATCCACATGTGTGCTTAGAGTTCCTGGCCAAAATTTTTGATAGAAGCCTCCATCCTGGACACTTGGTCTCTCTAGTGCCTGAACCATGGCCTCCCAATACTCAATCACTAGGCTGATGTACAAGGTGAAATTTACATCAGATCCTTGAACATCAGCCCATCTTTTCCAATATCGTATGTAATCCTTAATTCCTTTTACCACCTCTAAGTGATGTATAATGTACTCAAACATTGGAACCACACATGGAACCCCTATCGGTAGTATTGTGTTACCATCACTATCCTTCTTCCATAATTTAATACCTCCATCCTTTGGCAGCTATTCAATGAATTTAGGATGCAATTTATATTGCATGACTGGAACCTTTTCCTGCATGAAGAATCTAAATTGTAATGGTTTTGAGTGCCCCACTAGAACATCTTGTCCATCAGACAAGTACCCATCAATGAATCCCTTAAAGTTTGGATTTGACATCAAGAATGGGGTTGGAGCAGATACATGGCTATCCTTGAATATTTTCATTAAATGTGGAAATGTGAATGTTTGGCTAGTCCTTAGTTTCTCAGAAAACTTGCTAAACATTGCATCAATATTCTCATGTGTATGACCAACCATCAGAAATCCTAACTAGACCATATTAAATAGTCCTTTAGCAACCAACAATGATAGATAGGCAAACAAATACCGATTCTTGTTCTATGATGCACAATTGTCCAATTGCAGCATCAAATTCTCTGGCAACTTCTTGAATTCTGAACTAGGATTTTTGTTCAACACTTCTGTTGCTATCCCAACATCATTCAATGTAGTTGAGCAAGCTCCCATGTACCCACCCTCATGATGCGAGTAATGCTGATCAAGAGCCTTTCTAGAGTTTAAAGCATTCAACATTGTGCTAGTAGATCTGGGCATAGCATCATTGGAAAGATCTCCATACTCATGTCTATCACACCTCTCAAGGTTTCTTAGACACAAGGTAAGAGAACCATTAACATACTTCCATACCATTAAATGTGAAGCTATACTGTCTTGTCCCCACTCCATCCACACTCCATCCACACGGCATGCCATTTCCATGGAATCATACACATAATCAGTGCGAGATTGCAAGCAACACCCCTAACATTGCATCACGATCAGCAACTTGGTAACATTTTCTCCTACCAATCAATTGTAGCTACATGATGGGAAACAACATCTAGTGTTGTCCTCTTTGAATTCCCTGTTATTCCCAACACTTTGGGCTGCCTCTTCACCATCTAGTATCTCCTCTTCTTACTTGGAGCATCAACACATTCATCAATGAGCTGGTCATCCATGTCATTGGAATCCTCTTCAATGAGGAGCGCTAAACCATCCTCAAATTGAAGAGTTTTTTCCCAACACATTCTTCTTTGCCCTCTGACAATAACAGAGTTTTTTCTCTCCAACTCTCACGGATTGAAATTCCATCATATGGCACTACTCTTGAATCATGTCCACCATCCATGGTTGAGCCCATAACTTCTTGAATGTTAGGTGCTACACCCAAGATCTCTAGAGAATTCTTACACCACTTGACAATGCTACCGACTGCATCAACTAATTTGCTTGCATCTAAAGTTGGGAATAGTAGTGCAATGTCATGGTTGAAGCATTTATCAATGCTCCCAGAGACGTGGTCTTTCCCAAGTGTTTCTCCATGGCACATATCTTCCTCATGGGTTGCATGTGTGAGATCCCTGTTCCCACCGAGCAACAGATTCAGGATACTGGCAGTGGAAGTAGCACTTCTCGCGTGGGATAGGGGTCCCACATTCAGGGCCTCACCCACCACGGATATCCGGATAAGAGACTAATCCGTCGGTTGTTCCAAAACCGAACCCGAAAAAACTTCCTTTACCGGAAAGCACGGGTGATTCCACCAGGAAAACTTTTTACTCTAACGTAGTCAAGATCATTTCTGATCAAGCTGATCCAATTGCACCTATAAAGGTACTCGTTCGGATCAAGGAAGAAACTTGCACTTGGATCATTGGAATCAACGCTTCTTTCCCCATCAAGAGGCACAGCCATTGATTCCTATCCATAGAACAATTACTATCCGGGATTTACTTTGTCTATCGTAATAACATAAATTGAGTCTCGATTTACGGATCCATCAATCCACATCCGATCCCATGGGTTAGCCAACCGCCCAACCACTCTAGTGATGGGATCCAATTTGGAATTTCGTTAGGTTTTGTCCCGGGTACGAAGGAAAAGAGTTCCAAGGCCCCCTAGCCGGAAGTTCATGCAAACATAAAATTAGGCACACCACTTACACACCCAATATGAAATTGCCTTTTTCTTAGCATCAGCTAACTTTAAAAACAATCCTTTAATGAAACCATAGTACCAGTGATCACAGTCTTCCAAATTATCCGGTTGATTCTCAAATTTCCCATCATTCCTTCATCAGAGTATCTATGGCATCATTGGCAACTAGAACGCTCACCATCTATCCACTCAGGGGCCTTTTCAATAGTTCCTAGCCCATAATACTCGGCAATATAATCACTTATAAAAATCAAGATGGACTCTCGTTGAAGATCAGCAAGATCAACCAACAGATCCATAAAAAGAGCCATGGACTCATCCATTGAAGCCCAACAAGGTCAATCAACCAAATCCATGCTCGGTTTCAGAAAAACAACTCTTACTCCTTGTTCCAATATCTTCCTCGACGCACGCGTGGGTATCCTAGGCGACCCAGAGCCCGAGCACCGTATGGTCAGCACCCTCTAGGATCCTTCGCAAGTGACCTAGCGCTTCACTCATAGGCCGCTTCCTTGGTCCCTCATCCACCGTACCGGAAGCTCACCATTTTAATCGAACCGAGGCTAGTCAAGACCTCGGCCGACTTTGCTACGCGAGACGTCCTCCATTGACTCTCCGTCAGCAGTTGCAACTTTATCAGTTAGGTCTCCACGGCCTTAATCATAAGACGGTCAAAATGCTTCCCCAACATTCTTGACATAAAACAGCCATTTACAAACAGCATTTACAAACAGTTTACAAATACAGTTTCTATATTAACTCTCATTTTTCCACATTATCCCTCATTAATCCACATTACTTATTCCACATTCCATTTATATGTGTACTCATCCAATCACCTCATTTTTCATCTCTTCACTTCAGATTCCTTCACATCACATATCATATATTCACATCCATATCCACATCCATACATCCACATCCACATCCACATTCACATCCATACATCCACATCCACATCCACATTCACATCCATACATCCACATCTACATACTTATCTCCATTTTTACATCCTCATTTATACATCGACATCTCATATCCACATTCATACATACACATCCATATCCACATCCACATGCATACATCCATTATCACGTCCTCATTCATACATCCACATCCACATACATACATACATCCACATCCACATTCCCGTTCACATCTATACATCCATATCTACATGCACATTCACATCCATACATCCACATCTATATCCTCATTCACATCCATACATCCACATTCATGCATCCACATCTACATGCATACATCCATATATACACATCCACATTTACATCCATGCATCCACATCCACATCCTCATTCACATCGATACATCCACATTCATGCATCCAGATCTTCATGCATACATCCATACATATCCATCCACATTCACATCCATATTTTCACCCTATCACAACCCATATATATCTTATCCCATCACATACACTTCTTACCTCATCCCATACACATCCTATCACTTCTTAACTCATCTTATCACATCCTAACTCATCTCATATGCATCTTACCATATCTTATCACTTCCCATATCTTTTATGCATACCTCTATGCATGAAATTCAATTATGCTAAAAGTAACACTTTTATAATAAAATATTCATCTCTTATGCATACCTCTATGCATGAAATTCAATTATGCTAAAAGTAACACTTTTATAATAAAATATTCATCTCTTATGCATACCTCTATGCATGAATTTCAATTATGCTAAAAGTAACACTTTTAGCATAAAATATTAATCTCTTATGCATACCTCTATGCATGAAATTCAATTATGCCAAAAGTAGCACTTTTATTATAAAATATTCATCTCTTATGCATACCTCTATGCATGAATTTCAATTATGCCAAAAGTAACACTTTTACTATAAAATATTCATCTCTTATGCATACCTCTATGCATGAATTTCAATTATGCCAAAAGTAACACTTTTATAATAAAATATTCATCTCTTATGCATACCTCTATGCATGAATTTCAATTATGCTAAAAGTAACACTTTTATAATAAAATATTCATCTCTTATGCATACCTCTATGCATGAATTTCAATTAAGCTAAAAGTAACCCTTTTATAATAAAATATTCATCTCTTATGCATACCTCTATGCATGAATTTCAATTAAGCTAAAAGTAACTCTTTTATAAAAATCAATTTCTCTAAGATTACAATGAATATCTTTCAATTAATCTAGGATGATAATTCCTAGAATATGGTAGGAAGTTCTCTTTTTATGCTTTGAATGAAATTATTTTATGAGTAATTTTTATAAAAATTTTGCCATAGCTCTGCTGCTATGACTGATAAATCTCAATTTTTCTAAGGGATAAAGCTTATCTTTAAGGAAATAATTAGAATGATCTCTAATTAGATCATTAATCCCTAATGGATTGAATCATCAATATTCATGAAATAAATAAACTAAAAGCATAGAAAAAAGCCATTAATTTGGCCTCAAGCATAGATTAATCTTAAATTAGGAAAAAGCTTTATGAAAAGCTTCACTTGGATTGAGAATAGGTCATGAGAAATGAAAATTTATGTAATTCTTAACTATCATTAATCAATTAACTTCAATAACATTCATTAATTTATGTAATTCAAGTACTACCATTCATCAATTAACTTTAATAACATTCAAAAACCATTCCAATTAAGCTTCTCAAGCTTAAGAGGGGTTGAGAAGAGAGAAACATTGAGAGATTATAGAAAATGATCAAAATTCACTAATTACCTTACAAATCGCTTGATTCTTTGTTCACGGTAGAGGCCCCCAACCAATCAATTGGTTTAGTATGTTGATGGAGCCACCAATGGGGATTGAAGAAAGAAGGAAGTGTCAAAAACTAGTGAATTATTAATGAATTCACAGTTCTTGGCTTAGGTGAAGTAGAGTAACAATGCATTAAACATTGTTAAGTTTCAACAAAGGGGAAGGCCTCTATTTATAGGAAAAAGTGAGCTCCTAACCAAACAAACTGATTCTAGAATTTTCCAACTCAGTTTGGTCAATTTTTGACCATTTTTAAGTCAGTTAAGCTAACTTTTTGCAACTAGACTTGAATTAGGAGAGAGGAGAGATGAAATATCTCAATTTTTATGAGTTTAAAACTCATTCAAGCATGTGAAATATGCACCTCCTTTAAAGAACTCCCCTTCCTTACATATGTGTCAAAATGGAATCATTATACCCAAAATATCTCATATTTTTAATATTACTCATAGTTTTTTACTAATAAACCTTGTACATTTTCAACTCTTCATCTTGTGTGAGCATTTACTCATTTTTGGATACCCAAAATATCTCATATTTTTAATATTGCTCATAGTTTTTTACTAATAAACCTTGTACATTTTCAACTCTTCATCTTATGTGAAATATGCACCTCCTTTAAAGAACTCCCCTTCCTTACATATGTGTCAAAATGGAGTCATTATACCCAAAATATCTCATATTTTTAATATTGCTCATAGGTTTTTACTAATAAACCTTGTACATTTTCAACTCTTCATCTTATGTGAGCATTTACTCATTTTTGGATACCCAAAATATCTCATATTTTTAATATTGCTCATAGTTTTTTACTAATAAACCTTGTACATTTTTAACTCTTCATCTTATGTGAGCATTTACTCATTTTTGGGTATCTTCTTTTACAAATTGGATTTATCTCCTCCCTACACATGGATTGATGCTATTGGCCCATAGGAACCTTAATTGGACCATAATCCAAAAATTTCTGAAAATCTAGACCCTTAGGCTAAGGTCCTTTATACCCATTTCCAATAAATTCTAATTGCACGTTGGAAAGTTCTTTTTGAATTTCTGTTTCAGGGGAACTTATTTTAATAAGATGAGATAATTTTCTATCCAAAAATATTAAAAATCTGAATATTCTCTCTCTAAAATATTTTCTCTCTCTAGGTTAAAACAGTTAGAAACAAGGTCTTTATATTTCTGAAGAGGGATTGATTACAGGAGAATATGCTAGACATCAAAAAGGGGCTAGGGGGAGAAATCTTACATTCTACCCCATTTAAAAAACGCGAGATGTCCTCATCTCGCAGGTGGAGTATGATCTCTTTCATCTTCTTCTTCTTCTTCAATCACTTTCAACGTTACGCCTTGGAAGTGGACGGCCGATTTTTTTCCCTGGTATTCTACTGGAGTATGGATGACTTGAGAACTGTCGGTTAAGCCCTTGGTTTTCAATTGTAGTATAGATCTGCCCTTTTTTCCTCTTCTACTTCTTCTGAAATTGTGACTGCTCTGGCTGCTGCAGTCTGAGGTGGAATTCTTTCTCTTTGGTTGCCCCTGTTCTGGAAAGGAGTTCTGAGGTTACTCTGGATAGAGGCAGATGGTTGAGTTGGAGTTCTTCTGGGGTTACCCTGGCTTGGGCAAGACGGATCCTGATTAGACTGGTATGAAGGGATTGGTCTCTGAATTCGGGGTCCTAGACTTCCCTGTCCCCTTGACATGGCAGGAGTTGGGTAATCTTTTAATTGATGACCAAAACCTTGGCATTCAAAACACCGGTTCTCACTTCTGAGCTCATCGTTCTGAATCCTTAAAATAGGTGGTCCTCCTCAGAAAGTATTCTGGGGGAAGGGTCTTCTTTCACTTTGGAATCTTCCTGCATCTTAATTCTGAATCGGCCCTTGCTGCCTCTTTGGGGGTGGAAAGTCTGAAGTACTTTCCTCGGTTTGGAATCTTTTAAAGTTAGAGGGTGCAGGCTTTGACCTTTACTACAAAGGCTTTGGCAAAATCCTTTGCCATTTTTACTGCTATAGCCATGGACACTGGTTTGGCATTTTTGACCAGTGTGTCCAAGGGTTCATTCATTGCCCGAATGAACCTGGCCATGAGCTATTCTTCATCCAGAGGTGGTGAGTATTTGAGTAGAAGAGCAAAGGCCTGGTGATATTCTTCAATGGTTTTGTTCTCCTGCTTTCGTTCATTTTGGTTTCCAAAAATCCAGGGGGACAAAATCTCTTTCTCAAATAGGTTTTTAGGTCGTTCTAGGATTGAGTATTTCTGTCCAGACGGTTGGTGTCACAGTGGTTCCTCCATGCTACCCTGGCTGTTTCCACTATTTTCAACCGGCCAAGAGCCATTTTGCTCAGCTCATTATAACCTGTGACGTCAAAATACTCTTCCATGGCTTCCACCCATTTCTCCATAGTCTCACCCAGGTTCTCCCCTTCTCCTTTGAAGGGTCCTGGCTGAGTCCTATGAAGAGCCTTGCGAACATCAGGGTCAAGTTCGTCATCTTCAAAGACAGGGTCTGGCTGCTGATGGCTACGGTTTCCTCGTCTCATGATTCTATCAAAAAATTTATATATTAGAGAGAGAATAGTTATAAGATCAGAAAGGAGGTTCTTATTTCTGAATACCTCAAAAACTGGGAAGAATCTTACATTCTACCCCACTTAAAAAGTGCGAGATGTCCTCATCTCGCAAAGTAGAGGACAACTCTTTTTCTTAAGATCCAATTTATTCTGGGGTTCCTTATATTCTGGTCAACCCAATAGAATACGGGGATAACTATCCCTTATATAGAACTCATCATTAAATAACAATTCATTCAGATCATATCATTCATATCTTTAACACGATAATAGTCCATTAGACCGAAAATTTTCTTTCTGAACATTCCTCCACAGGAATTTTAGTTAAGCAAGTTCTCAATTTGTCATCCCTTAACTTAATCTACCGTCTCAAGTGTTAATAGTAGCAATTTGACAGCACAATCCACTAATCTCATAGTGATTTGCTAAAATCATTATCATCATTTCAGTTATGAATATCATCACAGGGACTCGTCCCATTCATCCTCATTGTGGTTTCGCTCAGCTTATTACATTTCAACTAAATTTCAGAATTCATCAATTTCCAATCAGAATCCAAATCAATTTCATCAGTTGTCAAACAGAATTAAAAATCATATCAACCACATTCGAATTCATCATCTGGATAGCATTAACGCTTATAATTTCAAGTCGTATATACTGTCAGTAAAGAGCTGCAGTTATACTCTCGGTATATACAGTAGTCACGGCCCTTGGAATTATAAGGTAAATACCATCATGTCTAGGCCTCAAGCAAGTCTGGGATTCTATATAATTGCGGTACTTCCATCTGAAGACCCAATTACCAAATTACGAATTTCAGTTTGAATATCAAATTGTATGAATTATATCACACAATTACAACCTTTTTGTGCTTCTTGATAAATTTTTGACATATCTGTCTTCTCAGTTGATCTTTATTAGCCGAATGGCTCTGATACCAACTGTGAGATCCCTGTTCCCACCGAGCAACGGATTCAGGATACTGGCAGTGGAAGTAGCACTTCTCGCACGGGACAGGGGTCCCACATTCAGGGCCTCACCCACGGATATCCGGATAAGAGACTAATCCGTCTCGGTTGTTCCAAAACCGAACCCGAAAAAACTTCCTTTACTGGAAAGCACGGGTGATTCCACCAGGAAAACTTTTTACTCTAACGTAGTCAAGATCATTTCTGATCAAGCTGATCCAATTGCACCTATAAAGGTACTCGTTCGGATCAAGGAAGAAACTTGCACTTGGATCATTGGAATCAACGCTTTTTTCCCCATCAAGAGGCACAGCCGTTGATTCCTATCCATAGAACAATTACTATCCGGGATTTACTTTGTCTATCGTAATAACATAAATTGAGTCTCGATTTACGGATCCATCAGTCCACATCCGATCCCATGGATTAGCCAACCGCCCAACCACTCTAGTGATGGGATCCAATTTGGAATTTGGTTAGGTTTTGTCCCGGGTACCAAGGAAAAGAGTTCCAAGCCCCCCTAGCCGGAAGTTCATGCAAACATAAAATTAGACACACCACTTACACACCCAATATGAAATTGCCTTTTTCTTAGCATCAGCTAACTTTAAAAACAATCCTTTAATGAAACCATAGTACCACTGATCACAGTCTTCCAAATTATTCGGTTGATTCTCAAATTTCCCATCATTCCTTCATCAGAGTATCTATGGCATCATTGGCAACTAGAACGCTCACCACCTGTCCACTCAGGGGCCTTTTCAATAGTTCCTAGCCCATAATACTCGGCAATATAATCACTTATAAAAATCAAGATGGACTCTCGTTGAAGATCAGCAAGATCAACCAACAGATCCATAAAAAGAGCCATGGACTCATCCATTGAAGACCAGCAAGGTCAATCAACCAGATCCATGCTCGGTTTCAGAAAAACAACTCTTACTCCTTGTTCCAATATCTTCCTCGACGCACGCGTGGGTATCCTAGGCGACCCAGAGCCCGAGCACCGTATGGTCAGCACCCTCTAGGATCCTTCGCAGGTGACCTAGCGCTTCACTCATAGGCCGCTTCCTTGGTCCCTCATCCACCATACCGGAAGCTCACCATTTTAATCGAGGGGTCAAGACCTCGGCCGACTTTGCTACGCGAGACGTCCTCCATTGACTCTCCGTCAGCAGTTGCAACTTTATCAGTTAG
This sequence comes from Cibotium barometz, assembly GCF_041138505.1. Taxonomy (NCBI): domain Eukaryota; kingdom Viridiplantae; phylum Streptophyta; class Polypodiopsida; order Cyatheales; family Cibotiaceae; genus Cibotium; species Cibotium barometz. Next base: position 27,429,273 of record NC_141049.1, read on the forward strand.
GTCTCCACGACCTTAATCACAAGATGGTCAAAATGCTTCCCCAGCATTCTTGACATAAAACAGCCATTTACAAACAGCATTTACAAACAGTTTACAAATACAGTTTCTATATTAACTCTCATTTTTCCACATTATCCCTCATTAATCCACATTACTTATTCCACATTCCATTTATATGTGTACTCATCCAATCACCTCATTTTCCATCTCTTCACTTCAGATTCCTTCACATCACATATCATATATTCACATCCATATCCACATCCATACATCCACATCCACATCCACATTCACATCCATACATCCACATCCACATCCACATTCACATCCATATGTCATCCACATCTACAAACTTATCTCCATTTTTCACATCCTCATTTATACATCGACATCCACATCCACATCCACATCCACATCCATATCCACATCCATATGTCATCCACATCTACAAACTTATCTCCATTTTCACATCCTCATTTATACATCGACATCCCATATCCACATTCATACATACACATCCATATCCACATCCACATGCATACATCCATTATCACGTCCTCATTCATACATCCACATCCACATACATACATACATCCACATCCACATTCCCATTCACATCTATACATCCATATCTACATGCACATTCACATCCATACATCCACATCTATATCCTCATTCACATCCATACATCCACATTCATGCATCCACATCTACATGCATACATCCATATATACACATCCACATTTACATCCATGCATCCACATCCACATCCTCATTCACATCGATACATCCACATTCATGCATCCAGATCTTCATGCATACATCCATACATATCCATCCACATTCACATCCATATTCTCACCCTATCACAACCCATATACATCTTATCCCATCACATATACTTCTTACCTCATCCCATACACATCCTATCACTTCTTAACTCATCTTATCACATCCTAACTCATCTCATATGCATCTTACCATATCTTATCACTTCCCATATCTTTTATGCATACCTCTGCATGAAATTCAATTATGCTAAAAGTAACACTTTTATAATAAAATAATCATCTCTTATGCATACCTCTATGCATGAAATTCAATTATGCTAAAAGTAACACTTTTATAATAAAATATTCATCTCTTATGCATACCTCTATGCATGAATTTCAATTATGCTAAAAGTAACACTTTTATAATAAAATATTCATCTCTTATGCATACCTCTATGCATGAAATTCAATTATGCCAAAAGTAACACTTTTATTATAAAATATTCATCTCTTATGCATACCTCTATGCATGAATTTCAATTATGCCAAAAGTAACACTTTTACTATAAAATATTCATCTCTTATGCATACCTCTATGCATGAATTTCAATTATGCCAAAAGTAACACTTTTATAATAAAATATTCATCTCTTATGCATACCTCTATGCATGAATTTCAATTATGCCAAAAGTAACACTTTTATAATAAAATATTCATCTCTTATGCATACCTCTATGCATGAATTTCAATTAAGCTAAAAGTAACTCTTTTATAATAAAATATTCATCTCTTATGCATACCTCTATGTATGAATTTCAATTAAGCTAAAAGTAACTCTTTTATAAAAATCAATTTCTCTAGGATTACAATGAATATATTTCAATTAATCTAGGATGATAATTCCTAGAATATGGTAGGAAGTTCTCTTTTTATGCTTTGAATGAAATTATTTTATGAGTAATTTTTATAAAAATTTTGCCATAGCTCCGCTGCTATGACTGATAAATCTCAATTTTTCTAAGGGATAAAGCTTATCTTTAAGGAAATAATTAGAATGATCCCTAATTGGATCATTAATCCCTAATGGATTGAATCATCAATATTCATGAAATACATAAACTAAAAGCATAGAAAAAAGCCATTAATTTGGCCTCAAGCATAGATTAATCTTAAATTAGAAAAAAGCTTTATGAAAAGCTTCACTTGGATTGAGAATAGGTCATGAGAAATGAAAATTTATGTAATTCTTAACTATCATTAATCAATTAACTTCAATAACATTCATTAATTTATGTAATTCAAGTACTACCATTCATCAATTAACTTTAATAACATTCAAAAACCATTCCAATTAAGCTTCTCAAGCTTGAGAGGGGTTGAGAAG